>NC_000077.6:20275000-20875000 GCF_000001635.26 Mus musculus | reverse complement strand
AATAGCTCATACCTGGAGATACTGACTATCATGGTATCTATAGACTCAGTCATGATCTGCCTTCCTCATCGATGTACTTTCTCTTTTCATTGATCAGATATTCATGGGTTTATCATTTTAATTAAAGTTTTTCAAAAAACTATTTTTCACTTAAAAAAAAATCTCGGTGGGTTGGTAGTGATGCCCCCGTTTGATCCTAGTCCTCTGGAGACAGATGGAGACCTGGTCTACAGAGCGAGTTCCAACATAGCCAAGGCTACACCAAGAGACCAACTTTAAAAAAGAAAAATCCTTTTATTTCTGGTATTTTTCTGGTATTCTCATTGCTAACTTTATATTTATTACTTTCTTCCCTTCTTCGGGTTTAATTCCTTTAACTTTTCTACATTTTACAGTAGACACTTGAATTATTGATTTTACATCTTTTTATGTTTTAAATATTTTAGTTTTTTGAAGGTACTAATGACTTCTCATTAACATTCAATTAGACTATCACGCACACCAACATGCACATACACACATACATACCCACACATGCACTCGCGCACACATACACACACCAACCCTTGGCCATGCAAGGTGAGCATTCTACCACTGAGACAGATCCCCAACCTAGAACATTTTCTAATTTCTCTTAAAATTTCTCCTTGATTCATAGCATATGTATTATTTGATACACAAACCTATGTAGTTACCTAAGTTCATTTATTGATGCCTAATTTTTTTCTATTGTGTCACAGAACATACTAATGTTTCATCTTTGAAGCAATTTCTAATGAAACATGCATGGCAAAGCTTATAAAAACTGGGAAGTGGACATTGCAGACATGCAGTGGGAGCTGGAGGAGGAAAGGGTGACTTTCTCAGGGACCAGTGACAGAAAGCTGGTAGAAGGGTTTATTTGAACTGGGTATTGATGAGCAACGTAGAAAAAATGAGAAGCCAGAGGATCCGCAGACAGGACAAGGAAAAGTTAAACATAATATCCTTTCAAAGAAGGGAAGAACTACGGTTATTTCTCAAAGCACTGTTGGGAAAATGCACACAGACTTGTATTCAAATGCTCTCCCTAAGCTCACTGTTCTGGTAAGCTCTGATTCTTGCATGCCGTCTTTCAAGCTGCTTAAAGAATGCCCAGCTCCCTCCGGCACTCTGAAGGTTTATTTATTTCTATTTTGTGTGTTTGGGTGTTTTACTTGCATGTATGTCTGTGTACCATAAGTGCTCAGTACCCATGAAGGCCAGAAGAAGGGGTTGTGGATCCCATGGAACTAGAGTTAAAGATAGTTGTATGTTGTGGATGGCTCCGTGCTGCTTGTATTTTATGTTAATTCTGCTCTCCCAGGAGAGGTTCTCTGGAATGAGGAATGAGTCACGTGCTCAGGTGGTGTCTTGTGAGCCAGTTCCCTAATGAATAAAGGAGCCAATCACTGGGCGAGTAGGTGGGACTTCTGGGTTGGACAGAGGAAAAGAGGAAGCAGGAAAGAGTCAGGTCTTTTTGGAATGGAGACAGACAGCATAAGGGTAAGATGTAGCTGCTAGAGTTTCCCAGTATCATGGCGGGTCCGCAAGGATTCACCACTGGAGGAATCAGATTTTAATAAGCCTTACAAGATTAGGTTTTAGTTGTGCCCAGAGAATGAGTTACCATTGTTTCTGAACCAAGTTTGTGTTGTGTTTTCCTTCACACGGCAGCTTGTCTAGATTAAAGAGAGAAAGGTACGGTAGCAAAGCATGGGTTTGCCTGAGGTGCCCCACAAAGGCCTTGGAGGACTTGTGTAAGCACTGGGTTGGTGTGGTAACGACCCACCATTGGGAATCCAGCGAGCTGGGTGGAGAGATTGTGGAGTTCTGAGTCAGAGTGTCCATGAGATAAAAATAGGTCAGCCATGGCCAGTCAGCGCATGGCTAGCCAGGCCGCTGGAGCAGAGGCACAAGAGTGGGAACATGCCAGCTCGACTTTTAAAAAAATATTTCCCGCAAGAGTTGTGAGCCACATGGGACTTGAACCCAGGTCCTCTGGAAGAACAGCAAGCACTCTTCAACACCAAGCTATCTTTCAAGCTGTTCCCCACTGCCCACCCTGCCACACACACAAATACACACGCTTGCTTTTAAACACTTTGAACTCTAGATCCGGCCACCCCCTATTTCAGAATCTGAAACAGAAACAATATAGTTTAGTGATGAGAAGGGCCAGATTTCATAACTGGAAAGCAATCTGTTACTTTTAGGGTGTTTAACTGTTCTGTGGCTGCTTCCTCTGTCCACAGTGCAATGAGAGGGACACACTGAGCATTCTGCTTTCCCAGTCACATAATCTCCTTTATCTCCTTTCTTGGAAGTTTAAAATCCCCAGTGACATCACTGAAGATAGGCTTAGCTGGTCTGTCTTAAAAAGTCACTCTTGAAAAGGTCATAGTAGGGAGGCAGGAAACCCTGGGGATTTGTGTCGTATGAAAACAGCTACTGGGTGCTGGAGAGATGGCTCAGCGGTTAAGAGCACTGACTGCTCTTCCAGAGGTCCTGAGTTCAATTCCCAGCAACCACATGGTGGTTCACATCCATCTGTAATGGAATCTGATGCTCTCTTCTGGTGTGTCTGAAGACAGCTACAGCATACTCATATTTATATATGAATTTAAATTATATATAATTTAAAAATTAAGAAAAAGAAAAACAGCCACTGGCCAGAGTCCTCTGAGTGGTTGAGGCAAGCAAACCTGAGCCCAGACCACAGCACTTCAGCTGCAGCTCAGACCTACAGGCATCTTTGGGAATTCACATTCGTCAGCCCAGAGCTCCAAGGCAAGAGATGGCTGTTTCTTGCTCCTTCCTCTGTCCTGGGACCAGAGTATTATCTGTGGAAGTTTATCAAGTGAATGAGCTAAGCTGGGCTGCTTTCATTGTCCCCTAAGCTCTGGGCACAGTGGCATGGCCTTTACCCTGAACTTGCAGAAAGTGGGGAGCTGCTGCCACCGGCCGCCACTGCCACCATCTCTGCCTCCGCCATCTTTGGCAGTTCTGGTGGTTGAGTTCCCAGTGTGTTGGCTGGAGTGTTTTCTCATCCCACTCTGCTGCATTCACATCCACATGCCCACCTAAATGCAGCAGTTGTGCCAGCCTAGCCCACGTGCCATGGGCTTGGTTTTCTCATAGATGCCCTGGGAGGAAGGTGATGGAGGGTTGGCCATGGAATAAGAAAGAGCCCTTGAAAGAAAAATTTCAAAAGACCAAGAAACCCCAGCAAGTAAAATGTTTCTATCAAGACCTCCAGTTCTAGACACACAAAAAAATTAGGATTCCTCTGCCTAGGAAAGGTCAATCCAAAGTTGGGCCAAGGAGGGATCGTCTGTGGTTCTTTGACATCTATTGGAAGTTTGGCTTGGTGTCTCATTTTGCCTACCTGAAGTCGGTGTTCTTTTTTTTTTTTTTAAGATTTATTTATTTATTATATGTAAGTACACTGTAGCTATCTTCAGACACTCCAGAAGAGGCATCAGATTTCCTTACGGATGGTTGTGAGCCACCATGTGGTTGCTGGGATTTGAACTCGGGACCTTCGGAAGAGCAGTCGGCGCTCTTAACCGAAGTCGGTGTTCTTTGGCAGAGGCTGTAGATGCAGAAAACAAGCTGGTCCACGTGCGACACATTTCAGCTATGTGTTTACAGTGAAACCTACCCCAAGGACTCCACCTCGAGTGAGCAGTTCCTCCCTGACTGTTGCAACTCTGCCCTCTTTCCCCCTCTGAGAAGGCAGCAGGAATCAAATTCCTTCAAGGAGGGCCCTCTTCCGAGGCAGCCTGATGATGTCACGAGAGACAGAGACTTGGGTGTTAGCTTAGTGCTAACTTGCTAGTGCAGTATTCCCTAGGGTAGGGCTCAGTCTTCAGAACAGCACAAGCATGTGAGAGACACAGTGACCCTGGAAGAGCATCAGGTACCTACAACACATCTGGCTGGGAAGTTCCAAAGCTACATGGTCAGTTCTTAACAATGACCAGTGACCGGGCATTGAAGCCATTTAGCCTGGATGGATCTTAAAGAGTTGATTAACAAACTCTTCCAAATGGAGCTATACATTCCTAAAGACTTTATACCTTGCCTGTTCCCTAGCCACCTGTCAGTAGCTTTCCCACTATCTGCTTTCTGCCTCCCTGTCTTTGCAGGGAGGACTGACACTTGAAGTGTTCAAGCTTAGAAGACATTAGGGTTAATGATGGGAGCTAGAAAGAGATGCAGGTGATGACAAGGCAAGCTGTATGGCATTTGTCTGTGACAGGAGAGAAAAGGAAATGCTGGTGACCCTAGCAATGCCCCATGCAGATTCGCCCAGTACATTTCATAAGCCAAGCCAAATGCTACATGGACATGTTCTGAATGTAATGGGTCCCACAAGCTGGGGTCAAGGCAAACTTGTCTGAAATATTTCCAGCATCTTCTGAGAAGATATCCAGAATGATAACTACTGCAAGCTTACTCAACCTCACTGAAACAGGCGTGCCCCACCTTCTGCTTTGGGGGTTAAGCCTCACTCATGAGCATACATTCATTCCCTTAACATTAGAACTACCTCCTTGTGTACCAGGTGCTTGGGCCTCAACATAATTGCTATGCATTTAGTGATTATATAACCTTGATTCAATTAATTAACAGGTCTTTCTTGACTCAAACCTTGCCCAGGAATGAGCCACATGGTTGTCTGGATAGTAATTAGAACAAGACAAACCAGCATCACCAGTTTCCAGAGTTGGGGATGTAAGGAATTTCTGAGTCATCTGATAGAGCCAACACTCAAAGACCCAGCTCCCAGGGCCACACTCACTTGCCCCTGAGACTCATATGTGGGTCTGCAGCTATTTATCAGTGGCCCCCAGGGCTCTGAGCATCATTCCTTATCTCCAACTGGGCGGGTGAAGTTGAGTTCATGACAGATAATGTTGCAAGCATACAACTCTAGTCCAGCACAAAGAGACAAAAGGCTCATGTGCTTCAAACTCTCATCTGATCTGTCCAATCTCTTGGCCTCTGTCTGTGACAGAAAGCCCACTCACTACTCCTGTGAGGATCCGATGACTCTAGCTGTGGTGACCTCTCCCTGTCCCAACCCCAAATTCAAATTCTGATAACTTTCACTCAGAGACCCCTTATCCTGAGACTTCCTGTGCCACTTCTTTACTTCCTCATCTCTTTCTGCTCCCTGAAAAATAACCCCAGGACCCCAATACCCTGCCAAGATCTGTCAGGAGCTCAAGAGGTGCATGAGGCCCAGTTATTGCCTCTGCCTCAACTTCTGAACATCATCACAGATCCTGCAAAAATCAGAGTAAGTAGAGTGCCCGGTGCCTTATGCCTTATAGTAGAAAATCATTTTGATGCTGGAAAAAATTAGAAAGGAAAATGAAATTGATGCTTGAATCAAAGATCTTGCCATTATATGACATATACAAATAGGAGAATCTAATTTTTCTGAGTCTCATACCAAATTGAAGTACCATGTATAATTAGTTCATAATGGCATTGTACAAGTTTTATAATATTAGAAGTGGATCCTTGTGAGGGCTGGATTGGGGGTGGGGTGGGGGGAGCCATGTGCTTGGTATCATGACTCTGCTCAACATCCAGTGTTAACAAATCACAGAGCACAGTGCCTCTGCCCCTGTGGTGCTACACCGTGAGCAGCTGGATCCTGACCTGTCTTGGTAACTAGACTTGGAGTGCTGGCAGGCAAGAAGCATATCCCTCCAATACTGTGCCTGATTTGTCTCTGTACGGCTCTAGGAGAGATTCGAGAGAGGTCAATCATCAAAATGGTTGAATATCGGCCTCATATACAGTTTATGAAGTGTGGGTTGCTAGACAAACGTGTTGGGTAAACCAGCTCAAAGAGGCTTTTGGTCTGGGCTGACTTACTACTTCACAGTTGACTGTTGGTGCATTCTGGCTTCCCCTTGCACTCACAATCTCAAAAGCACATACATCCTGGGCAGTAACTCCAATACACAGATCAGGAGGTCCTTCCTGTACTAAAGAAAATGACTAGCTTAAAAGAGTGGCCCAAGAGACATTAAAAATAATAAACTCCCATGAGGTCAAGATGGTCAAGATGGCTCAGCCTGAATCAGCAGTCAAAGGCCCTTGCTACCAAGCCTGATTGCCCTCTCTTCCTGGGACCCACATGGTGGAAGGAGAGACCCAACTTCCCCACATCATCCCCTGTTCTACGCATGTGCACACAGTGGTACATGCCATCAAAATGAAAACAATAAAAACGTAATAAAACCTTCAAAATAATTGAGTTTCCTCCAACAGCACAAGTGATCCACTTTACATAATTTGCATCAGCAGCTGACTCCATTCATGAGCTTTGTACGAAGCTCCTGAAGACACTGGGGAGGGAGAGAATGAGGTCTGTGCTCAGCCTGGACAAGCTCAGGGACCAACTTGAAATATTTTGATCTTCACTTAGTTCAAGGTCTGAAGTATGCCAAACTGGCCTGGAAGTCACCACGTAGCCGTTCACCATGTAGCTGAGAATGACTTTTGAGCTTCTGGGCCTCCTGCCTCCACCTCCCAAGTGTAAGGATTACTAAGATAACTGGCCTGGACCACAGTTCCTGGTTTATGTGTGCTGGGGCAGAGCCTAGGTCCTGTGCATGCTAGGCAAGCATTACCCATGGAGCCTCTCTGTGACCCATTTCTTTTGTATATATCATCATATCAAAGGGCAGAGGGAAAGCAAGCAAGGCATCCAGCAGTGTAAAATAAGCTCCCTTTTAATCCTTGAGCTGTAAGCAGGCAAGGTCTGGTGACTGCAGGCCCCTTTACCTTGGTGCATAGGAACTCATAATGCAAATCCTGGTGGCTCCTAGAATCGCAGCAAGGGATCTTCATACCAGTGCTGCTATTAACCATGGCACTGTGCACATGGCACCACAGAGCTGATGCTCAGAGAGATGAATCTCTCCCAAAGTCACAGATAGGAGGAGGGGGCTTCCAACCCCGTGTGGTTTATCTGCAGAGGAGATGGGGCTTCCCAGACCAAGCTACCCTGAGAGAAGGGCACTGCTGCCCTTGGCATCTTGAGCAATTCAGTTTCTATCGTCAGGCTTTGATTTCTTGACATACATCACTGTCAACCCAGAACACCTTGGCTTTAGCCTCCATTTGTAAATTACAAGTCTTAGCATCGAGTTTTACTGTCAGAGCCATGAAGAAGCAGGTTTAATGGGAGTGGAGTGTCTTGGAGGACTTGTAGTGATGACACCCTCTGTTAGTACCTCTCCCTCTGTCTCCCTTTATCTCCTGCACACTGGGACTGTGGGATAAGAGACAAACTACAGTGGCTCTGCTACCACTAAGCTTCAGTTCTGTCCTTGCAGTTGTCTCACAGAGACCTCAGTTACAAGATTCCCAACTCAGGGTTGGCTTTGTCTATTAGTCAAAAGGAAGATCTGTCAGAAATCCTTCTTAGCTGCAAGAAGAGACACTACAGTAGAGTAACTTATGGGAAAGCAAGTATCTCCAGGAGGCCTTTCCTCTGCCTTCAGTGAGCCTGTTTATGTGGCACAGTGGTGGTGGGGTTTAAAGCCAGAGCAACAAGAGTGTCCCTGCCCTCTAGAAATGAGTAGGGCTGGAATGAAATCAATTAATTAGTTTAGCACCCCAGACCGAGAAAGCATTGTAAAACAGTCTGATCCCTACCTTACCAGCAGAATCATGACTCTACCCATGGATACCCACACAACCCACACATCATGACTCTATGACCATCTCTTCTTTCCACCCATCCTTCCTCCCTATTGTATCATACCCTTTATCCTCAAACACCCTTTGAGATTGTCAAGTGTTCGTTTCCGTCTATCTGAAATAGCTCTTCCCAATGTTACCTACCCATGCATACCTAGCTCAGCAGTCACCATTTAATTTCTTATATTTAATTCATAATTTATAATATATATGAGAAAATTTATGTGTGCTACATGCATTTGGTATGTGCACATGTGTATATGAGGGTATGTGCACTCTTTCCCTCACTTCCTTGAGGTCTCTCTGTGTACCTGGAGATAAGCTGGTATCTAGCATATTCCCAGCAGTTCTCCTGTCCTCTACCCTCCCATACATAGCACGTGTTACAGGCACACATGCAGTCATGCCTTGCTTTTTAGGTAGATGCTGGAGATTAGAACTCAGGTCCTCAGCTTGATTAGCCACTTGATTAAGCCATCACCTTAAGCCACTTGTCACTCTTACCATTATTTGCCACATCAAGCAAAACTAATTACCTCTCACCTGACTAATTGCTTCTCACTCAAATTCCCACAGCACTTTGTAAATTGCTCTCTATGGCCCATTGTGCTGTATGATGGCTTTGTGTGCACATGGCCATTTTGCTGGTTGACTTTTGCATGCTTTGGAGGAAAGAAATCTTTCTGATTCCTAGTCCATCTCTAGGACCTGGAACACAGGAGAGGGCTCCATGAATGTTCATGGGAAGTGGCAGAGAAGCTCCACGGGTATGGGGAGCTGGGCAGCTCTCTGGGGTCAGAAATAAGGGGCAAGCTGGGTGAGGACTACTCTCCCTTCTCCAGGGGACCTCACATCCATTACCTCTAGTGGAAAAACATGATTTCAACAGCAGAGCCTGGCTTTATGTTTGCTTCCAAGAACATCAGCAATGGGAAGGGAAGCTGCCATTTATGACCTGGGAACCAAGAGATTTATTGAATTCTCTTTAAAGCAGTGGTTCTCAACCTGTGCATTGTGACCCCTTTTGGAGTCAAATGACCTTTCACAGGGGTCACCTGAGAGTAATTTTATGGCTGGGGGGTGGTCACCACAACATGAGGAACTGTATTAAAGGGTTGCAGCATTAGGAAGGCTGAGAAGCACTGGTCTAAAGTAAAATATCCTCATTATACAAGTAAAGAAATTGTATGTACCTCATGCTACCTTGAAGACTCATAAATGCTAATAACTGAATATACTGGAGAGCCAAGAGCTCTACAAACATCACCTTATGGGCAATGACAGACACTCAAACCTTGACACTGTTTGACAAATGAAAAAAGAAACTGAAAATCGCCAAAGATTGCATTAATACCAGCTCTTGCTGCTAGTTTAAGGTATATTTAGCCCTTAGAATCTTTGTTTTCTTAGGACTAAAACTGGAAAATGATTTATTTTTTTCTGGGCTAGTGTAAGTAGCTACTTCAGGAAGTATAAAGGTGAAGAAATGAAAGGAAAGAAAACCCAGTTCCTTATCTACCACAAACCGTGCTTCACCCTCCATAGGCTGAATTGGTTCTGAGAAATGGCTGCTCAACCAGCCACAGACTGACATTTCCTGGTCCCTCTGCATGTAGGAGGGATTATGCAATCTGTTCACCTGGGAGCTGTAATCAGAAATAAATCACTTGCAGGCCAAGGTGGTTAAGGAGAGGGTGTGACTAGCTGAAAGGCAGAAGTATCCCTGGTGTCCATCATCACTGAATGGACAAGCAACCAAGGTGAATATACGCTAAGTGTCCACAAGCCCTCAGGACATCGCACTAAGTGACGTGGACCTGAGGGCAGATGCTGCATGGCTTGTGTAAGGAGGCAGAACCACCAAAGTCAAAGGCACTGCACGCAGAAGGTGTTTGCCAGGCCCTGGAAGGGAGAGGGAGGAGTTACTGTTTAATGGGAACATTTCTAGCTATAAGACATGAAACGATGCTAATATATTCCAAGTCCCTCAACTATACACTTAAAGATGGAGATATGACAAGTGCTGTGTGTATTCTGCATACGTTGAAGAAGGATTAGAATATATTGTGACTTCTCCATATCTGCCAGTGAGCTACAGAGACTCTAGGTTGTAGGGTGAAGAAGCCATATTATGGAGGTATATGGCATATGACGTTAGCAGAGCACAAACTCTCTTCGCTGACTATTGATGTTGCACTGTGATCTGAATGGTGAGTACTCCTCTGACATTGATTGACCTAACACCAGTATGTCACAGCATCTAGAAACACCTAACAGAGCCTGACTTCACAGCTGGTTACAGCTGGCTTCACATCACCACGACAGTGCAAAGCCAGCCCGCTAAGAGTCAGGGAATAGTTTCAAAGCTGGATTGGTCTGGAACTGCAGAGACATCTATGCTGAGGGTCCACCCTCGAGTTCAGTAGTTGTCTAGAGTGAGTCACCAGCCCCTGGCTGTGAAGCAGATTCTAAGTAGTTTGTTTCTAAGGAAACCCAAAGGAGTGTGTCTCTTCAGAGACAGAAACTGCACACAGATTTTAAAATGGGGTCAAACTCTGGCAACGTTCATAAAGGACAACCACGCAGCTAAAGGTCACGAGAGCTGTGTTAAAGACTGAGGACAGTTGTTGTTTTGTAGATTTTTATCAGGAATTTAATGTTGCTGAGTGTAGGAATACCTCCCTGTCTTTCACTGTGGTTTAAAGTCTCTACACTCCCCTATGGTGGCCATCAACACTGTGGGTTCCCTCATTAGCTTGCCTCTGGTACTTTGTGACATGCCAAAAGGCTCTAAGTGCCTTCCGAGATGCCAAGTAAAAGGCAGGATGCACTCCATCTTCACACCCAGTCTCTTGGATCTTCTCAGTTCTCCATCTTCTCCCAGGCAGTATCTCTCGTACTCTAGGCTAAGATTCTTCTTTTCTTTCAGTGAGACCAAGTGCAGACATAAATACCCCACCTACATTCTAAACCCTGTTGAAAAAGAGGTATTTTGGTTTTCTGGTGCCCGAATGATGCTATAAAAACAGGAGTCTACTGAGGGAAAGCATGATATAAGAGAGAGATGAGGGGATATTTTTGCTTTGTTCATTCATATTCTGTGTAACCTCGGCTCTTTGCACACCAGCTGATGAGTCCCACTGCCACCTCCAAGGACCTGGTCCATGGGGCAATGCTTAGCAACAGCTCCACCCACCTGCCTGACCTAGGAGAGGCCCAGATGGAAGCCCTTAGGAAAGGGGGCCTGGCCCTCACCAAATGGAGGCTGACTCGGAGCTGCCAAGCCAGAATCCCCATCCCCACGTGACATACGTGACATACACTTTTCACTCCACTTGTTTGCCAAGAAGACACACCTGGCTCCCTTTCACCTCTCAAGTGCTCACCTTCGTAAGATTCCCACTCACTAAGCCACGGGCATATGATCCAGTTCTCTCCAGTACATGAGTGGGTTTGATTGTGGTAGCTTCAGAGGCCTACCTCCTCTGTCTCCTCTGCTTTCTGTCACTGAAAACTACAAAGCTAAGCCTGACAGCAAGAGTTGGTTAATGCAACAGGAGGTCCACAAGGGATCACTGTAAGGAGGTATAATCCATCATACGTGCCACAACAGGACAGAGAGACCATAAGCTTAGGTCTGCTCACTGCAAAGGCTCAGCCCACCAGGGCATCCGCACATCCCCTGGAGGGGCCAATGGCTGAGCGTCTCAGAAAGCTTCTGACTCCTAGAGTCTGCTGCCTCTGGGATCCTTCAATTTGAGTCATTTTTCCATTCTGGGTTTAGTGCCCCAGGTCTGCACCCAGATGGGAAACTTGGTCCCTGTATTGATTTCCACAACTATAATGAAAACTATTGTTCAGGTAGCACCCTTGCCAGGACTCCCTAGCCTGGGGCGGCGAGGGTGGGGTGGGGGGGTCGGGTTACTCTGGTGAAAATTTTCTATTGAAGTGTTGTTTTTTAAGGATCCTTTTTAAGGTCACCCTACCTCTGGAGGATTTCCAGTGGTAAGGATTTCCAGAGGCTGGGCCATTCCATGCAGTTAACTTAGCTCACTCTTCTCTACAGCATCGTTCAGAAACTCCCTGAGCCAGAATCCATGCTATAAAAACAGGAGTGTACTGAGGGAATGAGTGATATAAGAAAGAGAGGCAGGGGTACATTTCTGCTTTGTTCATTTATATTTAATTTGCAGGACACACAGTATTAAATGGACCTTTATCTTTAGTGTCCTGCTTGGTGCAGTACCCACTCAATAGAACATCCTCCTCAAAATCCAAAGGGCTTAAAGAAATAATAAACGCCATCTAGTTCAAGAGTCATCAAGGTGTTTTATTTACAGAGTCTTTTAAGAATCCTGAGCCACTCCTGAATGCTTTGTTGGTGGTTAAGAATGCCCATGTGCAGTTTAAATGGCTGTCAAAGGTTACATTCCAAAAAGCCAGGGAATTGGTAGTAGTGTGGTGTGTGTGTGTGTGTGTGTGTGTGTGTGTGTGTGTGATCATTTTTTAAAACTTACACACACTCATTTGAGTGTGTCTCAATGAAATTTAAATGTCATAGTAATTTGATATCCTCTATCATCTTTAAAAAATTCCTGAGTTCGAGGCCAGCCTGGTCTACAAAGTGAATTCCAGGACAGCCAGGGCTATAAAGACAAACCCTGTCTCAAAAAAAAAAAAAAAAAAATCCTGAATATGATTCTCTAACAATTAGACATTAGAAATTTCAATCATCCTCTAAAGAGAGGATAAGAAGAGAAAACTCTCAGTATCTACTTTAATTCCTCTTTCTCTATAGAACTTGAACCTGACGTAATACACATTTATCTGCTGGAATAGAAATGTGGATTTGGTTTTGTTTGTTTGTTTGTGTTCTCCAGGAATAGCAGTTCTCAAAGTATTGTCCAAGTCTCAGTCACAGTTTCTGTTGCTGTGATGAAACACCATGACACAACCAACTTGGAGAGGACAGAGTTTATTTGGCTTAGTCTTCCGCATCACTGTTCATGACGGGAAGAAGTCAGGTCAGGAACTCAAACCAGGGCAGGAACCTGGAGGCAGGAGTTGATTCTGAGGCCACGGAGGAGTGCTGCTTGCTGGCTTGCTCCTCGTGAGTGCTTTCTTATAGAACTCAGGACCACCAGCTCAGGGATGACACCACCTACAATGGGCTGGGCCCTCCCACGTCAATAATTAATTAAGAAAATGCCCTGCAGCTAGAATTTATGAAGACGTTTTCTCATTTGAGATTCCCTTCTTTCAGATAACTCTAGTCTGTGTTGAGGTGACATAAAACTAGCCAATACAATTGTCCCTTTGTCACCTTGACACAAACACATCACTGTTAAGTCATAATCCTCCCTTTCTTGTCCTCTCCCAAGATCACATATAAATATCAACCTTACAATATAAACATCCCGATGTTTAAAAGCTCCCAGTCATTAAACATTCAAAGATTTAAAATTCAGTTTCTTTAAAATAGGCTGTCTCTTTAAAAATCCAAAGTCTTTTAAGATTCAAAGTTTCTCAACTGTTGGGCTCCTGTCAAATCAAAAACTCAATTAAGTAGTTTCTTATTTCAAGAGGGGAGAACCAGAGCCCAGTCACATGTTAACAAAGCAAAACTAAACTCCAACAGTACAAATGATTCACTCAACCATCTTCTGGGCTCCTCCAAGGGACTTGGGTCACTCCTCCAGCTCGGCCCTCTGCAGCACAGACAGCCTATCTTTTAGTCTGTGACTGGCTCCACTCCACGGATTCAGTTGTGGCCATCAGTCGTGGCCATCCCATGGTACTGGCATCTCCAAAGCTGCTTGGGTCTCTTGCTTCAACTTTTACCAACAGCCTCTCCTGGGCTCTGTTCAGGGCCTCCAGCCCTGCCACACATGCCAAGACTCAGCTGCTCCCCATGACCCCTTCATGCCTTCAAAGCCTGGGTGACTCTTATGCTATCGAGCTTGGCTGCCAGATGAGGTACAACCTTGGCCACCTCAGGACCACAGCTTCTGTGTGCTGACCCTGAGGAAACACTTCCCAGAAGACTTCACCTCAGTGATGCTGGTCTCTTCTTAATCACCGCTGATTCCTCCGCCCCAGTGGACCATTTTCAATTAGCCAAGCAAAGGTCTTACTTTAGTAGTTCTGGTTGTTGTTTTTTTTTTTTTAAGATTTATTTATTTATTATATGTAAGCACATTGTAGCTGTCTTCAGACACCCCAGAAGAGGGCATCAGATCTCATTACGGATGGTTGTGATCCACCATGTGGTTGTGGGATTGGAACTCAGGACCTTTGGAAGAGCAGTCAGTGCCACCACTGAGCCATCTCTCCAGCTGGTCTCCTGTCAATCACAGCTGATTCTTCAACTCTACCTGGCCAGACACCATAGATTCTTCACACAAATAGCCCCGTAGAGTTTTTGCATCCCTCTGACGCGTCACAAACCAGGACTCCGCCATCTGCACTGCTCTTAACTTCCTCATCTCCCAAACTTCTACAGAAGTATGTGCTCTCAACACTCAATGTCTTCTGAAGTCCATAGTTCCTTCCACAATCGTCCCCAGAACAATATGGTCAGGTGTGTCACGGGCCTCTGCGGACCCTGACATCCTCAGAAGTGTCTGTGAAGTCAGGGCTATTTTGCTAATGTACAGCAGGGTTGTCATTTTTAGTTCCATTCCCTCCCAAGTGAAGTTCCCCTGCAGTCCCCCCCAGGGAGTTCCCCTGCAGCTGTATCCCAGCAGAGCCATGCAGGGTGAGGCCAGCTGGCTGCTGCCAGACAGAGCCCCTTGCCCACCAAGTTCTGCCTATTATTTGTTTTGGAAAATAGGGAGTTGAGGGTTTTTTCCCCCATAAACATTTTACTCATATTAGTGTGCATGAGTTTATTACCTTTCACATTAATTTTCACTACTAAGATGGCAAGTATTGACCAGCTTAACCCACCTAACACGAGTTATTTGGGGTCTTTTTTTCATATGTAAGAATGTAAAGTAAGTTTAAGACAAAAGGCATGAAGGACTGGTGCTGTGTGGTATTAAAGAGGAGTGGAGTTGCTGGGTGGGAGGGGTTACACAGCCCCACCTTTCCCGTGGAATGCATCAAGCTTTCCCAACCATACCCATTCACCCCCAGTCACCAGTGCTACTCTCACGATGCCTTCTGCGGGAGTGCCCTTTGACCCCTGTCTCTTTGTCCTGATGTGGGTTCTCCAGGTCTGCAGGGATTCCAGTCCTAGTAGTATCCTTGAATAAGGAGCTCTTTGGTTCTGGGTGCCAATGTGAGGGAGGTCTCAAGACAAAGCAGTTGTGAGATGCCAGCATCCCTGTTCCCCCTCCCACTCCGTCGTAGGTTAACAAATGGCTGGAGTCCTAAAACGAAAGCTTGCAACTGATGTTAGGTTTTATTTGGATGAAGTTAATGTTTGACCTTTTTACAGTTAAAAATTCATAACTGGTTCTCTCTCCTCCTTAATGTCACCTGGGCCCTTCCTTGGAGCCTCCTGCCTTGAGTTCACCAACCCCCCACAACCCCACCCCACCCCACCCCACCCCCAGCCCCCATCAGTCAGCGGGAGCGGATGATTGCACACTCACTTGCTTTACACCTGACAGCCCGAAAGCCCCTAGAGGCTTGTCGGGTCCCGGCTCTGGTGGGCTGAAAGGGAGCTGTCCAGAAGAGTGATTTCCCAGCCTGTCCTGGAGACAGCAGGGCAGGCCCATTCCTGCCCTCAGACAGGAAGAGGTGGAGCTGAAGTCTATCCCGTTACTCCAAAGAATGTTCAGGCAGAACTATGAATAGCTTATAATACTCCTCTTCTGAAAACATGCACACCAGGGAATGACTAGGTTCACAATACCCTGGCTGTGTGCATAACAACCTGGGAGGACAAACACTCCCCATTTCCAGAAACATGCTCACTTGAGAGCAAAGCTCTTCCAGGGGAACTGTGGTCAGGATGTCTGCTTGCTCCGTGCCCCATTCCTCCCCACAAATTCCCTGCTTCCGGAGCTCCAGTTGGCTGGAACTTGCTGTTCTCCTGGGAAGCCAGCCAGAGACCTCCTATTTCCCAAGAGCTTTTCTTCTGCTTCTAAATGGAGTCGTTCAAAACCTAATGCTCCACAGTGCTTGAGGGGACTCTTTGCCTTGGGGCCCCCCACCCCTAAACACAGGCTCCTCCCCTGTTCTGGACTGTGGGCCTGACTGTAACCCGAACCAACTCCTTCTTCCATGGGCACTGGGCCCAGGCCACAGGGCAGATGCCAGGAAAAACGTCAGTAGGCAACAGGGCTCCCATAGAGTTTTCAGTCTCCTCCTCCTGTAACTCTCCAGTGTCCCTCTCCCCAGCCTTTCTTGTCTTGGAATCCTGGGGTAGGTTGGAGCAGCCCATCTAAGAAATCCTTGCTCGCTTAGCAGTGGTGGCACATGCCTTTAATCCCAGCACTTGGGAGGCAGAGGCAGGTTGATTTATAAGTTCAAGGCCAGCCTGGTCTACAGAGTGAATTCCAGGACAGCCAGGGCTATACAGAGAAACCCTGTCTTGAAAAACCAAACCAAACAAACAAACAAAAGTCCTTGCTCAGAGAGGGCGGCTTAAATCACAGACACGAGTGACCAAAAAGAGCTGAAGGATTGTTGACGCTCGCTCTTCTCTCATTTCCCAGCTCACTCACTGTTTCTCATGTCCCTGTTCTACTCAACAAGGCTTCTCCACTCCGGTAGCCATTTGTAGGTACTAGAGTTTCAGCAACAAATACAACAAGCTAAAATGCCTCTCCTGGGGACCCAACACGCTGATGGATGTCAGCAAATTTCAAACAAGGAAGGACTGGGGAGTCACTGGAAATAGAAGGAAAATAACAAACCTGATGCTGCTTCCTCTAAAAGGGTGCTGCACTTTGACCCTATCACAATCAAGGGGTATCCAGTCTTCAAGGCATAAAAACCAAATCTAGCAACCAAAGGGACAGAAAAAACCACCAAGAGTGGAGTGGCTAAGAAGAGTGGGAACTCAGAGGTGTAGCTTTGGATCCCACTGTGTAGCTGTGTAGTGGAAGGGGTTTTCCGTCTGCTTCCGCTCTACTCCATGAAACAGGCACACAGGCTGGCAGGCAGTCACTCAGGCGGGCGGGCAGACAGGGATTTCCCTGGGACTGTGGGAGGCCCTGAGCCTCCAGTTCCTAGTACAGTTGCTCTAGCAGGGGCTGTGACCCCATTCTAAGCACATATCACCCATAAGCATGAACCCAGTGGGAAGAACACAAAAATAAACTACTATTGTTTTCCTCAAGAAAGCACAGGTTTGCAAAAGCAAAATCCAGCTCCCCTGTAGATCTACCCTGTGTGCTGGGGGTCCCTGCGCAGACTTAACCACTAGTCTGGTGACTGTTTCTTGAACAGTGCCTCCAATGCTTTCTTGTTGATTTCTCCGTTTCCAGTTTATCTGTTTTGTGCATAGGATCCATGCACATACATTTATTTTTAATTTTCAAAATTTTATTTATTATTGTTTGCATAATCTCTGTGTGTGTGTGTGTGTGTGTGTGTGTGTGTGTGTGTGTGGTGTGTGTGTGTGTTTGTGTGTGTGCATGTGTATGCATGTGCATGCCACAACACAAGTTTGAAGGTTTGAAGGAACAACCTTTGAGAGTCAGTTTTCTTCCACAGTGGGTTCTATAGAACTTAAGTCATCAGATTTCCACACAAGTGCTTTCTGCCACTGAGCCACCTCAGCAGCCACACATACGTTTATTCATGCAACAACCATTCCATGAGTGCAACCAGACCTTACACAGGACGTGGACTTGAGGGCTGCAATGGGTAGCACCGTGTACAGCACAAACCTGAGAGGGGCTCTCTCTCACTGAGGGACCAGAGAGACAGGCGTTCTCAGGCAGGCCCAGATGAGGTGGGCCTCAGTGCCCATCAGTGGTGGTTAAGCAGTGCTGGGCCCTGCCTTGTCCTGCATCAGAGCTCAGGTCTGAAGAGGCAGTGAGTGAATTTGTGATGATTAAATAGGATTTTCCAAGGCTACCAGCAAGCAGAGGTGCTAAGACTAGCAGAGTTCAGCAGCCTGTACAAAAGACAGAGAAGCAATAAAGGG
Source organism: Mus musculus (assembly GCF_000001635.26). Classification (NCBI taxonomy): domain Eukaryota; kingdom Metazoa; phylum Chordata; class Mammalia; order Rodentia; family Muridae; genus Mus; species Mus musculus. The sequence continues at coordinate 20,857,146 of NC_000077.6, read as the reverse complement.
CAACATACTGGCCAATAAAGGCCGGCTACTGATGCTGCTGGGGGTCCCAGTGTGGGGGTGGGGTGGCCAGCTACTGATGCTGCTGGGAGTCCCAGTGTGGGGGTGGGGTGGTGTCTAACTGGTGGCTAGGCACTAGAGGTTCAGAGGATGTAGAAAGGAGACTGTGCTGAGTCTTGGACTCAATGTGCCTCCAATGTTTTCTTGGAAGTTTGGACTTTATCCTGGAATAAGCATAAGTATGCAGGAACTATGAATCAGATCGGGACACAAACACACACCTATAAAACAAATTCAAATCCACATGCATTCTCATTCCACTGGACATAACTATATTCCTGGGTATGTACTTGCTTGAGGTCATTTCCAGGTGTCTCCCACCTGTCGATCAAACAGGAACCCTCAGCACCCAATTCTACCCTCTCAAGCTCCAGTGAGCCCCTGCTTGCTGGTCCCTGCTGTCCTGTTCGGACACACCCCATCAGCCATGTTCTCTGTGTGTCTCCGCTGACTTTCCCTTAAATCAAGGAAGTGCTTCTGTTTCTCAGCTCTTTCCAGGGACCACCTAGCAGTCCTTCTCATGTACTCCTGAAGGGATGGGCGCCCACCATTCACAAGCGGCTGTGACGGAGGTGAGGATAACAAGCTGGGGAACATCATTCCTTGGTGGGAGAGGGAAGGAATACCAGCTACCACTGTCCCACCACCATGGGCGTGGTACTTTGCCCTGGAGATGTCTACACAAACCTTTTTCAAAGCCCTCTGACTCAGAGACAAAGAATCCCATCCCTGTGACTGTCACAGCCAGCTCTAATCTCAGCTCCACCATCAGAGAAAGACACAGATTACTGTGAAGGCAATGGTGCCTAAGGTCCAGGGCCCTGGGACACATCACAGTTCTCCCGTGGAAAATATATGCATATACATCACATGTATAATATAGACACATACATATGTTGAGAGAAAGTTGATCTCATTCTCTCTCCACTTGCTGTCCCCAGGCATCATGCTTCTGCCACAGTAAGGCCCTCCTGGACTGAGGATAGGAATTTGGGGGACCCAGCTGAGGAGAAGCTGATTAAAGACATATTAGATGTGAGTTTGTGGTCCATGTTGGGATGGGAAGGGCATGAGAGCCCACTCTGCCAGCTCCCACGAGGCCCTTCTCTGCAGGCACAGAAGGGATATCACAGTGAGTGTAGACCAGGGGCTTGGCACTGAAGCGAGTCCAGGAGAGGATTAAGATGCATGAAGCCAACACATTTTAATGGGAAAATTCTTCTAACTCTTAGAGCACAGATATGAAAGAAACCTTTATAAAAGACTGTCTAGGTTTAGCTACAGTCCTCAGAGTGCACGGGGCATTACCAGCAATGAGTCGTGAAGCTGCAAGGAGCTTTACTATGAATAGCTCAGAAAAGCACACTTCAAACACACTAGAAAAGGCGGCTATCTGCTCTCTCAAAGAACTGAATCAAAACTGCTGACACGGGAGGAGAAAGGGTGTCTGGCCTGAAGCTATAAAGAAAACTGTTAGCAGCATGATGGACAACAAACTGATTCAAGTATTGTAATTTTTCTGGCTCCTGGGAAGTCATAGTTCTTCATGATCTCTTTGACATTTTAAATGCAATTCTTTCTCCCACCCTATCCTCTTTCACCTGCACAGGCATTTTCCCTGAGGGCCCCAGGCCGGGTCATGGATAATCTGGGAATCAGAGCATGGGTTCTGGATGGAATGTCAGCACTTATTTAGAATGCCCCTCCCATTTTACAGAAGAGGAAACAGACCCAGAGAAGCGGAGAAACAGCAAACTGATGTTCGAATTTGAGTACAGGACTCTGGCTCTTAGTCCAGTGCTCTTTACACAATTATACCTGTGACTTTCAAGATTCATTATAAGCAGCCAAATTGCTAAAGTTTATACACACACACACACACATATACATATACAATACATATATATACACATACACATACACATATACAATACATATACACATACACATATACATATACATACACACACACACATACATATACATATACATATACACACACACACACACATACACATACACATATACATACACATATACATATACATACACACACACACATATACATATACATATACATATACATATACATATACATATACATATACACACACACACACACACATACACATATACATATACATATACATATACACATACATATACGGTTTTCTATTGTGTAAATGTCAGTCAGACTTTGCCCATATTTCTCTAACATGAATGCCTTGGATCTCCAAGGGTCCAAACCAATGAGCCATAGGAGCCTCAAAACCGCCTGTTGTTTGAAAGTAGATCTTTAGGCCCAACCAGAGAGACAGTGAATCATTAGAACTCAGGTCTAAGATTAAAAATCTGTGGTGTTAGGAACTTCTCCCAGAAAAGCTGGGGCAGACTACAGGTGATCCAGATGAACCCAGTACATTCAGCCCAGCGTTCTCACTCCTCTCCCTCCCATCCCCCCACACACACACCTTACTGCACCCTATCCCTCCTCTTAACCCTTCCCCTCCAGCTACAGTGGGGAAGGGAGCACAGATAGGATCTTTTGCTGGCTTCTTACTGCCCTGCTTCCTACCATACACACTCTCTACTGCAGGGGGATCCTGAGTTTGAGGCCAGCTTGGGCTCCATTTACTTGCAAACTGCTGTTAATGGGAAATACAGAGGCCTAGAGTCTATACAACAAACAGACTTCAGATTTTATGCTGACTCTGGAATTCCTCAATATTTACTGGTTTTCCAAATGAAATAGACAATCTGGACCTTGTCACATTCAATTTCATTAATGACCACGGGGGACAACCATGGGACAAAACAGGGATAGCTGGTGTGACTAATTTTGACTGAGGGCTTTAACAATGTCTTGACACTAACTAACAAGGACACAATCTGTTGGCTCCAGCTGTCTAGCGCCTTATGAGATTTGGCAAAGTCTGGACATGCACTATTGATTTCCACACAAAGTGGATGCCCTTTGAGGCCTTAACAATCAGGGTCCTTACATCAGCTTAAGTTAGGAGAGAGCAGCTTTCTCTTTTCTTTGGTGCGATGGGACAATGTATGCAAAACTGCAAATTCTTGAAGGCTGCATGTGCCTGGTGTTTCCATCCATTGTTTCTGTAAAGGCTAATCTAGAAGCATCTAAAAAGTAAACCAGGTGCCATCATCTTGTGTCCCTCCAAAATACAAACGTCATCCTTCAGGCACTACGGTTCTATTATTACATAAGTTACAGGATGGTTATTCATGTTGATTGCTCTGTTAATAGTAAACAAAGTTACCTAGAACAGCTCTCAGAGGTGCACAAGTCTTTACATATAACTCCATGTGGCTTTCCAGGGATGTCTGGGGCTCTTGAGAGCCACTCAAAGGCCCCCTGTTTCTTTACCTACCCACCCACCTACCCCAGGGGGCTTGTCATCTTAAACTTATAGCTAATTCCCATTCTCTGATCCGCTCCTCCACTCAGTGTCCTTAATTTTAATCCAAAAGAGGCTAGGAAGGTGGTGCATGGTTACATTCCTAGCAAGCTGAGAAGCAGAGGCAGGTGGATCCCAAGTTTGGTCCCATCCTGGGCTTTCCAGAAAGCCTGTCTAGAGAAAAGGAGGGACAGAGCAGTTTCTACAGATGAATCTGTGCTCTGTGCCCAGGAGGAAAGCCCATCTATGCCTCGTTACCACTGCTCTCTGGGAAAGGTTCTGCTTCTGTCTCAGGATGAACAAGAAATTATTTGGACCCTTGGTTCTGTCTGGACAGAGGATTCCAGAGAACTAGAAGCCACTGGCTCAGAAATTTGTGGGGCGGTGGGCTATGAAAGGCAGCCTGGTTTCTGGCTGAGCTAGGTTTGAAACCCCAGTGGCCCCACAGGTGATCCTGCAAGGGACGGTAGGCATTTTGCCATGCTCCTGGACACCAGACCCCTGATACGAGGCAGTGATGGCCATAGGTCTGTGGCCATCACTCACTTAAGGGCAACACCACAAGCCCCTGCACAGACAGAAACCATGACCACAGTCATGTAGCTTCAAGACAGATCTCCATTTTAATGAGGTACCTAAAGATCTGAAGGGCTTAGCCATTAACTTCCCTTCCCAGACACTCCTCCCGAAAAAGGTATTTAACCGCAGGCCCCCCCTGAGAAAGGGGGTATGGTTTTCTCATCGTCACTCTCCGCCATGACAATAAATGCCTTAAAACCATGGACTGTCTCTTTTCATTGGGATTGGCCATGGGGAGCAATGGAACAGGCCTTTTCCTAGAGAGCCAGTCACTAATCTCTCACAGAAGGCCTCTCAGCACTCCCAGCCATGGCCTCCACCAAGCCAAGCTACCCATTGAGCAAGCCAAGGACTCTCTTCCCTGTAGGACCCAGCCGAGTGCTCCCCTCTTTTTCCCTTCAGCCCTGGGCTAGATCCAGCCTAGGGCCCCCACTTTGTTCTCAGCAATTTTGTGGTTCCTAGAGGTGTCTCTGTGCCCAAGAGTCTGAGAATCAGATGGCCTCTGCGCAGGCCTGGGGACCCCCAAGACAGCTCCCTCACCCCAGGAGCAGGCCACCATTTAACCCACAATGATAGGCTTCATTTCAGATTCTCAGATGACAAGAACACTCTGAGTGACTACAAGCATGGAAAGGAATGCTTGGCTACTTCTGATGTTTCAAACTGAGCCCATTAAGACAGTTGTGAAAACTACATCTCCACTTTCATCAGATCAAAGAGTTCTACAGCCTCTTTAACAAGTGAAAGTTGGAACCCCACGTTGCACAGATGATATGTAGAGAATTATGCCAAGTACGGCCACAAAAACAATCAGGCCACCATTTGCATTCAGAGAACTCTACAATCTGGTCAGGAAGGCAAGACATGACACAGGAAAAATATAAGTAAAATATGAGACTTACCACAAAAGAGAGATAAACAAAGCTACAGGGTTTCAGGTGTGAGAGATTACATCTAGCTGCAGTAACCCAGCTAGTTACTGGGGATGGACGAGAGAGCTATGTGAGCTGAGGCTCTTGTACACTGAGCAACTGGATCTGCCTGTGTTTCTCCAGTTACCCGTGCAATAAAGTTGTCTTGCTAGTGGAACCCCCGATACAACTTGTTTTCGTTTTCTATCACCACATAACACATTAACATGGACTTGGTAGCTTCAGACCCACACATCATTACCCCACAGTGCAAGCATCAGGACCCTGGCCACTGACTGACTGGGCTCCTGCTCAGCATCTCACAAAGCTGAACTGCAGCTTCCTCTAGGCTGTATCCTCATCTGGAACGACTCAAACCCACTCAGGTTATTGACAGATTGTAGAGCCTTGCAGCTGTTGAGATGAGGTCCCTGTTCCCTTGCTAGCTGTCAGAAGCACGGTCAGAAGCAACAAGACATCCGTATTTTAGCTGTGGGGCTTCCTACAATTGGGCAACTTGGACCCAAATCCTCTTTTAAAGGACTTCCTTGTGGAGCTGAAGAGATGGCTCCAAAGTTATAAGCCCTGAATCTCTTTCAGAGAACCCAAGATCCATAGAATCTAACACTGTCCTCTGGCCTCCACAGGTACCCACATGCATGTTACATACATATATGCATTTATACACATATTTACATAGATTTAAAAAATCTTTAAAGAACATGCTGAATTACATCCCGCCCAACTGACATAATCAGAGTAACCTTGTTTTAGATTAACCCAGAGTACATGAGTACCTTGATTGTATTATAAACCCCTTCACGGTCCTAGACCATGCTCCCTAATCACTCCTCGGCAAGCCATCATATTCCCATGTCCCCTCAAAGAGCGGTGATCCCAGGGATGTGTACTCCGGGGACAGGAAACGATAGTGCTGCTGGCAGCTTGCAGCGGCAAACGCGGTAGCAAAAGCTTTGGAGACAGTGTGAGAACACAAGTCCCATTGAAAACCATCCCTTGTACAAATTCAAACCGACAAACCAAGAAGATCCCCCAGAAGGATGGTGACTATGGAAAGAAATGAGGTAACTTATATCTTTATCATTACTACCACAGTATAGAGTATGCTCACTATACTCTATTTATGAATATTATATTACCATAATAAATCACACTCTACACACACACACATACCATCTTATTCTTACAATGTAACATTGAACTCTTCACCATTCAATGGTACAGTCTAGATCATGCTCTTGTAGACGTGGCTAGTGAGTGTATCACCAATAAAAAAATGGCACAAAATATATTGGCACAATAGAGGAAGAAACACTGTAAAGAAATTAAGTCATTACAATGCCATTTTCCCACCTTGTCTCTTAAGAACTCCCTCCCCTGCAACCCTGCCTTCATACACTCACAGAAAAGCCACACATAGGAGCAACAGCTGACAGTCCCAGCTAAAGTCCCAGACAACAGTTAGCATCAAATGCAGATATGTGGGAAAAAGAGCTTGCTAGCTCCCAGCTGTTAAGTCACCCCTCACCTTCCAGCCAGCCCAGTAACTAACTGCCATGAAGGAGCAGAAATGAACAGTCCCTTTTGAGTCCTGATTTGTAAACTAAATAAGTTGTGATTTGAGGTGGTTTGTTGAACAGCTACATGTGACCAGAACAAGGGTGGACTGCTGCTGGATTCTGGGGGAAGCCCAGCCCCTTTCCCAACCAAGATGGTGGGAGCAGCCAACAGACAGGGGGGCGGGGCAGCTTCCTGATAATCACATAGCATTCTGATCCTCCTGCTTTAATCTGGGGCTGTCCCCTGGCAGGGATTAAGAACCCTGGCCTACTGTCCAGAAGGAGCTTGACCTACTGTCTAACTCTAAGCAAAGAAGGAAGCAGGAGGAATAGAATAAATGACAAGAGGAGAGGAACTGGTTTAAAACTGGCACCTGACATGCAGATACAGGAAACAGAAGGGCTGGCAGAGAAGACAGAGGTACCCCTAGGTGGATGCTTATCCTGCTTAGCTGGTAAAAGGCAGCCTGGCTCCACCTTCCTGCCCTCTATGTTGGTTAGGTTCTGTCAATGGTACACAAGTCTATACACAGCTGGAAAGAGAGAATCTCAATTAAGAAATTGCCTCCATTAGATAGGTCTGTGGGCATGTGTGTGGAGCATTTTCTTGATTTCTAATTGGTGTAGGAAGGCCCAGCCCACTTCGGGCAGCTCTGTCCCTGGATAAACAGGCGTGGGCTGTATAAGAAAAGAAGCTGCGAAAGCTTTAGAGAGCAGCGTTCCTCGATGGTGTCTGCTCCAGTTCCTGCCTTGGCTTCCTTCAAAGATGGGCTATAATCTGTAAGCCAAACACACCCTTTCCTCCCTATGTGGGTTTTGGTGAGTGGTTTATCACAGCAACAGAAGGCTAACTAAAGTTTCCCCTCAGGTTCTGAAAATAGGAATCTGGCTTCTAAATACAAATGGAATTTCCCAAAGTCAGGCCACATTCCTGGCCCAAAGCATGTAATTCCAGCTGTGTGTCTGCATCTCAGGGAGCACTGCAGGAGAAGAAAGACTTCGTACACGTGTTCTTGCTTTGTGGGGTGGGGCTGGGGGAGAGGATGGCTGAAGAATCAGAAGTCTAGTACAGATAGGGCAATGTGGGAGATTGCTTGGAACAGCAAGAACAAATAGTGCATGGTATACCATACAGACACATAGAACACATACCACGCACACTGCACTCTGCACGCTGCACACTGCACGCTGCACACTGCACTGTTTGTGCCAGCAAGAACAACAACCAATGGAAGAGAAGCCTGTGTTAGGAAGCTGTGCTTGACTAAAGTGAATGACAAATCTGAGAATTTCAACGTTCTCAGTTATACAATCCATTCATCTTATTTTATAGACAAGGGAGTTGAGGCTTAGTAGAAGTATGTGTTCTCGTTGCTAGAGAGGGAGAGCAGCAGGGAGGAGGAAGAGGAAGGGCATGTGGGGAGGGAGGGTTTGTTGCTTTTTCTCACGACTCCTGCACGAAGCCATAGGTCCTGTTGTGCTCTGTGTTCATTGTTTACGATTTAATCAGAACGCCAAATCCAGATACAACATGAGCCCCTAAGCTTCACTAGAAGCCAGCCATTGCCCGACTCCTCTCCCCACAGTCCCTAGGGATGTGTTGCAAATGCTAACCCACGAGTGTCACTGGGGATGGCTGCCTCCAGAAGCACTCTGGTCAATGGTCACCTTTTAACCAGACTGTCCAGGACACAGACATCTTCCCCATAACCAAGCCATCCCTGTGTATGGTTAGACAGATATGACCCTGCCCATTTAGCCAAGACAGCTTTTGAATTCTGGGCCCAGTGAGAGAAAGGATCCCAACTTTGCCTTGTCTTTATTTCCTGGGAACGCAGACAGCTCTGATTCAGGTTAGCCATCTCTGTAGAGATGGCTCTGCCTTTTGCAAGGAGCCTTATGCACCCACAGAAAGGAAGGTTTCCTATGATCCACCTCCCACCAAGTGCATCTATACACTTTCCATACCACCCTAACCCTCTTGGGGACCAGGACCCTCTGATGTAGGGCTCACCACAACAGAGGCTTAAGGGGTCTGTCTGCTTAGGCATGACACTGATGGGGCTCCTCATAGCTATGGGGTAGTAGGGAGGGGACTTAAGGGCAGTAGAAGTAATTCTGCAGTGAGCGCCTCTGCCTGCGCACAGCAGTGTTCCCATTCAATTGGGGAAGAATGACTCTGGGGTCAACTGGGGCCACACTAGCAAGGTCTCTCAGTATAGCTCGTCTTGGCTACTTGTGGGTTCTTCTTTTTTCCACTCTTTATCCCCTTAGTTTCTCCTCCTAACACTAGATCAGATAGAAACATGAAGAGAGGGGAGAGAGGAATTAGGAAAATCCCTGAATCTATTTTTTCTTTTGTTTCTTGGTTGACCAGAGATACTAACAAACTGCACCACCACCACCACCACCACCATCACCACCACCACCACCACCGCTTCTCCAGCCCTGGCATTTATGCACCTTCTGAAAAGTTCTCAGAATTGCAACTGTCACACAATCACAGAAATTATCTGCAGCTGGCGGAACCATGCTTCTGCTAGAGCACGAGGCCAGTCATGGTCTGCAGCTCCATATCCCTATTCCTCTGATAACAATGAAAGCACATTCTTATTCTTTTTCAAATCAGCCAAAATTCCAGAATTTTCAGAAATGTCACTATACCTCAGCTCTGCCCTCTCCAGTCTGGGAGACTCTGAGTTGTCTCCTAAGAGTGTAGAAAGCCACTGCACCTGACCAGTATTGTTGGCTGGTGCAACACAGTGGTGAGCTGACAATAAGCCCAGCTTTTAGGAAACAGGGCTGTCCTACATGTGGATGGCTCTGTGCCGAAAGCATGGAAACAGCCTAGAGATGGGTAAAGTGGAACCATGATCTCAGAAGAAAGGGGAAGCTGTAAAAGGCACTGTGTTTCTGCAGTTAAACACAGTGGGAGCATTAGTTTTGATGAGTTTGTCAACACTGTCTGGCAGATGAGACACCGGTCTTTGGCTAGAGAACTTTCTGGAACTATCAAGGAGATCCTGGGTACCTCCCAGTCTGTGGGCTGCAATGTGGATGGCTGCCACCCTCATGACATCATAGATGACATCAACAGTGGTGCAGTGGAGTGCCCAGCTAGTTAAGAAGCAACAAGAAAATATTTCTATAAAAGACTATCTGATTAAAAAAAAAAAAGGGAGTGTAGAAAGCACTTAAGGTAGGTAGACCTCCTCAGTCTTCACTGCCTGCCTCTGGTACAGCATAGCACTTGTTTGGTTTGTGCCTGGGTGAATGTGCACAGGGGCTGGGGCAGGTGGTGGTGGTGGTGGTGGTGGTGTATGCATGGTATGCAGGTATGCTCACCCAGGAAGGTGACTGTGGAGACCAGAGGCTGACATCAGAAAGGTCTTCCTCAATTGCTCCTCCTCATAATTTTTTAATCCATTACATTTTTTAGTTTTGAGAGGAAGAAAGAGAGTCATGACGTTTGAGTAAGGCATGGTGGTCACATGGCAGCCACGCAGCCACACAGAGGACCCATAGAGAAAGAGTGAGCCCAGGGAGCCAGAAAAAGACTACTTAGGCTCTGGCAGCACTACAGAGAGGGACAGAAGAGAAAAAAAGGGGGGGGGGACATCCAGTCTCCGTGTGACAGAGTAGACACAACAGAGCTTCGTGGCAATTCACAGGGACGCTGCTAGAGCAGTGGGAATTCTAGGAAGGAAAAATACATTATCTCATTAGGGGGGGTCTCTCACTGAACCTGGAACTTGCCATTTCAACTAGACCAACTGGCCATTGATTCTCAGAGCTCCATCTGTCTCCACATCTCAGCAATAGTTATCACGAGAAATAACCACTCCACCTCACCTGGTTTTTTTTACATAAGTGCTGGGATCTGAACGTAGGTTCTCCAGCTTATACAGCAAGCACTTTGTCCACTAAGCCACCTCAACAGTTGTATCTTTCCCTCTCTACACTCTATCCGCCCTTGGTATCCAACAAATGGCCCAGATGGCAGAGAAAGAGACTGCACTAAGATTACTAATCCAAGATCCCCTTTCCTGCACATCAGTACCCCAATTTTAGGATCTAACTCAGAGCAACATGATACATTCTTCCTAATGACAACCAAAGACTTGAGAAACAAAAACGTATGGGACCTAAACACATCTAACTGTGACCTTGAAATCAAATGATCAAGGAGCTGTCACAAAGCAGAGAAGATTCTAGAACTCTCCGATCCCTGTTTGCTTATCTGTAAAATGCTCATAACAGTTAGGTTTGTGGTGAATTTTATGTTCCGTAAGTACTCATGAAACATAAAACTATTTTTTCAGGCACCCAAATTACTATCCACAAGAGCAGTACCTTGAAGTTTTTCTCTAGTGGACTGAGCAGTCTTTAAATCAAGTAATTTATTTTCTGCACTTTTTTCTGTTCCATATTACAAAAGCAGAAAGAGCAACTTAAGAGTTTCTCTAGAGAAGGGGTCACTGAATTTCAACAAGGCTACAGCCCTGAGCCTTAATGTTTGGCTACATAAAATATACCTACTATAAACATTTATATGAGGGCTTTAGGGTAAATATAAGTCTTAATTTCACTGGACAAATGTCCAGGTTATATGATAGCTACATTTAGTAGCTTAAGAAATTGCCTAACTACTTTCCACAGGGACTGAATCGCTTGATATTCCCACCAGCGACATGTAAGGGACACCACACCATTTCCGACATTCCTGCCTGCTGATTTATTCTTGCCATACTTGTAAATGAGCACTAGTATACTGTGGTTTTAATCGCATTTCCCTATCGATGGACGGTGGAGAACATCTTTCCAGTTCCTTGTTTGCAGTCTGGAAATCTTTTTTGGTAAAATGTCCTTTTGTTTCTTTACCATTTTATAGCTGGAGCTTAATAATTCTTCCTATATTCAAGAAAGAATTACAGTAGCATCTGTACCCTCCTAGTCCTTTGCCGACGTGAGCCTGGAAATACTTTCTCTGGTTTCATAATTAATCTTTTCTTCCTTTTAATGAAGACTTTTTTAGAACAAATTACATTTTGCTTGTCTATCAACACATTTTTGCATCTATGACTGTACTTTTGTCAAATCTAAGTATTCTTTGCCAAACCCTAATGCACACATTTTTCTCCTGTTTCTGTGTGTGTGTGTGTGTGTGTGTGTGTGTGTCTGTCTGTCTGTCTGTCTGTCTGTCTGTATCGGGGCTATGTGCATGTACTACATATATGTAGAAGCCAAATTGAGTAGCTTAAATGTTGTTTAACAAGCTCAGATGTTGTTTCCCGGGGGTCTGCCTGTCTCCATCTTTCTAGAGCATTGGGATGATAAGTATGCTCCAGACACAAACTACTCAACAAGGCAAACAAAAGAAATATTGACAATAAATGAGTAGGCCAGACTGTGGGGCGCAGTCCATCTCAAGGGGAAGATATGCCTATAGAAATGAGGCAGCTGGCTATACTGTGTCTGGAGTCTGAAGCAGGGCAGCGTGTGCTAGGACCCAAACCTTCTCCTTTATAATTCATGCCAGGACCCCAGCCCATGAGAGGCTGTCACCTACATTCAAGGAGGGCCAGAAAGGAAACCGTCATAGTGTTGAATTAAGTAAAGTCAGTGCTCACCAGGCATGGTGGGACATACCTGTAATGCCAACACTTTCAGTGTCAGTGTTTGTGGCTTGAAAAAGTGCTTGATCATGGCCACTAAAACAAGGGGCTGATTTTCCCTGAATAAAAAGTCTACAGAACTGTGCTGGAAAACAAGAAGTCTGAACAGTAAACTGCCACTTAACCCCAGATAGGTTCCACTTATAATGAGAAGGGAAAATTCAAGCCAGAGAAGGTGGTGCACACCTATAATCCCAACACTAAGAAGCTGATCATGAGCTCCAGGCCAGCCTGGAGTACTGTGACACTTTCCCTCCAAAACCTCAGTAAGTAAATAATAAAAAAGGAGGCTTTGAAATGTGTAATCAATGGCAGACATGTCAGAATGAAAGCATCAAATAACCTAAATCAACAAGCAAGAGAGCAAATATTTACTGTTCAAATGTAATCCCACCTGAAGCTCCTGAACAGGCATCTAAACAAAAGACTACACTCTGATTATAAGGCACGAATGTGCCTAGCCTGGCTTTAGAAACTTCCTGTACGCATAGCATTTAGCAAATTGCTTGCCCAGAGATTACCCAGCATTCCTGGGATGAGCAGATACAATATAAAGCACAGGATGGTCTAAAAATGGTACTTGTCATAATCGCTAACATGACTGAACTAGAAAGACTGCTCTGGTCCAGGGACAGAAAGATTAGTGAGCGTTTGAGTGATGAGCCTCATCTATAATTTAGTGAACTCCACTCATTCATGGACTTCAACACAGCCTGACAGGGAGAAGGGCTGTCTCCTTCCGCTCCTGTTCAAGTCACTGGGGAGTTGTCATTGCTGGTGATGGGAAGTGCTGCAAAGGAGCCCGGTAATGGGAAGTGCTGCAAAGGAGCCCGGCATCTCCTGTGTAGTAAACGAGCTTCTGAACCTGGGCATGCTCCAGACAAACTACCCAACGAGGCAGACAAAAGAAATACTAACAATTAGCCAGGCGTGCACAAGAACAATCATTCCTTATGCAGAGGTCCAGTGGAAATATTCGTTACAGATATGATACGATCATTTGGTAGTTTTCCAGAGGCCTTTATCACAGGGTTCTGCCAGCCTTTCAGCAGCTTTTCAGGTGTGTGGTGCAACAGCAAAGCTGAGAGGCCCCTTCCCCGGGACTTGGGTCTGGATCTCTTTTCAATACACTGCTAATCTTGTTAAATCTTAATGCCCGTTGGTTTTATGGGTTTTGCTTGTTCTTCCTTCCAGCCTTCTTTGACCTTGTTGTCTTTGTGTGGCTTGAATGTCATCTCATGATAGTTTTACAGTTAATTCTAGAACAACAGCAGGCTGAAGAATACGTGTGTGACATGTGCCATAGACAAAAAGGCACAGAATGAATAGTGATGTTGCCCATTAAATAAGATTTAAGATATATACTGGGAATTTAAGATATACTGTGAATTTTGGTCACCTGGCCACTGCATTTTTGTCTGTTTTCAGAAGGGAAAAATGAATTTTTCCTAAAGTCATTTTAACTCAGTAAAAAATGCACCAGGCATGAGAAGAAAAAAATGTATAAGTTGGTTTAGCCATACTGCACAGAAATTAACCATGTCCATAAACTATTAGATAGGCTTTTAAATGCAGTATACAAAGATTATATATGAACATGTCAGGGCTGGAGAAATGGTTAAGAGCACTTACTGCTCTTGCTGAGGACCCAGGTTTAGTTTTCAACACCCACATAAAGCAGCTCACAATTGCCTGTAACTCACTGTTCTAAGGGATCTGATGCCCTGTGGCCTCTAGGGGCACCTGCACACACATGCTGCACATAAATGCACATAGGTGCACATATACACACAAATAAAAATAATAAATACATCTTTTAAAAATATATGATCAAGAGAAAGTGGGTCATTTGGCTTCAAGTCATAATGTTTGCAGTGTTGGTCAGTGTCTTAGTTACTTTTCTATTACTGTGATAAACACCATGGCCAAGACAACCTATAAAGGAAAGCATTTAATTTGGCTTACAGTCTCAGAGGTTAGAGTCCATGGAGGCAGAGTGAAAGAACTGTAAGCTCACATCTTAATCCACAACCACAAGGCTGAGTCAGAGCACTGGGAATCACGGGAGTCTTTGGAAACCTCAAAGCCCACTCCCAGTGACACACCTCTTTCAACAAGGCCATATCTTCAAACAGTTCCCAGATAGTTCCACCAACTGGGGACCATGGGATTCAAACATGTGGGGCTACGGGGCCATTCTCACTCGAACCACCATGACCAGAGAAAGTGAATTGAGTATGAAAGACATTGAGAAAGGTAAGAAGACATTCCTTCAGAAGTGCACCCAGGCCACACCGGGGAAAGGGAGAGAGGCAGAAAACAGGACTAAATCTCAGTGGTCTGGACAGAAGACAGGTCAGGTCGCTGGATTCTTACATAGGTGCAACCAAGAGCAGAGGCATCACCTGGGGAGAGGATACCCCACCGAGTATTTGGAGGAAGTACACCCCTGAGACAGAAATGATCTTTACCAGGATTAAAGAGAAGGGAGAAGGGGCAGGCCTGACAGTTTATATTTAAAAGGCTAATAATAAGCAATAGCCTTACTTATTAAGAACAAATGTCTCATTCTCTTAATGTGTGCCATAATTTAATTCATACATCAAAGTTCAGACAACAAAGAACTAACAGAATATTTCTGTTGGACAGAACTGATTAAAAATCAGCTTATAGTAATGTGGATATGATCTTTTTAAAAATAGCTACTGCAATTCCTGTTTCCCTATCTCAAAATAGGATTGAGCTTAATTAGTAACATTCAACTTTTCACAAACATAGGAGATGCCACCTCCAAATGTACTGAAATGGTTTGTAGTTATATAGCTGGGTGCGTGAGTGTGTTTAAACACTGGGGAAATCCTCTCATGTTGTAGAGCCAAGCAGGAGACTCAGCTGTGCTTCAGTCTGTGCTCACTGGTCCTTTACAGATGGCAAGAGGACAACGAGCTACACCAGTGGGGCTCAACCTATGAGTCCACAGGGATGGCATGTCAGATAGCCTGCACTTCAGATACTTACATTACAAAACATAACAGTAACAAAATTACAGCTATGAAGTAGCAACAAAAGTAACTTTATGATTGGAGCTCACCCCACATGAAGAACTGTATTAAAGAGTCACAGCATTAAAATGAATAAAGACCACTGCTCCATGTTACTCTAGACAATGCCAATTAATTAGAATTCCCTGTACCAAAGATGCTGCCTTTTACAATTGAAAGGCATTAGTATGGCTTGTGTCTGACAGAAAATAAAGAGTATTAACGACTTCTTATATTTTATAACATCTTTACATTCAGATGCTTTCACAAATTAGCATGGTAGACTAACAAGTTAGACTTTACTTTTTAATTTATAATTATATATCTAATATAAGTAACTATCTAATATATGATATATCTAATTCATAACTCATAATTCAGAATTGTTCTTAAACACTCACTCAGAAAAACAATACTAGAACTATATATGGTAGTGGTGCTTTTTGCTAATTCATTGGATAAAAAGATTATGATAAAGGAGATAATCTAAAACTATTAATGGTAAGAAAATAATATATAGTACATATATATATGTGTGTATATATATATATATATACATAAAAATATAAATATATATTTATTTTAGCAGGCCTAGAGAAATGTCTCAGCAGTTAAGAGCACTTGTTGCTCTTCCAGAGAGCCTCAGTTTAATTCCTAAAACCCACATGGCAGCTAACAATCCTCTGCAACTCCAGTTTCAGAGGATCTAATGCCCTCTTCTAGCCACTCTGGGCCCTGCACACATGGAGTACATAGACATATATACAGGCAAAACAACCAAACACATAAAAATTCCAAATGATATATAATTTTGAAATATATATTTTATGTATATATATTTAGAATATATATATATATACATGTATGTTGGAGATATATATATATATATATATATATATATATATTCCAAAGTGTAGACATACCCACTCCTTTCTGTGTCCTTGAACAGAACTTATTTTAACTTGATTCACAAAGCAGGCAGGCCCAGCTGGGACATGACTATATGAAGATAATTCAGAATCCTAAGTCAGTAGGAGGGTATAGGACCCAAGCTCTCCTCTCCCTCCATCAGGGACACAGACCCATTTCACATTCCTATGTCCACTTTCAGAAGATCTGTCAGGTTTGGGGGTACACTCTTCAATAACAAGGGCTAGAACTCAGAACTGTGATGGCGAATTTTGGTTGTCAATTTGACACACTTAGAAACTGCCTCCATTTCACAGGCCTGTGGACATGTCTATTGGGCACTTTCTTGAATGTTAAATAATGGGAGAAGAGTTCAACTCACTGTGGGTGGTGCCATCCTGCAGCAGTTGGGTCTGGGCTAATACGAAAGATGGCAGAGTAAGCAAGGGAAAGCAAACCAGTAAGCAGTGTTCCACCATGGCCTCCACTTCAGTTTCTGCTTCCAAGTTTCTGACTTAGGTTCCTGCCTAGACTTCCCTTGATGATAAACTATAATCAGAAAGCCAAATAAACCCCCTTCCTCCATCTAAGTTGCTTTTGGTCATGGCGTTTACCACAGCAACAGGTACCAAACTAGGACAGTCAGTCCTCATCTAAATACAAACTGTGTGGCCTAAGAAAAAGGCAAACCTGAAATCATGCCACTGCTCAGGGAGCTGCTACTAGACACACAGTACACACTGTGCCTCTTCACACTCTCCCACCAGCTCCCTATGACAATGGCTTGATACTTACTCTAAGCAAGACCCGTACTGGCCTCGTGTGCTCTCCTGCAATTGTCATACATTATTTTTCAAACACCCCTGTGCTTGATTTACTTTGTAAATTATATAGAGTAGCATTGTACTGTGAGCGAGTTTCTAGGATGGTTTATATGTCAAGAAAATGAGCAAATGAATAGATCATGTTAGAATGTCTCTAAGGGAATGTGAGAGGATATCACAGGGATTTAAAACTTGTTATCACAGGGATCAAGGGGTCACCAATGCTGACATGACAGTGACATGATCAATAGTGGCATGTTCTGTGGAGAGAGTAACTTCATGCAGATGCCAGAGTACAACCCTTTAATCCCCAGAGAAGACACATCTGGCCTGCTTACAAGTCACGGTGCTAAACTCTATCCCCGCAAAGCATTCTTCCTACTAAGAGCTTGTTCTAGCCTTAGGGAACATGTTTTATATGCAAATAAAAATATCAAGAGATTAGAACAAATTTCTCCATTGGATTCAGAGGGGATTTCATCAAGTTCCAGAAAAAGAATATGAAACCAGCTAATTCCACTGGATCTCAGGGCTCACGGATAACAACTTGTATTCCTTATTATTAGAAATTATTCTAGGCAAAAGCAAACTGTAAATTACAGGGAAACGTGACTTCTGCATCATCCGGCAACACTTACTATGGAGACCCCCTTGCCTGAACCCAGCGTAAAAGTAAGAAGTCTAATTCCATAATATGAGAAATGTGGGTTTATAGTTTAAAAACACCATGATTTGTTTGTTTGTTTGTTGTTTTGTTTTGCTTTGTTTGATGAGGTTTCCTCTCTTCAGTCTAGATCCACTGTCTCCATCCTGAGGAGCTGTCTGTACGCCATCTTTCTTCTGAAGCCCAGCCCTAGGATCCTTCCCAAAGGATCCTGTCTTCACTTCCCCCACTTCCCCCACTTCCTGTTTTTCCTCCTCTGCTTCCTCCTGCCTCAGTCTTCCAATTTCTAAGATTACAATGGGCACCAGAACACAACTGTAAATGTGCCCAGGATCCTCATCCTCTCTCTCTCCCTCTCTTCCTCTCCCTCTCCCCCTCCCTCTCTCTCTCTCCAACTTGACCAAGTTTTCTGAGTTACCTAATTTATCCATGTCTCAGTCTTCTTATCAGTTAAATGGGAATAAAGTTGCTTATGCAACTGGTCTGAGGCTCAGAGTTTCTTTTAGAGAAGGGATTTTCTGCCCAATTTGGTTCAAGAAAAGGCTTGCTGCTCTGCCACCAGGAGGGTGGTTGGCAAGTCCTCCATCTCTTCACATTTTCAGGTGTTCACAGATCTGCAAAGGGGTTTTAGGGACTAGGGGGATGTAATTGGTAGGTCATTCTGGCTAATGCAGGCTGCTGACAGGCAGCACTGGCCTCAAGTTCCTAGGCTGGTTGGTAGATGCTGCTGAGCCTAGGTTACAGACTCACGTCTTCTGGCTCTCTGCCTTCTCCTCAAAGGCACGAATCCCTAATAAGAGTGTCACACTCAGACTCTGCTTCATCTACTGCTTCAGAAGAGCTAACTATGGGCTCATTGTTGCATATTAGAGAAGCACCTGGCATACCACACAGCACATAAGCCAGGCACACCAGGCACACCACACACAGCACACACACTGGGCAAGTGCTTGTTAAACAGAAGTTGGAGGCCAGCCTGGTCTACAAAGTGAGTTCCAGGACAGCCAGAACTATACAGAGAAACCCTGTCTCGAGAAACCAAAAAGAAAAAGGAGAAGAAGAAGAAGAAGAAGAAGAAGAAGAGGAGGAGGAGGAGGAGGAGGAGGAGGAGGAGGAGGAGGAGGAGGAGGAGGAGGAGGAGGAGGAGGAGGTGAAGAAGTCATCTGGAAAGCCTTCGATGCTCATTCTCTGAGGATGTTCAAGTTTGGTATCAGCTGAGGTCTAGCCATTCAAGACAATACACTGATACCAGTCAATATAGCTGTTTCCATATATTGCTAAGCTTATGACTTAGGGCTTTTTGTCATTATCTTACCAATTTTTGATCACACAAGTTCAATTTTTCATTGCTCTTGGGGGCATATTATGACAAATTATACATTTATTTTTTAAAACAATTTTGGCTACTTTCTAACATGGACTTAGGCAAAAACAAAAAAACAAGCAAACAAATGAACAAGAACCATAGGCTATTTAGATTAGCCTTCTCAGGATGGGAAGACCCTTTAGTACTGAGTCAACCTAGAGAGAATTATAGCTCCTGGGCTGTAAGCAAAGGGTGTAGATGAGTGGACGGGAGTCCTCACCACTGTGAAGCTGTATGCTTGTCTGCACATCTATGGCCATGCACTGTCCAACAAGTCATTCATTTACTCATTCAGTCAAGCAACAGTCATCATGCCAAGTTCTCACAGGCACCCTTCATGCCAGGTTCTTACCTCAAAAGCAGAAGGTTACAGTGGACGATAGGCAAGACCACTGAAGGGAGCTGGCCACTAGGCAGAGATGGGGAGCAGGCTAGGGCTTGGTCAGGGAAGGTCATTTGAGCTGGGAAATGAAGAAAATGCCCAGAGCAGCACATTCTCAGCAGGAAGAAGGGCAAGTGCTAAGCCCCTGGAGAACTGACTGCCAGGGAGGACACTTTTAGTGGACAGTGCTCACAGGGCAGACTACAGCCCCCGGGGAAGCCGGGAGGGGCACTCAACTCCGAAGAGGAAGTCCAACCTCATTCTGAATATCAAGAGAACACACAAGGGATTTTAATGGAGTCAACAATGCACAGGTTCTACTTCAAAAAAGTCACACTGACTAAGAGCACGCTCCACAAAGGTGAAGGGAAAGCAAATTACATATACTAAAATATGTGGAGACTTTCCAGTTCCTGGGTGATGCTCCAATTTAGCACTGTGTCATAATTACTCTGAGCTTTTAGGTGACCCTGTGGCTGCTTTATGAGTTTTTTATTAGAATATTGAGAATGAGCAGTGCTGTAGATTAAAATCAGCACTAGACCCGAGGAAAAACCACTCAGGAACACAGCCCAGCCCGCCTTCCCACAGGCCCATTTCCATTTACAGCATATCATTTGTAATGTTAGCTAATCTTTATAAATCATTCCGTGTCACCCCTCGGCTGTCACTCCTCTAGAATAATTACTAGCTCTGGGACACTGGTGGAAACGGAGTGATGCATATTTTTCTACCTGTGCAAACTACAGAATCGTGGCCCAAAGAAAAAACCATGAATATGTGGCCTCTTGAGGCACCAGAACTCATCCATTTCTGTATCCCAAGGAATGACCATATATAAACAGTGCATTTGTTTGACATTTTTTTTTCTCTTTCAGATGAGGGGAGAGTTGTCTGCCAGATCTAGCTGCTAAGGACAGGATGTGTAGGAAGAAGCTGTTAGGAAAGCCAGCCCAGACCTCATGCAAGAAACAGGGAAGCATCCAGAGGGCCAGTAATGAAATAGGCAAATTGGTCCAGGAGAGAAGCTGTGATTCTGGGAAGTATACCATCTTACACTATTAAGTAGGTGGTACCCAGCTCAGGGTGGAACTGTCTGGGAAGGCCTGAGTGTAAGAAGATTCTAGCCAGACACCTGTTAACAGAGAAAGGAGGAAGCACAGAACCATAGTCTTGTTCCCCTAACAAGCACCTAAAAGCAAGTAGATAGCACACATCTTCCCCATGATGAGTTTTCCCTGACAAAACGTCTGGGATGAAGGCAAGAGTGGTTATACACACTTATAGCCCTTGCACAGGGAGGCTGAGGCAAGAAGGGTAATGATTCAGGGACAGCCTGATCTACACAGTAAGAGTTATTCAGGGTCAGCCTGAGCTACACGGTAAGAGCCTATCTCAAAACAAGACACCCACTCTCTCCCAAAGCTACTTTTATTTATTCTAGGTAATAAAAGAGAGATGACTTTAAGAAAAGATGAAGATGTCTCCTACTTTATTTCATCCCATCTCTACATTAGTTTTGAAAAGTGGTGCCCAGCCCAAAGCCTCCTTAATATATAGGGTCCCAACTCATTGTCCAGATCCGAAGCAAGCAGAGATATCAACACTGTGAATGAGCGACATGGAACAGATTTAGTCAATGCAGACTGTTGATTTGAAATTCTTAATGAAAATGTTTTCAGGCTGTGGGTACAGCCCAGTGGTACATGTGTGTTCATGTGCTCATCCTGAGCTACCACAAAGAAATGCTAAAAACACATTCTTCAACAGTTTGCTCAGTCTATGAAGCAGCCACCGGAACAGCTATATTGGAAATCATCAGATAGGGTGGGTTTGGATGGGCAGGGCCTATCTGATTGGGAATATTGGAACTAGCTCCTGAGTTTGAAGCACTGATCTTCATTTTTCCAGGCCAGCATGTTGGCAGAGAGGCTCAAAGACTCATTCTGAACATTGCCACATGGAAGCAACAGTATGCAGAGGTAGAATAAATTATATAAATGTAAGGCTAGGAAGATGGCTTCCCTTTGACTTCCTAGTTCTTTGCCTAGGCTATGAATTAAACTGACGTAAGACAGATTAAGAGGAGCAAAATCATATTAATTATACACATTGCCACAAGAGTCAAAAAAATGGGAGAATCAGAGAAAGGGCAGAAGACAGAAGCTTGTATAGCACCCTAAGCTACGGAGAACAGGGGCTTGGGTGGGGAATGACATGTTATGGGAAAGTGAACCTAGAAATTCGTGGTGCATAAAGGCTGTCTGGTTCTATGTCCTCTCCAGGCATAAAATCATTTGGGGCATACTGCTTCCTGATACAGGTAATTACTAACACAGTTTATTTCTTTTATAGGTGTCTTAGTCAGGGTTTCTATTCCTACACAAACATCATGACTAAGAAGCAAGTTGGGGAGGAAAGGGTTTATTCAGCTTACACTTCCATTCTGCTGTTTATCACCAAGGAAGTCAGGACTGGAACTCAAACAGTTCAGGAAGCAGGAGCTGATGCAGAGGCCACGGAGGGATGTCCCCTATTGGCTTGCTTCCCCTGGCTTGCTCAGCCTGCTCTCTTATAGAACCAAGACTACCAGCCCAGAGATGGCACCACCCACAAGGGGCCTTTCCCCCTTGATCACTAATTGAGAAAATGCCTTACAGCTGGATCTCATGGAGGCATTTCCTCAACTGAAGCTCCTTTCTCTGTGATAACTCCAGCTGCGTCAAGTTGACACAAAACTAGCCAGTACAATAGGTGAATTTTTTTTTTCAGAGCTACTCCTAACTGCAAATTCTCAGGATAAACCAGCTGAAATATGCCAAAGAGCTACCCTGTGGGTGGACTATTTTGGAATGGTGTGTCCTTAGCCCCAGCATTATGGTAACAGTGGTGTCCTTACCATACTCAGAGCTAGGCGCTTTAAGTGAAGATGTGTGTGTGCTTGGTTTTGACTTTGCTCTCAGGGTTTTGCATTGTTGTCTTGCCAGGGGCAGAGGGTGGTCTCACTATGTAGTCCTGGCTTACCTGAGGAACTTGATACATAGACCAGGCTGGTCACTGAACTCACAAGAGATCTGTCTGCCCCTGCGTCCCCAGTGCTGGGATTAAAGACCTTTGCCACCATGCTTAGTCTTTTTTATGAAAGTACAACATTAACAAAATAGCAATTAAAGCACAGCCCAGCTCAATGAACTGCTAGATATGCAAAGTACATGGACATTCACTGTAGATATCAAACTTAAACTTCCATGTTCCTTGTAGAAGCTGGGCTGTTAGTTTCCAGCTTTGAAGGAGGCTGGAGGTCTGTGTCAGCTAGACATTTCCTCTCCAACTCCTGAGAGCCAGGTAGATGCTTCCCGTTTTCCCTCCTGTGGGTCAGGGCGTCTAAATCCCCAGGGGACAGAATGTCTCTTTCCTTCTAGCCAAACCAGGCAAGTTTCTGCAAAACTACAAGATGAAAAAGCCCTTTAAACCACCAAATAAAAAAATAAAATAAAATCATAAAAACAACAAAAGGGAGGACTACGTGCCAACAAATGCAACCAGAAGTGTCCAGAAACAATGAAGAGATGTAATTAGACTTCAGGTTCAGTCACACAGTCCTGTCACACTCTGGCAGATCAAGCACTGGACTCAGGTCAGTGGTCTCTTGGAAATCGCTGAAGGTAAGCTGGAGAGAAGGCTTGGGTACGTGGCAGCGACTCCCAGAACAGGCACTAATCTGGCTGTGAGGAGTCTCCAAACACCTCCTGTTCACAGCACCAGCTCTGAAGGCAGAAGCAGGGTCCTCTGCCTCCTCCTTGCCAGGCTTCTGTTGCCATGTGGAAGGGGACAAGGGGACATGGAACTGCATCTTTGAAGCCCCACGCTCCTCTAGGGAATGGGTCATGACCATCTTCTTCAGAGGGAGGCTTTTATTTTGGTCTGTAATTAAAACACACACCGGAGGCTGAATCTAGCTTCCCCATAAATAACCGAAGTTAATGAAATGTTCAAAACTAGTGTTGACTGCCAAGTTTTACAGCATTCTCCTAATTGTTTGGGTATGAGAAAATTCTGTGTATGTCTAAAAGAATCATTTGATAACTAGGCCATAGTTCCTAAAATAATTAAAACCTGTAATCATGTTTTGAAATACAGAAAAGTTGTTTGATAAGTTGTGCCCTCCTACCTAAGTAGGCAATCAAAGAATGCTGAGTTTGGAGATTTTTTTTTTTTTCTTGTGTGAATGTTGCTCATAAGAGTGGAGACTGGCTTGACAAAAACAGTTATTAAAAACTAAGTGCCTAATGGACTTAGAGCAGTGTGTGGGGCCCTGTTTGTTAGAGTGGGCTGTGGCTTCCCTTCCCAGTGGGAGTCTGAGGGAATCAGCATCATGGGATAACAAACCTCAGCAGTGGGATATTTTGCAAATCTTTGTTGAGTCCCAGTTCTTAGAGCAATTGGGCAGGGTGGTGGCCCAGCTGCAGGCAATGGTCTCCTCACAATGTCAGAAATCTGTGAGCACAGATGCAGGTACACAGAACCTGAGCCCCCTCCTCCTGTCCTCCTGCCCTGGCTACATGCTGCCTGTTCTCTGGCCCTTGTTACATCAGCTACAGGGATGCGTCAACATCAGAGAGTACAGGTCCATGATGTGACTCAGTGCCAGTATGCTTGCCCTGCACATACAAGGCCATGGGTTTGCTCCCCAGAACCTCCAAAACCAAACCTCCTCTCCCTGGCTCAGAAACTTCCAGTGTCTTTCTGTTCCCTTCAAGTAAAAGGTGTCTCCAAGACCTCAGCCTTCACTTCTGCTCCACATGTCCAGCATTAATCTACAGGTCCCATCTTGCAAACTTTATCTTTACAGTTCCTGAGCCAGCAACCTCTTCTGGAGGTTGAGCCAGCCCTCCCTTTGTCCCTCCCTTCCTCCCTCCCTTTCTCCCTCCCTCCTTCAGAATTCTCAATGTCACTTTCCCAGACTACCCTACTTTAATAGCATCATCCTGCACTCTCCTCCTCCCCGCCTTATTTTTCTGTCTTACTACCTATATACTTGCAAGTTTGCTTATGTCTGCCTCTCCTCGCTACAATGTAATTTCAGCAATGCCCCTGCTAATTCTCAGCTCTTGGTCAACAGCAGACACTCAAAACTGTTGCTTAGAATGTGCTGAGTGTTCTTCTGGGGAAGGTGTGTGAACCAATTTATTAATCTTCACAGTAATTCAAGATAGGATCATCGTAGTAATTATTATCATGTCTGATGAAGAAATTAAGGCACGCTACTATCAGTAATAAGAAACTAAATTTGGACCCAAGACACCAGCCCTTTATAATAACCATGATATATTGTACCACGCTTAGCTAATAGCAAATAATTCAATGATTTTTTCCCTATGCTGACTCTTAGAAATTCAGAGAATCAAAGTATGACTTTAAAATATCAAGTTTCTTGTAATTGCCTAGTATGTTAGAATAATTAATAGGTGTGATTCTCAAGCTCAGATGAGTAAACAGGAGCAAAATGGGAGCCACAATGACAACTCTTCAGTCTCTAATTCTGAGAACCACTTCCACAAAGGCTCCGACTGTGGATTACAGGCATGTTCCCTGTCCCACAGAGATTACCATGATTAGCACTGGTCCATAAAGGGACACAAAAGCTGCAGAGACGCCAGGTCCCCCAAAGGGCCCCTCTGGGACTGTAGCAGCTCACTTGCTCAAGCTCCTTGCTTATTAGTGTGGTGATTCACACAGTGCATTGGGCAAGCCGAGTATGTCACCTAATAGAGAGTATGTTGATACAGCCTTATCTGAGAAGTTACATAATTATGCTAGTGTCAGGATACCATTACAGGAGTCTGAGCCTTAGCGTGAAAGAGGAGTGTATTCCCTAGGAAGTATTACACAAAGAAGGACTGGAGACTCCATTACCCCAAACTAAGCAAGTGACGTAAAATAGCTAAGGACAGAAACTGTGTCCACTTCAAGTTGCGGCTTGGCCGGGCACCTGCTGAAGAATGCTTCCGGGACCCCGACACTAGCCTGCGCTTCCCTGGGAACAGAGGGTTGGTCGGCGCTCAGCAAACTGTCCCCCTAGAGTCCTGGCTGCTTCTTTATTTAGGGTCAAATATGTACAAGCCTTGGACCTCCATTCTCCTTCTCCTCCAAACAGTGCAACTATCTTTCCTCCCACTAGGTTGGAATTCTCTGAAAGAAGCCATACCAGGTCTTCCTCTTTGGAGTCCTCCACCTTCTCTCGACCTCACTCCTGATCCACCCCCACAGTCCCCCAGGATGCGGAAGGAGGTGAGTGAGTAGGGTACCGACCAGGAGTGTCCCCAGCACCTGTCACCTGGCCCACCTGGGCCCTCCCTTCACCCCTTTCCCCAGCCCCACCCACCTTCCCGCCGACAGGCCACCGCCCTCCGGCCTTCAGCCGTGGTCCAATGGCCGTAGGGCAGGGCACGCTTAGCAAGCCGCGGCTCCCGGGCCCCGTCCCCGCCCTGTTCCCGGTTCTCGGTTCCCGAGCCGAGCCCTGCCGCCTTTAAATGCCACCCCAGGCCAACGCACTGCGGCCCTCGCCACCGTCATCCCCTCGCCGCCGCGATCTCCGCGCCGCCCGCCTCCCTTCCCCCTCCCGGGCCTGCGGCCGCGCCAGCCTGGGGCGTGCACGCGCGCCCGTGTGTGCGCGCGCCCGGCTCGGACCCGCGCCCGCCGCCGCGTCCCCGGCGCTCGCTGCAGGAACATGGCGGGGTCGGTGGCCGACAGCGACGCCGTGGTGGTGAGTGCAGCGGCCTCCCGCGAGGCGGGTAGCTCAGAGGGCCGGGGCAAGGACTACGGACCCGCGGTGCCGCGGGAAGCGCGGTACCTGTCAGCCGCCGCGGGGTGCGAGCTCGGGGGGCCCCGGGCGCGGGGCAGGAGGGCGCCGGCCAGGTGCGCGCTGGGCGCGTGTGCGTGCACGTGGGTTAGTGTGGGGCCGCGGTCCCGGCGTCCGGGATTTACCCCTTTGGAAACGGTCCCGCGCCGGGGGCTCCGGAGAGAAGCCGAGCGCTGCCGCTGCACTCCAGCCACGTCCCCGAGGACAGGCCAGGGGGCAGAGACTCCGGGAGCGTTTGTGCTTGGAGAGGGGCCTGCCGCCCACCTACACGGGCTTTGCTTCCCGGGTGGGCCGCGACCTTGAATTTGATCCGGTCTCAAGAGCCTGGGGATCATCAGAGGCTTAGACCGGATGGAAAGGCCGGGTTTTGTTTCGCGGTTATTTAATGGGCTATAAAGAGGCATCATATGTATGTGTGTCTGTGGAGGGCTGCTGGATCACTACAGATTTGTGTTGATTCCTCATCCTTCCATTCACTCCCTAATAAACAAGGGTCTGTGGAAAGCCAATCTGTGTGCTTCTATTTTTAGAAACTTGATGATGGGCACTTAAACAACTCCTTGGGTTCTCCAGTTCAAGCCGACGTGTACTTCCCACGACTGGTAAATCAATGTGCTCCGTGTCTCTGCCTTTATCCTTTTCCCCTCTGGTGCATTTCCTTGCTTTCTAATGGGTCTGATTCTCAGGGCTGAGGGTTTGGCTCGTCTCTAACAGCCCATAAACATCCTGTCTCTCCCCTCTTCCTTTGCAGATAGTTCCATTTTGTGGGCACATTAAAGGTGGCATGAGACCAGGCAAGAAGGTATTAGTGATGGGCATCGTAGATCTCAACCCCGAAAGGTAAGGGCAGAGCCCTGCCATTGCTGAGTCCCGCGGCTGCCTCCTCCCCTTACCCTACTTGCACAGTGTCACTAGTTAGGAGTGCCAAGAAAGTACCATGTTCCCATGAAAAGAATGTGTATCAATCCTAGCCATCATCTCTGCAGATAGCTATTTATATCAGTGATGATAAAAATAGGCCTACAGTTAATCTTTGACCCTTGAGAAGGCCAAAAGACTTCTTTTTTTATGGTTTTGAAACACGGTAGTCGTAACCAAACCTGTTAGAATAAATAAGAACCAAACTTACAAGATGTTTCCCTTGTCAAGTTCTGTGGCTGTTTTTGAGAACTCTGAGATGGATTAATGCAAGGGTGGCCTGAGGCATTTGAAGTCTTCAGTTGTAATTATTTTCAGTTCCACTGGAGTTTTCACCAGAGCCTACTTTAGGTAACAAAATCTATTGGTTTGAGTGTAATCCTTAGTGTCTGTGTTTAAACTGTGTAAACAGTAGCAGCCCATTAAAAGCCGATGAACCCACTGGAGGAGGAACTGGGTCAAGTTAAAATGTTACATCTGACTCCTGGCTAAGTGACACTGTTTTCTTTTTAGCTTTGCCATCAGCTTGACCTGTGGAGACTCTGAAGATCCTCCTGCCGATGTGGCAATTGAACTCAAAGCTGTGTTCACAGACCGGCAGCTGCTCAGAAACTCTTGTATCTCAGGAGAAAGAGGCGAGGAGCAGTCGGCAATCCCTTACTTTCCATTCATCCCAGACCAGCCGTTCAGGGTAGGTACCTTGAGTGCCTGATGCAGTGTTGGCAGGGCCCCTACTTACTCTGTATCTACTGTGTGCCAAGAGCTCTTTAAGAATTTCTTCATGTCCAAGAAATTTGTTGCCCGGAACTTGTCTCGAGGCCGAGAGAAAAGAATAAAAAACAACAAAAGAAGTCTGTTTGCTGATAGATGTTAATGCTTGCCTTAGTAGCTCTTGATTCTCTTCAGACCATATGTTTAGTTAATGGATGCATATATGCATACCTAATTGCTAAGTACTTAACTGTAATTCTACTTAGCCAGTGCGGAGGTATTAATTATTGTTAACTTCTGGGGTGGTGCTAGGGACTGAACCTTGTGCACATTAGTTAAGGTTTCTACAACTTAGCTACACTCCCAATCCTCGTTTTGATTTCTGTTTTGAAACAGGAACTCTCTAAATTCCCCGGCTGGCCTTGAATTTGTAATCCTCCTGGCTCAGTTTACAGAGTATTTTAGATTACAGGCCTATGCCATCAGGTCAAGCTGGGGTATTAATGTAGTAATAATTTTCTGTGTAATTCCCAATATAGTGTGAGGCACATAAATAACCTACCCCCAAGTATCTGATTGATCACTAGATATTAGTAAGTATCCAGAATTTTCATGTTTCTTGGCCTAAATACCTCAAAACCTTATTAGTTATGGGTTTAAAACAATTTAGTGGTTATCATTTCATTTTCTCTTGTTCACTTTGCTAATGAGTCCATATTTGTATAACTATTTTCCCGTGTGGGTTAATTAAGCGTGTCTGTTTCATGGTCATAAGCTGTGTGGCTGACAGGTTTCTTCCCTAGGGCTTGGGTAGAGCTCCTTGGCTCCCAGTCTCTAACAGGCAGGAAACAACCCAGTTTGCCACCCCATCAGGCAGCAGTAGCACTCACTACCTTCCTCTGCAGGACAAATAAGAGGTGCAAGTCAGTAATATAAGAACAGACTTGTGTACGGGTCAGGCCTGGAGATGAGGCTGCTGTCTGCATGAATCGTACCATACGTCAGTAACGGCACCTCGGTTAAAAGCTCTGTGCTACGTATAGACCAGAGTAAACAGAACTGCTCTTGATACCTTGCACTTCACGTGGGTCTTCTCAAGAACCGTGACTGTTTCTCTTTCCTTAGAGTCTAGAACAAAACAAAAATCCATAACTTTTTTACATCAGTAAAGGAAATGAGATTGTTCCCCTTACGACCGGAATCTAGGACGTTTCCCCATTACCTTAGCTCCTCCTTTAGAATGGTAACCCCTTGCGGGCTCCTCTTGCTATGCCACGTTCTTACATGGTAAGCCGTGTGTGTGTGTGTGTGTGTGTGTGTGTGTGTGTGAGCTTGCAAACTGGAAGGCAATTCAGGTGCCATCCTTAGGAACACCACCATCTGCCTCCCTCACTAGCCTGGATCGCACTGATTAGGCTAAACTGGGCTGGCGAGTGAGCCCAGATCCCCACCACTCTACTGCTGGTATTACAGGTGCATTCAGAACCTGCCATTCTTGTGGGAAAATAGAGAATTATACTTGGGTCCTCTTACTTACCAGTCGAGTATTTCCTCAACAGAGCTATCTCAGACGGTAAATCCTTATGCCTGGTTCATGATTGTGAGCTACTGACTAGAAGGGTTACATTGCTTCCCAGCAACAAAAAAATGTAGTGAAATAAGCTGGGTGGTGGCTCACGCCTTCAATTCCAGCACTTAGGAGGCAGGGGCAGGTGGATCTCTGTGAGTTCAAGGCCTGTCTGGTCTACAGAGTAAGTTTGACGACTACCAGGGCTACACAGAGAAACCTTGTCTCTAAATAAAGTTTACACAAATGGAGTGAAATAGAACTTTTTGATGGTATAATTTAAGCAGTAATATGAATTAAATGTGACTGATACCACATATGGCATCCCTTAATGATAACTGTCAATGCTTTTCTACAAGCATCATAGCACAGCCAATTCATAAGCTCTGTGGTGGCCAGGAGGTGGTGGCTCATACCCTTGGTCCCAGCACTTGGGAGGCAGAGGCGGACAGATCTCTGTGAAATTGAGGCCAGCCTGGTCTACAGAGTGAGTTCCAGGACAGTCAGAGCTATATGAAGAAGCCCTGTCTCAACAAACAAGCAAACAAACAAAATCCCAACAAACCTCTGTGGTGAATTATGGAGAAAGAGAGGGAAAAGGTTTACCATGTGGAGTCAGTGTTTGTTTGTTTTAACAAAGCCTTGTTAATTACACATTCTTGGTCCAATGCTTATTACTGTGTAATCTCCCTTAGTGTTTATTTACCATGATTGTCTAGACTATTATTAGATGCTGCTAAGGGCTACCAGCCATGCATCAGGAGAGGCCCCCCTGCAGGTAGGATGGCTTGTTTGGCATCAAGTGTCATGTGAAGAGATTGGTGCTCCTTCACACCTCTACCTGGAATATGGGAGGAATTGTCTGTTCCAAATCTTTCACTGGTATGGAGTGGTGATTCTCTCAGTGGGTTCCCTGCTCCAGCCTTAGCACTGGGGAGGGTGCAGATTTTTAGATCGAGCTCTGGACTTCCTGAATTGAGAGCTGGGGGAATGGGAACCCAGCAGTCTGCACCCTAGCTAGCATTCAGCAATTTGTGATGTTTGAGATCTACGGTGGGCCTTGCTTATCTTCTCCACAATGAAGTGTGGTTATGTTGTTGGTTTCCCCCTTACTCCAGCAGGATTCATCCAAAATTATGCATTGTTATTATTTTTGTTTCTTCTAGGTGGAGATTCTTTGCGAGCACCCACGTTTCAGAGTGTTTGTGGATGGACACCAACTTTTTGATTTTTATCACCGTATTCAAACATTATCTGCAATTGACACCATAAAGATCAATGGGGACCTCCAGATCACCAAACTTGGCTGATGTTTAAAGCACTTCTATTTCAAATATGATCGATCAGGTGCCACAACTACATGTCTGAAAGAAGTGTCCTAACCAGATCTGGAGACTTAAAAAGAAAACAAAAACAAAGACAGACTTCACTGTCTCTTTCTGTGCAGTTTAAGTCCAGAGTGACAACCTCATCTGTGGTTTGCCCAGAAGAAGAAAACTCGCAAGAAAGACACTGAGCCATTATACCCAGAACAAAGTAATACATTTATCTGGTTTTTATTCAGACTAAACTAAAATGGATTTGTGATGATTTGTGATTTGATAGCAATTACTCATCATTTCAAAGCAAGGTGATATTTAGAAACAAAAGTGCTAAAGACCTTAAAAACAACAGCGGTACATCAAATCTGCACTGACGTGGAATTGCGTAGCACAACCGACATTTTAGTCAGGGTATTTACATAGAATGTAGATTGTGCAAGGTTTGGTTCTTATGTTTTCTTGGGTTTTGTTTTGTTTTGTTTTTGGCACAGCATCATGTTAACTTGGATTTTTAAGCATTCTCGATTAATTTATTTATATTTAGTATATGTATTAATGTATCAGAGAATGAGCAATGTCTACAAATTATGAACTTAGGTCTAAGGGGGAAATTTATGTATAACAAGCATAAAATAAGTGAATTTTTACCTTAAAGAATTTGAACATATTCCCCTTACCCCTCAACTTTGGCTTCTTGACATAAATTGCTATAAGTGCTTTTGGGGACATTTTTGCAACACTTCGATAAAGCTCTAAAGTTCTTGTCGATGATGGGAACTTTTGTTTGCATTGCTTTTTCTCCTTCCTGTGAATTAGCACAGTATTGGCTTCCTTAAGGCTAACTATTCCTTAGATTTACATAATAGCTCATTAAGTTGTTATTAAATTAATGGAAAGCATATAAGAGGTGATTGCATAGACAGCTTTTTAAATAACTATATATCAGTTTTTAATAGTATGCTATGAAAATGGTTCCAGAATGCAGTGTTAAGCAGAAGCAAGTTGCCCCAAATTACTTACTGAGAAGTAATTTATATCAACCTAGGCTGTTAGCTCATTGTATACTTTGTCTTCTGAGACCCTGCCCAGTATCCCTAAGCAATGCCTTTGGAGCTTCTGAGTAGACAGTGCTGCCTCCCTGGTGGATACGGTGGGATCCAGCTAGGTCATCTGAAAGATTAAGTCCCAGGATCTCAGCCAACAGTGACCATGCTTCCAGGGAAACTGCTTCCTGCACTTGCAGAACCACCAGTAGGCTGCAGGTGACTAACGTATCTGCAAGGTTAGAGATGCTCGGTGTTTCATACCCTGCGTTGGTCCTAGAGAGAAGGGCCTTTGGCATTGCTTTGGGCAGGTAGTGGGAGAAGAAAGGGATCCTGGGTGGGGTGTATTTATATATAATTTCGGTTTTGTTTGTACAGTGTATGTGTCTTATTAGGGCACCTCTTTGTCCTTCGCTTCTAAGGTTTTTTACACAACATGCAGAGGCACTGAAGTGACCATGTCATCTTCATGTGTCAAGAATGTAGACAGTGTTTCAGAACCAAAGTCTAAGATAAACAAAGCAAACTCAAATAAGGAATCTTTATAGATGATATATTTGGATTCTTCTCAACTTTGAAACTGTTTAGCACAGTTCCATGGTGTTATATTCAAAGCCTTGTCCACCAAGACCTGCTGCGTCTTAAAAAACTTTCTGTTCTCATGGCTTCTCAGGCAGCCAGGAGAGCTGTTTTGTAGCTCCAGGTTTTTATTTTGTTTTTTGTTTTTTTTAAAGCCTGTGAGCAATTTCTCATGGGTTGAAAAGCCACTTTAGAGGAGTGTCTGTCAAGAGACTTAGAACACACCCTGAAAAACATTTATGAGATTTGGATTCGATTCATGCAGTAAGCACCCCCCCCCACCCCCCCGAGGGATCTTCTGAGTGGGCAAGCATGTGTAACTCAGCAGAAGCTTGGGGTACGGGAGTATAAAAGATTGGAAGTGGCTTTTCTCTACCTGTCAGCTAACTCAGAAGCAGCCAATCCCGTAGGCTGCTTGGTAATGAAAAGCAGTATTAAATCCCAGATCAGCCTCCTGGGAGCCGTCTAAGTGGTGCATTGAGTTGATTTTGGACTAGTTAATCAATAGGGGCCACAGCCCAACTCACTGTCCAAATGGCTAGCTAGAAACTAGGACAAGTTCACAGTCTCCTCAGCCTGAGAGGTCAAATGTGGGGAATTCAGGATGGAAAGTGCAATTTCAAGCTTCATGGGGAAAGCACTGCATACACAGGAGTTCTGTCCACCCAGGGCCCTAGTCTTGCAATAACCAAAACCAAGGGATAACAATCAGGCTCTGGGGCAATAAGCAGGCTTTAGACAATCTGCAGCAAAGGTGGAGGAAATGTGTCTATCTACCATGTTAACAGATGACTTCTACTTCCTGGGCAATCCCAGAATTGTCTTAAAATGATTATTTTTTTAAATTTTGAAGCCCAGTTTCAAATCTTGCCAACTTCTCTACAACTCCCTAAGAGATCACTCTTAGAGTTGATGACGCATTAAATGGCAAATCCATGTGCATTAAGAGAAAAATATCCAAAAAAGGATCAAGCCCTACTGCCTTGAGAAAACAGCTTTGGCATTTTCCAGCATTAATGTAAAGATAATGTTCCTATGATGACATATTTTCAAAGAAACACTTTCTTATTTACTGCGTGGTGTAAACTGTTGTTAAATGTGTTGTTACATTATGTCACTGCTAAAAGTTATTTGCACTATAATAAAGGAATTTTCTACAAGATAGCTTCTGGGTTATTACATGCTGCATTTGGCTCTAGATACAATGTATTTATCATAGACCATGTGCTTAATAGTGGTCCCTTTATCTCACATACTATAAGACCATGTGTACGTGTGCTTCCCATATTGATAAAGGCTAGAAAAATGTCTCAGAGGCTCCAGAGACCCAATGAGCTTATGTTGTGGATGCCTAAGTTCTGTTTTAATAAAATATAAACTATGATATCTGCATGCCCTGACCTTACTATTGGGTGCACAGTTCTATGAGGTTAGTGCATAGATTTAGTGTGTAACTATTTAATCAGGATACAGAATTATTGTTTCATCCTTCCAAAGTCCCATATATAAAAATGTCTCCAACTTCTAACTTAGGTCAGGCAGCCCAGTGATCTGTCTCCCCTGCTATAGCTTGTAAATGACAGAGTCACTTCATTCATTCACCCCATAATGTCTTAGAGTTGGCGTCTTTGATTTTGCAAGTGTTTAGCTACATTCGTACTGCTTCAACTGTTTCCCCTTACATTGATGAGCAGTGTTCCACTGTAAGGGTATATATATATATATTATACAGTGGCATATTTTATCCACTCTCCTTTAGGATGCAGTTCATCTCCCTACCTTCTCCTTCCCCCTCCCCCCACCACTGTCCAGATGTTTCTGTGTAGTTCAAGCTAACCTCAAAATTTTAGTCCTGCCTCCACATCCTAGGCTAATTTCAAGTTCTTTGGCTTTTGACAATGGGTTCTTAACATATCTCTAAAAACAGTTTTTGTACAGAACATACACAGCAGCAAGGCTTTGTGTTCTTTCCTGCGGTTTGAATGATTAGGAAGAAATTCGATCCCTTGGTTATTCAGCCTTCAAGTAAAACTGGATAGCTTATAGAAGTAATCCCAGCTTCAGTTACCAACACAGGGACAGACTCCCGTACTGAATCTAGGGTCTTACTCCTAACTAGTTTCAGGAATTCCTTCCTTTTTGGTGTCTCTGTTTTATTAGTTTATTGTGTTCTTATACATCTCACCCTTCAGCTTTTACTCTACCCTAACCCTTCCAGCCCCCTAACACCAGAGAGGAGAGAAATAAGGGTAGAAAAAAAAAGGGACGCAGACCTCTTTAGGCCACTTCCTGCTGACAAGGATGGCCAGTATCTTGAGGCCAGTCTAATCTTTGATCTCAGAAGGTCATCGATCCAGCAAACCAGGAATAAGCAGCCGCAGGGGGATGGGGATGGGGCAGCTGCCTCCTTCAGAGTGCCTCCCACCCCTCTCAGGAGCTGGCATTTATTCCCTCTCCAGAGTCCCCGGAATTGAACTATCTACCACTTGGAGAATTCACACCCCTCCTAGAGCATGAGGCGATCACCGTTAATGGCTGTGGTCAAACTGAAGCAGCCCCATATCCCACACCCGGCATTAAAACAAAAACATATTCACATAACATAATTTGGGTTTCTTAAGGGACCAATTGTCAGTACACTTTACTTTTTAAGAGGGCAGAACTGTGAGGTTTGCTACTTGCTCTGTCTTGACGTCTGCACTCCAGGGAGAGAGAGGCTTTCTAAGGTAAGAGAGTTAACTTAGGCTTCCAGGCAGAGAGATGAGGTTCCCCCCACCCCCACCCCCACCCCCTGGCCAGTCTAGAAATGTCCTTGGGGGATAGTACATTTTGCCAGTTTTGTGAGGCAAGCTAAATTAGATGGTCTAACAGAGATCAGTAATTAGAGCCTCTAAAGGCTCCAACCACTTACGGCTGTCATTCATTCAACAGGTGTTTGTTGACCTGTGTCATTGCTGTTCTAGTCACTTGGATCCTCGGTGAGTAAAAAAGACCCAGGTGGTTTTAAATTTCAAGTGTATAGTCACCCAGGGTGTCTATCCTTACCTTCAGGAAATTGTATCTGTGAATCTAATAGTGCCCAGGAGTTTGTATTTTCAAGAGAAACGTCTTACATGTCGGTGGTCTTAGATCCCAAATGAAGCAGCCCTTCAAAAGGTCGCAGTCGCTGAATCAGACCATTGGCCTGGAGTTCTGATGTGCAGAGACTGTTAGGAACGCCTTATCAATAGGCTGCCTACTGTCCACTCGGCCCCTGGCAGCACTTGGCAAGCCATGTCTCTGCTTTAACCTCTCATTCCTGACTCCTGCCTCTTCAGCCAAAACGTACTGTAGCAAAAGGAAAGCTGTCTTTCCTATAAAAGCCCTTGTTTGGGTTGGGCAAGGGATTCATGCTGTCATCCACCTGGAGTAGCGCACACCCTTAAAAGATTAAGGTCCTGAGAGAGGGTCATCTTACTTCTTTGTGTTTCAGTCATCCACTATGAGGCCCAGACGAGACCAATGCATGGTGCCTTACAACCTGAAAAGAAGCTGAAGGCAAGGCCAGAGGCCCAAGCAACTTTTCATGGAACCTTGGAATCAGTTCAAAAGCCTCATAAGAAAATGTACCTGAGTGCACACTCGCCTGCCCCCAGCTGCTGTGTCTTAATCACCGTGCAATCTCACAACGATTTACCCTTTAAAAAAAAAAAAGTATCCTGTATAAAGCAGAAAAGTGCCTTGCAAAACACACTTGGTAATTAATTAAAATGGGTGTGTCTAGGGTGCTGAAACAACCCAGTCTAGAGAGCAAGAGAAGAAAATAGCCACTAACTTGTTCTGTTACTTTGATACACCCTTCCACGACCCAGAAGGAGACAGTGGCCAGGTGAGCAAGCCTGGGAAGGAGACGCCATTGTTTGATAGGGTTACACAGACAGTGTCTAAATAATAGGCTATGGAAGGTAGGGAGCCAGCCACAGGCCTTGGGCAGGATTTGTGGTTGAGACCTTAGAGGCCTTCCAAGCTTTCAGGAGCTACAACAATCGCAAACATTTGCTAATAACACTGCACCTCCCAGTCTGTTGGTGTCTCTCCCTCCTTTCTTCCCTCTCTTCCCTGTCACCCAGGCCACGGCACCCAAATGGTCTTAATTTTAAAACAACAGAAGCAAATGATCAAAGCTTACCTAAACTGTCGTTCTGACCTGAGGAGGAGCCGGTCGGTCTGTGGTCAGGATCTGTGGCAGTATCCCCTGGATAAGAAGTGTTTTCAGGTGAGGACTTTAAATCCTACCTGTGGGAAGAAGGGGCACTGGTAACCACGTGCTTGGAGAGTCAACGGTGGCCACAGGCTGGAATAAAATGGTTTTGACAGCCAATGTTTAAAGTAATCATGACACCTATGTTTAAATTAGCCCTCCATATCTTTATAAAGAAACAATGTAAAACATGGTGATCTTCATGACTTT
Source organism: Mus musculus (assembly GCF_000001635.26). NCBI lineage: Eukaryota > Metazoa > Chordata > Mammalia > Rodentia > Muridae > Mus > Mus musculus. Next base: position 20,820,287 of record NC_000077.6, on the reverse strand, counting down.
CAATTCATCAGAATGTTTTTCATACAACTACATTGGAGTCTTCTTTAAAATTCAGTGAAGGACTGACCTAGTGGCACATATCTGTGATCCCGGCACTTGGGATCACAGTAAGAAGGGTACAAACCTGAGGCTAGCCCAGGCTAGCCTGGGCTACCTCCTCAAGGAGATAAAAAACAAACAACAAAACACAAACCGCCCAGAATCCAATCTAAACTAATAATGTTGGGAAATACTCAGGATGATGTTTAAAAATATACTTAGAGATTTTTCTGTGTATATATAGGTGTGTATGCTTTGTGTGCATGTACACGTGCATGTCTACATGTATTTAGGCACATGAGTATGCGTGTACACACGTGAATGCTGACTTTCACAGCAAAGACTTTATCCACTGAGCCATTTCCCTAGACCCTACTTAGGAATACTTTTAATGTAAGTTATTACAACTATTATAATACCAGCAAACAGGGATTTATCCTAACACAATTAAAATAACCTTTAGCACAGGATTAAATAGCCCTTAAGGTAATGATAAAATACTGAACTGTGGGGAACTTAACCAGGAAGAGAGGCACTTTTAAAACAGTGAGGTCCTACTGGAAACAAAACTGTAGTATCATCATGCAGTAGTGTGACCTGGTAGGATTCTAATTAGCCATTTCTGTATCATTGACTGTTTAAGTCCTCACATGAAGACGGGATCCCACATGGGCTGAGCTGGTAAACGTCCACTGAAAGGGTCTAGAAGGCAGTTGCTGTGCTTCCCTCCAAGGCTTGATTCCAACACCTCAAACTGTCGTTGCTCTTCAAGATGATGTCATGAGAGTCCACTTAGAACCCTTCCAAGTAAGGTACACAATTTTAAAATCTCTCTCCCAACTGAAAGAGAAAATTCTGGCCTTTCTATTGGTTGTGCTTTTAAAGTGTGTGTGAATATTTAAGTGTATGCCTATGATTCTTCTCACATCTAAGGACATCACTTCTGATGTGAAAATTAAGCTAGATATGAAGAAAGCCTGAAAGGGAGAAGGCCCCATGTTTGGGTTGTAACAAGAGATAAAAGGCAAGCACCATCTGCCCTCGGGGATTTTGTGACTTGACTGGAAATGTGTGGTATAATAGTAAGGAAAGATTTACGACTGTACATACTTAGAACCAGAACGGGCAGAACCATGCATGCTCTGGGGAGCAGGGAGGTTGGAGAGGATAGAACTTTCTGCTGGGTTGGGTTCTCCAAGGGGGCTCTGGAGTCTGAACAACTCTAGTGCCACTTCTACAGTGACCCACTCATACTAAGGTCCCACTCAATCTTTGGGGTCAATGGGTATTGACATTTGGCTTCCTCAAGAAAGATTTCAGGGAGAAACTGTGTTGTTTTGTCTTTTGCTTCCTGTTTGGGGAGGGATAGAGTTTTATTTGGTAGCCCAGGCTGACCACAAGTTTTGATCCTTCCCTGCCTTGGGCTCTCCAGTACCAGGATTACAGATTTGCAACACCATGCCCAGATTTCTTTTCCCCCTGTTTGGACTTCCTTTGTTCTGCTTAATTATAAAATATTTAAGTTTGGCAGAAAGGTAACCCCTCCTTAACTAAGCCTTGAGCAAGGACTGTCTATGAGAAATCACACTGTGATTCTAACAAGCTCAGACTTTTCTCCATCTATTTAGCATCAAAACAAAAGTGAAAAACAAAACATGTTGTATAGATGAGGAACTTCTGAAGTCCTGTGAGCAACTCACCTGTTACTCCCGCACAAGAGACAAGAGCCTAACAAAAGGGATGGGATTCAAACTGCACTGGGGAGTTGTTTATTGGCCCTCTTATAGAGCATCCATCTGGCTTCCTGCAGTGCTATATGAAAATTGAAAGACACCATTTGTGTGTCTTACACTTTGCCCCTAACTGCAAACCAAGTCCTTCACCTCATGTTTGACCAGTGAAACAAATTACTCCAAAGCTAGAAGTGTACACACATACACACACACACACACACTCACATGCTCACACACCAACCTAAAAGTATAACACTAGACATTGTGAGAGCCAACTTCTGCTGGGCACATAGCTCAGCTATGTAGAACTTGCCTAGTGTTTACAAGGCCATTGTTTAATGCCCCAGCTGAGGGGAAGAGATTGGGAGTGAAGGGATTCTTGACTGAAACACCCCTTTCAAAAAGATTAAGCCAGTCTTCCTTTATATATCTGTATTTGCTAGCTGACTTGTATTTATCTCTGTATGCTGATTTTAGAATCTAGTTTATGAATGGTACAAACCTACGTCATTTATTTCAAGAAGGTAATTTTCTTATTATATAGGAAACCTATTCTATATCCTGGATTTTAGACACAGTTTCATCTAATACAGCTGTGGTGAGTGGGGAAATATTCCATAACCCACCCTGCCTAATATAGTGACCACAAACTTATGTGACTATTAAGCACTTAGAACGTGACTAGTGTGTTTGAATGAATGAGGAATTGAATTGTCAGAGCATTAGGCTTGCCAAGATCTTGTTTGGACTACTAGACCCTCTGAAGATACCAGAGCAGAAGTTTGTATGTTGAACCTATAATGCTAAGTATTGACTGTTGAGTTGATTAAATTAGAAATCTAGAGTATGGAGCTGGAGAGATGACTCAGTGGTTAAGACTACTTGCTGATCTTGCAAAGAATTTGAGTTCTGGCATCCACATGGTGGCTCACATCAGCCTGTAACTCTAGTTCCAGGGGATCTGATGTTCTTTTTTGACATCTGTAGGCACCAAGCACACACATGATGTGTAGACAGACAGACAGACATGCAGAAAAAAAACCCTCAAACAATAAGCAATTAAAAGTAAGACATGTGATCCCTTTAGCTCCTTGGGTACTTTCTCTAGCTCCTCCATTGGCAGTACAGGGGAACACCAGGGCCAAAAAAATGGGAATGGGTGGGTAGGGAAGTGGGGGGGGGGGAGGGTATGGGGGACTTTGGGGATAGCATTGGAAATGTAATTGAGGAAAATATGTAATAAAAAATATTTTTAAAAAAAAGTAAGACATGTGGAAGAAATGCACTGCTGCTCTGCTTGTTAGAGACAGTTCTCTGCCATGATCTCATCAATGCTTTGGAAAAGTGAGAAGTGGGACCCTCAGAGGAATTAGGTCACTTAAAGTGTTTCTGTAGCAGTCCAGCGGCCATGGAGAACTGTGTCTACCTGAAAGGATGAGGGGCGAGAGAAGGATGAAACCAAGACAAAGGTTCTGATCAAGTCTCAAAGTTTAATATTCAGCACTGTGTTTATATAGGGAGAGCCCACTGACCCATCCTTTATTTCAGCTGGATTGTGTTGCAAAGCAAGCTCAGTGGGCAGTCTACTCCTCAAAGCTCCTGTAGGAAACTGCAAATGTGGCTAGGCCAGATAACTCTAGCTAGGTCTTAAAACCATTGTGGCAAGCACTCAAGGTCTGTTTAGCCTACTCAAGGCTGGGGGAAGGACACATGTTTCTGTGAGGCTTCATCTTACATGGCCCTTCTCCTACTGCCCTTCTCTGCCTCCTGGCTGCCATGATGAGACATGTCCTGCTCTCTCTACCCTTATGGAAGGAATGCCATATCTGCAACCATGAAAAGAATTAATGATTCATCTCCTTTAGGTTGTGATAGTTAATGTTGATTCTCACAAGGCAGGATCTGGACATGTCTGTGAGATGTGACTTTGATCAAGTCAATTGAGGTGGGGAAAATCTGTGGGTGGCATTGTTCCATGGACTGAGGTTTTGAACTATATAAAAAAGAAAATCTAGATAAACATTAACATTTATCACTCTCTGCTTTGAAACTGTGAATGCATTGTGGCCAGCCACCTTCTGCTCCTGCTGACATATTTTCCCCACCACAATGGACTGTTTTCCCTTGGACCCAGAGTCAAAATAAGCCCCTCTCTCCTTAAGTTGCTTTTTATCAGTTACATTGTCATGGCAGTGAGACAAGTAACCCAGACAGTAGTTCTCCAGCATTCTGGTCATAGCAACACAAGAGTTCTGATACAGAGCCTAAGCCCTCCTTCAATTCAGGAACTCTGTATATTTCCTAAGGGCTAGTGGAGATCTGTTCATACTGGCATCTCTGTGTTCCTGGAAGGAAGTCAGAGAAGAAAGACAAGCAAGACCATTGTTTGCAAAGCTTGATGCTGCTCTTCTGGGACTGAAGAGTCTCTGTATCCTTCTCGTGCTTCTTCCCAAACCAACCATTCTGTGAATCCACCTCCCTGGACCACTGCAGGGAGACATCAGCAGGATGGTCTGCAGTCAGTGTGCAGTGGTGTGTCCAGCCACACTCCCAACCTTTCCCACGTGTCAGGCAAGGTGTCACACGACCTCCCCAGTCTGTCAGCAGCAACACAATGTCACCACCAAGCGTAGGAGCACGGTTTTCTGTGGGGAATCACACAGAGCAGATGCATGTGACTATCACCCTTACATTAGTGTGTTTGTCCAGAGCTCCAGATGCAGGATTTGGAGATGGCTCAGGGGTGGGAGCATGAAGACCTGAGTTCCAACCCTTCATACCCATGTACAAAGTTAAGTGTGATTGTGCCTGCCCATAATTCCAGAGCTGGGGAACAGGGACAGATGGATCCCAGGAGGCTCTGGTCAGACAGCCTAGCCAAAACGCCAAGTCTCTGGTTCAGTGAGAGACCATGTCTCAAGGAAGTAAGGTAGATAGTGATGAAGGAAGACACTTAACATCTGTCTCTGTCCTTCACATACATACACACAGGTTGTCACACAGAGAAACACACATACACACACAGTTAGTTAGTTAGTTAGTTAGTTAGTTAGTTAGTTAGTTAGTTAGAGGTCAGTTGACATTGTGCTACAACATTATCATCTATATACAACACATTCAAGAACCACACAATTGAGTTATATACACATACACATACACACACACACACAAAATATCTAGTTATGTTTTAAGTAAATTTATGGTTTTGTTTTGGGCTTTATTTGTAGCTGTTCTTGGGTTGAAAGCTCCTGGTCTTTCTAACAGGTAAGTTACTAATCTTCTATGCATTCTCCTAAAACCAATCTTAAAGAAAAATATAATATTTGTGTATCCAAAAGGCCAACCTACCTCAGAAGGTTTTGTATGCAGCAAAAGCAAACAAAATAACAATGCTAGTCATGGTTTGTCCTCCCCAAACACCCTTAATTTTTTGTCTCTCTTAGTGTGTCCAGTCCCAGGCAGCTCCAAACTTTCCCCCAGTGCCCTTGAGGCAGAGCTCTGTGGCCTGTACAACCACTCCCTTTCATACAGGAGGGGAGTTTGTCCTAAGAAAAAGAAGATGTCCCTGCCTTACCTTTGAGAAATTTCTGCTTCCTTTCTTAAAAATCTTAAGGCATCAAAGGCAATAAAGTCAGGACAGATGCCAGGGGGAAATTCTAGCCATTCCTAGCGCTTGCTCCTCTCATACCCAGGTTAATGTTGCCCTTTGCTTAGCAGCAACTCCATTCAGAAGACATTCCCAATCTCTTGGCTTGCTGAATGTTTTGTTTATCACATCCTTGAGGGTCTGTACCACATACTAGCTTTGTTTCCACTGCATCCTGAGCATGTAGAATGGGCTAGATGCTTAATAATGAATAAATGCTTGTTTGTGAATATACAGGAGCCAATTTACCTTCTATTTAAAAAAGTCTTTTTTCCCTTTTGGTTTTTTAAGACAGGGTTTCTCTGTGTAGCCCTGCCTGTCCTAGAACTCACTCTGTAGATCAGGCCAGCCTCAAACTTAAAGACTCTCCTGCGTCTGCCTCCCACGTGCTGAAGTTTAAAGACATGTGCCACCACTGCCTGGCCAAAATTTAGTTTCTTAAGACAACAATAAGCATTAGCTGGCTCATACAGTATCTGGTATGTAGAAATTTCAGAGCAGTTCAGCTAGTGGTTTCAGTATAGCTGTCACCTAGGGCTGCAGCAATCTAAAGTTAGGCAGGCAACAGCTACAGCATCCACACCCACACACAGGGCTGTTGGCTGCACAATCTTCTCTACAGGACGGCTTAAGTGAACATAGAGATTGACCCAGGAGTTAGCATTGAAGGAAAAGAGAAGATGGACTTTAGAAGCCACACTGCTACGTTATTCCATGACTTACTCAGGTCATCCCTATCCAGCTGAGAGGGAGTGACACCAGGAGACAGGACTAGGAACTGTCTCCTAGCTCTGCCAAAGGTGTGGCTGAACTTTGACACTTTCTTTGCATATGCTTGGAATTGCCCAAGGAAGGATCCTTATGACTGTTAAGATTCTGTACTCAACCCTAGGCTGCCGTTGCTCTGGAAACCTGCATCCTCTCTAGAACGCAGCCCCTCTGGGGTGCACATCTCCAAACCCTCAGAGTGAACTGAAAAAAAGACAACATAAAGAACACAGAAAGTCCCAACAGACCTCATACTGCAAATTACTGTTTTATCAAAAACTACATCAAAATCTCAAAATTATCAGCAGAGGGTGGAAAATGGATTCCTCCTGGGAACTTTAAATAAGCATAACTGTATTTTGGAAAATAATCTACTTTTTCAGGTCAGCAAAATATATAAGTACTCTTGAAAAGGTGTGTACAGTGAGCATTTCTCTAACTTCAGGTTAAATGTTTGTCCTTCTAATGGAATTGAATGTAAAAGCCTAGAGTAAAGTCTATTGCTAAACCTAGTCAGAGGTCACTAAATCTAATGTACGCATGGAGCAAGCACATGATTAGGTAAAATGGACACGCCAGCAGCTATCCCAAGACCTAGCCCTTGTTGCAACAGAAGAATGTGAGGCCTTTATTTATTTTTTTAAAAAATGCCAAGTAAGTAAAAATAATATTAACTATGTAGGTCATCGTGGGCCTGGATCTGGCCTACCAGCTGCCATTTGCAACATTTACCATAGATCAAAAGAACAAATAGCAGAGTAACCAGATACCTGATTGAGTGCTGGGTGCTGGGTACAGGGTGAGAGGGGCCTTAAACTCCTCAGCCTTTGGATTCGTCAGGCTTACTGAGAAAGTCTCCCATTGTCCTTGCCACAGACTTCATATCCTAGAGCAGGCAGAAGGTGAACAAACATAACAAGAAGAGTAAGAGAGACCAGGAGCCCAGTGGGCACAGGAGCTAATAGGTACATGTTGAAGAAGCCTCATCCACTGGGCCTCTGTGTCAGTGAAGGCACTTCCACAGTGGACTCTCTTCTGTGGGTTACAGCAAGGCAGCAGGTTCTTACACAGCATCTCTCTGCAGGCATAAAATCATCCAGAAACAGGCCTGCACCTTTGCCTTTAATCCTAACAACAAGCAGGAGGCAGACACAAGCAAGTTCCTGATAACCCGAGGCCAACCTGGTCTACATAGTGATTTCCAATTCAGCCAGAGCTATAAAGTGAGACCTTGTCTTTTGAGTAGAGTCATTGTCCGAGTGCAAAAGCAAAGCCGGGTGACAAAAGGATTGTGATTTGGATCTTGCCACTTATCAGCTGTGTAGCCATGTTGATTAGTGTTGAGCAGTCTAGGCCTCAGGTTTCTCATCTGCAATGTGGGGTTGCAAAACTCTTTCCACAGTGACTGTAAGGATGAAGCAAGAGATGGTCCATAAGATACTCATCCGAGCACCTAGCACAGAGTTCAGTAAGAGGTCACTGTCAGACCACATCAAGGTGACAATCTCCATAAACCATGGGGCGGTGTGTGTGTGTGTGTGTGTGTGTGTGTGAGAGAGAGAGAGAGAGAGAGAGAGAGTCTCACATGTGGGAAACAGTACCGACATAGGTGACAGACAGCTCTGTGGTGGAGTTCAGTGGTGAGCTGGGTATCAGGTTACTGTTTTAGCCTATTCCTTGGGAGCAGTTCATGGGTCTGACCCACCTCCCAGTGTTGGTTAGAAAGGCTTAATTAGTAGCTGGGAGAAGAGCATCCTCATTCCAGCAAGCCAGCAGAGTGCATCCTGCAGCCACAAGGAGATGGGAACAGTCATTTAGGCCCTAATGAGCTTGTTGAGCTGTGATCCTGGGCCCTGGAGAGCCTTACTAATTACCCCATGTTGTTTGTTTGGGCAGCTTGACTTCTCATTTGTTTCAGGTTTTCCTCACTGGGCAGGCTCCCTTGCTGAGCTCGGCTTGGTTCCACCATGTGTACCCCACACATCCTTTCTAAGTAGAGTCTAAGGTAGACTTTTGGCAGTGCAGAGTTATGAGACAGCCTCGGGATTTCTTCAATCCCTTCTCAGTCCACCTGAACAGCTTTCATTTGTACCCAGCGACCTCACTTCTCTTTCAATCCATTCTAGAACGTATTACAATCTATTTAGAGCTCCAGGGGAGAAAAGAACCAGATTTCCGCTTTTCTACAAATAGTTAAGTAGTGAGCAAAGCACCAGACACTTTTAGGTGAGAGGTTTGGAGTTCTGTCCCCTGCCCCCGGCTTCAGTGACAAACTTGGCATATGACATTTCGTCTGCGGCTCATGAAAATAAAACCTGTTCACACTCCATTAAGTTCAAGGTACTCCATGGCCTAAAACATGTAAAACTATTCACTCAGTGTGTACAGGGGATGTGTCTACCTGGATGGGTCATTTGCAGTGGGCAGCAGACAGCAGAGACTCATGTTCCAGCACACCACACCAATACCCACAGCTGATGCAGGGCACAGTGCTCCCTTCCAGAACAGCCCTGTCCTGGAGATGAGTTTTGCGTGCTCCACGTGTGAAGAGTACCCGGAAATGTCCAGAAGGGCAGCATCTTACCCCTGAGGGACTGGGACATGGATCTAGGTCTCAAGTAAGGGCTGACAAGGGCCAACGAGACTGTTCTACAGCATATCTAACATTTTCCTGGTGACAAAGCTGACATCCAGGGAGATAAAGCCGACAACTTAAAATCGCTTAGGTGTTAAAAGTAACTCCAGAGCTCCTGCTTCCAAGGCCCCGGGCTCCTTGCAGAGAAAAGCCAGAAGCAGGAGAGACAGGGTGAGAAGTTAGAATAAGGTAAGGAAGCATGTGGGAGAGAGGAGTTGGGTCTTCCAGACACACGGTGTTTCTCAAGACATCCCAGTTTAGAGGGCAGTGACGGCACTCCACAAAATGAATTTCGTTTAAAGATAAGGGCTTGCTTTCCATTGTCACCTTGACCACATTAAGATACATCTAACTCATCTAACTCCTCTGCTACGAGGGTTTGCTGAGAAAGGTAACGAATCCTAAGGGAAATAACTATAGCAAGAAAAAGAGATGCTGAGAGAGGAGGCTCCATTCTATCTTCTTCAGATGCCTCCAGAGGAGAACACCTGAGACACTGTGGGAGAACTGGAAGCTTTATCAAATGCCTTCTGGGGGCATTTGGGTACTCATATGCCTCTGGTCTGTAGAGACGCTTCTAGTAGAAGGTATAATGACAGAAAGTGTATACATTTGTCATCTCTGAGTCCTTCCACTAGCATAATTATCCTTCAGACTAGAACTGGGATGGTAATGCTTGACTGTCAGGGATTTTTTTTTTTGTTTGAGACAGGGTCTCACTACATAGTCCTGGCTGTCCTGGTATTCACCCAGTTGACCAAGCTGGCCTCGAATTCACAGAGATCCTCCTGCTTCTGCCTCCTAGAGGTACAGCTTGTTCCCTTGCTGAGATTAAAGGCATGTGCCACTACTACTAAAATTTTAAAAATCAGATTTATAAATCAGTGTGGATACAAATTTGGGTGGGTCTGTGAGAAGTGTCTAGATCAGGTTAACTGGGGTTAATCTACCAAAATGTAGGCAGCACTGCTCTATGGGCTGAGGTCCCCAATTGAAAACACACACATACACACACACACACACACACACACACACACACACACACGGGGGAGCTCACATCAGCATCAGCGGACATCATTCTCTGCTTCCTGGCTCTCAGTGTGACTCAGCCTTCGGTTCCTTCCTCTGAACCTCTCTTGCCACTGCATCTCCTCAAACTGCAAGCCTGTGCATTCCCCACCTTCCTTAAGTTGCTTTTGTCAGGTATGCCATGGCAACAAGAAAAGTCTCCACTACAGAGGCCAAGAGTCAAACCTGCTAGGTGTCCCTATTGTCCATTCTGCAATAGGCACTGACTTAAAATGATGGTTCCTCCATGGGGCCTAGATCCTCCACTTTATAAGGAACTGTCCATGACTGAGGAGAGGTGGAGGCCCCTCAGGTGCCTTCTGTGTTAAGTCAGCAAATGTGACTATGGACCTGCAAAGGCCATAGGGGTACTGAGGTTCTAAGTCTCCCTAAATCTGCCAAACAATTGTGCTGCCCACAGAGTGGTGGTTTGCTATATTGACTTGTGTCTCTGGGCTAAGCAGAATGAAAAGAAAGAACAGGATTCTGGGGCTTCGCTCCCCTGCTGGGGGTTCTGTGGCTCTGAGGAATGCCACATTTGCTCTCCCAGACAGGCTGTCCACTTTCTGTTCTTTCCTTGCTACTTATGCTCCCCAAAGAGCAGCTTTTCACTTCTGCAATTAAGTGAATGGTAATTCATCATAGGAGTGCCAGCTGGTTGTAGGGCTCAAGGCAGGTGTAGCCAAGAACAGCACAGTCTGCAGCTAGGAAGTGTTTCTCCCTCCTCCATGCCCAGTTTTCCTGTACAATGTCAATTTAGATAGTATGCTTACAGTCATAAGCAGGCATTAGTATCATAGAGATGTCAAACAGCAAAGGCATTCCTTTGCTACTTTGCTTTTTGTTGTTGTTTTGTTTTGTTTTGTTTTCAAGATAGGGTTTCTCTGTGTAGTCCTGGCTGTCCTAGAACTCACTCTGTAGACCAGGCTGGCCTTGAACTCAGAAATTCACCTGCCTCTGCTTCCCAAGTGCTGGGATTAAAGGCGTGTGCCACCACACCTGGCCCCTTGCTACTTTGTATCCACCCTGTGCTGGCAGAGGGCGATGGCTCACTATGTACATTGAAATTTCTAACCTGTGCACATGTTCCTGAGGCTGGAGACCCTTCACTAATGAGACTGGAGCTTTATCCAGTAGTCAGTTTTCCCTACAATGTGATTCTGGGGGTGGTGGAGTAAGCTGGCGTGAGAAGGGCAAGGCTATTCATCCCAGAGCAGTGGAAAGGCCTGGTTAGGGAACTGATGCTCAGTTTCAAACTGTCAGTCTTGGGACTTGGGGGATGTCTCAGTGGATAGGAGCACTGGCTGCTCTTCCAAAGGACCTGGGTTCAACTCCAAGCACCCACATGGTGACTCACCACAGTCTATCATGCCAGTTCCAGGGAGCCCTTGTCCTCTTCCAGCCTCAGTAGTCACCAAGCACATACATAATGTACAGAGATATGTGCAGACAAAACTCCCATGCGCATTAAACACATCCATACATACTGTGGGCTCCATACTTTGGGAACTAGGGCAATTCACACATGCTGTGACTACTTTCTGTGGCATTTTCTATAAAAGAAGCAGCCTGGATTTGGATCATGGTGAATGGGCTGCAAGATGCAAGCTCGGTCACCAAGCACAACAATGGTTCTTGTCCACAGAAAACCTGGTCATCCAGGGCGTTGGACCAAGCAGGATGCAGACCCACCTCCTTCTCTACTAGGAAAAAGCCAGGCAGTCACTCTCTGTGGCTTCAGATCTGCACTGCACTCTCCTTGGTGCAGCCATTGTGTCTGAAGGCCCTTGACCTCAAGTGGGGGGGTGGGGTGGGGAGTGGAAGTATGGTGGTGTAAAAAAGTATTCTGGTTATCAAATAATACTGTGAGGGCCGAGAAGATTCCTTTCTCTTGGTCCTTATCTGAACTACAAAGGGCAGCTTGTAGCTCTGAGAAGGCATCTCAGATCAACACCCCACACACACATACACACAAGCCTTCCATGTACCTACCAACAACCCTGGCGGCTAAGATGCCAGGGCAGAGGTTCACCTGGACAAGAACTGACAAACTCTGTAGATCTATTTGCTACAACAGAAGAGATGTTTTAAAAACACAGTCATACTTTTGAAACGTGAAACTCTCTGTCATCTCTGGCAGAAACAGGCAGCTCTGCAGCCATTGTAGGGAGCTGAGGAAGATCCAAGTGGATGTGTATTGTTGACATGGGAACTCCAAGGCCTTGAACCCATGGAAACTGGCAAGGCCATTAAGACTTGAGACTACTAGCTCACAGAGACCCTCTACAGAGCCTGGCTAAGCCCTCCCCTGCATATTCCGGTTGCCAACATTAATAGGTGTAGCTCTATCAGACCTCACACACCCACAGGACCCCAGCTTCCTTGTGCATGTGTCTGTATGTCTGTCCTTTCTCCATTCCCTCTCTGCCCCTAATCAGGATTCCAGGACCCAAGCCATGCAGGCAGCAGAAAGCCATGCTGGAAGAGGCATCATAGGGGCTAGGGATGCGACTCGGCAGTTAAACGCGCTGACTGCTCTTCAAGGAACCTAGGTTCATCTCCCAGTGTCCTCTGTATCTGCAGCCAAAAAGCAGAGAGTAACGGATGCTCATGCTCAGCCCACATGTCTGTCTTATGCTTGCTTGCTTATTTCAGTGTCTGGGCATTTAGACTGCATGTGCTGTCTACGCATCGTGTGAGTACCTGTGCCTCTGAGGTTAGAAGTCAGAAGTTAGATTCCCCTGGAATTAAGACAGGAACTGAGGGCTGACAAGATGGCTCAGCGGGTAAGGGCACTGACTGCTCTTCCGAAGGTCCTGAGTTCAAATCCCAGCAAATACATGGTGACTCACAACCACTGGTAGTGAGATTTGATGCCCCCTTCTGCCCTCTTATGTCTGAAGTCAGCTACAGTGTACTAACTTATAATAATAAATATTTGGGCAAGAGCAAGCAGGAACTGAGTGAATGAAGTTGACCGAAGCGAGCAGAGGTCCTAAAATCCAACCCCCAACAATCACATGAAGGCTCAGAACCATCTGTACAGGTACAGTGTACCCAGATATATTAAACAAACAAACAAGCAAATCTTAAAAAAAAAAAAAAAAGATAGGAACTGAACCCAGGTCCTCGTTGAGAACAGCCAGTGTTTTTAACTACCAAGCCATCCATCCCTTAGCCCCACTTCATTTTTTATTTTACCAGGATCTGAGCCCTGGTAAATAACCTACAGTAAGTAGGTTTTCCCACCTCACTTAACCTAATTCTCCACAGGCAGGCCAGGGCCCCCTTTCCCCAGCCAACCTAGATCTTAACAAAGCTGACAATCATTTCCCTCCCCCCCACCCCCCCACCCCCGCCATCAGATAAACATTGAGCATGTGAAAACACTGAAGACCTTTCAGCGAGTTTCTAAGGGGCCAGACCTGCCCATCTTCCACTCTGAAGACTTGGCCCATGGTACCACCTAAGCATAGAAAAGCCAGTAAATTAGTCTACTGACATGTGGAAGAGGAAGTAGGGTGGGGTTAGGACCTATGTAGTAACCCTTGACATCGGTTCATAGACCACTTCCTTGGTTTCTGTTTTAATTGCCTCTATCCTGGTAGCATTTAACCAAAAATATGGGGATTGGTAAGTAACAGCCTAGAGGCAAATCCAGACCATGGCCTGTTTTTTGGTTTTTGGGGTTTTTTTTTTTTTTTTGTTAATGTGTATGTGTGTTGTGCGCGTGTGTACATGTTCATATGTGTATTCATTTGTGTGTATGTATAGGTGGGTACATATGCACATGTGTCCAGCATATGGAAGCCAGACATGTTCTCCTCTATCGTTCTCCACCTTTGTTTTTTGTTTGTTTATTTGTTTGTTTGCTTGTTTGCTTGTTTGCTTGCTTGTTTGTTTGTTTAGACAGGGTGGCACACTGAACCCAAAGCTCACTGATTCAGTAATATTAGATGGCCAAAAAGCTCCGGGGTACTAAACAATCCTGAGCGTCACAGGACCTTTCGGGCATTCTGTAACACTGCTGAACTTTTTTTCTTTTTAAAGATTTATTTATATGACTACACTGTAGCTGTCAGACACAGCAAAAGAGGGCATCGGATCCCATTACAGATAGTTGTGAGCTACCATGTGGTTTCTGGGAATCAAACTCAGCACCTCTGGAAGAGCAGTCAGTGCTCCTAACCTCTGAGACATCTCTCCAGCCCACTGCTGAATTTTATTGTTCTAAGACAATAAAAACAAAGTTCCTGTAAAGAACTTCCTGGACTTTAATCCCTTTCTCTTGGTATCAGTTTCTGTTCTATTGCTATGGTAAAACACTAAGGCAAGTTATCAAAGAAGAGTTTCACTAGGCTGACAGTTCCAAAGGGTTAGGGTCCAAGATGGCAGAATGGAGGTAGCAGTGCAGCAGCTGAGAGCTCACGTCTCAAACCACAAACGGGAATCAGAGAGCCGGCTGGGATTGGCTGAAGCCTGAAAAGCCCACCAACAGTGGTATACTTCCTCCATTCAAGGCCATACAGCCCAAATAGCCAGCAGTGTTTACCTTGATCCTTGCATTAGCCCAAATGCAAATACTCTTATCTAATCCTACTTCCTCCTCGATCCCAGTGACAAGTACTTGCTAAATTTCTATAAGCAGCACCAAAAGCTCTCCACAAGTTTACAGATCAAAAGGTAAATGATACAAATATGGGCAGGTAGTATTACATAAAATTGTACAATAAGCAAAATAATGGAAAGAGATGAGAGACTGTGAAAATCTGACAACCAATACCCCACCCTCCACTGTCCTATCGCTGTTAATGAAAAGCAGGACTAGCCACAAAGCATGATGGCCTTGCTCACAATTGTAGTCCTAGCACTAGGGTGCCAAGGATCATAAACTTGAGGCCAACTGGAGCTACATACCTGTCTCAGATAGATAGATAGATAGATAGATAGATAGATAGATAGATAGATAGATAAGTATTGTATAAATTGTGCTATCTTTGAAAATTCAGTAATTGTATGTCACAAGTTGTCTTAGTCAGGGTTTCTATTCCTGGACAAAACATCATGACCACGAAGCAGTTGGGGAGGAAAGGGTTTATTCAGCTTACATCTTCCACATTGCTGTTTCATCACTGAAGGAAGTCAGGACTGGAACTCAAGCAGGTCAGAAAGCAGGAGCTGATGCAGAAGCCATGGAGGGATGTTCTTTACTGGCTTGCTTCCCCTGGCTTGCTCAGCCTGCTCTCTTATAGAACCCAAGACTACCAGCCCAAGGATGGCACCACCCACAAGGGGACCTCCCCCTTGATCACTAATTGAGAAAATGCCTTACAGCTGGATCTCATGGAGGCATTTCCTCAACTGAAGCTCCTTTCTCTGTGATAACTCCAGCCTGTGTCAAGTTGATACACAAAACCAACCAGTACACAATTCATTTAAAACAATGACTATATTACCCATCGTTATAACTATGACGTTATGAATTTTGATATATAATAAAGATCTCCTTGATTTTTTTAAGGAAAAATGAAAAAAGGAAATGCTTGGGAAGAATGGACATGCCCCCTTCTTGCAGGGGTTCCCATCCCACTTAATGACATCATCCAACTCTCAGGGAAGTTGCCAAGCCCTTCATTAGTGTCTCTGAGCCTATAGGTTTGGTTTCTAAAAGAACTGACACCTCCCTAACCCTCCTGGCACTGAGACTGAGTTTGCCTGACTTTGGCCAGAGTCCAAGCAGATATGCCTATTGAATATTTGTCTCTCTGGCAGGATGCTTTCTGTAGCATCCGTGTAGTTCTGTACCATGAGGTGATGCAGTAAATCCTCCTAGACCACAAGGAGACACCAGAGTTGGGGCTGCATGTTTCTCAGGCACCATTTTGGGGCCACATCTGAAAGAGTGGTTTTCATATCTGAAGTGGGTAGCATTTTGCTCCTGGCTTACGACCTCACTTCCGCGTATCACCAAGGTCCCCTAAGACCTGAGCCTATAGCTGTTCTGTTGTGTTCCCACCCTGTCACTCTTACCTTAAAGGGTGAATCACGAGCTCATGAAAATAGGGCCTTTGTCTTCTTCACTCGTGGGTCTAGATCAGTGGCAGGTTCTTATCAAGTGCTTGTTGGTATTTGTTGAATAAAAGATGCTTACGTGACTTACCGGTGTATACTCAAACATCCTATGCTTACTGGCACCTTTTCATTTCTTAGATCAAAAAGGTCTTACTCCTCAAGTCAGGATCCTACTTCACATAAGTTATTCCATTCTAGAGCTCTTAGTTTATTTTACCCTATTATGCAGACCCATGTCCAAGAGTACAAGCTCTGCTCAATTACGAACACTGTGACCCAGCACAGCCTGTCTAGAGCCAGGCAAATGGGCAATCATTCAACTCTGTGGATCTGGACCATCTAAAAGCAAAGCAGATGAACTGAAGGCCAGTTCTGGGTATAATGCTGGACGTAGAAGCTGGTGGAGATGCTGCTGGATGAGAAGAAGACTTCCAGGAAGAATTCAAGAAAACACAGGACACACATGCAAAAAGTTTACCTTGGAGCAAACCTACGCGGAAAAGAGCAGAAGCCCCTTCCCATGTGTGTAGAGAGTGACTACGGCTTTTCTCCACGCCAATCCCCACCTCTGTGTTTATGAATTGGCACAGGTGCTCTTATCCAAGGGATGAGTCTTGGATAGAATCCAGGCATCTATTTTATCTCACAAAATAGGAATACTGGAGTCAATTAACTATGACTCAAGAAATGGACTAAACTCTAGAGCCAACTAAATAGACTTGTGGTTAATTGCAAAAGCTATGCAGGGATTGATGGTACACACGGGTAATTCCACCATCTGATGAAGGTTGTGGGTTTTAAGTCAGCCTGAGCTACATAAAGAAACAGATAAAAGAATACAAGCTGTGAAATCAAATTGACTAGCTCTAACTCGATGCTAGGTTTGCAAGTCTGTACATGGGGTTAGACTTTCCTTCTGTGTCATTGGTAAGATAAGACAGCCAAGTATTGTGACCAGACTAGACCTCCTACTCTAAATTGCTCCATTTTGTATAAAAATTTTTCTCAGGCAAGGCCTTGCCCTGGGAGACTTTTATGAGCATATTTTTTAAGTCCAGTTTTTAAAAGGAGAATGACTGTAGCCCCTGGGTAGAGCCACAAAAGTGTACCATCAAACACCACCTCGGTCCAGACTGATAAATGACTTATTTGTGGAAGTAGAAAGGGAGCCACCTTGTGAATTTGTCAAGGTAAACTGAGACTCTGGGGGTACATAGATGTATTTAAATTGTATTAGGGTAACCAGGCCCAAAAGTTATCAGACACAGCAGATCAGGAAAAGGGTGTAACTCCCTTGCTTGGACCATAAAGATGGCCCACCTAACATGGTGTTGACATGACCCATACCAAGCAGTTATCTGAGACTTAGTGTGTATGTCAAGAGCAGACATGCAGAAGATTCCCTGACCATCGCTGTAGCTTTAGGCTTGGACCCCATTGTTGATGCTGCCCAATCCACTGCCATCTATCTTTCACATGCCTGGATGTGGACCTGAACCCACCGCATCCTATTGTTGAACCCTGGTTCAGCCTTTTCACCTCACACCTGGTTGCTGACTGGGACATATTCATCAACAGCCCTTTTCCAGCACTGGTCTGGTTCCTTGCTTTATCACTATAGAATTTCACAGCCTGCTGATTTTTTGAAGATTTATTTTTCTTTTTATTTATGTGTCATAAGTCTGTGGTTAACTAGACAGGGGTAGGGGGAAAGGATTAGATCCTTGGGCTCTGGAATTAAAGGCTTTTGTGACCTGCCCAATGTGGGTGCTGTCTGGGACCCTAGCTCAGGTCCTTTGGAGAAGCAGCAAGCACCTTTAACTAGTGCGCCATCTCTTCAGTCCCTCAACCCACTTCTGAAACATTTCAAACTCTGCTTCCACCTCTTTAATTTGTATTCATTCCGTAAACCACATGTATACGTGTAGATATTTAGATATATTTACTGTGTGCTGTATGCTAGAAGGGTTAATATTAGTAATTAGCACTGAGATAAAAGAACATGCATGTGCCTTGGCCAGATTACAAAGGTGTGTGGTTTTGTCTGGCAAACTGGCACCACTGAAGCCACTGGACTTTGTGAATTCATTGTTATTCAGTAAATTCTGACACTGTGGGGAAACACAAATGTTTGTGTTTCTGGGATAGCACACTCATGATAGCAAGAGAGACGAGTTTCTTGTGGAGATGAGTCAAGACATTAGATGTAAAGAGCTTACCTCATATCTAGTTGACTTACTACATCTAAGGAGTGTCAAAGTGGTTTTAATATTGCATTTGTATTGAGTACATACAGAGCTTTCCTCCGTTGCTCCCTAAAAAGGGCAGTCTAACAGTTATTTATGTGTCATTTATTTACATTTTATTACATAAGTGGTCTAGAAATGGTTTGATGTACATAGGGAAATATACGTTTTATATGCAAATACATTTTACATAAAACTCTTGGATGTCCACACATTTCTGTAACTGAGAGCATTCTTGCAGACGTGAGGAGGTAATTCTACCCAATGCTCTCTAAGGGCCAAGGGGCAATATTAACTCTCAAGGTACAGAGATTGTATAAGCAGAAACTAAACAAGAGGTAGCTACTCCATTCTGGAACCAAGTTACATCGCACACAGCCGAGGCAGACAATGGTAAGAGGCAAAGAAACATTACAAAGACCATGGGCAGAAAACTCTTGGGAATAGAAATTTAGAACAGATGATTTCAGAAGTGGAAGGTAGAAATGCTGTCTTCCAGCTGCTGGCACCCAGCTGCTGGCTCCAGCCCTTTCTGTTTGTAACGGGCTGCTAGCATTTGCTTGTCATGAAGGTTTCCCTTTTTCATTGCAGCAAATAAAAATATTGGAAATAAAAATAGGAAGATATGACCATATTAGTAAGCCCTGCCAAAATGTGACTCCCAATTCTATAACTTGGACTTGAATTGAAATACAACTGGTGGCCACCAGGAACCTAGAGGAGGGTCTGGACCCTGAGCCGTGAATCCTTGGATCATGGTTGAGCAAAGCAGGTCTTAGATGAGAAACTGGTTTGAGTTTTATTTTGTTTCTCATTTCAAATTACTTTCCCTTGTGAAATTCTGCTTATCACATATTCATTTCTGAGGTCTTTATTAGAAGGACTCCCTCCTGGGGAAAAGCATTAGTCTTTAAAAAGGTGTTATCATTAAAGGGTTAGAGCTCTCTCTCTCTCTCTCTCTCTCTCTCTCTCTCTCTCTCTCTCTCTCCCTCCTGTATGGTGTTCCCAAAATGCTTCCTTCAGTAGTTCAGCCCTGAGCCATGACACAGAAAGGAATTTCAGGGAAATTACTTTTCTCCCAATCTGAAAGCTGGCCTCTACTTTGTCTAGCCTCTGCATGGCTAAGAACTGTGTCTGGCCTTCTTGTTCAGCTGTTCTGGTGAAGGGCGCAGAGCTACACCTGCCCACAGAGCCTCCTGACATCGTAGGAGAAACCAGCTCTGGGTTTCCTGATTCTGTATTTCCAAAAGACAGGCTCACTGGGCCTTGAAGTTACTGCTCTGCCTCCTCTGCTGGGATAGGCCACTCTTCACAATAATAAAGGGCTGCCATGGGCTCTTGTGGAGCTAACAGCACTGTGTCCTCATAGTAAAGGATTCTTCCTTAAGGGACTTGTTCAGCTGACAGCCAGTTCGGTTAGAAATTCTCTTTGGCACAGAAAGAAAAGCAGCTGGTAATCCGGTAGACGCTGAACGATTAAACGGGTAGACTTGCACTGAGGCTTGAAGCTGCAACTAGCCTCACATTCTTTCTTCACGGCCGATTATCAGATAAAAAGCAATTACCTGCCTGGCGGGGCACACAGACTGAAGTGGAATGAATGTGCTTTTCTTACAGCCCAGCTCCGCCACTTCCCAGATAAGTAATCCTGAGCCAGGCACGTCTGCTTGTAGGCTCAAATTTCCAGTGTGTAGAAAAGGACTTATAAAACCAGGCTTACTAGGTTTGAGGGAATCGTTAAATGAGATCAGTGGAACAGGGTCTGAAAACTGCTAGGCACATGGTAAGTCCTCGTCAGAACCAGTTAATTAACACAGTTCCCTCGTTAGTATGTTTCTCTTTTCTGCTGCCTCTTAAGAAAGATTGCAGAAGCCAGGCAGTGGTGGTACGTGCTTTTAACCCCAGCGCTTGGGAAGCAAAGGCAGGTAGATTTCTGTAAGTTCTAGGCCAGCCTGGTCTACAGAGCAAATTCCAGGACAGCCAAGACTAGAGAAACCCTCTTGGAAAACCAGGAAAAAAAGAAAAAAGAGAAGAGAGAGGAGAGGGGAGGGGAGGGGAGAGGGAGAGGAGAGGGAGGGGAGAGGGAGAGGGAGAGGGAGAGGGAGAGGGAGAGGGAGAGAAGAGGGAAAGGAGAGGAGAAAAGGAAAGGAAAGAAAAGAAAGCTTGCGGAGTGGGAACTGTAGGGTAGTAAAGAAGAGCAGTGACTGATGCTTCGAAAAGTGCAATGCCAGAAGTCTGGGAGGGGGTGTTAAAGACATTTGGAAACCATAGCAAGGACAGTGTTTGTGTTCTTACAGGTTTACTCAATATCTTTGTCCTTGAATTAAGTTTCTGTTGCTATATAACAAGTCACTCTAGAACATAGCAATTCCAAGAAATGCCCATTGACTCTCTCAGCTTTATGGGTCAGGAGTTTAGGTAATACTTATATGAATCGTCCACCCCAGGGTGTCACAAAAAGCCACCTGTCAGGATGGGCTCAACTCCCAAGTTCCCCCAGGTGATCTGGACTTGGTAATTTGTGGAATGCTGGATTGATTGAAGGTCTCAGTTACTTTCTAGCTAGTGTCTGAAGGCCCAGGTTCTTGTTAGATGGGTCATTCTGTAAGCTTATATTCCTAGCTTACAACATGGGAACCGGCTTTTGCCAGTATGAGTCAGGCAAGGTTAGAGTGGGGGGAAGATGGTAAACTAATCTCCAAGTGGTATGCCACCATGTCTCCTTTGTTCTGTTCATAAGAAGTCAGACATTAGGCCTAGCTCATGCTCAAAACATGAAGGAAGACCTGGATATCAGGAGGTGGCGATCATTGAGGCCAGTCTACCCTACTGTCCTTCTTTCTGGTGAACCCAATGTTCCTTCCTCTGTGGGACTGCCTCCATAAGCCTGCCACCCAGTGCCATCCCTACCCTAGTATGGTGTAGCCCAGAGCACACCAGCATGATACATCCTCTTGGCACCATAATTGTGACCCACATATCCCCAAGCTTGACCTTTCAGAGCCTTTCCCTGGGATTTATACAAGCAGAAACAAGGAGAGACGAGTTCACTCTTTAATGTGAAATCACTACCATAGGGTAATTATAAGTCTGAGGCTTCCCATGGCTATATCTTCCTCCAGCCATAAATAAATTCCAGTGACACCAAGAGACATGCAAGTCATCGTGTTCTGAAGCAGAGACAGATTTCAGATAAAAGGAAAACACCAATAGCAACTGACAACAGTTCTTTCTGGTCCTGAAGGTTGGTTATAATTCTAAAACCTAATATATCTCCTTTCTCATCTGAGATAGTTTAAAATGGGTTCTTATCACTTGAAACAGACCAAAAAAAAGTTTTTTTTTATTAACTTAGCCATAGTTTTTGCATCTGTAAAATCAAGGAGCTAAACTAAATGTTCTTTGTCGTCGTTTTTCTTTCTGGGTTTCAAGTTCTAAGATTGTGATTTAAAGTTTCTGGTTCTTAGTAAGAACTGAATTTCCCTGAAGTGAGAGAAGAGAAAGATCTGAAGGATGAAGAATACAGATATGAACCCATGCTCCCAAGAGCATCTCTCGGGTAACAGCCATGTACCCAAGAACATCTCGATTCCCTTTCCATATCAGCTTTGTGATCTTGGGGGGGCAGTGACTTAACCTTCATATGCATTTGCTCTGTCACCTAAACAATAAGAGTAGTTATGACCCCTCCCTTCATGGGGCTGTTGTAGAGACTGTAGGAGTTGAAGCAGCTAGCACACCAAGCACAGTGCCTGACACACTGCTCTGTAAACATCCCCTGCCTTTTATATCCAGCTCAAATATCAACTACTGTAAAACCCTCCCCAAATGTCCTCCATGTCTTCTCTTCCCTCCCCATAGCTCTTCATTCCTGGCCCTGGTTTTCTAGCCAGGTCACTCATATCCATCATTCTTGGCTTAAGGTCTTTTGGTTTCTGGGGCCCCAAACAATGTCAGATAAACTAAAGAACAGACACACACACCACACCTCTCAGTTTCACCACCTCATTGAGCAGTAGGGATTTCTGTCAGTCGAAACTCTGATGTACGATGGTGACGCTGCCTCTCAAAAGAAACCACCAGTTGCTCAAGCTAAAACTAACAATTCCACACAACTGGAAGGGCAAGCCATCAGCAAGCAAGCATGGAGCCAGTGCCTGTGTTAACGGGTGCGGTGTGGCTGTTTTGGAAGCTGACCAGAGACAGTAAACACAACGGTTGCCTGGGTGCATAAACATAAGCCCAGAGCCTCTCCACCTCATCCTAAGACACTACAGTCATAGCATCAGGGACACAAGTGACTACTTGTTAAATACAGTGGTGAGGCCCTACCAACTCCCAACACAGATATTAAAGACAAAATTCGCAAGAAATAAAGTGTTGGAATGAAGTTTAATAGGAGGTGGAAGGTATAGCGCAGCAGTAGAGTCCTGGCCTGATAGGCGTGGGGACCTCCATGCACACAATTAAACACACAGCCCATGGATTCAGAAAAGATACATAAGGTGAGTATAACCAGGGTCTATGTTAAAAGAGGAAACATTTCACCACTTCTGAGAGCACATTCTCTTCACAGCTCAAGACCAGGTAACAAAAGACAAATCTATTGGAAATGGCCACTCAGCTGACACCAGAAAGGATGTATGGAGGATAGTCTGCTAAGCTGTATGTTGCCAGTTATAACCACATTACTGCCTTTCTCTCTCTCTCTCTCTCTCTCTCTCTCTCTCTCTCTCTCCCTTTCTTCCTTCCTTCCTTCCTTCCTTTCTTTCTTTCTTTCTTTCTTTCTCTCTTTCTTCCTTTCTTTCCTTCCTTCTTTCTTCCTTTCTTCCTCCCTTTCTTTCTTTTTGCTTTCTTTCTATTTCTGTTTGTCTTTCTGTCTTTTTCTTTCTATTTAATATTTAATATATATGGGGTTTTTGCCTGCATGTATATATGTGCATGAAGTATACACAGTGTTCATTGAAATCAGAGGAGGGTGTCAGATCCACTAGGTTGGGAGTTACAGATGGTTGTGAGCTGCCACATGGGTGCTGGGATTGAACCTGTGTCCTCTGGAAGAGCAGCCAGCATGCTTAACCACAGAGCATTTCTCCAGTCCCTGGCACCTCATTTCTTAATAGTGCAAATATTAATCAGGGAAGCAGTATAAAGACAATGATGGAAATAAGGTGAATACTTGGTTGGGATAGTGTGAAGTTTTCAAAGCAAATAATAATAAAGGCTTTAAATAAAAATTTTATTACCCTGTGTTGTTTATAATTCAGCTCCCTAACACGGTAGGACTTGGGATCACAATGAATAGTCTCCCAAAGGACTAGAACTTAAAAAGCAAAATATTTCTAGTCCCTCTTTCTCAGGAACTGTTTCTTCTTCTTCTTCTTCTTCTTCTTCTTCTTCTTCTTCTTCTTCTTCTTCTTCTTCTTCTTCTTCTTCCTCCTCCTCCTCCTCCTCCTCCTCCTCCTCCTCCTCCTCCTTCCTCCCCCCCCCTCTCTCCCCTCTCTATTTGCCTAGGCTGACCTGGAATTCACTATGTAGCTGGTCTTGAACATTAAATTTTTCTGTTCCAACTTCTCAAGTGTAGGGATTGGGATTATAGGCTTGTAGCATCATGTGTGGCTGTTGGTGGCTTTTAGGCAGGGGAATTTCATGGTAATGAGTGCTCTTTAGATCATGTAGAACAAACACTGGGGGTAGCGTTAGAGAAGACAAAGGTGCTAACTGGTTAGAAAATAACTTCAGAGTGCCATATTGTAATGACTGGAAAATAATGCCACTATCAGAGCAGACCAAGTTTACGGGAAAAGCAGCTTGGGGGACTTGTGACAAAAAGAATGAGGAAGGGCAGTGTGAGTGGTGCTCAGATTCTAAGCACTTGTCAGTTTGTTAGGAGAGGTGGCAGGATGTGATGCCCGTAAGGGCCCGTTGTTGTTCAGTAGTCTGCTGTAGGTTAGTCTCCAAATGCATTATGTAAAGTTATATGTCCTCCATTTGTAGCCCATCTTATGTTCTGACTGTGCCCCATGCTCACTACAGGGACTTTGAGAGAGTGTCGGAATGATGTAGTACCAGTTCAGAGCCACCCTCAGAGACCCAACCAGTGTTCCCACTGAGAATGGAGCCCAAGTGGCCCCCTTCTTCTAAATATTCATAGGATAATGCAAATCTGCCACTAGCAGTAAAGAGTAGATATAAGCATGTATGAGTATGTTTATGCATGTAAGTAATATGATGTAAGTATGTAAGCAAATAAGAACAGATGATTAGCTGCTAAGGGAAGCATGTCCCCAGGCTGTGGCTGAAAGGATGGAGCAGGAAAAGGGTCCTGATTTACTTCAATTTGATTTGATTTCTTCCCCCACAGAGCCCCTTCAACTCCATCCAGGCCTCTCTGAGTGTTTGCCTCTTTCACACAAGGCAAGTCTCAGCCTGGAAGCATGCAGAACAGAGGACCTGCCATTTGCTGAAGCCGTGTTCCCTGCACTTGGGGATCAGTCTGATTGCTTCACAGACTGAAGGCTTTGGCTCAGCTTGAGAAATGTTTGCATTTTGTTTGTTTTGGGGGATGGCACTTGCTTTTTGAGATAGAATCTTACTATGTAGCCCGGGATAGCCTGATACTCATGGTGTAGACCAACCTAACCTCAAATTTAACTGTGATCCATTGCCTCTGCTCCTGCCTCTGCCTCCTAAATGCTGTAATTACATGTGTGCCCACCAGGCTCGCTTTAACTTTGAAATTTCTGTGTGTGTGGTTTATTTATTCGTACCTTTAAAAAATGCAGCATTTTATAGTATAAAAAGATGATTCAAGAATTTCTTCCCCAGAAAGACATCAACAATGTCAAACCCCCACCCCCATAAGTACCCCAAAACAAACAAAAGCACAGTTCCACCGGATCTCACACTGCGGGACAGACAGACACTATTCTGGAACTCTCACTCGTCCTGGGTGATGGCTTCTCCATAGCCACGTAGATGGAGCTCTCTGCCACCCACCAGTACCTACCTCAGGTCACCAGTGTACGGCAGAATTGTACACACCGGGCTGGAAGCAGCTGAGGAAGCAACCGAAGTCTCAGGTGAAGACCAGCTGCTTCCTTCTCAGAGAGACTGTCCACTGTCAGCCGGCCTGCTTCCGACGGCCTCTCACAAGCACACGGACCTGGCCTGATGAAAACTGAGGCTGGTTTGCCTGGAAGACCAGCATTCAGGACACAAGATGGATTTATTGTAATGATAAGTATTGGGATGCCATCCTACGTCTGTGGTGCAAGGGTACGGTGCCCCCTGCTGGTTTGACTTTGCCCCTGCAGCCTTTTCCTTGTCCAGAGCCTTGAGTCCCAGTGATAGCATGTGGAACTTCACAGGGGAGAAATCTCCCCCAGAGTTAGAAGATGCTCTCACTTTCAGAGACAGTAATGACTGTCTCTGTTAGAGTTATCATGCTCAAAGCTCACTATCACTATCTGCCTTTCTCTTCCACTAGATCTTGTGAAAAGATATGAATTTGTTCACCTACGAACAATTTGTGGACGTCGATTGGACCCTGCTGCTGAGGCAAGAGCTAACCCTGGACATGCCACAGTGAATGAGACACACTGGCTAGCATAGAGGGAGCAGTCCTCTTAGGAACCAACTCCGCATTTGCACTGGCCCTAGACTAAGGCAGAACTATGCTGACCCCTGAAGGTGGGAGGGAGTATTAAGCATCCTGAAAGCTGCCACTGACTGGCTCTGCTCTGGCCTGTAGGTGTCTGCGTGGAACCTCCAGATCTCTGGACGGGGCCCTGCTGTCTCTGCTCTAGCAAAGCCTCACAGGATTGTCTGAGGCACCCTCATGTTTGCGACCGACCCACTAAGTGCAGTGTGGCCTCCCTGGTGGCCCTAACTGAACTGGGCTTCCCAAGATGCCCCCATGAGATGAAAGCACATTTCTGAATGGGCCAATTCTGGTCCCCTTAGCTTTACAACAGGGAACATTAAGATTTGCCCAAGGCAGTTTTCTCAACGACTTTTCTCCCTGACATTCCTAATCTGCTTCAGAGAAGAGTAGAAGATAGTAAAAGAGACCTCCCCGTGGTGCTTGGAGCTGCTGGCAGTGTGGCTTTGAGCTCTGACCAACTGCTCAGTCCAGGAGCCTGCGTTTCTCAAGTCTACATCTAGATCAGCACAGAGCTGTGTTGTAGGCCTGTCACCCTGGCTCTGTGGGTCCTTTGCCTGGTGTTCTTCCAGGATCCATGTTACATCCGACTTTGTCTTCTTTGTTCACAGTAGACTGACTGCCACTCACTCAGAAACAGAACATGTGAAGAACCAGCCCTCCTCCATCTTAGGCTTGAAAGCCATCTTACAGTAAAGACAAACTAGGTTAGTTCCTGTTGATTAATCTCTGTTTCTCAAGGATTAGGCTACACCCCACCTGTAACCTTAACTACAAATGGTTCTGTACTGCCTGTTCCAGGAAGGACAATCATGTCTTTGTTTCAAAAAGTTATCTATAACCATCTTAAAGCCTACTTTTGTTTCCAAAGTGTGTATGACTATCTTTTTACACCCACCTTGGAACCAAGTCTGTGTTTCAGGAGGTGGTCTGTTTGGCCTGCCAAATCCCCTATTTGGAAACCCCTGACCCCTGAGCTGTAAAACCCTTGTCTTCCTCATGTTCAAGGCTAACCTCTCAAGCCCTGTCTTAGGGAGAGGCAGCCTGTGTACAAGAATAGAAAAGCTTGCTTTAATTAATCACTT
The DNA here is from genome assembly GCF_000001635.26 of Mus musculus. Classification (NCBI taxonomy): domain Eukaryota; kingdom Metazoa; phylum Chordata; class Mammalia; order Rodentia; family Muridae; genus Mus; species Mus musculus. The sequence goes on along the minus strand of NC_000077.6, from coordinate 20,793,332 downwards.
GCTTTAATGAATTTGGCCATGATTTGGGTCAATGGTCTTCTTCTTCTTCCCATTTTTTGATTAACACATGGAGGGTCAGCTATGAAAAGATTGTTTTTTAAGCCAGTCTCTAACATCCAAAAATGCTGTCAATTACAGAGAGCTAAGACGTCACTAACAAGACAGGAAGCATTTAAAGATGGAAGCCTGTCCTCTTAGCCCAGTCATAGGGCACAGATGTTTTCAAATAAGTACAGAGTCCACTGAGCAGGCTGCAATGAAGGGATATGCTGCCTCCCTTCTCTAAAATATTCTTAAATGTTGACTTTCTAGCAAGAGAAAAGAATAGAACCTTCATTAATATTAGTGCCTTTGTGAACATCACCAGAGAACTGAATAACAAGAGGGAGACTGTACTTTGAAGACATGCTTTCTCTGAAAGAACAAAGAAAGGGAGTACACACAGTGTGAATACACACCGTAGGAGGACACACAGTAGGGCCACTGTGAACAGAGCCGCACTGTGAGGTGCTGAATCAGCCACAGACAGGCTTTCTGAGCCTCTCCACTTACAGCTTCAACTGCTTGTCCTTTCCTTTCTATTGCTATGGGGAAGGGTGGGGGAACACAAAGGAGAAACTGTACTTTCTCATGGAGCAAACAGGTGAATCTTATCCGATGCTACTGCCACACGTGAGGAGGAAGACCTGGGGACAATCTGTGGAAGGGTGGCCCTTTTCACCCCTGCCCTCTGAGAGGTGGCCACTTCATTCACAGGAACTTGAGCATGTAGGGAACATGGCTGGATTTCAAGACTGGAATTAAAGGAGGGAATCTTGCAGCTAGAGTGGAAACTGGGGTACAACAGCAGCGAGCATCACGTGCACACACAGTACCTGTACACAGAGCAAGCTCTGTTTTGTTTGTGAGTACCCTTCCAGAAGTGTCCGGTTCTCCACAAGGAAGAGCGAATAGCTAGTGTTTCTAGAGGATAAATCCCTTCCCTTCCTTAGATGAGTGGCTGGCCTACTGGAAATGAACTGTCTGGAAGAAGGCTGTGCATAAGAGAAGGATGGGGGTGTCCTGAAGGAAGGGAAAGACTTGAAAGCTCGTGGGTAATTGGGATCCACACCTTGGGTCTCTCAGAGGCCTAGAAATGTATCAGATCCTCTGAGGGGAGTGGCAAGGGGATATGTCTAAAGAAATCATATCTGAGTGCGGAGACACAAAGGCAGCATAGCCCTCGCTGGCTATGTGACACAGGAATTACCTCTTTTGACCGCTTCTCTATCTGTAAAATGAGGGTCATTTATTCATTCCCACAAGATTTGTTGTCCTGTATGTATGCTCTAGGCCTTGAGAGACAGACATAAACAGACAAAAAAACGCACAAACAAAACCAAAAGACAAAACAAGCTGCTCCCTTTTTAGAGCTTGTGTCTAGCAGGGCAGAAAGACAGAACCACAATATCCTATTGCTATGAACACTGCTGAGCCACAAATGCCTATCAGTATGTAAATGGATGGCTTAGTGCGCTAAAGATTCAGGATGCTGAGGGAACCAAAGCAGAGCAGAAAAGGGGGAGCTGTGGGGACAGAGGCACAGACAGGGTGGTCAGAAGAGTCCCAGTGAGAAGTTAGCCTGAGCAGATGTGAAGATAAAGAAGAATATTGGTTTTCTCAAAAAGAATATTCTAGACTAAAAATTGTCTTGTGCAGATCTATTTATGTAGAGCATTGCTAAGTCCCCAGCACCTTGAGAGCATGCCATAAATGTCATCTATTATTAGTTTACATCCAGGTGTGGCCCAGCAATTGCATGGGCTAGGCAAATGGTAATGTTTAACCAGCATGCTCTGTGTCTGGCTCTGGATACGATGTTCAGGACTTTTGTTTGAGGCTGAGGAAAAGGGAATAGTGACCAAGCCTTCAGCCCTGCCAACTGGGTACTTTGATCATATTCAATATGATTTTCTAAAAGAAGACGTGCAGCAGGGTTAGAGAGGTGGCTCTACAGTCAGGGGCGCTGGCTGCTCCTCCAGAGTTCTGTTTCCAGCACCTACACTGGTGACTCACAACCATTTGCAACTCCGGTTCCAGAGGATCCAGTGCCCTTTTCTGGCCTCCTTGGATACCAGGGCATACACATGCTGGTGAAATACCCATATGCATAAAAATAAAAATATTTTAAGAAAATAATGTGATACAGCTTTCTGACCTAAGCTGATGATGTAAAATTTCTACCAATGCCCTAGAAAAATAGGCAGAGGCCTGCAATGCAGTGAGACGTTGAAAGGTCTGTAGGCTGCAGGTTAGCAACATCAGTAAGGCACAGAATAGGGATTACAGAATAGGGATTAGGTAGACACAAGTCACTGGGGTCAGCAAGAAATACAAGGATGGCTTTAGAGTTACTACAAAAACAGCTCTGCTAACAGGAACAGCTCCTAAACATGTGGCAGGAGCAACTAGCCACAGAGAAGATGTGGACAGCTGGCAGCAGAAGTTAGGGACAGTGCATGCATGAGGCAGGCAGCACTGGGTGGCTATAAAGAACTATATTCATTTCAGCTCTTTTCTTAAACTGTGTGTACCACAGATCTGGTACCCTAAATCTGTTAGAATTCCAAAATGCTGGTGTTATAAAGATGGCTCAGTGGTTAAGAGCACAGGCTACTTTAACAGAGGACCCAGGTTGAGTTCCCAGCACCTACGTGGTGCCTCATAACCACCTGTATTTCCAGCTCCAGGTGATCCAGCCCCCTCTTCTGGCTTCACTGGTACCTGCACACATGTGGATCATATACATACACGCAAGTACACATAACACACACACACACACACAATAAAATAAATAAATCTTTATTTAAAAATCTAAAACACAGCCAGGCGAGGTGGCGTATGCCTTTAATCCCAGCACTTGGGAGGCAGAGGCAGGAGGATTTCTGAGTTCGAGGCCAGCCTGGTCTACAAAGTGACTTCCAGGACAGCCAGGGCTATACAGAGAAACCCTGTCTCAAAAAAAAAAAAAAAAAAAAAAACACAAACAAACAAACAAACAAACAAAAAATCTAAAACACTTAAGTCCTAGATGAGATTTTTGAGCCCGTTTCAATTTAACCCCTTCATTTCTGTTAGTAGAGAGTCTGAGAGTTATAAACACACGTGAAAACGGGGCTGGAGAGATGGCCCAGCAATCAAGAGCACTGGCTACATTTATGGAGGACCCAAGTTCAGTTCCCAGCACCTACATGGTGTCTCAAAACCATATACAACTCCAACTCCAGGGACTGTGCCATTCCTGGTCTCTAAGGGCACAAGACATGCAAGTGGTGCTCAGACACACACACAAGCAAAGCACCCATACACATACAAATAAAATGAAAATGAAAACTTAAGAAAGCATAAGAAGAGCTTACTCGGGCTAGTGAGATGGCTCAGTGGGTAAGAGCACCCGACTGCTCTTCCAAAGGTCCTGAGTTCAAATCCCAGCAACCACATGGTGGCTCACAACCATCCGTAACGAGATTTGACTCCCTCTTCTGGAGTGTCTGAAGACAGCTACAGTGTACTGACATATAATAAATAAATCTTTAAAAAAAAAAAAAAAAAAAAAAAAAAGAAGAGCTTACTCGGAGCCACATTGCCTTGATCAGATCTTCATTCACAGTTCAGAACTGAGCTGACGTTATTAAAGACAGGAAGTACCTGTCTCTTACAACCATAAAGACCAGGGCTGGCCATGAGCAAGCACTGAGGGAGAAATGCAGGTAGGATCAAATCCAGAATCCTTGACAGGGACAGAGGAACAATGAATCTCTGTCGATGTGTCCTGGGAAGGCACAGGCACACATGGAGCTCCCTGGAACTCACAAAGCTTTTCCTCACACCTACTGTGGCTCTTTTCAGAGAACAGAATAAATCAAACCTTGACATTGTTGGAGGCAGGATATGGCTTGTTACCTTAAAAGGCACTTTCTCCCAGAACCCATTCCATAAGGATCTGAAACAGAATTTGTAAATGAGGTACATGGGTTGTATAAAATCTCACAGAAGTACTTTGTCCAGCCTGCACAGTAAGGTTCCCTTTAAAATCACTTGCTTAGGAAATACTTGTTGCATATTCATGTGTGTCAGCTGCTGCTCCAGGAGCCACTTAGCATACAGCTCTGGGCAAGCAGAGGATTAACCTCACCTCATATATTTTTATTGTACAGGGAAGGCCAATCAGTAAGTCTTTAAAGTCTGTGATTTAATCTAGTTTAATTTTGTTTTTAACATGCCCTCCCTGTGTAGCCTAGAATGGCTTTAAATTCAAGATCCTCCTGCTCCAGACGCCAAAGTGGTGGGATTCCATCCAGAGTGTATTGTTTTCTAAGATGGTAAGTAATATATAAAGAAAGAAACATCCCAGATCAGGAGAGAGTATCCCATAGGACAGAAGAGGTACGGTTTAAAGGGGTGGACCTGGAAAGGGTTTGCGATGGAGAAGGTGGAATTTGGCAAAGCTCTAAAGAGAAGGAGCTGCACTGTAGGAGCCTAGGACAGAAGGCACAGCAACACTTAGGACACCTGGGAGCTAGCAAGGATGGCTGCTGCTCAGCTTTGTCCTATGAGATGGTATGTTAATAATTGAGAGTCCCCATTTTAAGTCTAGGTTTTCAGATTTTCTTCAAACCAGCGTTTAGTTAAACTCTGGCAGTGCTAACCCCAAATGACTTTAGAAAATGATGAACTGGGCTAAGTAGACCACAGCTCTTCTCCCATAACAGGACATACATCTCCAATCACAGAGGAGTCCTCTCTGCCTCCCTGGTTTCTCTCCTTAGAGTTGCCCCCAGTTACTTCCTTCATTCAACTGTCAATCAAGCTCTTGCAGACCTTCAGGCCTTTCTGCCCATGTAGGAGAGGCTAGGATCTGTTCCTCAGTAGACAACCACACCTCAATAGTTTCAATTAGCAGACTTACTTCTACTCACATGAAATCCAGGAGCAGATTTACCATGCAGAGACTCCAGGGTACAGGTTACTTCTAGCCCAAGGCTCTCCACTTAAACACACGCACTAGAAGGGGAAGCCAGAGCTTGGGGAAAGCACTTTGACCCCTACATACTTGCCCTTTGCCATAATGGGTTACATCACCTCTACTGGCCTTTTATTGGCCGGAATTAGTCTCTGGGCCTTACCTGCTTGCATTCAGAAGGACAAAGACCGAGGTAGAAATAAGTTACTTTAGTCTCTTACCTGCCTTTCTGTGGTTAAGTCTCAGAAGAGCCACCTGGGTATGTTTATATGCTGTGATATCACAGAGACACCACCCACCTACACCCACCCCTACCCACCCCCACACCCCACACCCCTGCCCACACCCACCCACCCCTGCCCTGAGAGCTGAACTGCCCAGCATCCTTGGTAATTGTATCCAGGGGATCAGACAGCCCTGGTTTTGCTGTGTCTCTACCATTGCTAATAAGTACTCTTTGACCAAGTTTCTCAGCCTGTCTCAACCTGCTTCTCCGTTTAATTTGAAGATAAGCCTACCATAACACAGGGTTAATATGAAGATTACAGAGTATTATGCATACAAAGGGCTTTGAAGGTTACTTAGAAGCTCTTGATATGTGCCCATTGTCTTCAACAAATAGCCCTGTTGTTATGAGATACTTTTAAACTTTATATTGTGAAATAATTGATTGTCTAAAAATAGTGCAAAGATTCTCATATGGACTTCTCTTTCTTTCTTTCTCCCTTCCTTCCTTCCTTCCTTCCTTCCTTCCTTCCTCCACCCCTTCTCCTCCCTTCTTCCTCCTCCTTCTCTTTCTTCTTCTTCTTCTTCTTCTTCTTCTTCTTCTTCTTCTTCTTCTTCTTCTTCTTCTTCTTCCTCCTCCTCCTCCTCCTCCTCCTCCTCCTCCTCCTCCTCCTCCTTCTCCTCCTTCTTCTCCATCTCTGTCTCTGTCTCCCCATCCCCCTCCTCCCCTCCCCCTCCCCCTCCTTCATCTTCTTTTTGTGTTTTGAAACAGGGCTTCTCTATGTAGCCCTGATGTTAATCCCACCAAACAAGAGTAAAAGATCTTTATCCAAATTCTTTAGTCTAATTGAACAAGCTTTATTTTCAGTCTGACAGGGCTTTCTTCCTAAAGTAGAGTTTGAAACAACAGCAGTGAACACAGGAGACATTGGAGTTTATATATAGCTTAAAAACTGCAAGGCTAATAGATTTCCAAGGGTTGAGGGATTTTATTTTTATTATGCAGGAATTTGGATGAATATTTCAAACTCATTTGGCAGAACATCTTATCAGGGTATAGGGTATAGAACATGTCAAATTCAAAAAAATGGGTTGATACATGGTTAAATTTAAGTTTTACAGAAAGCAGAAATGAACTTATTTTGACCTTATAATCATATGGCTTCTAATCTTAAGATGGAGTCAGGTTGGTCCATCACTGATTGAACTCACCGTGTAGGTGAGACAAGACTGTCCTCAAACTCAGGGTCGTCTTGCCTCTGCCTCTTGAGTGCTGGGATTAAACCCAGTTCCCATATAGTATTTTTAAATTCCCCAAATGTTAATATTTTACCACATTTACTATAAATTTTTTTCTGTCTCTTTCTAAGTATAATTTTCTTTTTTTCCGTGAACTATCTGAGCATAAATGACAGACTTGCTGGCTTTTACCTCTCCATACTACAGTATATACTTTCTAAATACACATTCTTTTATACAGCCATAGTATAACTCAACACACTGACACTGAAACCTTGTTGCAAAGCTTGTTTGTAGGGCATGTGGGCTGGGCCACCAGCCTGCTAAAGAACTGGTGAGGTGGAGGGTGTTCAAGCCCAGGCAATCTCTGAGATCTGAGACAGCAGGAGTGGAGCCACTCCCTCCTGGTCTCTGTACCTGTTCTGAAACATGGAACCACGACCTCCAGCTGAGAGGACCATAGGCAGGCAGTCATGTCCTGCAGCACCTGAGTCCTTCCCTATGCAAATAAGGCATCACCAACATCTTAACTTGAGCCAATAGAAAACTAACACCCACCCCACCTACACATGGTTCACATGTCCCTGTCCGCATGGAATAAAGCAGACAAGTTAATGCACCAAGGATTGGCTGAGACTGGCTGTTTTTATAGAGCTGTAACACTTGGGGAAGGACACTCTCCAAAGCACACATCCTCAGATCTTTGACCCCCCTCCCACTGCCTGTCCAAGCTCTCATTGCCTAAAGGGGCTCAGAACAGAGTGCTGCTTCAGACAGCACCACTGTAGCTGTCACAGGATCCAGGAGACACCCCCACCCCCACCCCCATCTACCTGCCCTGTACAAGCCACCCAAACCCACTTATTCCTCTTTGGAGAGCTGTAATACTCTCTGCATTCCCAGCCAGGCCAGAGCTCTGTGGACTTACCCATCCCAGGCTGTGCTTCCCCATCCTCAGTCTGGCATACAGAGATGTCTGATACCCCAGAGGGAAACTGCAGGACCAAGGACTCACACTTAGGCTTGGCAGTGTGCTGGCAGCATTCAAACAGCAGAGAAACAGAATCTAAGACCTACACTTTTTCAAATTTGGCCAGGATTACTTCACCCATACCCCTTATTGTTGTCTAGACTCTGGAGACACATTTAGTTGTAATGTTTCTTTAATTCTCTTTAATTTGATGCAAATTTTCTTCTTTTGTCTTTTAAAACTGCATTTCTCTCTCTCTCTCTCTCTCTCTCTCTCTCTCTCTCTCTCTCTCTCTCTCTGTGTGTGTGTGTGTGTAAAGGGGCATATGTATGCCATGGCTCCAGTATGGAGATCAGAGGCCATCTTGTAGGAACTGGTTCTCTCCTTTCACTGAGTGAGTTCCAGGACCAGAACTCATCAGACTGGACAAGTTAAATCAACCTCACAAAAGTCTTTAATTGTTCTTACTAAAGTAGATGCTTGATGCTTTGTAAAGTGTTCTGACGGGCTTTTTCAGTCACACACCCTCCTTACACCTTCCCCCCTACTATCTGGGGTCAAGGATAGGCCAAGTTCCATTCTCCACAGGAACATTCTTGAATAAAGAATTCTCAGAAAAAAAAACACAGAATGTGCTGACTGATAGTCACCTGACCCTCTGGAAAGTCCCAGATAGAGTTCAAATGCATGTTATGATGTACCCATGCTTGCTAGCCAGTAGATTTAAAGGTCAATATGCTTAGCCAATAAGTTTGAACTGTAACCTCACTAATGTAACCTGTGCCCCTAAAAAGTATAAAAACTGCTTGTACTAGCCATTCAGGGGTCGCCTTCTAGTCACTCGCCTTGAGGGACTAATTGAAGGTCAACTCCTATGCTGAGAGAAAAGACCAAGCTCAGGGACAGGCGCGCCTACCCTTAAATGTTTGTCTTTCTCTCTGTCTTTTGGCTTGTCAGCTTGGTGTCTGCTGGAAATTCTCTGGTCTGGTGCAGTCAATTGCAGCAGGCCGACATGCCTTAACTCTGTGACCTTGGGCAGTCTGGAGGACACTTCAGCCCCACCCCCACTTCCCAAGGGAGTCAGGAGAACTCAGCTCCGTTTGGAAAGGGCAAGACACAGTATCAGCAAAGAATTGTCTGTGTATTGTTTGACTTTCTCTGTGTTCTTGAACTTGGACTGACATTATTTTTGGACATGGGACAGACTGAATGTACCCTGTAAAACATTCTCGTTAAACACTGGAGGGAAGTTAGGGAAAGAGGAGAAAACTTGTCAGTGGCAGTAAAGAAAGGCAAGGTAGTCACTCTCTGCTCATCCAAATGGCCGACCTTCAGGGTAGGGTGGCCACCTGTAGGGACCTTCAACTTGCAGGTGATCAAATCAATAGAGGAAAGAGTCTTTAGGTCAGGATCCCTTGAGCACCCAGACCAAATGCCCTGGAAGGATCTAGTGGAGGACCCTCCCTCTTGGATAAAAGACTTTTTGTCTCCGAGATTCTTGAAAGTCCTGGTCATGAAGGAGAACCCCGCAGAGACCAACAAGTACAGAACATCCTCCAGGACCCTTCCACAATGGATCTGCTACTGATGGATCCTCCACCCCCTTATCCTCCTACCATGGCTCCAGTTCCCACGGGCCCTCCTCAAGCCCTTGAGCCCTTGTCCAGTATCCCTTTACCTCCCCTTCCTCTCACCCCAGAAAGGGGGAGGGTTGGGAGGGACCCTCAGAACCAGGACAGCCATGGGGACCCAGAGCAAAGGGGCTGCTTCACCCGATACAGCAGTGTCTCTCTCCCTCGGAGGCTACTGGCTCATAGATGAGGATGGCAATCAGGCCATGCAATACTGACTCTTCTCTTCAGCTGACTTGTACAACTGGAAGACCCAACGCCCCCCCTTTCAGATAACCCCAAGGGGCTGATTAATCTCTTCGAGAATGTTTTATTTACTCATCATTCCAACTGGGATGATATCCAACAACTCATGAGAGTGCTCTTCACAACCAAAAAGCAAGAGAGGATAATGCAGGAAGCAAGAAAGAATGTCCCCTCAGAGACAGAGGGTACCATCGAATGACCAGGCTGTCATCAACAGTGGGTTCCCCCTGACTAGACTTGACTGGGACTTTAATATGGCAGAAGATAAGAAGTATATAAAGGTCCTACTGCCAGGCTCCATTTGCAGGTCTCAAGGCAGCCACCCAGCAGTCCACAAAATTGACCAAGGTACATGAGGTCAGATGGGGATCAGATGAGTCACCTACTGCCTTTCTAGAGTGAATCATGGAGGCATTCTGTCAGTATACACCCTATGACCCCAGCAGCAAGGAGCACAAAGCTACTGTGACTGTGGCTTTTATAGACCAGGCTAGCAGAGATATCAGTAAGAAGCTTCAGAGGCTAGAGGGACTACAGGATACATCATTGAGGGATTTAGTGCGGGTTGCTGAGAAAGTTTACCATAACAGGGAGACAGAGGAGGAGAATGAGCAGAGAAAGGAAAAAGATGAGAGGGAGATGAAAAAAAAAAAGTGACAGGAAAGGAATTTACAGAGAATCTTGGCTACAGTAGTCAGGGAAAGCAGAGAAGAGAGACTCCAACCAAAGAGAGACAGAAAACCTCTTGAAAAGGACCAGTGCGCATATTGCAAGGAGAGTGGCCACTGGGCAGGAGAATGCCCTAACAGATGGAAGCTGGGGTCGGGAAATCTCAGGCCTTGGGAAAAGCGCCCCCAAATGGCAAAGGTGTTAGCCCTGGGGGAAGACAACAACTAGGATAGATGGGGTTCAGACCCCCTCCCCAAACCCAGGGTAACTCTGACAGTGGAGAGGAAACCCATTCAATTCTTAATGGACACAGGGGCTTAACTCTTGATCCTCTTCCAAAAAAAATCTTGGGTCCAAGGAGCCACTGGAAAATGTATTCATGGACTACCTGAAGATCAGTGGATCTAGGGATGGGCCAGGTATCCCATTCATTTATGGTCATCCCAGACTGTCCCTATCCTCTGTTGGGGCAAGACTTACTCTCTGAGATGGGGGCCCAGATACACTTCCTGCCCAACAGGCCACAACTAACTGGCCCAACAGGAGAGCCTATACACGTTCTGAAAACCAGACTAGATGATGAGTATAATTATTTTAAACCACCTTTACTCAGAACCAGGACTTGATTTGGGGGTTGGAAACGTTCCCTGAGTGGAACTGGCAGGGATGGGCAAAGCAAAATGTCATCCATCCCCCCTCTAACCCCCCCCCCTTTTCTCTCAGACAATACCCTGTGTCTCAGGAGGCACGAGAAGGAATTAAGCCACACATCTCCAGGCTCCTCCAGCTTGGGGTGTTGTGTAAGTGCCATTCAGCCTGGAACACTCCGCTCCTGCCAGTTAAGAAGCCGGACACTAATGATTACCACCCAGTCCAGGACTTACCAGAGGTAAACCACAGAGAGGCTGACATCCACCCTACTGTGCCTAACCCCTACACTCTGTTGAGTTCTTTGCCACCTTCCAGTATTTGGTACATGGCCTTAGACTTGAAAGATGCTTTCTTCTGCCTGCCCTTGGCACCCCAAAGTCAAGAATACTTTGCCTTTGAATGGAAAGACTTAGAAGATGGGACTATGGGTCAGCTGACATGGACTAGATTAATTACCCCAAGGATTCAAAAACTCGACCACCACCTTTGATGAGGCCCTTCACCAGGACCTGAGGCCCTACAAGGAGGCAACCCACAGGGAATTCTTTTGCAATATACTCTACATCCATCCCCCTTCAGGCCCCAAGCAGATTCGGTGCATGGCCAGGTTTTGCTACCTGTGAATTCTGGGGTTTGCAGAATTAGCAGTCCTTCTCTACCTGACCTTTTAAGTGGAGAAAAGAGGAACAGAAGAAAGAAAGAAAGAAAGAAAGAAAGAAAGAAAGAAAGAAAGAAAGAAAGACAGAGAGAGAGAGAGAGAGAGAGAGAGAGAGAGAGAGAGAGAGAGAGAGAGAAACTAAAATGCCTTACTGGTAGATTTTATGGAGGTATCGTCTTAATTTAGGTTCTCTCCTCTCAGATAACTCTAGTTTGTCAAGTTGACAGAAAACTAGCCAACATAGCTACTATCTTGTCCCCTGTTTTTATATTTTAGTAACTAACTTAGTTTTAAAATATCCAGGGATTGACAACAAATAATGTGTGTAATATGTTTTCCCTAGTAATCATTACTCAAAAGTCATTAAATTAATATTCTTGTTTATCTTGATGTGTAAGTTAAGACTCTGGTTAGTGATATACATATAACACACACACACACACACACACACACACATATCCCAAATAAGTAAAACAGAACTCTATGTAGGTAGAGATAATGCTACAAAAATGAACTACCCAGAACATGGAGGTACTCTGTATTTTATAATGTTCACTTTGGGTAAATGTTTTTTCACTGTTAATAAATATATATCCTTCATTTTAAAAAAAGCCAGTTTCAACAAGCAACGTGATGGTTCCAATTTTAAGAAAAGTGGAGCAACCCAGCAAGCATACCCTATACCTTCCAGAAAGGTTTGTAAAAGAAACAAGAAAGACGGGTTAGCAATCAGATAACGAAGGCACTGTGCACATCTCAGGCTTCTGCAGTTGGGTCACTAAGGTGTGTCTCAAGGTGGTGGGGAATGAGAACTTTAAGGTGCTGCTGGGTGATGGCCTCTCACCAACTAGAGAGGAAAAAAATGAAGGTAAGGGAAAAGCACAAAGACAAATCTAACCTGGAGAAGAGCTGGGGCCGGCATCGTGTCATCTGTGGAGAGGAGAGTGAGAATGATGGACAGGGCTTGGAATGGTCCTAAATCAAAGATGGTTCCGAGACATGGGAGGGCTGCTTGTCAACAGACCAACTTAACAATCTGGAGAGGAAACGTGCCTGGACAATGTGTTAGTCCAGACTGACAGCCTCAAAGTGGGCAACGTGTTAGTCCAGACTGATGGCCTCAGAAATCTCTCGGGTGTCTGCTTGTTGGGCAGCTTGTTAGAACCTCTGGCTAAGTGTCTAAGGCACATGCACACACACACACACAGACATGCGCACACACATGTACTCACTCACACATGCATGCACACATTGCGCACACACACGTGTGTCCATTCATACCCATCAATCGTGAGTTGTATTGCTCTCGGTATCCTGATCTGTCACCACACCCTAGGTCACTCCTCCACATACCGACTTTCTGGTGACTCCATTACTGAATTTTTCACACAAAGTCGGCTTTCTACCCATGCCAGTGATAGCAGCTGCTGGTCTTTGTTAGACGTATTTGTGTCAACTCTAAAGTCTTTACTCCTACATCATGGCCTTCTCTACCACAGTGTGGTCAATTAGCAATGAGACACCAGTTCTCTCTTCCTGTGCCTCTGTGGAGAGACTGCAAAAGTCATTTCCTGGAGAGCTGATGTCTGTGAGCCCTGGCAAGAAAAGACATGGTTTGCCATGGGGGTAAGAAATGATTACCAGGAAGAATGGATTTAGGGTAAAATGCCAGAAATAGGGTACATTGTTGGGGGACACCTCTTTCCAGCTTCTAAACAGCTTCCGTGGATTGAAGTCTCTAGCAAATGGCAGCAGCTAAGTTGGTAAACAATGGGAAGCATTCACCTACTCCAGAATGACAGGGTGATGCCACCCTGAAGAGCCCAAGCAGAAGAAAATCCTGTGCAAGATGCTCAAAGGGGAACCAAGGACAGAAAAGTAGAGCCATGCTTTGACCACCCAAGAGCAACAGTAGAGAGGATAGAGAGAAAGCCCCCCTCCTCCCTTGTCTCGTCACAGAAGATAGAAATCACTTAATTTAGAGACTCAAACAGATGCTCAGGAATCTAGAATTTTCATTATTTTTGCTATTGGAGATTGGTGCTATCTAATACACACCTGTCATATTACGTTTTGCCCTGGGTTATTAGTGTTATGCTGCTCTTTGTTAAATGTACTTTGTTAAAAACCAAAAACAAAAGACACCCATCTCCAATTCATTTCCAACTAATGATGCTTCAAAGAGTGAATTCTATAAGGAAAAAAAAGTAATCATAAACTTACACAATTAAGAGAGAGTCAGGGGCTAGAGAGATGGTACAGTGGTTAAGAGCACTGACTGCTTTTCCAGAGGTTCTGAGTTCAATTACAGGTGTCCCACAACCACCTGTAATAGGATCTGATGCCGTCTTCTAGTGTCTGAAGACAGCTACAGTGTTCATATACATAATAAATAAATATTTTTAAAAAGAAAGGTAAAGAAAGTAGGGCTTGGAGTCAGGCCACACCCATTTGCAGAGCACTGCTGCACTCTGTGGGTGTGCATTATAAGTTCATGGATGGCAAAGTGGGCAGGACAGGACCAGCAAGATGCCTGGGCACATACCTGTCAACAGGTAAAGAGTGCAAAGATGGAGTACATAAACAGACTGGGGGAGGAGGGCAACTGGGCAGAAGCACAGCTAGACAGTATACATTTCCCAAGGTTGGCTTTTCCTCAGTTGTGCTACTTATCTCCTAAGAACACCTGAGTGACTGCAGAGCAAACTTTTGTGCTAAGGCCTGAAATCTGAATCAAGCATGTGCATAAACAGCCTTCTTATTGCTGCAGACTTCTTAGTCTACAACTAAAGACTCTAGCTGGTCTCTAGCTGGTCTGGGGATACCTTCCCAAGTGAAGACACAGAAGAGCCAACAGATTCAGCAGCATTCTGTCATCTCTGCGGTCACCCAATTCACAATCTCCCCCTGCAACTCCCAGCCCATGCCCAGAGTCCAAATGCATTCTGGGAGTGCTCTCTGACCACACAGCGTATCATAACCAACACCAGGCTTGCCCCATCCTGTCACAGCAAAGCATCACACAGGCACCTCAGTTACTTAGCACGAGAGTTGTTTCATAAAGTTACAGCCAGCTGCATTAGTGAGGATGGGGAGAAGGAAGAAGAGGAAGAAGAAGGGGAAGAAGAGGATAAGGAGGGGGAAGAGGAAAAAGGGAAGGAAAGGAGAGGTGAGGAAAGCATGTATGACTAGATAGGAGGAGGAGATGTCCATTATATATTGCAGTTTTTAAAAGGTAGTTTGTCCAAAGCTCTATCTGGAATAAGATGACTGCATTTTTTTTCAAAACTAAATAAAACAAAACAAAAACTCTATGGTCATCTTAAGTCAGCATCCCATAGGCTTGCTTGAAGAGCAACAAGTAGGGTGGCTTGGCCAAGACCCAAGACCCTGTAGCTTGCTGGGTGGGGTGAGTGTACACTTTCAGCAGATCTAGCCATAGAAATGGTGGGGGGAATGGAGAAGGAGGAGGAGGAAGAGGAGAACTAGCACTAATCCTAGGCCAGAGAAGCTGGGAAGAGGAAAGTTAACCCAAAGATAAACCCTACACCACAGGAAGAGGAACTGCTACTTTGGGGACATGTTATCAGTGAAAGTCACTTTGGCTGCAGTATGATAACCTCTTTCAACATCGAGTTTCTCAGCTCAGAAGGTCTTGGTCATTTTGTTTTATTTTTAATATATTGTGGAAACAGAGCTCCTCATTGAATTTTTGGTCCACAAACTCTCAGAAAAACTGTTAAATTTATTTTGTTTTTAAACCACTGCAGAAGGAATATTACAGATCTAGTTAGTGTTTGTCACCTTGAACTCTAGAGACCATACTGAATGGTTTTAAGGAGAGAGAAAATGTTTTGGATTTAATGTGTATATATTTCCATGCAACAAATGAAAATAGTTTGTGAATGACCACCACCAACCACAATTGTTTTTACTGGCTTCCATGACCTATGGGTGGAAACCCCTGGGAAACCCCTTACTTCATTAGGGTCATTAGGTCCTTACTTCAGCTTCTGTATCAGCAAAGAGCAGGATATATACAATGTAACACAAGCAAACAAGATGCCCCAGATACAAGTAATTTGCTTCATAGTGTTTCTACATAAACATGTATAATGATTTAGTTTGTGTGCCTGGCCCTTTAAAGGGCCCTATGCTCTTCAGCATTGAAACCCTGAATATGTATCAATGGTATGATTTACAAACTTTAGCTTAATAAAGAAGGGAAAGGAACTCCAGGATGTAATGAATCCATTGGATGGATTACTCTATTCATGGCTCTCAAATCTGTTAACATTCTTCATTTCTTTTTTATGGTTGCCATGGAAGTGAAAGTGGGCAACCACGAGTATGCAGAGCTGCAGAGACCCTCAGCTAGGTGGAACAAGGCTGTAGCCCCTGTTGATGCCCTGTCTGCTGTGGTATTCAGGGCTGTGGGCCTTGAGGCCACCATCCCATATGATATTTGCTGCAAAGGACTCTGGGAAGAAGAAACAGGAAGGTCTTTTTGCCAGGAGACAGGAGAGGAGAGAGACTGACCACAGGCCTGGAAGGTATAGCTAGAGTCTGTAAGGCCTAAGCTTTGAAATATTGAAAGGTCTTGGTGTCTTTATTTTTGGCTGGTGAGTCACCAGGGTCCTACAACATAAACCAATTCCCTTTTTAAGGGAAAATATACTTACTTTTTAAAATGTGTTGGAGTATTTTGCCTGCACGGATGTCTGTGTACCACATGTGTGCCTGGTACCCACAGAGGTCAGGAAGCACATTGGACCCCCTGAAATTGAAGTTACAGATGGTCTAAAACTGCCATGTGCTGAAAATTGAACCCTGGGTCCTCTGGAAGAGCAAACAGTGCTCTTAACCACTGAGCCATCTCTCTAGCCCCAACTTAGGATTTTTGTTTTTACTATTATTTCAAATTTAAGTGTAGTCTTTTCTGTATTTTCTAAATTGTTTTTGAGTGCCACCTTGACACAAGCTAGGGTCATTAAGGAAGGGGGACCTCTTTTAAGAAAATACCTCCATCAGATTGGCCTGTCAGCAAGTTTGTGGAAGACATTCTTTTTGTTTAATGGTTAATAAGGGAGTGCCCAGCCTACTGTGGCCAGTGGTAATCCTGGACAGGTAGTTTTGCATTGTATATGAAAGCAGGCTGAGCAAGCCATGAGGAACAAGTCAGCAAGCAATATATCTTCCTGGTTTCTCTTCAGTTCCTGCCTTGTATTCCTTATCTAATTCCCTCAGTGGTAGACTGTGACCTATAAGACAAATAAATCCTTCCCTCCCCAAGTTGCTCTTGGTCAGAATGTTCTCTTACAGTAATAGGAAGCAAGCTAAGAAAATGATAGATGTGGTTTTTTAAAATCTGTTTATTTATTATGAATACAGCATTCTGCCTACATGCATACCTGCAGGCCAGAAGAGGACACCAGATTTCATTACAGATGGTTGTGAGCCACCATGTGAATACTGAGAATTTAACTCAGGACCTCTGGAAGTGCAGCCAGTGCTCTTAACCTCTGAGTCATCTCTGCAGCCTCTGACATATTTTAATTTATAACTACATGGTTGTTTTTAAAACACACTTTAGACCAATAACTTTAAAGCTTCAGTCCATATTTTGATTCTCTGCTGCTTTGTCTTCCTAAAGAAGAACCAACAACTCTCCAAACAAGAAATCCTATTGAATGGTATGGCCATCATGGGTCTGCTTGACTGAATTGATGGCAGTTGTTCATATCCTTGTAAGAAACAAATATACTTTACAGTTTCCACCATGTATGAAAAACAAATTCTTCAGTCAGCTATTCTGTAGCAATAAGCTCCCTGCTTTTCTGAGGCCCGAACCCTGTTCATAGCATTGCTGTGCCTCAGTTTGCCACAGAAGACAAAATTGAAGAATGTAAAACCAAACATGTATCAACATGGGTTCAAACGGAGACGCACAGGGAAACTTCAACACCGAGTCCCAGTTACCACAGTATCAGGAGCACTGAGACGTCAAGCAGGAGTCAAAGATATAACCTAGAAGGTAGCAATGAATAAAAGAAACCACCTGAAAGGAAGGGACAAATTACCAGGCTTAGAAACTGCCCAGGAAGAGGCAATGTGATACACAGAGAAAACTGTGGTGGTTTGAATATGCTTGGCCCATGGGAAGTGGCACTATTAGGAGGTGTGGCCTTGTTGGAAGAAGTGCTATTGTGTAGGCTGGGCTTTGTGTTCTCCTAGTGCTCAAACTCTGCCCATTGTGGAAGAGAGCCTCCTCTTGGCTGCCTTCGGATCAAGATGTAAGAACTCTCAGCTCTTCCAGAACTATGTCTGCCTGGACACCGTGATGACAGTAGACTGAATCTCTGAGACTGTAAGCCAGCCCCAACTGAATGATTTCTTTATAAGAGTTGCCTTGGTCATGGCATCTGTCTTAGTCAGGGTTTCTATTCCTGCACAAACATCATGACCAAGAAGCAAGCTTACAATTCCATACTGCTGTTTATCACCAAGGAACTCAGGACTGGAACTCAAGCAGGTCAGGAAGCAGGAGCTGATGCAGAGGCCATGGAGGGATGTTCTTTACTGGCTTGCTTCACCTGGCTTGCTCAGCCTGCTCTCTTATAGAACTCAAGACTACCAGCCCAGAGATGGTCCCACCCACAAGGGGCCTTTCCCCCTTGAACACTAATTGAGAAAATGCCTTACAGTTGTATCTCATGGAGGCATTTCCTCAACTGAAGCACCTTTCTCTGTAATAACTCCAGCTGTGTCAAGTTGACACAAAACTAGCCAGTACAGCATCTCTTCACAGCAATGAAAATCCTAAGACATTATCTTATAGGTGGTAGATAAATAAATAAAGATAAAAAAATAAAGACACAGTCCCCGTTGAAGAGAACCTGCTTAGATTGCTATTGGAAACTCATTCAGTTTGTAGATTTTTTTCATGAAAAATTAAAACATTTACCATATCAAATTTTCCTTTTGGTGGATGTACTAAAGCTATTTATTTTTGCATAAGTGTCTTTCAGTAAAGATTTATGTTTTTTCTTCTATAGTCCCTTGTTCATTTCTTGTTAACTTATTCCTAATTGCTGATCACTGTGGTTTACACCAGCAATGCCAACACTGAAGTAGAAGTATTGCCAAAAATTCAAAGCCAACCTGGGCTACAGAAAAAGACCCTGTCAAAATAAAACAAAATAAAATAAACCATGAACTGAAGAGGTGACTCAGTAGTTAAGAATACTGGATGATTTTGCAGAGGATCCAGACTCAGTTTCCAGGACCTACATGGCAGCTCACAAACATCTGAAACTCTAGTTTCAGGAGACCCAATGTCCTCCTCTGACATCCACTGGCACCAGTCATGCATGTGGTACAAAAACATACATGCAGGCAAAGCACTAATATGAATAAATAAATCTTAGAAAAAGGAAATAAACCATATCTAATGAATCTTGTACTCAATGTGTGTTTGTGTGAGAGAGTGTGTATGTGTGCGTGTGTGTGTACATGTGTGTGTGCATGTGTGTTTGTGTGTGCATGTATATATTAGGGAGCTGAATTCTGATCTATAAGTTTCTGTGACTGACACTGTACTGTAGGCTTAGATTTTTCAAAACCTATTTTAATAAGGGTTCTTAAATCCTTCAACCTTCCTTCTAGCCCACCAACCTAATTGCAAACACCAAATTCGCATCAGTAGCAGCAGCTCAATCCATAAGAAACCAAGAGGCTCTGCTGAATTAGCACAAGTCCTCTGAAGGAGCCAGAATAGCTTTTTTCTCTCTAAAAAAGTCACAGTAAGTGAGGGTCAGTGAAGACCAGCAAAGCATTGCAAGGCAAGTCAATGCAAGTCCTCTCACTCTCTGTGAGGTTATATTTATATTCTTTCTAGACATTATGCACCCTCTCAAACATCTGCTCCAGCAAAACATCGCATGCCCTTTCATAAGACAGCTTCCAGAAAAATGCTGTGTCTGTTCTCAGCAAAAGATCCTCTCATAAGACAGCTTCCAGAAAACCATCACATGACACAACTGAATCTCCAAAGAAACCAGAAATTTCCACTTCACTGTATCTAAAGAAAAACTTCCAGGGATGGTTATTCCTGGTTGTCAATTTGACTACATCTGGACTGAATCCAGAAATGGAGGGCTTCTAACCCTAATATTGACATGGGATCACATATGCTCTGGATCTTGAGGTTTCGTGCCCATGAAAATCTTAGGCTCAGGGAAGATAGTACATGTGTATTTGGCTTATTGCTTGCATGGTCTTACTTGGGACTTGCATGAGAATCCCACATGTGAAACACTGAGGGTCCCTGTGCCCAGCTGGTTCTGGTTGGTAAATAAAGTTGCTGGAGGCCAATGGCTGAGCAGACAGAGGCAGGACTTTAGGATTTAAGGGCAAGGAAACCAAGGAAGGGGAGAATCGCCATTGCTGGGAAAGGAAGAAGATCCAGGTTTGAGAGCTGCAGAAGTGAGAGCATACAATCATATATGAGACTGGGAAAAGTGGCCCCAGGCACCCCCCACCCTCCACCTCCATTGGGTCTGGGGGTAGCAAAGATGGAATATAGATTTTAGTAAGTAATAATTCAGGAGTATCAGCGGGGAGGCGTTAGCAATGTGGAAATCAGCCATTGAGCGGAATAAGGCCTATTAAATATAAGGGGTGTGTGTGTGCACACGCACATGTTTTTCATTTGAGAATCCAGAGCACAGAGCACAGGGGAGGGTTGCAAAAAAATGTGTACACCTCCACCAGAGAGATTAGAGTGGATTATCAACTACAACAAGTACACGTCTTTATTCCCAGGAGACTGAGACAAGCAGATCTCTGAGTTCAAGACCAGCCTGGGACAGAACAAGTTCCAAACCCAGGCTTGGTGGTACACACCTTTAATCTGGGTCACAGCTTCTGCTGGAGGCCTATATAAGGACATTGGAAGAAGGAAGACTCACTCTTCTCCTGCTTGCACTTACTTACCAGCATGTCTGCTGGAACCTACTTCTTCAGGATTCCAATGTATACAGAAGACCAGATGAACTAGCCTGATGGGACTGAGCAACTACTAGATTCTTAGAATTCCCATTCACAGCTGCCCATTGTTGAATTACAGACTGTGGCCTCCCTCAGCCTTGAGCAAGCTGATTCAGACCTTGAGGCCACTGTGAATGAGACCACCTGGGGTGGAGCCTTCCAACTAGATGGTTCTATTGTTCTGTCACCTGCCTGCTGCTCTCTCCCAGAAGCCACTACTGCTAAGAGGTTGAACCTGTCTTCCTGAGATATTCCTGAGATAGCTGACAACCTGTGGAATTGGCGACCTAATGCTAACAGCTCTGGCAGACTAGTGCTAACAACTTGGCAACAAATCATCAAGAAGCCTGGCGTGGCAGGAGATGGGCTTTCCCCCATTATAAACACAAACTCTTAGTAAACATTGGGCCTTGATCAGAAATCTGTCTTGGTCTCATTTCTTCTTTCCACTGTTCCTCATTTACAGCTCTGGCCTCCCACTCAGGAACCCAGTTTGTGTGACCGCAGGCGACTACAGACTATAAATCATTCCAATAATTTCCCTTAATATATACAGGCATACATAAGTTCTGTGACTCTAGAGAACCCTGACTTACACACTTCCTCAGACCCAGATTTTAAAAACAAAATACTATTAACAATTTATGTATAACAGTTTCTCATTACATCCAGTAATTTGATAAGCTCTAGTGACTTATCCGTAGTGAGTTTATAACTCTCTATTTGGCTATTCATATTGAAAAGTAAAAATTTATAATTTTACATCTTATAGTATTGTAGTATCTAAGTTCAAGAAATTCAGGGCTAAATGTTGTAAAAAATAGACCCAGGCGGGTCTAGGCACAGCCAGACCCACCCTGTAGCTGGGAACGTCCGGCCATAAAAGATAAAGAAAAATGCAGGAATTGGCCAGGGCAATCAGGACTGACCAAATGGCCATCTAGCAGGATGGCGCCTCCCGGGTGGTGCCTCCCTCTAGTCCACCATAAATCATACATTAACAGGTGTCCTGCTGACCTCGATAAGTCCCAAGCCCTTGTGCCTCCCTACACCTTAGCTGGCACGTACTACCCTGTTAACTTGTAATCACTCCGCTGACATTTAAATGAGCCAATCATGTGTACCCACGCCAATTCTTTTGGCTCCCCCTTTTAGTTTGTGGTTTTTGCCTTTATAAGCCTGTGAAAAGTTTGGGCCAGGATCGAACTCCTCTGTCCCCTGCACGGAGCATGAGTTTCGACCCCAGCATGCTGGTTGAGAGCTCCTTTGTTGTTTGTGTGCCTTTAAAGCCTCGTGTGGTTACAAGAAGTTTGGTCTCAGCGTCTCACTGGGTGCGCGCCTTCCCAAGACTTGAGTAAGGGTCTCCCCGCGGGGGGTCTTTCAATATTATCTAGCACTGTTGTGATTTGTGGTTGTTGTTGCTGTGTTAGAAATCAAACGCTGAGGCTCAATCATACTAGGCAAGCAGCCTGCCACTCTTTCTGTGTTTTCTCTCTCAATCATCATATAAACATTTTCTTATTACTTTTCCATGTTGAGCCCTCTAACATGATAAGATAGTGATAGTAAGTACCTTTGCCTTCTAAGACGAAGCACTTCTAAAATACCACCATTGGAACCCAGAGTGGTGACAGTCTTTTAACCCTAGCACTCTGGAAGCAAAGGCAGAGGAGCTCAGTGAGTTTCTGCAGTGATTTTGTTCTACATAGCAAATTTCAGGTTTGCTACACAGTGAGAGCCTGTCTTGAAAATGGACTAAATAAATATAATTTAAAAATAAAAAACAAAGTTAACTTTAAAAAAAAAACATCAAATTAGTATGTGTGGGATGTTTTTGTGCTAACTTCATTCACACCCTTCATCCTCAGAAGTGGGCTCAGTATTCTTATTCCTGCTCTCCAGGACACCTGAACAGGCTTTGAGAGACCAGATCTTGGGTTCAGACTCCATCTTAGAGAACTTCACCTAAGGTTGAACTCTCTAGCAACAGTTTCCAGGTTACTCCTCAACAAACCTACGCCTCCAGGTTACAACCCTGCCCTGGCACTTCACTTCCTAACAACCACCAGTCAGGAGGAAAACAGAAGTTAAGTTTATGGTTTAACTCTCAGCACCAGCCAATTATTTTAAAGGGCAACAAAATTCCTTAATAGTCCCTCAATCAGATGAGTGTCAGTCTAGAAACTCCCTCACTTGCTTGCCATTTCCTATAAAACCTTGTCCCACCGAGAGCTTGGGGCTTCACCTTCCTGTCCCTCTGCATCAGAGACGGTGGTGTGGCCCAATCTAGCTTGAATAAGGAGACTCTAGTGTGATTGCATCATAGTCTGCTCCTTGGTAGTCTTTTGATGTTTGCTAAGGCTTAATGAGCACAACAGCTTTAGCAACTTGACTCAAAAGGACCGCACTTACAAAATATTTACTAGAATGTCAACCCACTACTTTATAGCAAGAGTAAATATTAGGTGGTCCACAGGCTCCTGATTCCTCCTCCTCACTTTCTGTCCATAAGCAAGCTTTTCTCAGAAACCAAATTCTCCTGGGAAGGCAGTTGGGTGTGGAAGGCAGTCTTCCAGAGCCTGGTTGGCTCATGTGGTTCGGAACCCAAGTTCTCCTGCAGACAAGGTAATAATGCTGTGTTCACTATTCCAGCTCTTTCCTTACTAGCTACCTGCTGCAACTGTACCTTTCTTGGGTGGTATAGCCTATGGCATGTTAGGTCATTAATAATATGTAAACCCATTGTGACTCTTCTGAGGATAATGGAACTGTTTTCAGCTTTGAGCCATACTTTGATGTTCATAAGTATGTGTTGTCTAATTTTAAGAAGTTGGAATAAGCATCATAACAGAATGTGTGTACCCTTTGACTTTTCAGGTGTCATTGTAGAAAGTAGTGGGACCAGCCCTTAAAGCTGCACCAGGAGAAGATGACACACTAATATACCTCTGTCTTAGTCAGGGTCTCTATTCCTGCACAAACATCATGACCAAGAAGCAAGTCAGGGAGGAAAGGGTTTATTTGGCTTACACTTCCATAACTGCTGTTCATCACCAAAGGAAGTCAGGACTGGAACTCAATCAGGTCAGAAAGCAGGAGCTGATGCAGAAGCCATGGAGGGATGTTCTTTACTGGCTTGCTCAGCCTGCTCTCTTATAGAACCAAGACTACCAGCCCAGAGATGGTCCCACCCACAAGGGGCCTTTCCCCCTTGATCACTAATTGAGAAAATGCCTTACAGTTGTATCTCATGGAGCATTTCCTCAACTGAAGCTCCTTTCTCTGTGATAACTCCAACTGCGTCAAGTTGATACAAAATTAGCCAGTACAACCTCAATGGAGAATGGTTAGTTAAGTACTTTGATTCTGCAATATGCATCACAGACACTGTAAAGGCTTTTTGTATACTTAAATGGAAAAATGTGCTGAACATATAGCCAATAAAAAAATATATGGTTCACCAGATAGTATATACAGTATTGTTAAGATATGTTTGTATGGCCAAATCATCTGTGACCACATACATATGCTTATATATACTTTCACAATATTGACACTGGCAATTGCCCATAAGGAAGTAGTGAAATTGTGGAATTGGGCACTTGCTTTTTATTAAAATATATTTCTGAAACAAAGCTATTTCTTAACTTTTTAATTTTTATATTAATTAAGTAGTTTTAAGGTATGGCACACAACAAATTGAATAGATTTAGAATTTAAATAACATGCCTTTGCTGTACTGTTTCTAAAAATGTATTTTCATTTCAAGTGTTATTCCCTTACCCAGTTGTCCCCCCTCCCAGGATCCCCTATCCCACCTACCCCCACTTCTATGAGGGTGTTCCTCCACCCACCTTCCTCCCTGCCCTTGATTCCCCTATACTGGGGCATCTATTGAGCCTTCCCTAGACCAAGGACCTCTCCCCCCATTGATGCCTGACAAGGCCATCCTCTGCTATATATGCAGCTGGAGCCATGTGTACTCCTTGGTTGGTGGCTTAGTCCCTGGGAGCCCTGGGGGGCCTGGTTGGTTGATATTGTTGTTCTTCCTATGGGGTTGCAAACCCCTTCAGCTCCTTCAGTCCTTTCTCTAACTCTCCAGTGGGGACCCCACACCCAATGGTTGACTGCGAGCATCCGAATCTGTATTTGTAAGGCTTTGGCAGTGCTACTCAGAAGACAGCTATATAAGGCTCCTTTCAGCAAGCATCTCTTAGCATCCACAATAGTGTCAAAGTTTGGTGACTGTATCTGGGATGAATCCCCAGGTGGGACAGTCTCTGGATGGCCTTTCCTTCAGTCTATGTTTTGGACTTTGTCTCCATATTTGCTCCTTTGAGTATTTTGTTCCCCTTTCTTTCTTTCTTTCTTTTTTTTTTTGTTTGTTTATTATGTATTTTCCTCAATTACATTTCCAATGCTATCCCAAAAGTCCCCCACACCCTCCCCCCCACTCCCCTACCCACCCATTCCCATTTTTTGGCCCTGGCGTTCCCCTGTACTGGGGCATATAAAGTTTGCCTGACCAATGGGCCTCTCTTTCCAGTGATGGCCGACTAGGCAATCTTTTGATACATATGCAGCTAGAGTCAAGAGCTCTGGGGTACTGTTTAGTTCATAATGTTGTTCCACCGATAGGGTTGCAGATCTCTTTAGCTCCTTGGATACTTTCTCTAGCTCCTCCATTGGGGGCCCTGTGATCCATCCAATAGTTGACTGTGAGCATCTACTTCTGTGTTTGCTAGGCCCCGGCCTAGTCTCACAAGAGACAGCTATATCACGGTCCTTGCAACAAAGGTTTGCCAGTGTATGCAATGGTGTCATCGTTTGGAGGCTAATTATGGGATGGATCCCTGGATATGGCAGTCTCTAGATGGTCCATCCTTTTGTCTCAGCTCCAAACTTTGTCTCTGTAACTCCTTCCATGGGTGATTGTTTCCAATTCTAAGAAGGAGCAAAGTGTCCACACTTTGGTCTTCCTTCTTCTTCAGTTTCATGTGTTTTGCATATTGTACCTTATATCTCGCTATACTAAGTTTCTGGGCTAATATCCACTTATCAGTGAGTACATTTCATTGGAGTTCTTTTGTGATTGGGTTACCTCACTCAGGATGATGCCCTCCAGGTCCAACCATTTGCCTAGGAATTTCATAAATTCATTCTTTTTAATAGCTGAGTAGTACTCCATTGTGTAAATGTACCACATTTTTTTTATCCATTCCTCTGTTGAGGGGCATCTGGGTTCTTTCCAGCTTCTGGCTATTATAAATAAGGATGCTATGAACATAGTGGAGCATGTGTCCTTCTTACCGGTTGGGACATCTTCTGGATATATGCCCAGGAGAGGTATTGCGGGATCCTCCGGTAGTACTATGTCCAATTTTCTGAGGAACCGCCAGACTGATTTCCAGAGTGGTTGTACAAGCTTGCAATCCCACCAACAATGGAGGAGTGTTCCTCTTTCTCCACATCCTCGCCAGCATCTACTGTCACCTGAATTTTTGATCTTAGCCATTCTGACTGGTGTGAGATGGAATCTCAGGGTTGTTTTGATTTGCATTTCCCTGATGATTAAGGATGTTGAACATTTTCTCAGGTGCTTCTCAGCCTTTCGGTATTCCTCGGGTGAGAATTCTTTTTCAGCTCTGAGCCCCATCTTTTAAGGGGGTTATTTGATTTTCTGGAGTCCACCCTCTTGAGTTCTTTATATATATTGGATATTAGTCCCCTATCTGATTTAAGATAGGTAAAGATCCTTTCCCAATCTGTTGGTGGTCTTTTTGTCTTATTGATGGTGTCTTTTGCCTTGCAGAAGCTTTGCAGTTTCATGAGGTCCCATTTGTCAATCCTCAATCTTATAGCACAAGCCATTGCTATTCTATTCAGGAATTTTTTCCCTGTGCCCATATCTTCGAGACTTTTCCCCACTTTCTCCTCTATAAGTTTCAGTGTCTCTGGTTTTATGTGAAGTTCCTTGATCGACTTAGATTTGACCTTAGTACAAGGAGAGAGGAATGGGTCGATTTGCATTCTTCTACATGATAACAACCAGTTGTGCCCTCACCATTTGTTGAAAATGCTGTCTTTCTTCCACTGGATGGTTTTAGCTCCCTTGTCAAAGATCAAGTGACCATAGGTGTGTGGGTTCATTTCTGGGTCTTCAATTCTATTCCATTGGTCTACTTGTCTGTCACTATACCAGTACCATGCAGTTTTTATAACAATTGCTCTGTAGTAAAACTTTAGGTCAGGCATGGTGATTCCACCAGAGGTACTTTTATCCTTGAGAAGAGCTTTTGCTATCCTAGGTTTTTTGTTATTCCAGATGAATTTGCAGATTGCTCTTTCTAATTCATTGAAGAATTGAGTTGGAATTTTGATGGGGATTGCATTGAATCTGTAGATTGCTTTTGGCAAGATAGCCATTTTTACAATGTTGATCCTGCCAATCCATGAGCATGGGAGATCTTTCCATCTTCTGAGATCTTCTTTAATTTCTTTCTTCAGAGACTTGAAGTTTTTATCATACAGATCTTTCACTTCCTTAGTTAGAGTCACGCCAAGATATTTTATATTATTTGTGACAATTGAGAAGGGTGTTGTTTCCCTGATTTCTTTCTCAGCCTGTTTATTCTTTGTGTAGAGAAAGGCCATTGACTTGTTTGAGTTAATTTTATATCCAGCTACTTCACCGAAGCTGTTTATCAGGTTTAGGAGTTCTCTGGTGGAATTTTTAGGGTCACTTATATATACTATCATATCATCTGCAAAAAGTGATATTTTGGGGCTGGTGAGATGGCTCAGCAGGTAAGAGCACCCGACTGTTCTTCTGAAGGTCCTGAGTTCAAATCCCAGCAACCACATGGTGGCTCACAACCATCCCTAACGAGATCTGACTCCCTCTTCTGGTGTGTCTGAAGACAGATACAGTGTACTTACATATAATAAATAAATAAATCTTTAAGAAAAAAGTGATATTTTGACTTCATCTTTTCCAATTTGTATCCCCTTGATCTCCTTTTGTTGTCAAATTGCTCTGGCTAGGACTTCAAGTACTATGTTGAAGAGGTAGGGAGAAAGTGGGCAGCCTTGTCTAGTCCCTGATTTTAGTGGGATTGCTTCCAGCTTCTCACCATTTACTTTGATGTTGGCTACTGGTTTGCTGTAGATTGCTTTTATCATGTTTAGGTATGGGCCTTGAATTCCTGATCTTTCCAAGACTTTTATCATGAATGGGTGTTGGATCTTGTCAAATGCTTTTTCCGCAGCTAACGAGATGATCATGTGGTTTTTGTCCTTGAGTTTGTTTATATAATGGATTACATTGATGGATTTTCGTATATTAAACCATCCCTGCATCCCTGGAATAAAACCTACTTGGTCAGAATGGATGATTGCTTTAATGTGTTCTTGGATTCGGTTAGCGAGAATTTTATTGAGGATTTTTGCATCGATATTCATAAGGGAAATTGGTCTGAAGTTCTCTATCTTTGTTGGATCTTTCTGTGGTTTAGGTATCAGAGTAATTGTGGCTTCATAGAATAAGTTGGGTAGAGTTCCCTCTACTTCTATTTTGTGGAATAGTTTGTGCAGAACTGGGATTAGATCTTCTTTGAAGGTCTGGTAGAACTCTGCACTAAACCCATCTGGTCCTGGGTTTTTTTTGGCTGGGAGACTATTAATGACTGCTTCTATTTCTTTAGGAGATATGGGACTGTTTAGATCGTTAACTTGATCCTGATTTAACTTTGGTACCTGGTATCTGTCTAGAAATTTGTCCATTTCGTCCAGGTTTTCCAGTTTTGTTGAGTATAGCCTTTTGAAGAAGGATCTGATGGTGTTTTGGATTTCTTCAGGATCTGTTGTTGTGTCTCCCTTTTCATTTCTGATTTTGTTAATTAGGATTTTGTCCCTGTGCCCTCTAATGAGTCTAGCTAAGGGTTTATCTATCTTGTTGATGTTCTCAAAGAACCAACTCCTCGTTTGGTTAATTCTTTGAATAGTTCTTGTTTCCACTTGGTTGATTTCACCCCTGAGTTTGATTATTTCCTGCCGTCTACTCCTCTTGGGTGAATTTGCTTCCTTTTTTCTAGAGCTTTTAGATGTGTTGTCAAGCTGCTAGTATGTGCTCTCTCCCGTTTCTTCTTGGAGGCACTCAGAG
Organism: Mus musculus; assembly: GCF_000001635.26. Taxonomy (NCBI): domain Eukaryota; kingdom Metazoa; phylum Chordata; class Mammalia; order Rodentia; family Muridae; genus Mus; species Mus musculus. The sequence continues at coordinate 20,764,832 of NC_000077.6, read as the reverse complement.
CTATGAGTTTCCCTCTTAGAAATGCTTTCATTGTGTCCCATAGGTTTGGGTATGTTGTGGCTTCATTTTCATTAAACTTTAAAAAGTCTTTAATTTCTTTCTTTATTCCTTCCTTGACCAAGGTATCATTGAGAAGATTGTTGTTCAGTTTCCACGTAAATGTTGGCTTTCCATTATTTATGTTGTTATTGAAGATCAGCCTTAGGCCATGGTGGTCTGATAGGATACATGGGACAATTCCAATATTTTTGTATCTGTTGATGCCTGTTTTGTGACCAATTATATGGTCAATTTTAGAGAAGGTCCTGTGAGGTGCTGAGAAGAAGGTATATCCTTTTGTTTTAGGATAAAATGTTCTGTAGATATCTGTCAGATCCATTTGTTTCATAACTTCTGTTAGTTTCACTGTGTCCCTGTTTAGTTTCTGTTTCCACGATCTGTCCATTGATGAAAGTGGTGTGTTGAAGTCTCCCACTATTATTGTGTGAGGTGCAATGTGTGCTTTGAGCTTTACTAAAGTGTCTTTAATGAATGTGGCTGCCCTTGCATTTGGAGCATAGATATTCAGAATTGAGAGTTCCTCTTGGAGGATTTTACCTTTGATGAGTATGAAGTGTCCCTCCTTGTCTTTTTTTTGATAACTTTGGGTTGGAAGTCGATTTTATTCGATATTAGAATGGCTACTCCAGCTTGTTTCTTCAGACCATTTGCTTGGAAATTTTTTTTCCAGCCTTTCACTCTGAGGTAGTGTCTGTCCTTTTCCCTGAGATGGGTTTCCTGTAAGCAGCAGAATGTTGGGTCCTGTTTGTATAGCCAGTCTGTTAGTCTGTCTTTTTATTGGGGAATTGAGTCCATTGATATTAAGAGATATTAAGGAAAAGTAATTGTTGCTTCCTTTTATTTTTGTTGTTAGAGTTGGCATTCTGTTCTTGTGGCTGTCTTCTTTTTGGTTTGTTGAGGGATTACTTTCTTGCTTGTTCTAGGGCATGTTTTCCGTCCTTGTATTGCTTCTTTTCTGTTATTATCCTTTGAAGGGCTGGATTCGTGGAAAGATAATGTGTGAATTTGGTTTTGTTATGGAATACTTTGGTTTCTCCATCTATGGTGATTGAGAGTTTGGCCGGGTATAGTATCCTGGGCTGGCATTTGTGTTCTCTTAGTGTCTGTATAACATCTGTCCAGGCTCTTCTGGCTTTCATAGTTTCTGGTGAAAAGTCTGGTGTAATTCTGATAGGTCTGCCTTTATATGTTACTTGACCTTTCTCACTTACTGCTTTTAATATTCTCTCTTTATTTAGTGCATTTGTTGTTCTGATTATTATGTGTCGGGAGGAATTTCTTTTCTGGTCCAGTCTATTTGGAGTTCTGTAGGCTTCTTGTATGTTCATGGGCATGTCATTCTTTAGGTTTGGGAAGTTTTCTTCTATAATTTTGTTGAAGATATTTGCTGGCCCTTTAAGTTGAAAATCTTCATTCTCATCAACTCCTATTGTCCGTAGGTTTGGTCTTCTCTTTGTGTCCTGGATTTCCTGGATGTTTTGAGTTAGGATCTTTTTGCGTTTTGTATTATCTTTGATTGTTGTGCCGATGTTCTCTATGGAATCTTCTGCACCTGAGATTCTCTCTTCCATCTCTTGTATTCTGTTGCTGATGCTCGCGTCTATGGTTCCAGATCTCTTTCCTAGGGTTTCTATCTCCAGCGTTGCCTCACTTTGGGTTTTCTTTATTGTGTCTACTTCCCTTTTTAGGTCTAGTATGGTTTTGTTCATTTCCATCACCTGTTTGGATGTGTTTTCCTGTTTTTCTATAAGGACTTCTACCTGTTTGGTTGTGTTTTCCTGTTTTTCTTTAAGAACTTGTAACTCTTTAGCGGTGTTCTCCTGTATTTCTTTAAGTGAGTTATTAAAGACCTTCTTGATGTCCTCTACCATCATCATGAGATATGCTTTTAAATCCGGGTCTAGCTTTTCGGTTGTGTTGGGGTGCCCAGGACTAGGTGGCATGGGAGTGCTGAGTTCTGATGATGGTGAGCGGTCTTGATTTCTGTTAGTAGGATTCTTACGTTTGCCTTTTGCCATCTTGTATTCTCTGGAGCTAGTTGTTATAGTTGTCTCTGGTTACAGCTTGTTCCTGAGGTGATTATGTTAGCCTCTATCAGCAGACCTGGAAGACTAGCTCTATCCTTAGTTTCAGTGGTCAGAGTACTCTCTGCATGCAAGCTCTACTCTTGCAGGGAAGGTGCCCAGATATCTGGTGTTTGAACCTGCCTCCTGGCAGAAGTTGTGTTCCACTCACCAGAGGACTTAGGATCCCGTGGCAGGCGGATCCTGTATGGGTCCTTGCAGGTGTCCAGAGACTCCCCAGGCCAGGGACCCCGGTGTTGTAGTGGACCGGAAGGGACTTGAGCCCCGTATCAGGCCGGGTTACCTGCTTCCTTAATTAATGTAGTCTCAGGTCCTGTGCGATTGGATTGGAGCAGGCGCTGTGTTTCACTCACCAGAGGTCTTAGGATCCCGTGGCGGATCCTGTGTGGGTCCTTGCGGGTGTCCAGAGACTCCCCCGGGCCAGGGACTTCCAGTGGGCTGGCCAGAAGGGACTTGAGCCCCGTATCAGGCCAGGTTGCCTGCTTCCTTAATTAATACAGTCTCAGGTCCTGCGTGATTCTTTGTTCCCCTTTCTAAGAAGGACCGAAGTACCCACACTTTGGACTTCCTTCTTGAGCTTCATGTGTTCTGTGAATTGTATCTTGGGTATTCGGAGCTTTTGGGCTAATATCCACTTATCAGTGAGTGCATACCAAGTGTGTTCTTTTGTGATTGGGTTACCTCACTCAGGATGATATCCTCCAGAATCATCCATTTGTCTAAGAATTTCATAAATTCATTGTTTTTAATAACTAAGTAGTGGACTGTGTAAATGTACCATATTTTCTGTATCCATTCCTCTGTTGAAGGACATCTGGGTTCTTTCCAGCTTCTGGCTATTACAAATAAGGCTACTATGAACATAGTGGAGCATGTGTCCTTGTTATATGTTGGAGAATCTTCGGGGTATATGCCCAAGAGTGGTATAGCTGGGTCCTCAGGTAATATTATGTCAAATTTTCTAAGGAACCACCAGACTGACTTCCAGAGTGGTTGTACAGCTTGCAATCCCACCAACAGTGGAGGAGTGGTCCTCTTTCTCCACATCCTCACCAGCATCTGCTGTCACCTGAGTTTTTGATCTTAACCATTCTAACTGGTGTGAGGTGGAATCTCAGGATTGTTTTGATTTGCATTTCCCTGATGACTAAGGATGTTGACCATTTCTTTAGGTGCTTCTCAGCCATTCGAGTTTCCTCAGTTGAGAATTCTTTGTTTAGCTCTGTTCCCCATTTTTAATAGGGTAATTTGATTCTCTGGAGTCTAACTTTTTTGAGTTCTTTGTATATATTGGATATTAGCTCTCTATCCGATGTAAGATTGTTAAAGATCTTTTCCCAGTCTGTTGGTTGCCATTTTGTCCTATTGACAGTGTCCTTTGCCTTACAGAAACTTTGCAATTTTATGAGGTAGCATTTGTCAATTCTTGATCTCAGAGCATAAGCCATTGGTGTTCTGTTCAGGAACTTTCCTCCTGTGCCTATGTATTTCAGACTTGTCCCTACTTTCTGTTCAATTAGATTCAGTGCATCTGGTTTTATGTGAAGGTCCTTGATCCACTCAGACTTGAGCTTTGTACAGGGAGATAAGAAAGGATCAATTTGCATTCTTCTACAGGTTGGCTGCCAGTTGAACCAGCACCATTTGTTGAAAATGCTGTCTTTTTTTTCCCCCACTGGATGGTTTTAGGTCTTTTGTCAAAGATCAAGTGACCATAGGTGTGTGGGTTCATTTCTGGGTCTTCAATTCTATTCCAATGATCTACCTGCCTGTCACTGTACTAATACGATGCAATTGCTCTGTAGTACAGCTTGAGGTCAGGGACGGTGATTCCCCAGAAGTTCTTTTATTTTTGAGAATAGCTTTTGCTATCCTGGGTCTTTTGTTAGTCCAAATGAATTTGAGAATTGCTCTTTCTAACTCTATGAAGAATTGAGTTGGAATTTTCATGGGGATTGCATTGAATCTGTAGATTGCTTTCTGCAAGATGGCCATTTTTACTATACTAATCCTGCCAATCCATGAGCATAGGAGATCTTTCCATCTTCTGAGGTCTTCTTTGATTTCTTTCTTCAGAGACTTGAAGTTCTTGTCATAAAGATCTTTAAGTTGTTTGGTTAGAGTCACATCAAGGTACTTTATATTGTTTGTGGCTATTGTGAAGGTTGTCGTTTCCTTAATTTCTTTCTCAGCCTGTTTATCCTTTGGGAAGGCTACTGTTTTGTTTGAGTTAATTTTATATCCAGCCACTTTGCTGAAGTTGTTTATCAGCTATAGGAATTCTCTGATGAAGTTTTCGGAGTAAAACTATCACTATTTGCATATGATACTTAGTATAGTATACTATCATATCATATGCAAATAGTGATAGTTTTACTTCTTCCTTTCCAATTTGTATCCCTTTGACCTTCTTTTATTGTTTAATTGATCTAGCTAGGACTTCAAAGTACTATATTGAATGGATAGGGAGAAAGAGGGCAGCCTTGTCTAGTTCCTGATTTTAGTGAGATTGTTTCAAGTTTCTCTCCATTTAGTTTGATGTTGGCTACTGGTTTGCTGTATATTGCTTTTTACTATGTTTAGGAATGGGTCTTGAATTCCTAGTCTTTCCAAGACTTTTACCATGAAGGGATGATGACTTTGGTCAAATTCTTCTTCAGCATCTAATGAAATGATCAAGTGTTTTTTTTTTCCTTTGAGTTTGTTTATGTAGTGGATTACACTGATGGATTTCCATATATTGAACCATCCCTACATCCCTGAGGTAAAGTCTACTTGATCATGGTGAATGATCAAGATTATTTTGATGTGTTCTTGGATTTTGTTTGCAAGAATTTTATTGAGTACTTTTGCATCGATATTCATAAGGGAGATTGGTCTGAAGTTCTCTTTCTTTCTTGGGTCTTTGATATTGGTATCAGTGTAACTATGGCTTCATAGAGTAGTGTTCCTTCTCTTTCTATTTTGTGGAATAGTTTGAAGAGTATTGGTATTATGTCTTCTTTGAAGGTCTGATAGAATTCTGAACTAAATCCATCTGGTCCTGGGCTTGTTGTTGTTGTTTGTTTGTTTGTTTGTTTGTTGTTTGTTTGTTTGTTTTTTGAGACAAGATTTTTCTGTATAGTCCTGGCTGTCCTGGAACTCACTCTGTACACCAGGCTGGCCTCAAACTCAGAAATCCACCTGCCTCTGCCTCCCAAATGCTGGGATTAAAGGCATGCACCACCACTTCCTGGGGATCCTGCACTTTTTTTGGTTGGGATACTTTTAACGACTGCTTCTATTTCTTTAGGGGTTATGGGACTGTTGATGGTTGATCTGATCCTGATTTAACTTTGTTATTTGGTATCTGTCTAGAAAATTGTCCATTTCATCCAGATTTGCCAGTTTTGTTGAATACTTTGTAGTAGGATCTGATTTTTTTTTTAATTTCCTCAGTTTTTGTTGTTATATATCCCTTTTCAGTTCTGATTTTGTTATTTTGGATTGTCTCTGTGCCCTCTGGCTAGTTTGGCTAAGGGTGTATCTATCTTGTTGACTTTCTCATAGAACCAGCTCCTGGTTTTGTTGATTCTTTGTATAGTTCATTTTGTTTCTACTTAGTTGATTTCAGCCCTGAGTTTGAAAATTTCCTACCATCTACTCCTACTAGGTGTATTTGCTTCTTTTTGTTCTAGAGCTTTTAGGTGTGCTGTCAAGCTGCTAGTGTATGCTCTCTCCTGTTTATTTTTGGAGGCACTCAGAGCTATGAGTTTTCCTCTTAAGACTGCATTCATTGTGTCCCATAAGTTTGGGTATGTTGTACCTTCATTTTCATTAAGTTCTAAAAAGTCTTTAATTTCTTTCTTGCTTGCTTGACCAAGTTATCATTGAGTAGGGCATTGTTCAGTTTTCATGTGTATTGGTTTTTCTGTTGTTTTTGTTGTTATTGAAGACCAGCCTTAATTTGAAGTGATCTGTTAGGAGGCATGGGATTATTTCAATCTTCTTATATCTGTTGAGGTCTGATTTGTGACCGATTATATGGTCAGTTTTGGAGAAGGTACCATGAGGTGCTGAGAAGAAGGTACATTGTTTTGGTTTATGATGAAATGTTCTATAGACACCTGTTAAATCCATTTTGTCCATAACTTCTGTTAGTTTCAGTGAGTCTCTGTTTAGTTTGTGTTTCCATGATCTGTCCATTGATAAGAGTTGGGTGTTGAGGTCTCCTACTATTATTGTGTGAGGTACAATGTGTGCTTTGAGCTTTAGTAAAGTTTCCTTAATGAATGTGGGTGCCCTTGTATTTGGAGCATAGATGTTCAAAATTGAGAGCTCTTCTTGGTAGATTTTTTTTCTTTGATGAATAGGAAGTGTCCTTTCTTATCCTTTTTGATGACTTTTGGTTGAAAATCGATTTTATCTGATATTAAAATGGCTACTCCAGCTTGTTTCTTGGGACCATGTGCTTGGAAAATAGTTTTCCAGCCCTTTACTCTGAGGAGTGTTTGTCTTTGACACTGAAGTGTTTCCTGTATGCAGCAAAATAATGGGTCCTATTTACGAATCCATTTTGTTAGTCAGTGTCTTTTTATTTGAGAATTGAGTCCATTGATGTTAAGAGATATTAAGAAACAGTGAATGTTGCTTCCTGTTATTTTTTATATTATTTTTATATTTCTGTGGCTATGTTCTTTTAGCTTTGTTGAAAATTTACTTTCTTGCTTTTTCTAGGGTGTAATTTTCCTCCTTGTGTTGGAGTTTTCTATTATCCTTTGTAGGGCTGTATTTGTGTAAGATATTCTGTAAATTTGGTTTTGTCATGGAATATCTTGGCTTCTTCATCTACTCTAATTGAGAGTTTTGCTGGGTATAATAGTCTGGGCTGGCATTTGTGTTCTCTGAGACTCTGTATGAAATCTGCCCAGGATCTTCTAACTTTAATAGTCTCTGGTGAGAAGTCTAGTGTAATTCTGATAGGTCTGCCTTTATATGTTATATGTTGACCTTTTCCCCTTACTGCTTTTAACATTCTTTCTTTGTTTTGTGCATTTGGTGTTTTGACTACTATGTGACATGAGGAATTTCTTTTCTGGTCCAGTCTATTTGGAGTTCTCTAGGCTTCTTGTATGTTTATGTGCATCTTTTTCCTTAGATTAGGGAATTTTTCTTCTATAATTTTGTTGAAGATAATTACTGGCCCTTTAAGTTGGAAATCTTCCTTCTCGTCTATACCTATTATCCTTAGGTTTGGTCTTCTCATTGTGTCCTGGATTTCCTGAATGTTTTGGGTTAGGAACTTTTTGTATTTTGCATTTTAGTTGATTGTTGTGTCAATGTTTTCTATGGTATCTTCTGCACCTGAGATTCTCTGTTCTATCTCTTGTATCCTGTTGCATCTATGACTCCTGATCTCTTTCCTAGATTTTCTATCTTCAGGGTTGTCTCCCTTTGCTATTTCTTTATTGTTTTATTTCTATTTTTTAGATCCTGGGTGGTTTTGTTCAATTCCTTCACCTGTTTGGTTGTGTTTTTCTGTAATTCTTTAATGGATTTTTGTGTTTCCTTGTTAAGGGCTGTTTACATGTGTTTTCTTGTATTTCTGTAAGGGAGTTTATGTCCTTCTTAAAGTCCTCTATCATCATCATGAGATGTGATTTTAAATAAGAGTCTTGCTTTTCTGGTGTGTTGGGGTATCCAGGGCTTGCTGTGGTAGGAGAACTGGGCTCTGATGATTCCAAATAGCCTTGGTTTTTGTTGCTTATCTTCTTGCCTTTGCCTTTCACCATCTGGTTATCTCTGGTGTTAGCTGGTCTTGCTGTCTCTGACTGAGAGACTAGGAGGATCCTGTCCCCAGCTGTTCCTTGGTTTCTGTGTCCTGATGGCTCTGGGAGGGTCCCTCTTGGGCCAGGAATTTGAACAGAAGTGGTGGTCTTACCTATGCTTTTAGGTGTGTTGGCTTTCCTAGGAGACCAGCTCTCTCCTGATGGTATTTGTATATGTAGCGCTGTGGCACAGGATCAGCTCTGGGCCAGACGGGAACCGGAAGAGAGTTTATCTATGAACTGCTAAAAGCAGCTGGTAGAATATTTAGAGACCCTCAGGCAGGAGCTCCTTTTGTTACACAATTGGCTCATGAGAGTGCTAATGCAGCCTGTGTGTTGCCATCCGGCCATACTAAGCCAAAACAGACTTATCTGGATACATTTGTTTTTGTGCAGAAATTGGACCCTTATAAGATCAGGGTCTGGCTATGACTGCAGCTGGTAAGGAATGTCATTTTAAGAAAGACTGTCTAAAAAATAGAGGCATAGTCAGGCAGCAGAATCACTCCCCTGGAATCTACCCTCAATGCAAGAAGAGATATCACTGGGCCAATGAATCTATATCTCAACCTGATAAACAAAGCCATCCCTTGTTGGGAAATGGAGGAGGGGTCAGCCTCAGACCCCAAGGCACCCACAACAGACAGCTTATGGGGCCATGAGACTTCTTCCTAGCCAAGAAAATCCACTTCTGAACTTAATCAGAGCAACCCCAGGAAGCACAGGATGGGATCTCAGTTCTACCACCTACACAGTACTGACCCCAGATATAGGAGTTCAAACCCTGCCTACAGGTTTTTTGGGGCCCTTGTCTCCAGGGACCTGGGGGTTACTTTTAGGCCAAAGCAGCAGTATTATGAAAGGACTACAGATCTTTTCAGGAGTTATAGATAATGATTATGCAGGAGAAATTAGAATTATGGCTGCTTCCCCCGTGGCATTATAGCTGTGCCTGCTAATAAAGGAATTGATCAACTTATTTTAGTTCCATTGCATCTGCTACCCTCCAAATTGGTTAAGAGTGAGAGAGGACAAAGTGGCTTTGGTTCCTCTGATGTGTACTGGGTCCAATCTATTACTAATAAGAGACCTAACCTTAAATTACTAATTGAAGAAAAACGTTTTGAAGGATTAATAGACACTGGAGCTGATATACTCACTCACCTCCAAGAGACTGGTTATTCCATTAATCCAAAACAAAGTTCAAACTCAAACTTTATAAAAGATTAATGAAGCTAGGAACTTATGGGGGCATTACAACCTGGCTTACATACTCCAGCTGCCATTCAAAAGTAGGTATAAAATTATTATAGGTTTAGAAGATTGTTTTTATACTATTCCTTTGCACCTTGATGGTTGTAATAGGTTTACATTTAGTGTGTCTGCTTGAAATTTTGAATAACCCATGAACTGATATCATTAAAAAGTTTTGCCTCAAAGAATAGCAAATAGTCCTACATTACGTCAAAAATTTGTTTCTACTTCAATAAAGAGGTTAGGATTTTGAATCCTTCAGTGTATATTATTCATTATATGGATATTTTACTAGCTGGTCCCTCTGAAGGAGTTTTACTACAAGCTTTTGCTCTTCTTAAACAACAAGCTTTAAATTTTTGGGGAGTAGTTGTTGCTCCTGAAAAGATTCAAAGACAATATCCTTTTCAATATTTGGGACATCAGTTGTATCCTAAACAAATTGTGGCACAGAAAATTCAAATAATAAGAGATAGTTTAATTGCTTTAAATGATTTTCAAAAGCTGTTAGGAGATGTTACCTGGCTAAGACCTCTCCCCTTTAAGCTTGCCACAAGAGAACTTAAAACTCTGTTTAATATTCTCAAGGAGGAATGAAAATCCTAAGTCCCCTGGACAATTAACTGATAAGGGATGAATAGCTTTGCAGAAAGTAGAGGAAGCCAACAACAGATACATTATATAGACTATGATCAATTGTTGGCTATTTCACAGCAGTCCTTTGTCAAAAGGGACAATTAATGTGGATTCATCTTTCTTCATCAGCAAGTAAAGTTTGAATACCGATTATGAATCTGTTGTACCCTAATATAGAATAGTAGGATAGAGTCACGAAAGTGTTTTGGGAAAGAACTTGATGAAACATTTATTCCTTATTTCAAATAGCAATTAAATTGGTTATTGCAGAATACTGATATTTGGCCTATTGCATGGCAAACTTTTTAGGCAAATTTGGTAATCATTATCCAAAAGACAAGTTGTTAGAATTTGCCTCTTTGCATACTTTTTTATTTCCTGTATATTTACACATGCAGCAGATAAAGAATGCATTTACTGTATTTATAAACAGCTTGTCTAATGGGAGAAAGACATATGTGATTGGATCACATGTTTCTTCTCTCAAGTTTCCCTCCTGCTTCACAAATAATTGAATTACATGCTGTAGCCACTGTGTTGAAATGTTGAAAACCCAAGCTTTTAATTTATATACTGATAGCCAATATATAGCTCATGGTTTACAATTGCTTGAAATTGTTCCATTTTTAGATACTGCTAATTCTCAAATTATATTATTTATACAAATACAACTTAATTTAAGAAACATGTACTGTTCCTTACTTTATAGGACATCTAAGAGCTCTTACTGGATTGCCGGGACCCCTGGGCACACAGCAGATTTGTATATTAGGCCTTATAAGAACAATTAGTCAAACAATCTCATTCTTTACATCATCAAAATAGTAATAGTTTGAGACAACAATTTAATATTTCAAGAAAATATGCACATCATATTTTGAAGACTTGTTCTCAGTGTCCTCAATTTCTTTGTGTAACACATAACAGTGTTAATCCTCGCGGACTCGTATTTAATCAATTATGGCAAGTGGATGTTACTCATATTTCCTTATTATCCTAAAGGCCTATGTATTGTAGAACAGGCCCATGAAACTTTAAAACAATGTCTTTATAAAGTTTTTTAAAATGAGGAGAATTATATCCTTGTACACCACAAAATTCTTTAAATCATACTTTTTATTTTAAATTTTAAAAATTTGGATGCCCAGAAACTCCCTGAGTGTGGGAGGAGCAGCTACTGGTATTTCTGGCCTGGATTTGCAAGGGAAAAACTTGAGAGCTCCTTAGAACAGCAATAGATGTAGATATATAAATATAGATAATAGAAACCTCTATTTCCCACTTGCAAGCATCTCTAACCCCCTTGCCTGAGGTAGTCCTTCAAAGCAGGAGAGGACTTGATCTTTTATTCCTTCAACAGGGAGGACTATGTACAGCCCTCCATGAAGAATATTAGCTTTACATTGATTATTCAGGAATAGTAAAGGATTCTATGGCTAAAGTTTGAGAAGAACCAGCCAAAAGGAAAAGAGAAAAAGGACAGAATCAGGGATGGTTTGAATCCTGGTTCTCCACTTCCCTATTACAACTTTAATGTCTACACTGCTTGGACCATTAATTATAATCTTGTTGCTTTTAATTTTTGGACCTTGTATCTTAAACAGATTGATTGCCTTCATACAGGATCACTTTGAGCAAGCTTAGCTATTCACCATGGCAGCTATTCATTGCTATGAAGAAATGCATTGAGTGCATATTCCTATGTCCTTTGTGGCTTTGGTCTGAATGGGAAAGAGTGTGCTATAGAAGGCTGGTAGTCAGAGATGAGTAAGAGTATTCTTGAGCTCCTATCAACCTAAGACACAGACATACATCAATACTATGTTTGATCTCCATGACGGGTAAGAAGGAGCAATATAAATACCGACCTAAGACAGGCATGGTCGCCTGGCATCTCTTTACCCTAGACAGGATTATGGAAAACAAGTAAGTCTTGTGCCCCCATCCAGCAACTGGTACTGCTCATCTTTAGAACACAAAAAAAAAGGGGGAATTATTGAACAGGCTGAACTGACCTTGAGCGCTTGCCACAATGGACCATATTGACCTTGGTGGAGTCACCTGCCTTGGCTGCATGTGCAAGTTCTCACAGGAACTTAGAAGAATAGACTGCCCACTGGCCTTGCTTTGCAACATAATCCAGCTGAAACAAAGGATGGGTCTGTGGGCTGTCCCTATATAAATGCAGTGCTGAATATTAAACTTGGAGGATGATCCGAACATTGTCTTGGCTTCATTCTTCTCTTGCCTTCCTGCCTCTTTTTCATTTCCAGCCCCCCTTTCAGCATCCATGGCTGCTGGATGGCTATAAGAACCCTATCTTTGCTATCTTTAAGACCCTCACAATGGAAAGGAAGAACAATGTTCACTACCCAACCTACCCTCAACTATTTCACCATTAGAAGAAAATTGCAAAACCTGATTCAAACAAAGTGTCTCCAGAGGAAACAGGCTACTCATCTTTGGCAAATGCCCATCAGCAGGACGCAGCTGACATGATTAGGATTCCTTCTTTATACACATTCAACATTAATGAAGGATGGGTGTTGGATTCATGAATTAACTTCATTCCCTTTCCTTACCTCCTTTCCCAATCCCCCTAACCTCTTACTCCTTCCAGCAACCTCTGAAGTTTAGTATTTAAGATTTTCCATTCATATTTTTATATAAAAAATATGGCCTTGGCTGGAGATGTAGTTCAGTTAGTAGAGTGCCTGCCCAGTACACACAAGACCCTGGGTTTGATCTTTATCACCACACAAACAGGACATGGGTAAACGTGCCTATAATCTCAAGACTCAAGAGGAAGAGATAGATCAGAAAGTTCAAGGTGGTCCTTGATTGCACATTTAATTTAAGGCCAGCCTATGATGCATAAAACCCAATTGTACTGGCTGGTTTTATGTGCCAACTTGACACAGGCTAGAGTTATCACAGAGAAAGGAGCTTCAGTTGAGGAAATGCCTCCATGAGATCCAGCTGTAAGGCATTTCACCCCCTTGATCACTAATTGAGAAAATGCCCCTTGTAGGTGGTACCATATCTAGGCTGGTAGTCTTGGGTTCTAGAAGAAAGCAAGCTGAGCAAGCCAGGGGAAGCAAGCCAGTAAGGAACATCCCTCCATGGCCTCTGCATCAGCTCCTGCTTCCTGATCTGCTTGAGTTCCAGTCCTGACTTCCTATGGTGATGAACAGCAATGTGGAAGTATAAGCTAAATAAACCCTTTCCTCCCCAAGTGCTTCTTGATTATGATGTTTGTGCAGGAATAGAAACCCTGAATAAGATACCAATCTTTATTCTATTTTTGGCTTTCAACACAGGGTTTCTCTTTGTATCCATGGCTGTCTTAGAACTTGCTCTATAGACCACAGTGGCTTCAAACTCAGATATCTTCCTACCTCTGCCTCCTTAGTGCTTCGATTAAAGGCGTGGGCTACCAATGACTGGCACTGGCATAAGACCCAATCTTTAAAAAAAAAAAAAACTTTTTTAAATAAATAAAGATAAAATTAACTTAACTTTTATTCCATTTTTAAATATACCTGGGCAAATTTATGCATGCCTATCCTCTAGCAACTTAATTTCTTTATGTTTTTGTTTGATTTTAGAGGTGGGTGTAGTTTTGATCATGCTAATGTCACTACTTGACTGAAGGAACTGGAATCTGCATGACTGCAGATCTAAATTGCTGATCTCTTATTGAACTGCCAAGGGTGAGCGTCAGAAACACTGTTCTAGGCTTAGTGCTATGGTTTGTACTGCACTTGTGTGAACTGATTGTTCCTTTGTCCCCATCAACATGTGTGCTTAATTTCTATCATGTTAATGTCAATGTCTCACAGTCCCTAGTTCTACCTTTACTTTTTCTCAAGAATCTAAACAATATGGTTGTTAACTTGGATTCATTTAAATGTGTGCCTGTGTTAAGCTCAGTACTTGAAAATTTCAGGGTACACATGTTTCCACAGATGGTGACACAGATAATGGCCAGTGCTTTCTTGACACTGTGCTCATTCCTTCAGTAATCATTTGAGCATCATCTACCCCTGAAACTGATGGAATTATAAAAGTGTCATGTGATATCCAGAAAAGCTTTCAAGGTCTGGAATCCCCACTCTTGTCTCTCCGGGGAATGGATTTTACAGGTTCTTTCTCACATGTTTGTGCTAACTTCACTAGCACATAAGACTAAAAGCACATTGGAGTATATCTATCCTCTCACTCTTTCTAAAGTGAATTCTCTTACGTAATTCTTCTCAAATAGTTAAGGGACTCTAGGGAATATTATCTAAATGGATTTTTTAAAGCCACACTCTCAACATTTTCACATCTAAAGAAATGAAAGTAATTGTTGGAATAACAATGAAAGTCTTTCTGGCTGTGCATAAAGGGGAAACCATTACCAGGTTGAGAAAGAATCCATTAACATCACAGATAGGGGTAATTTCCAAAGAATTTATGGTTGATACTTTACAAAACCAGTGCTCCTAATTTGCTCCATTTTATTTACTACACCCTCATAGGTGTGATATTATGACAAGAATATTAATGATTTTTAAAACTCTGAAATGATGCCTATTAGGGAACCCAGAATTCTATACCATTCATTTGATCCACTCAGTTATTTTTCCAGCAAATGTGTGATGCCAGCAAAACAGAGATGAGAAAGAGCAGATCTTTCCTCTAAAAGGAAACCTCCAAGTTGTCAATGCAGTAGAGTAGATGGGGAGAGCAGAAACTACAATGAGTATAAGAGCAATACTGTAGATGTGTGCAAGTTACTAAGAGTGTTTAGAGAAGGAGAGATGGGAGACATGTAGGAAACCAGAGAAAACTTCTGGAAGAGTGTCTGGAGCTGTGGTTCCTCCTCCTCTTTCTCCTCTTCCTCATCTTCCTCCTCTTCCTCTTCTTCCTCCTCTTCCTCCTCCTCTTTCCCCTCCCCATCCTCCTCCTCTCTTTCTTCTTCTTTGTTGTCATCCTTATGGTCACTGTCTATTGGTTTGGTTTGCTTTTTATTTTTGAGACAGGGTTTCTCTGTGTAGCCCTGGCTGTCCTGGAACTCACTCTATACCAGGCTGGCCTTGAAATCAGAGACTGACCTGCCTCTGCAAGTGTTTTGAGAGGGTCTGCAGTACCATGCATGGGTTCCTTCCTGCTGAGTGGACCTCAGATCCAAGTAAAGAGTGGCTGGTTATTCTCCTAACAGTCATACTACTATCGGACAAGTTGGCTCATCTTGCCTGACAGGTTGGGAATATAGTTTGTAGAGTTGGTGGTGGGTAAGATGTTGATGCCTTTTCTTCCCCTGCAGCCTGCATAGCACTTTCCAGCATTGTGATAGATAGCTAGTAAGGAGAAATTCTCCAGCTCAGTTATAGCCTGATTTATTTGCTGCTTTACAAACAAGACATGTGGTGTCTTCAGCAGTTGGGTTTTATCATCTAGTTCTTGTGGGTAACCAAGAGGACTACAGTAAGAGCCTGTATTGTCCTGGAGGCCTGTTGGATCTTCCTGATCAACAGTGACAAAGGTACCACACCTGGAACTACTGTTCTCATGAGCAACAAAATCAAACCATGAAGAGTAAATCTCTCTTCTCTTAAATCATATTTTTTAATTGGGTTATAAGGTTTCCACACGGCTTTTTCATACATGCCCCTCATCTCCCTCATCTGCAGTATTCTCTCACTCCCCTCCCTACTTAAACCTTTCCACCTCTGGTATCCCCTTCCCCATTATACATTAGTTTTACTATCATTCCCTGTGATGGCTATCCCTGGTTGTCAACTTGACTATATCTAGAATGAACTATAATCTAGAAATGGAGGGCATACCTGTGATCCAAATCTTGAGGTTGGAAGATCTAAGCTTCTGGCTCAAATCTTGATATGGAGCTCTTGAAGAATTGTGGCCATGAAAAGTTTAGGTCCAGGCAAAGTAGTATGAGCCTTTAATCCCAGGAGACTGAGGCAAGTAGATCTCTGAGTTCTAGGGCAGCCTGGAACATTCCAGATCCAAACATTGTGGTATACACCTTTAATCTGGGTCACACCTTCTGCTGGAGGCCTATATAAGGACATTAGTAGAAGGAAGATTTAGTCTCCTGCTTGCACTTACTTGCCAGCACATCTGTTGGAACCTACTTCTTCAGGATTCCAGCTTATACAGAAGGACAGCTGAAACACCTAGCCTCGTAGGACTGAGCAACTATTAGATTTTTGGACTTCCCCATTCACAGCTGCCCATTGTTGGGTTGGACTACAGACTGTAAGTCATTACAATAGTCCCTTAATCTATAAAGACATTACCTAAATTCTGTGACTCTAGAGGACTCTGACTAATAAACTTCCTCTCAGAGTGTCCTCACCACAACAGCCCCTTCCCAGTTTTCTCGTTTCACAATCACTCCAAGTTAAACATAGAAAGGTAGTGATTCAAAGCTGGAATCTATATTTGAAAGAAAAGACATGGTGTTTGTTTTTCTAGATCTAGGTTATGTTACTCATTTTTTCCAGTTCCATCCATTCACCTGCAACTGTCATAATTTCTTTTATAACTATATTATTACTAGTATTATTACATGTGTGGGCACATGTACCATGGCATGCATGTGGAGATCAGAGGACAATTTAGGGGTGCTCTCCTTCCTCCTTTATGTGGGTTCCAGGAACCAAATCAGACCATCAGGTTTGCACAGCAAGTACACTTACCCAGAGCCATCATACCAGCCCCCAGATTTCATAATTTCATTTTTATTTATAACCAAATAAAAATACATTATGCGTAAGTACCACACTTTCCCTATCCATTCATCAGTGGATGGATGTCTGGACTGATCCCATGTTCTACCCATTATGAATAGAGCAGCAATGAACATAGATGAACAATTATCTCTATGGTCAAATATATATTCCTTTAAGAATGTATGCGGTATTGATACAGCGGGTTCATGGGATGTTTCTAGTTCTAGTTTTTAGAGAAACTTCAACATAGATTTCAAAGTGGCTGCCCTACATTGCCACCAACAATGTATAAGGCTCCCCTCATATTCACACTAGCACTTACTGTCATTTGTGTTCTTGATAATGAACATTCTGACTTGGGCCTTATGGAATCTCAAGTAGTTTTAATCTGCATTTCCCTGATGGATAAGAGTTTTTGTCGAACACTTTTAAAAGTATTTACTAGCCATTTATATTTCTTCTTTTGAGAAAACTCTCTTTTCATTTCTATAACTAATTTTTAGTTGGGTTGTTTGTTTATGTTAGTGGGGGTGTTGAATTTGTATGTGTGTGCATGTGTAAAACCATGCCAGAAAGATTGGTAAGGTAGAGCAGTTTGAGACCCAGAGACTCAGTAGGCACACACCTGAGACTTAGGCAACTTCCCCTGACCTGAAACATGTGCCACACTCCTCACAAAAGGAAACATGATCTATGGTCATGTAGGCCCACAACAGAGTTCTCCATGCTAATGAAGTACCTAGAGGCCAGGAGGGTTAGGCCAATAAGCTTCCCTTCCCAGACATTCCTCCCTGCAAAAGGTATTTAATCTCAGGTCCACACAGAGAAGTGGGTATGGTTCAGTATGCATCCATTTTCCACCATGAACAGCCAACAAACAATTCAGACTGTCTCTTTCATCAAGATCTGCTGTGGAGAGGCATGGAGAAGACATTCCACTGCAAAGCCATAGCTTATTCGTCCAATAGAAGGCCTCTCTGAGCTTCCAGCCTGCCTCCACCAAGCTAAGGACAATCACAGCTGAAATAAGCCGGTGCTCCCCTTTCCTAGTCCCAGACTAGACTCTGTCCCCAGCCTGCAGGCCCTCAACTCTGTTCTTGGCTCTTCCCAACTCCCAGTGGCACCTAGATGTCCAAGAGTCTGAGAACTCCATGGACCTGGGCCTCATCACAGGCCCAGGGACCACTGACCTAGCTCTGGCTTTCTCACATCTCAGACTGTGCTTTCCCACACCATGCCCAGCTGCAGGGTGGATGTGGACTGATGTGTGTGTGTGTGTGTGTGTGTGTGTGTGTGTAAACTATATGTGTATAGGTTTCCTGGAGGCCAGAAGAGGGTTTCAGATACCCTGGAGTTGCAGTTAGAGCCAATCATGAGCAGTCCAGTGTGGGGACTGAGAGCTGAACTTGGGTCATCTGGAATAACCACTAAGACATCTTTCCAGCCCTGATTGTGGTGTTTTACTTCTTTGGATGTTCTAGAAACTAATCTCTGTCATATGTATAGCTGGCCAAGATTTTTGACCATTATGTAGGTTGCGGCTTTACTTGATAGTTTTCTTGCTGTACAGAGTTCTTTTGTTTCATGAGATCCCTTTATCAAGTGTTGGTCTTATTTCCTGAGTGACCATAGTCCTATTCAGAAAGTCCTTCCCTACACTCTATACATTAAAATGCACTCCCTAATTTTCCCTTCAGGATTCAGAGTATCAGGTCTGATGTTGGGGTCCTTGATCCATTCAGAGTTTTGTGCAGAGTGAGAGAGAAGAATTTAGTTTCATTCTTATACATGCTGATACACAGGTTTCTCAGAGCCATTTCTTGAAGATACTGTCTTTTCTCAGTTGTTACTTTTAGAAATTAGTTAAGAATAAGGTATCTGTGGTTCCATGGACTTACATATGTTCATTATACCACTTTATAAGTTAGATCTGTTTTGTGTCAGTACCATTGTGTTTCTATTACTATGGCTCTGTAGTATAACCTGAAATCAGGTCTGATGACACCTCATGCAGTACAGTTTTTATTGAGGATTACTTGGTCTTTTGTGCTTCCATATACGTTTTAAGATTATTTTCCCTGTGTCTCTAAAAAATGGCTCTACAATTTTGGTTGGGACCTCACTGAATCTACAGATTCCCCTGTGTCGGAGGTACATTTTTACAATATTAGTTCTGATTCATGAGCATTGGAGGCCTTTCTATCTTCTAATGCCATCTGCTATATTTCTTCAGTGTCTTAAAGTTTTCAATGTAAAGGTATTTATTTATAATGAAGGACACTATTTTTATTCCCAAATGTGTGTGTGGTGTGTGTAGTGTGTGTGTTATTTGTGATGTGTGTGTTGTGTGTGGGTGGATATGATATGTGTATGTGTGGTATATGTGGGGTGTGGTATTTGTGATGTGTGTGTGTGTGGTATGTGTGGTGTGTGTGTGGTATATGTAGTATGTGTGTGTGTGGTATTTGTGATGTGTGTATTATGTGTGTGTTGTGTGGTGTGTGTGTGTGGTGTGTGTGGTATGTTTTTGGTGTGTGTGTGTGTGTGGTGTGTGTGGTATATGTGAATGTGTGTGTGGTATTTGTGATGTGTTGTGTATGTTGTGTGTGGTGTGTAGTGTGTGTGTTGTAAATGGATTGCTTCCCTGGTTTCTTTCACAGCATTTGAGTCATCTGGATACTTTGAAGTCCATGCAGCACCTTTGTCACTTAGATGAAGGAAGTCTGACTTTTGCTGCCACTTAAGTGGTTTGCTTCTCATGATGAGTCCTGTGGTCCTCCTGTGAACAGTGTATTAGCTCTGCTCCTACTGAGCAGAGTTGGAATCCCACTGTATTTGTGCACATTAGACAGTCTAATCTAATTACAATTGATTCAGGAGTTGCAGTCATCATTTGTTTGGTTTTTTTTTTTCCTTTCTGCATCTTTAAAATGTGCTTCAAGATCACCATTTACAAGGTCTGCTCCAGGGCTTGAGGAACGTGTTTAAGAGTGATTGTCTAAACCGGGCGTGGTGGCACATGCCTTTAATCCCAGCACTTGGGAGGCAGAGGCAGGCGGATTTCTGAGTTCAAGGCCAGCCTGGTCTACAAAGTGAGCTCCAGGACAGCCAGGGCTATACAGAGAAACCCTGTCTCGAAAAACAAAAAAACAAAACAAAACAAAACAAAACAAAAAAAAAACCAAAAAAACAACAACAACAAAACAAAACAACAACAACAACAAAAAAGAGTGATTGTCTAGGGAGTGTAATAATTTGCAAATAAGTCCATAGTTCATCTGTATGCTAGGGTATTTTAAAAGCCCTTTTTTATTACAAAAAACATTCTAAATAGCATGAAAATAGAAAGCAGAGTATGACAAGCACTGGTATATTTATCACTCAGAGTCAAGAATATTGCTATATTCATTTTATCTCTGTGTATACATGGATCTCTTTCCCTAAGCCATTTAAAACCGAATTATGCATTTCAAACACTTAGAAATGGTTGTATATCATTGTACAAATCCATAATTTTATTAGTGTACTGAAAAATTAACAATTCATTCCTAAGGCTATATTTAATATTAGCACATGTTCAGACTTCCTAAACTGTCCAAGTACTTTTAGTGACTGGGACCTAGGATTAGCAGTGTTAGTGGTTTGAATTAGTGGAGGCAATATCAACAGTCCAAGGATGCCCTAGGGCAAGATTTCTCAAAGTTGGCATGACTGACATCCTGGATAGTTCTTTGCTATAGAGACTCGCTTCTTCTGCATTGCAGGAGGTTTCGATGGGTCCCCAGCTTCTACCTGTTAGCTTCTACTTGCACTTCCACCTTAACTGTAATAGTCAAGAATATCTTCAGACTTTACTCAACGTCATCAGCTAAGGAGTAAGGGTGGAGAATTAATTAAGAATTAAAATTGTCTTGGGGAAGATATGACAATAAAGTTTACACTATGAGACAGACTCTTAGCATTGTTGGGATATTTTACATACATTATAATGTGCATCTCTTCTGGATAACAGGTCTGTGAGGTAGGGACCCTTCTTTGATTTTTGCAGGTGGGGAAGGTTCTTAGTAAGATTCTGGGCTGTTGCTGAGGTTCACACCTGGTCTATTCTGTCTCAAAGATAATTCTTTGTTCATAGTCCAAGCTGTTTCTCTTTCTGACAACAGAGAATAAAATGCTGGAATGCTGGCATCCCAGGCTTAAGTGCAGAAGTGTGAGGCTCACTATGAGCTCTGAGAGGGAAGAGAATTGGTATGGTTAGAGTATCCATCCAGAGAGAGCAGGGAACTTCACCAGCAGTCTTCTGGGGGCTCTGTTGTTAGTGAATACTTAGAGAAGGGACAGCCATGAGAGCAGCCTTAGAGTGGAAGGGACAGGGATTGGATTTCAGACACTAAAGAAAACTTGGAAAGTCCCTGAGGTACAGCAACAGGGTGAAACTCCTTCATTCTTCCAGTGAATAAGCATTGAGCTTCTATCTTCCAGTGTCTTCTCCTATTGCTTTCTTTGGGCTCCTAAAGTCTTTATTGTAGAGGTAGTTCATCTACTTCATTAAATTTAAAAATAGTGGACATGGTGACACATACCTGTAATCACAGCACTTGGGTGGTAGAGATAGGGGATCAGTTCAAGATCCTCTTTAGTTTACAGGCTGAGAACTAGCCTGGGTTATAGGAGAACCTGGTTCAAAATAAAAGTAGAAAACCAGGGGTTTTCCCTCTGTGTTGTGTGTGATGCAGGTTTCTCTACTTAAGGTATGATTCACAGAGCCTCCCCCCTGGAAGAGCTTTTAGAGGTCAAAGAAATTTGAGTGTCTAAGAGGTAAACAATAGCACTACAATGTAACATTTGACTAAAAGGGGTAATATAAGTATAAACTTTACTATTTATTATGATTTCAGTTGTTTAACAAGGCTGAATAGGAGAAAAAATTAGAAGTGGTCAGGCGTTTTTCTTTTCTTGATGCCAAATGTCATAATCACATGTAAGAGTATCCAATTACAGGTAGGTTGATTGTGCTCCCAAGTCATTTGAACAAATAGCTACTCAGCTTCCATGGATTTAAAAAAAAAAAAATTAAGTAAACAGAGTTAGCCTCTTCACTTACCTAACAAAGATAATCATTTGGTAATCATATAATTTGTGAAATCGGGAAGATACTTTCCCAAACTGCACGGTTTCCTTTTAATGTTTAGAATCACTATATTAAACATTTTTGATTGGTTTAAATTATTTGAAAATCATCATTCAAACGTTTCCTTCGGATCTTAGTCAGTACTTATTTGGTAGATTTATCAAGTGAAAACAAACATATGTTTGTCTGAAATAAATTAATTTTCAGTTTTACACGCATTTTTTTTTACTTTCATTCTCAGACAATAAACATGTTTTACAGTGACATACTTTTTTTTTTTAATTTGCACACGAGCTACACCAGCAGGGGGCGAAATACAAAAGGAATAAATTTGACAAGCCATATAGATTTTTCTCACTTCAGTGACTGGCCAATAACAAAAATATTCAGCATAACCACAAAGCAGCAATGCAGTCTCTGTTATCTTGCAATGACTGAATTGTGAGGAGACAAATGAGGGTCTATTTTAGTTCTTCAAGTTAATTTGTCTAGAACATTGCAGAGGCAGGATAAACCATGATGAATTGCTATTGTCCTTATCTTTTTCAACGTGTGTAATTCCTCCAGTCAAAGGGCTAGACAGTTCTCTGAGATGACGGGTGTTTTCAGTCCTTGTTCCTTTCGGTTACTGCTGAGCTTTGCGGTTTGGGAACTATTTTAAATAATTCAGCGTGGGCAGAAAGAGAACCCGGCAGGGCTCAGGGTTTGTAGGGTAGAGTCCAGGGTTCACCGTCTGAGACAGGAATAAAAATCCTGCAGCTTTGTCTGAGTTTTACAGTGGAATGGTTTCTAACAGAGTCATAATAAAGGACGGGGAGATGTTATTAAAAAAAGACCAATTGCTCAGGAACCGATGGAAACAAAAACCTCTTATGACCTCTATTGTATAGAATCGCTCAAATGCACAAGTTGATTGGAAAGATGTATGAAAATGATCATCTTCTCCAAACACCAACACAATTCTGGACTGATTTTTGTAGAAGACCATTTGTTAGTTTGCCTGCTGACTTCTCGTCTTAAGTAGGACAATCACTTCTCGTTTGTTAAATAACAGCTTCCTCTTTTGTTGGCTTACATAAAAAGGGAAGGGAATGAAAGTCTTTTATTCCGGGCAAAAAGGACAAGCTGCTGAATGTTGTCCAGCCGGTTTTTCAGCAGAGATCTGGTTCCGTATTTCCATACGTCTGCAGTTTTATTCCAAGGCGGAACTTAACCCTCTCCCCGGCTCATCGGGAAAGTACTGGGCGGAGAGAAGCTCAGGTCTGTGGCCCGGAGCGCTGCCTCAGAGGGTCGGGAGGGGAGGGAGGACGTCCCCAGCCCACACTTCAGTGAGTACGGAAAAAAGACCGTTTGCCCGCAACCAAAATGGCGAACGTCGTTCCACACGACGGCGCCTGCGCAGAAGTAAGAAGTCTGTGACACTAATTCCCCTGGAGTGTCCTCCCCCACCCCGGCACCCACCAGCGCCCGGCCCCGACCTAGCCACCTGCGCCCGGAAGTGACGTATGGACAGCAGCGGTTCCCCGCTGCATGATGGGAGAGTGTGTGGAGTGGGCGGGGGTCTCCGCGGAGGAGGAGGAGGCGGAGGCGGCGGCGGCGGCGGAAGAGGGCGGAGGGTAGTGGGATGGGGGTCCCGCGGCAGCGCTGAAACTCCGGGTGGGCGTCCATGGCGCCGCGCCGCTGACAGGGCTGGGAACAGCTCCCCTTCCGCCCTCACCAGCTCAGCGTCCGAGTAACCGGTCCTTCCCCGGGGAGCCAGTTCCTCCCCGGGCCGCCGAGCCATGCCCATCGCGGCCGCCCGGGACGAGCCAGGTGAGTGCTGCCGCCGCGCTCCCGGGGTGCGGAGGACCCGGCCCGGCTAGTCGCCCCGGCCTGGAGCGCCTGCCCGCGTCGGCCCGCGTGCGGGCCTGCGAGCTCCGGCGCGGGCTCTGCTCTTCTCCGCGGGTGCGGAACGCCGCTGGCAGCGCCCGAAGCCGAGTGGCACGGCGCTCGGCATCCCAGGCTCGGCCGAGGAGAGCCAGCCGTGCCCTCCCGGCCGCCGTGGCCCGCCCTGCCTCTCGCCGTCCACCCGCCCCGAGCTGCGCGCCGGGGTTCCCTCCCGGCCGCTGTGTAGAAGTTTGGGGCTCCGCTCCGGCGTCCTCCTGCTCCCACCTCCCTCGTGACAGGTGTAAACACTGTCTGCCTCGCGGAGGCCCGAGGCCGGCTGCTGCAGGACTGTGCCGCCTCGAAGGGTCTCTGAATGCTCCAACGGACAGAGACGGCCCAGAGCTGTGTCCCTTGCGGAGAGGACCTTTTAGGCACTCCTCAGGAAATTATCTGTGTCTTCTCCCTCCTTGCGTCCGAAAGTTGAGCCATTATTCTTTAAGCTCCCGACGTGGCAGGTGCTGCCGGGGACAGAGGGTGAACGGTGGTGGGTTCTTTTTCCCTTTGGAAACGGAGACTAGTTGTGCTTCCTACCGCCCCCACCTTGTTGGTTTATTCAAGTTATAGCGTGATGTCCCTCTGAATCTGAATCTGTTGCGGTTGAGGAAAGAACTGACTCATACATGTAAATATTAACGGGGAGGGGGCAGGGAGCGTCAAAGGAGCGTTGGTTCTGTTTCAGAGTTCTTACTAAAAGAAGTAAAACTTTACTCAAACTTCAGGGCATAAATATCTTTCACGAGGTGTTTTTTTTGCGGGGGGGGGATAGTGGTGGGGATAGGAACTTTGGAAAGGTTCAAATCAGATTTTACATTTGTTGAACTATTAGAGAAATATATACTAAACTCTAGGGGGAACTCTGCTTCAACTCTAATGCGTTGATATAAGCAGCCTAGTTTACCATATTTTATAAGTTTCTAAACGTTGGCATTTGTAGGGATCATTTTTAACACTCTCCAGAAGTGTATTTGTTAAAACAAAGTACCTATGGTAGCCATATACATGGATATCTCTCACACGAATAGCAAGTTAGATCCAGCATTGTAATTTCTAGATCAGTAAATAGCACTTACTAGATTCTTATTAGATATAGTGTATCAGATTTATCTATTGATGTTTAGAGACATATTTTTAAATCATTAAAAAGCTCCTGGAAAAAATTTAATAAGACTCATAATATGTAGGGCACTTGAATTTAATGTTATCTGATCTTTTGACCTAGAAGCTATAATGAAAATAATTCCACAAAGATATATCCATAATGGCATTGGTAAATTTTGTAGAACCCAATTGTCTATGAAAACTCACAATCTAGGTGATTCTACTATAAAACATTATTTTAAAGTTATTTTTAAGCTGTCCTGCTTATAGTTAATAAAAAGCTAGATGCAAAAAGCTGTGAAAGTTGAGTACTTGTAGTTTATTTTTTGTGAAATCTAATTGAAAAGGAATTATTAAATAGCATTTCATTGAGGAATTGACAAGCCTTCCCCTCAAGTCTCATAGCAGTCTCTTGCATATTTAGATACTTTAAAACCCTCAAGAATTATCTAAGTTAAATGTTTATGTTCTAATTTAATGTTACCAGCAGTTTGTTTTTAGTTTTTGAGGCAGGTTTCATGTAGCTCATATGTAGCTGAAGCTACCTTCAAATTCCTTATCTTCCTGTCTCTGCATCTCAAGCACTTGGATATATGCCATCATGTCCAGCTTTCATCAATTTGTAGATTAAAAAATAAAAGCCTTTTCTCTTTAAGCACTTTCAGTTCCTTGTTATGTAGGTCAAAAAGACTTCACAATCTAAACTTCATTTTTGTTTTTTTGGTTTTGGTTTTGGTTTTTTTAATGTGATTTTGAAAACATTCAGCAACCGAATTTTATGTATGGTATTTTGGTAATTAACTTTTCTAATTTAGTATATGCATGTGTATGTGCATACACTTTTGCAGCTTTGTATAACAATTGCTAACATTGATACATATTGCTTCCTGTAAGCTACATCCTTACACTTTTCCGTTTGTTTTGTGTTGCTGAGGCATGAACTCAGGGCCCTATGCATTCTAGGCAGGCACTGTACCAGTGAGCCGGGTCCCTAGCCCAACAAGATACTTTAAAAATGTTTTCATGAGTCAGTGAGATGGTTGAGTGAATTAAAGGTACTTGCTGCCAAGCCTGATGTGACTTGAGTTTGATTCCTAAGACCCATATGGTGGAAGGAGAGAACCAACTTCTGCAGGGTGTCCTCTAGCCCTCCAAATGCGTGCGAACATACATAAATACATGTAATTTAAAAACTGACATTCTTTCTGCCAATGCATTAAATTATTTAATCCTCACAGTAACCCTATAGGTAGTATGTAGAGTGCTAACCTCAATTTTTTTCCCCAAGGAAACTGAGGCACAAATATAATTTTCATAAGGCAAATCAGCTGGTAAGTGACAGGGCAAGATGCAATATAACATTTATGTATTTTTTTAAATGCAGAACTATACCATTCTTTGTCTCAGATTCATGAAGCGTGTATCACAAGTATAAAAATGTGTGGGCTGGGGGTGCTGTGCTCAGTGGGAGAAGCCTTGCTTGGCTTGAGTAGCATCCTGAGCTCCACTCCAACATTATACAAAAAGAAGTGGATAATAAACACCAAGTAAGTATAAAAGTCAGTCTGGGAGAACTGGAGAGAGCTAAAGGGTCTGGAACGAAGCTGCTGTGACTTCTCAAATGGCTCCTTTACTGTTTGAAGCATACTTGGTTGGCGTCAGTAAGAAAGATGTCAACAGTTGAGTAGTGGGCATCTGATCATTTCTTTCCCCAAGTTTTATTGCTTAACAGGCTTTCAAGTAAAATTAAAACTTTAAATATTTCACTTCAAAACAAAGTGTCACTTTTTCCTTTAGCAGGGTTTCAGGAGAGAGTAGGGAAACAGTGTTATTATATTGACTTCATTTTAAAGTGCAGAAACTTAATAACTCTAAAATGCTTGAACTAAAGCTTTTCCAGGTTTTTCTTCCTTAACTTCTTTTGCCTGGGACTTCATCTAAAATTGCTGCCAAACATCTCAACAGCCCTTTATGACACTCGCAGTTTATGTTTTTGGGTGTACCCTAGGATTAGGGGCTCAATGGTAAGTAGGCTAGACCAGTTCCCTGAGAAAGACAAGTCAGAAACTGTTGACTGGAAAGAGTTCCTGAGAAGTGTAAAGAGGAGAAAACAGATACACTATTCTGTCTTATTCTGGTTGACCACCACCACCCCTATTACAAATAGCTTTGGTACAGACAAACCTTTCAAAGATAATCACTAAGAAACCAAGTGTCTATATGTTCAGAACTTATTTTCAAACACTCTAATAGTGAATTGTTCCCAGAGGAAAATAACATGGTAAAATAGGTAAATTTCCTCCTTTTGATTCTTTTTGTATAGATATATAGCATATTGTGAATAATTTCAGCTGAATATCTGCAGAGGCTCTTCACATAGTCTTAAAGAAATCATCAAGTGCCTGTTCTCTGTCAGGCCTTGTCTAGGTTTGGGGGATACTGAAATAGCAAGCAGCAATAAAACTGTGTTCTCCCAGAGTTTTGGTTTCCTGCGTGTGTATGCATATGTGCACATGCTTGTCTTTGGGACAGGCACATATAGCAGTAAGGTAGCAGATATGAAGAGTGTGGGGGATAAAGGACTATTACTTTTTACTTTTAAGTCATGGACTGGTGGTGATTATAGGATATTGATGGGCCTCACAGTTTAATGTATGGTAGGGTTGAACACTTAAGGCCTACACAAAGAGAACCAGGAGGAAAGAATGGTAGAGGCAAAAGTGTGCATAGAATAGTAAACAGACAGCAGCAGGTGAGTGCAGTTTGTCTAGAGCAGCAGGCAGGAGAACTAACAGGAAGTCAGATCAGAGATAGAAGATGGGTAGGCAGCATTGGAAACCCTTTATAAACATACCGTGTGCAGTGGGAAGCCATCACTTTCCAAGGGAAGATGTCAGATAAAATATGTTTTGTTTTCTTTTATTTCTATAAATGTAAGTTGTATGCCTGATGCCCAAGGATGCCAGAAGAGGGTGTCAGACTCCCTACAAATGGAGTTATGGATAGTGGTAAGCCACCATGTTGGTGCTGATAATCGAACCCAGGTCCTCTGCAAGAGCAACAAGGGGTCTAAATGCCTGAGCCAACTCTCTACCCTCTGCCATGTATGTTCTAAAAGGATATGTTAGGGCTGAGAGTGCAACTCAGTGGTAGAATCTGTTCTTAACATGTATAGTGTATAGAGTCAATCTCATATGAGTGCACACACACACCCTCCTACACAAATCTACCTTCAAACCAAAGGATGCATACATGCTGTATAGAAAATAGACCATAGGAATGCAAAAGTAGAAGCAGCAGTATTCATTGAGGAGTTGGGTATAGTGAAGCAGCTCAGACACAGTGGCCAGGACCAATAGTAGAGGTAATGAGAAGTGGTGGGGCAGTATTGAGTTGAAATTTATAATCTCCCCATTGCTAAGTGTGGAGAAGTTGTCATGGCAGTCCTCTTTAAAAACTAAAGTCTATAGATACAGCCAGTGTCATAGCCTATTCTGATACTTAATCTATGCTACATTCTAATCGTGCCAAGAAGTAAGTGTTCCTGAACCCCAAAAGACCCCCAAGGAGACAATTCCAGTGCAATCACACCAGGATCTCTTTAGTCAAGCTCGAGCTTGGGCCACACCACCATCTCTGAAGCAGCAGAATGGGAGGGTGCAACCCCAACCCCTCATCAGGGAATGGCAAGCAAGCAAGGGAGTTTAAGCCAACAGGAAGGTACTTTGAAGCAAACCCATGAATAATCACAAACGGTCTAAAAGTACATCTGAAACAATCAGAATAATCTTTGATTGACTGTTGCTAGGAAATAGCTAGGGAATAATTCTAGAGTATGGGCCAAGGACAAGCCTTGTGGGGCGGGAGGCGGTCCTTCCTGGTACTTGGGTATAGCTTGGGTTCTGCTGTAGGTCAAAATCTCAGGTTCTTTTTCTTTTAAGATAGAGGCTAGTCCCAAGATGGAGTAGGTTTAGCCTCTCATAATCCATTTTATTTTATTTTTATTTATTTATTTATTTATTTATTTATTTTGGTTTTTTCGAGACAGGGTTTCTCTGTGTAGCTCTGGCTGTCCTGGAACTCACTTTGTAGACCAGGCTGGCCTGGAACTCAGAAATCCTCCCGCCTGTGCCTCCCACGTGCTGAGATTAAAGGCGTGCGCCACCACACCCGGCCATAATCCAATCTTATCACATGTCTTACTGTGCCTGGACAGTGGCTCAATGTATTGTCCTTAGTGCCAGCTATTTTCTCTGTTAACCCTCCAGACTCTTCCTTACCTGGGCATGGTGTTGTACGCGTTTGATCTCAGCATTCAGAAGTTTGAGGCCAGACTGCTGTATGTATAGGTTCCAGGTTAGCCAAGGTTACATAGACCCTGTCTCAAAGAGAAAAAGAAAAAAAGCTATTTCTTCTAGTGTGTGTGTGAGTAGTCAGTGGTTATATTTTTTTATGCTTAAAGCATACAAGAGTATCACATCAGATAGACAAGCCAAAAAATGCCCACATTTTTAAAAAATCCAAAAAAATGATTTCTTAGTTTTGATTTGGTTTGGATTTTTTGAAACAGGGTCTTACTATGAAGAGTAAGGGGTGGCTTGGTACTCACTGTGTAACCCAAGGTGGCCTCAAACTTGTGGCAGTTCTCCTTCAGCACCCTCCCTAGTAAAGGGATTTGTAGGCTTGTGCTACCATACTTAGCGCCTGATCTCCTACTGTTAGTAACTAATAGATATATTTCCCACATATTTATATATTTACACATATTTATATGTATGCTTTTACCAAATGGAAAAAAAAAACTTTTAAATGTATCCTTGTGGGAGGAGCGTAGGCAAGCATGCCATCATGCTTGCTTAGAGGTCAGATGATAACTTTGTGAAGTTGACTTTCTTCTTCCTCCTTTTCATGGGTTCTGGGAATCAAACTCAGGTCACCAGACTTGCACAACAACCCCTTTATCTATCGGGCTATCTTCTGGCCCACCAAAATGAAATTTTGTACATACAGTTTAGATTGTTTTGCTTTGCCAAGTCACCTAAACTAATTTTAAAAGCAATATTCAAATTCTTCCCTAGTTCATCCAAAAGTATACAGCTGATTTCTTGAAATCACTAATAATGTCATGTTATATTTTTCTGGTTATTAAAATTATGAAGTTATAGGAAATTAGGGAAAAGTAGGGGAAGTCTGGCATGCTTCCTGTGGGAGATGTCCCTGGCCATTGGACATGTGCAAGACCTGTGCTTGTGTGGAGGCCAGAGGGTAACATCAAGTTGTATCTTCCTGGTTCACCTTTTTACCCCTGGGGGCAACAATCTCTCAGGGAACCTGGAGCTCGCTTTGTTGGCTAGACTGGGTGGCCATCAAGCCTCTCCTCTGTCTCTAGCTCCTCTGGGCTGGGACTAGAGTCATTTTAACCTGGCTCCAGACTCAGGTTCTCAACCTGTGCAGCAAGCACCTCACCACTTGTCCTCTCCACTGGCCATTGTGCTTCCAAAAGAAAGCTGGTACATTTGGGTTTTCTTCAGTTTCTTGTGTTTGAATCAGATGAAATCCCCTTCCTTTCCCTTTGCTTTTCCTTTTCCTTTCTTTCCTTTCCCTGTTCCCCTTTCTCCCCTTTCCCCTTCCCCCTTTCAACCCTCCCCCCTCCCCCGCTTTCCAAGACAGGGTCTCTTGTGACCCCAGGCTGACTTCAATCCTGCTGAAACCTTTAGTTCTATATGGAATTATTCTAGCATCATTGTTTTAAAGTCAAACTGTCCTCTGCTTACCACACTGTAACGGCAGCTTTGTGTTCTCATATGACCGTTTGGCTTTAAATCAAGTCTTGATATCTGGTTGTTTAATAGTTTTCCTTGAAAGACTATTTTTAAATAGCCAAGTAGTGTAAGCTAATAGTGCCCCTTTCCTTTGCTTCCCTTTGCTTTCCTAAGTTCATTTTATATTGCCTCTTAACTTTAAAGGTCTCTGCCACAAGTTCAGTATCTCCTCTTTTTCATGCCCAGTTCAAACTTGAAGCCACAGTCTTTAGCAAGCACAGCTTCTCTTGGGTAAAGATTAGTACCAAGCTATCTTCACATAGTATGCTCTGCTGCCCTAGCTGCCAGTCTGCCAAAGGGCCCCAGTCTGTGCTGACTGCTGCTTGGACTTCTGGATTGTTCCTCTGGCTTCTTGAGACCTTCCTTACCAGAATTCCCAAGCCCAGAAGGTATGCTTTACCTTACATTTTTAATTACTGTTTCTCACCTCCATTGACCTCTAGCCTTATAAGGAGTGATTTCCCATGAAAACTTTTCAAAGTTCATAAGCCCTGCTGAGATTCTCATTCCCCTACTCTGACTGCTGTTGGCACAGTTTACTACCCCACTGAGATGCTTGTGTCAACTCTTTGTGTTTACTGTGGTTTGACAGTTCCCGGACTGCCAGCACAATACCCCCGTGTGTTTACTTCCTTCGAAATGCCTTAGAACAAGGAGGCATAAAAATAGCAAGTAGAATGCCTCCCCTCCCAGACCATTTGCTCTGGTAATACACAGAAATTAGATGGCTGGTTAGAAATTTTATGGTACTGAAAAGTCATCTGTTAGGAAGCATGAAGAAACAGTACTGTATGCCAGGTACAGCACTCAAGTATCTCATTTCCTTTCCTATTAAGCAAAAGCAGATATTAAACCCCATATTTTCAGTGTTTAAAAAACAATGGATTGTTTAAATTAAATATAAATTTAAAATTCATCGTACAACTGCTTCTTTAATTAAACATAAAACTTCTTTTAAGTAGAGTTGCACTAGCTGGTTGGCTGAAACTTAGAAGCAATGGCATGATCTTTCTGAAAGTTTCTGAAGGGCAAATGAGCCAGAGCCAAGATCTGCTGGAGAGGAAATAGAAATGCATGTTCTTTCAACAGGTAACTGAGGATTGAGAAGTATAGAAATCTCTGTAGTGTAGAAGGCTAGGAGAGCTTATAACCCCTAGAAAATAGAATACCTTGCCAAAATGTGACAGAAAGAAAACCTACTATCGCCTATGTTGTTGCCTTGGTTACAAACAGGTGATTTTGAAATAGGCTTGAACCAATTAATTATTCCATTTTCAAACAGTGAAAGATTCTGTAAAAAGCAGTTTGGTTATGAGTGGATTCTGTAGAAAGATGTAGAAACATCATACATTGTTCTTTAAATATCAGATATTGCTGGGTATGGTGCCTGATGTTAGTATTCCCAGAATGTAGAAGAATTAGGCAGCAGGATTGCCATAAATTGAGGCCAGCCTGAGCTATAAATTATAGCAAGGCAGGTGAGGAGGAGGAAGAAGAAGAGGAGGAGGAGGAGGGAGAGGAGGAAGAAGAGGAGGAAGATGAAAGTCCAGCATATCGTAGGAGAGTAAAATGGAACATTCACTTGAAATGTCTTTGGCAGTTTTTATAAACCTAAATATACACTTAACATAGGTCCTTATATCACACTCTTGGCATCTTTTAGTAAAAGTACCTGTATATGGATGTTCTTAGCATCTGTATTATACTTCTGTTTTTAACAGAAAATACTAGAAACAACCCAAATGTTATTCAGCAAGTAATGGTTGCACAATATTACATCTGTACAGTGAAATACTGCTGACCTTGTGGACAAATTTGATAAACAGGATGAACCTCAAGGGTATTATATAGAGTAAAAAAGAAGTCAACTTTAATGGGTTTGCCTACTGTTTGGTGCTGTTTACCTAACACTGGAGCTGGAGCTGGTAGTGCAGCCCGTAATAATTGCCTGCTCTTGAAGCTGAGGGAAGATGCTTTAAGCTCAAGATTTCTCTAAGCTACAGGGCAAGCTCTTCGACAATCTTGACAACTTTAGTGAGACCCTGTCTCAAATACAAAGTGAAAGATGAATAATGTTAATAATGTAACCAGTTTCTAATTTTGCTATAGGGGGTACATAGGATTCCATACTATTTTTGCAACTGTTTAAAATCTGTTACTTCAAAGTAAAAACTTTAAAAAAGAAAGTATATTATATATTTGTGTTATTGGAAGTATTATTCACAATAACCAAAAGGTGTGGTTAACCCAAGAATTCACTGACAATGACAAACTATGGCATATACACACAATGGAAGGTTATTTAGCAGTAGAAATGGATGAACCTCGAGAGAAGCTACAAGAGATGGGCCCTGGAGACTGTGGCTATGTAAAGTAAGTATGAGGAATAACTGTTTGGAGGGTACAAAGGTGTTTTAGAAGATAAAGGGTCAGCTAGATAGATAGACAGACAGACAGATAGATAGATAATGGGTTATTGCTTGTATAAGTAATACATTAATTTAAGTATACCCCTTTGTTTGTTTTGTTTTCATGTGTGAATGTTTTGCATGTATGTATGAATGTGCACCATGTGTGCACCTGGTGCCTGAAGCAGTCAGAAGAGAGGATGTCAGAACTGGAGCTATGGATGGCTGTGAATCACCATGTGGGAGCTGCAAGCTGAACTTAGGTCCTCTGCAAAGGCAACCAGTGCTCTTAACTATTGAGCCATCTCTCTAGCATACTAATTTATCTTTTAAAAAGGTGTATTTGTATTTTATGTGTCTGTGTGTTTACTAGTATATGTGTGCAGGTACCTGAGGAGTCTAGAAGAGGGTGTCAGATCGTCTGGAGCTGACAAGTGGTCGTGAGCCACTCAACATGGGTGCTAGGAGTTGAATTAGCCCATGCTTTTAAATGCTGAGTCTAACCTCCAAATATTTATTTACACTTTATTTCATTTTGAGAGCTGGGGAAATATCTCAATGGGTAAGAGCTGCTCTACAAATACAAAAATGAGGGCCCAAGTTTAAATTTCTAGCATCCATATAAAAAGCCAGGCATGTATGTCTATGTGTGTCTATAACCCCAGCATTGGGGTACGGAGACAAGCAGATCCCATGAGCTTGCTGGCTAAGTCAGTTTACCTAGGAAGGTAAGCACCTAGTTTAATGAAAGACATTGTCTTAAGGTAATAAGGTAGAGAGCAAAGGAGGAAGAAGACACCAATGTATTGCTCTGGACTCAAGAGCATGCACATGCACACACACACACTAGACAAGTAAAGAAAACCTTTTAAAACTAACAGAAGGCCAGGAGGTGGTGGTATGTACCTTTAATCCCAGCACTTTGGAGGCAGAGGCCAGCCTGGTCTACAAAGTGAATTCCAGAACAGCCAGACATATACAGAGAAACCATGTTTTGAAAAACAAAGCAGGTGGCTGGAGAGATGGCTTAGTGGTTAAGAGCACTGACTGCTCTTCCAAAGGTCCTGAGTTCAATTCCCAGCAACCACATGGTGGCTCACAGCCATTTGTAATGGGATTTGGTGTCCTCTTCTGATGTGTCTGAAGACAGCTATAGTATACTCATATATGTAAATAAATCTTAAAAAAAATAAAAACAAAACAAACAACAGTATTTTAGCTAATGTAGTTATTTTCTTAAGGTGATTTCATAATGAAAATAATTTAAGATAAATATGCCACAGGGTGTCTTTTTCAGTAACCTTAGTTGACAGTTACTTTCAAGACTTGAAATACAGCATTCCACACCTTCTAACCTTTAGAGTTTCTGCTTATAATCTTGCTGGAATTCTGGTGGACTTCTTTTATAAGTGACTTAACACTTCTCAATGTTCTTTCCTTATGTACTTTTAGCAGTTTAGCTATAATGATGTGGAGAGGTTTCCTTCTGAGCATGTCATCTTGAGATTCTAAATCTAAATCTCTGTAGGATCCTTTATGACAGTAGTTCAATTGTTTAATTATTCCCAAAATTATTGAACTATTGTATTCTCTTTGAGTTCAGAGATCATTTTTTTATTTTTTTCATAAGTTTAACTCCCTCACCAAAAGAAAATGTAAAAATTAAAAAAAAAAAAAACAAAAAACAACCAACTATCTGACCATGGAAGCTGTGGTGTGTCACGGTGTGTCACACAGTGCACCCTTTTGTCCACACAGCTTATTGGCAAATGTTTGTCATCGAGTCATTGGTCTGGTTTGAGGCCTCTGGCTTCTGCTACACCATCAATACTGCATCCTCACCAAGACTCTTCTCAGATACCATGCTTTAGCCTGAGTCATGGAGATCCTGCAGCTTTTCATCTGGAGGGCCACAGATTTAGGACCCGGGACATTGCCTCTCCATTGTCAGTGAATCTCCTCATACCTGTCTTTGTAATTAGTCCTGATAGCTTCCACCAACTTAGCCAAAACACCCTCATCTTCCAAGTTAACCTGTGTAAAGGCAACAGTGGTGGAAGTTGCTGTGGACCAGCCACCCCAGCCTGCCCATTCCCTTGATGATGTAGTAAGGCACCCCCAATCTTGCAACACAGGGCAGACAGGACGACCACCAAATCAATGGGGTCTAAGTTGTGGGCAGTCATCACCAGCTGCTTCTTGACTGTACTTGACTGTACTGATCCCTGCTGAAGGACAGGGTCTCTTAGGTGAGACTTCCCCTTTGCCAGCAGCTTTCTTCTTAGTACAGACTTGTACAGTCTTTGCTTCTTCTCTTAATTTGTCTCTGCCCTGTACTCTTGGGCAAGCTTAAGCAGCTGGACTGTCAGTGTGGCCCCCTCCTTCCCCTTGCCTTCTTTCCCTTGTGCACTGTGCCCAACTGGAGGAGATGGCTTCTTGGATCTTTAGATTAGACAGCAAAATAAAATAAGTTTTAAATGTGTTTCATTCATAAATTGAATGTTATAAAATTTTAAGCTTATATGATAGCAAAATAAAGAAGAAAATTGCAAATAAGATTGAAAATTGATTTGTTATTATAAAAATAAATTTGAGAAAATAGTTTTGTGGGTTTTTAAAAAATGAAGTTGAACATACTGTATGACCCAGCACTCGTATTAGCTGTGTGTTAGAGAAATGAAAACTTAAATTCTCAGAGCATCTGCACATGGTAAATGTATCTCTTACACATGATCTTTTCAACCTATGGTAAGGTTGTGACAATATAGCCCATGATAAGTCAAGAAACATCTGTACTATGGTTGCTGACTGTGTTACCATTGGGAGAACCTGTGTATAACATATGTGTGAGAATACAATTTTCACATCTGAGTTTAAACTACTTAAGAATGAATAGTTATCAGGTTAACTTGGCCAGAAATAAACATTGAAAAGGAAAATGAAGAACATCGTTAACAGCAATTATTAGAGATAAAATATTTATATAATACACACACACGAGAGAGAATACATATAAATCTATATTAGGCACGAAGAGTCCCAGTAATTTTGAATGAGAATTTTTAAAAATTTATTTTGAGTACACTAACTGTCAGACACACCAGAAGAGGGCGTCAGATCCCATTACAGATGGTTGTGAGCCACCATGCGGTTGCTGAGAATTGAACTCAGGACCTCTGGAAGAGCAGTCATTACTCTTAACTGCTGAGCCATCTTTCCAGCCCTTGAATGAGATTTTGGGGGTGGGGGTGAGGGGAGCTTTTCAAGACAGGGTTTCTCTGTGTAGCCCTGGCTATCCTGGAACTCACTCTATAGACCAGGCTGGCCTTGAACTCAGAAATCCGCCTGCCTCTACCTCCACTGCGTGCGTCACCACTGCCTGGTGAATGAGAATTTTTAAAAGTCAGGAAAGTACCCAAGAGAAGATTTTATAGGTGTACTTTTATACGTTCAAGATTCTCTGACATTTCAGCCAGTTAGTGGTGGTGCAACTTTTAATCCCAGCACTTTGGAGGCATAGGCAGGAGGATCTATGAGTTACAGGCCAGCTGGGTCTATAGAGTAAAGTTCTAGGACAGCCAGGGTTACACAGAGAAACCCGGTCTCAAAAAAAAAAAAAAAAAAAAAAAAAAAAAAAGAGGAAGAAGAGAAAAGAGAAGAAAAAAAGAAAAAGAATCTCTGAAATAATAAAAATAGGCTATAACTTTGTAATCTTACCCAAAAGAAAAATAGCTGTAAAAATACAGCATAGGACTAGAGAGATAGCTCTGTTGGTAAAGTACTTGCCACACTAACACAGGAACCTGAGTTTTATCCACTGGAACCTTAGGAGTGAATAGGGAATAGGTGGTTCCCTAAAGCCTGCACATTCCAGACCAGTAGGACATCAGGTCTCAAAAATCAAAAAGGTGGACGGAGCTCGAGAGACAGTATGTGAATTGCACTCGGAGGTACATATGTACCTGTATACACACATGGAAATACATATACACAGAGTAGAGCAATGTAATTTTCATTGTTTTGGCGGTGGTGGTTTGGTTTCTTGTTTGGTTTTTGAGACTAATGCCCAGGTTGACTGGCTCAGGATGACCTTGATGCTCCTCCTGGCACTCCCTGAGTGACCTTGCCAGATAACTTTGTATTGTTTTAAAGAAACTTGAAAAGCCTTGTTATGTAATCTGCCTTTGAAAATAAACAAAACTAATGCTTTTCCTTTTTTTAAAGGCATAAACTAACTACTGGAAAGCTGCGGAATAATGGAGCCAGACATCATTCGAATGTACTCTTCCTCCCCCCCACCTCTAGACAACGGAGCAGAGGATGATGAGGAGGATGAGTTTGGGGAGTTTGGTGGGTTTTCGGAAGTCAGCCCTTCTGGTGTAGGGTTTGTTGATTTTGACACACCAGATTATACTCGTCCCAAGGAAGACTTTGTACCTTCAAACCACTTTATGCCAATTCATGAATATTCAGAAGATGTAGATAGCCTTACAAGCTTTAAGTCTGTTCAGAATGGTAATGATAAGGATATCACTGCTGAACTTTCTACTCCTGTGAAAAGTCAATCTGATGTTGTACTTTCTACCACCAGCAAAGAAATGATTCCATCTAAAACTTTGGATCCTTCCATCGATGGTATGGAAAGCCTGGAAGACTTAGATAAAGTAGTGGTGCAGGGACCAAGCACTGGGCAACTCAGAAGTTTCTCTCCTGGAGATTTTAGAACTGATAAGAACATTGTTCACCAAACCAAGCAGTTAGAGAGCTGCAACGGTGAAAAGCCTCCTTGTCTGGAAATTCTAACAAACGGGTTTGCAGGTTTGGAAACTGTAAATCCTCAGGGAACAGATGACCTGGACAATGTGGCAGATTCAAAGGGATCGAAGCCTCTTAACACTTGTGGCACCGAGTGCATTTTAGAGTCTGCAGCTAGTCATGCTACGGAATTTGCAGATTTTTCTACATTTTCCCAAACAGAAAGGACACAACTGGAAGAAATAGAATGTCCAGTTTTAAATGATGGTGATACACTGACCATTCAGGGAAACAGCAAAGGCCCCAGAGTCAAGGAACTAAACTGTGTGAAAGAAGTGACTTTGGATGGAAGCTTTGAGGATACGGGGAACACTGAAAGAGAACATCAGGTCTGCGTCTCAGAAATCCATGCCGTAGCTGACAGAGGGCTCAGTGTTGAAAAACAAGACCTTCAAACACTGCAACAGGATGAGTTTCTAAATTCAAGGATTCAGTCTGAGGCTTGGAGCTTGGTAGACTCAAGTGAAAATTCAGAAGCCATTACAAAGGAGCGGTGTAAAATGGAAAAAAATGACTTATTTGCCTCTAAGTGTGCTGACTTATCCATGGATTCTGTTAAAACTTCAGACGTTAATGAAATTGGTTCTTCCAAAGAAGAAAACAGAAAGCTGACTAATCCCAAAAGCCCAGACCCTGATCCCACAGGACAAAATGCTTTGGATGATTCTGCTGCAAGCATGAAAAATGGTGACAGTGGGAATGGCTTTGTGACTTGTCATGATACCAATGAGGATGATTTTGGTGACTTTGGTACAGCCAATGGCACCACTCCACCCTTTGTTACTAGTACTCAAGATTCAATGAGTGACGTCACTTTTGAAGACTCCTCAGAGCATTTTCTACATCTTAGTGAACCAGGTGATGATTTTGGAGAATTTGAGGATACAAATGCTGTTTCTTGTCAAGAGGAAATGAGATTTACTGAGTCAGACCTAAGACAGACTTCTGATGGCTTATCAGAGGAATGTCCATTGGCAGGAGAGTCTGGTGGAAAAGACAGTAAACCTGACTCAAAACTGAAAAATGGTCAAGACAGTGAATTTGGAGATTTTGATTCTGTGCCAAATACTCAAGGTAGTGCTTTTCAAGACTCGGATGATTTTGCAGACTTCAGTTCAGCAGGTCCTAGCCAAGCTGTAGATTGGAATGCTTTTGAGGATGAACAGAAAGATGGTTGTTCTTGGGCTGCCTTTGGGGATCAGCAGGAGACTGAGTCTCATCATCTAAAGGAAGTCTGGCAGTCACAGAGGACAGATGAAACTATGGGCACTCTGGGAACCCCTAAGATGCACAGTGTTTCTTCAGCAGCTTCCAAAGGAGCAGTTGCTAGTGGCCATTTGCAGGAACCAGGCACTTCAGTTCAGGTATGTACTTACTGCCTCTGATTTGTAGAACATATTAATTGCCAAGGAGACTTCTAATACAGCTTTAAACAAAATTACCTGAGTATCTGTCAAAGAGGTTTCTGTGTGATATA
Organism: Mus musculus; assembly: GCF_000001635.26. Taxonomy (NCBI): domain Eukaryota; kingdom Metazoa; phylum Chordata; class Mammalia; order Rodentia; family Muridae; genus Mus; species Mus musculus. The sequence continues at coordinate 20,725,571 of NC_000077.6, read as the reverse complement.
TGAGGTTTGTTGGTCTGGTTTGCACATTAGTTAGATTTTTCACAACCCTTTGAAAAATTGTAAAACTGCTACACAGGGAGTGTCTTAACTAGTTAACAGGAATTTATCAATTTAAATTATCCATGGATAGTATCTGTTTTAAATAGTAGCCATTTTTCCTTCTGTTTTTATCTTTAATAATTATTTCAATTAACAGACTGGTGAAATACTTTCAGTTTAGAATGGGTTTCTGAGCAAAAGACAACTGGGAAAACCCTTTTTTTGTTTGTTTGTTTGTTTTTTGTTTTTTTGAGACAGGGTTTCTCTGTGTAGCCCTGGCCATCCTGGAACTCACTCTGTAGACCAGGCTGGCCTCAAACTCAGAAATCTGCCTGTCTCTGCCTCCCGAGTGCTGGGATTAAAGGCATGCGCCACCATGCCCGGCGACTAACTCCTTTTTAAAAAAAACAAACAAACAAACAAAAAGCTTTAGAGGTTTAAATAAAATGTCAGCTAACTCTGTCTCTTAAAAATTAGATTGAAGTACAGTTTTGATTGTAGAGAGCTAATGGGACTTAAAACTCCATGATTTAACAGCCACAGAAAGATCTGGCATGAGATAATTTAAAGTAGCCCTGGAAGAAGTGACTGTGGATTAACCTGCTGTTGTCATATTAATTTATTTATATCATTTCTTGCTTATGTGTATACGTAGCTTTTGCTTTATGACAATTCTTATGGAGTAGAAATATCAGGGAAGATATTTTTACTACTCAGCACCTGTGTACAATTCTTTCTGGATAATTCTCTTTCAGAAAAGATTCCTTAATATTTATTTTAATCTAATACAGCACCTGTACTTGACGCTTGAAATCAATGTTTCCCAATCCTGAGTTATACTCTCTGTACTGGTTTTTACCATTCCTCAGCCCAGGCGGTGAAAAAAAAAAAGGGCATTTTCTTGAAAAGAAAAGTCACTACTTTATAGTGGTGATTGGTGCGAACATCTTGTCCATAGGCTTGTGTTAATATACTGTGAGTATGGTAGTATGCTCTATTTTCCCAGTTGTCTTTTGCACAGAAACCCATTCTAAACTGAAAGTATTTCACCAGTCTGTTAATTGAAATAATTATACTTCACTGCTTGTCATTCGCTTTGAGAGTCTGAATAGTTTGTTTGCTAATTCAATTATTGCATGGCTTAGCTATGTGTAGTGTTAGTATTTAATAATTCATTATTGAGGAAGAGCTTTATAATTCTAAATAAGAAATTAACTGATTTTAATACAAGATGAAGACTGTTGCTTTGACCTAACCCTTTTCCTATTTAGTCTCTTCTCAGTAAAGTATAGGGTGGCCGTGGTTTTGGATGATCTTTACTTTGTAGCCTTAGAACTTTTAACATCATCAGATAATGAATTCTTAAAAGTATGGCCACTTCAAATGGAAATTTCTTACATCATTCATGTTGAATTTCCTTATATGTAATTTAATAATTGAGTACACATATAGATATACATGTATATGGGCTTCATTGGAATGTGACATGTGATTTTGCATCTTGACAAACTCTTGAAAGCTTTATTTATGGTTTGGTATAATGAGGGAAAAATCTGTACAAACAGGATTTCGCTATGTGAAAATAAAATGTAAACTGCATAGAGATAGCAAAAATACTTACTAAAAAGTGCTGAGATCTTTTGGCCCAGGCTTCGCGCACTTTCGTTACTAAGGAAGGGGACATACAATAGACCTGCTAGCTGACTGAGTCAGAAGTGAGGACAGATTAAACATCCTCACCTGATGTTCTGAAGGAAACTGGCCTGGACTTTCCTCCCTGGACTTCAGATTCTGCTGAAAAAGTACATTAGTCCTAATCTTGCCCTTTGAGAGGGGATTAGATTTGTTAATGTTTTTCTTAAAATGTCTCCTGGTCGTGGTAGTCAGCTTCCTTTCTCAGCCTGTTCACACTGGGTTGCAGGCATGAGCCACCACATCTGGCCAGCAATCTTGATTAAATAGCAAAAAGGCCTTTTTAACAAAGCATTGATTTAGCTGTGAACTCCTAGAAAACCTTACATGTTACTCAAAGTGGTACTTGAGAATTTAGGTCATTGGTAAATACTAAGATTTTCTTCAAGAAGGAAGGGTATGAGTTATTTTTTGTTATTAGCCATCTAACAGGTATTACTGAAAAAGTTATTAGATGAAATTTGAGAACTTTAAGAATGAAGGGTATACAGGGGCTGGAGATATGTCTCAGCAGTTGAGAGAGCTGCTCTTTTGGAACATTCAGGTTCATCCCCAGCATCCATGCCAAATAACTCACAACTGCCTGGAACTCCAAGTCCACGGACATGGGCTCCCTCGCTTGCACCTACACTATGTGCACATACCCACATGGAGTCACATGTAAACATAAGAGAAAATAAAGTTATAAAACCTAAGGATGGCTTAGCAGTTAAGAGCCCTTGTTACTCTTGTAGAGAGTACAGATTCCCAAAACCCACATAGGAGCTTCACAACCATCTGTAACTCCATTTCCAGGCACCAGTGCCCACTTCTGAATTCCACTGGCACCAGGAATGCTCATGGTACACATAAATAAATGCAGGTAAAACATTCATACCCATAAATAAATTCTTAAAATTTTTACATAAGTAAAATTTAATGGTGTGGGCTGGCAGTTCTTCAGTTCTTTCTTTACTGCCATGCCATGCCCCTTGCAACTATACAAAAAAAAAAAAAAAAAAAAAAAAACAAAACAAAACAAAAACCTTCTCTGCTTACAAAAAAATTAAAGATATCACAAAAAAAAGGAGGTGGTGAAAAACATTTTGGCTTATGCTATTTTGAGATTAAGTTACTAGTGTTTCATCAGAAAATCAGCATTCTCAAATTGAATATAACAGATCATTTTTCCTCTGTAATCATTTGCCCAACATTGTGCGTGTTTGACTTTTGCATGCACATTTGAATTTATATCTGGAAATAGAAGTATCAAAATAAAGGAATTAAGATTTTATGTGATGGCTCATTCCAGTAATCCCAATACCCTGGAGGCTAAAACAGAAGGACTTGGGGTCAAGGCCAGCTTGATCTCTATAGAGTGTTCCAAGCCAGCTTAAGCTTCATAGTGAGTTCCATCTCAAAAAACAAACAAACAAATAGTAAAATTTATCAATTTTTGTTTACTAAATATTTGGTTGAATTGTATTTCCTTTTTACTGTTTCCCCCTCACAAAATTTGACAATCTGGCCTTTAATACCAAGTAGGAGTACTATGTTAGGTTTGTCCAGAGACTACAGAGGGAACAAATTGTCTTTTCAGAGTCTGGTAAATATTACAGTAGCCATTCTTTTTTTAGTTTGAAATTAGGAATTGGTAAGTGTACAAGTGTAGCTTGTATTTGATATCTTACTTAATATTTAATGATGGCTAGGCATAAGGTATCCTCTGAAGTGGAAGATTAAATTACTCTGATTTAAGTTTCTTCTGTGTAAGACTTAGTGTTATCAATAGCAAAACTATTGACAATAGAAAAAACAGTATTTCTTCATAAGCAAAAAAGAAAAATAATTGGAAATAAACTTAAGAGGATTTTTAAAATTTGTCTTAAATTCAAGATATTGTAAAGAGATGTGCATTTCAGTAGTAGAAGAACAGAGTATAAAATCTCAAGGGTCCTTCCACTCACGCTGCTGAGAAGCTGAACAACACTTACTGAACTTACAACTTACTGAAGTTGGTAAGACTTACTGGGGGTACCTTCTGACATTAATAGGAGACACAGTTTCAGAGCAAACTCCCTATCTTCTGTCTCTTAAAACCATTTCACACCCTCTTCTGAATCTTAGGTGCTGGTGTTGTGTCCAGCTTTGTAGATGTGTTCATTGGAACTGGGCTCTAGGCTGCATTTTGATTGGTATGGTTTTCTGTAGTGGTCTCTGTCCGTTGCAAAGAGGAGTTTCCTTGATGAGGGGTGAGGTAGTACACTTTTCTGAGGGTATAAGGACAAATATTTAGAATGTAGTTAGGAATTGTGCTGGTTTCATAAAGTAGTGACTGTAGGTTCTCATCTAAAATTCATGACTTCACAATCCATGTATCTTAGTTAGGGTTTCTATTGCTGTGAAGAGACACTATGACCAAAGCAATTCCTATAAAGGACAACATTTAATTGGGGCTGGCTTACAGGTTTAGAGGTTTAGTCCATTGTCGTCAAGGTAGGAGCATGGCAGCATACAGGTAGGCATGGTGCTGAAAGAATCGTGAGTTCTACATCTTCAGCAAAAGGAAGCCAGGAGCAGACTGTGTTCAGGCAGCTAGGAGGAGGGTCTCAGAGCCCACTCCCACAGTGACACACTTCCTCCAACAAGGCCACACCTATTCTAACAAGGCCATACCTCCTAATAATGCCACTCCTTGGGCACAGTATATTCAGACCACCATGTTCCACTCCCTGGCCCCCATAAGCTTGTTAAAACACATGAGTCTATGGGGGCCATACATAGCCATAGCATAATGCTAAAATATTTAGCCCAACTACAAAGTCCCCATAGACAATAATAGTCTCAATAATGTTAAAAGTCCAAAGTTCAAAGTCTCTTCTGATGTTCATCCAGTTACTTAACTGTAATCCTCTATAAAATTAAAATAAAAAGTAGATCACTTACCTCCAACATCACAGGATATACATTATCATTCCAAAATGCCATAGTGAGGAAATACTGGACCACTGCAAGACCAAAAGGCATCTGGGCAAACTCCAAACTCAGCATCTGTATGTCAATGCTCTCTTCAGGTCTCCAACTCATTTGATCTTTGTTTAATGCAACACAATTATTTCTCTTTGGCTAGTTCCACTCCCTGTTAGCAGCTTTCCTCAGCAGGTATCCCATGGCTCTGGCATCTCTAACACACTGGTATCCAAGGCAACTTCAGCTACACAGCTTCTTGTTCCAGTATCTGGGATCCACGCACAATCTTCTGGGCTTCTCAAAAAGGCTTGGGTCATTTCTCCAGCTCTGCCCTCTATAGCACTCTAGGCTCTGGTTGACTCCACTGCTGCTACTATTCTTGATGATCATCTCATGGTTCTGGCATCTCCAATAAACTTGGGTCTTCCACTGCAGCTAGGCTTCATCAATAACTTCTTGTGGGCTCTCTTTATGATGCCAAGCCTCAACTTCTTTGCATGACCCCTTAAGTCCTGGGCCATCAACTTCAACTGAGGCTGTATCTTCACCAGTCATCTTCCTGGCCTGTCACAGTGCCAAGTCTCAGCTGCTGTCATGCCCTTCATGCCTTCAAAACCAGTACCACCTGGGTGATCCTTACACATTAGCAAGTTCAGCTACAGCACAAGGAACAACTTGGCTATCTCTGTAACACAGAATCTTGGTGCTCTCACCACTTCCCAGAAGATCTCATCTCAGTGATGCTGGTCTCTTCCTAATCACTGCTAATTTCTTACTTCCAGCTAGCCAGCATCAGTTGTCAAAGTAGTCTTCTACTCTGGATTCGAAAGCCAGAGCCACATGGTCAAAGCTGCTGAGTTCTGCTGCTTACTGGAGCTGGAACATGGCCCCTTGTTCTATTACATTACTTTCTGTTTTTCAACTTCTTCACTGCCTAAGCTTAGCTGTCCTCAAACTTGCTCTGTAGATTGACCTTGAATTCAGAGATCTGCATGTCTCTGTATGCTGGGATTAAAGGTATGTACAAACCACTCCTGAACCTAAGCTTTTCTCTACTTGGTTTCCAGTATCGGGCATGATTTCCCTGGTGTTAGTGGTCTTAAGTCCAACTAGAGAGCTGTTGGTGCCACTACTGCATCCTTTGTGATACTGTGCCATGCTGGTCATTCATATGCTTCGTAGCTGAGTAGGGCTGTGAGTTGCTTCCCTCTTTTGAAAGCTTATATGGAGCCTTCTGGTACCTTGAAGCTAGTCCTCAGAGGGAAGCATTTCAGGTCAGTTCTAGTTTAGGGGCTCTGGGGCCAAACAAGGGCAATTGCAATAAATAACCTGTAATATTTGGAGAGTCTCTTGGACAACCATGACTAACAACTGATAATAGGGCTTCTCACGTCTGATGTTGCCATTTTGTTTGATGGTCTTTGGCTCACTGATGTAGCATTGCCAGCCAGGATGAGAAATGTTCATTTAAACTGTGTGTGCACACAAGCACACTCCTGGGTATGCATATATGTATATATGTGTGTATGTGTATACATACACATACATATATATATATACACACATATATATACATGCATATTTTAGAGCTATTTATGTGGATAATTAATAGTATGACTCTTTATGATTTTTTTCAGACACCTTCCTATTGTTTTATTCTATTTCTTTTGCATTTATCTCCCTCTCCTCTCCCTAATTACAGCCCTTTTTTTCCTCCACCCCGATACTCCCCTCTCTGTTGTCCTCCAGTCCTCCTATTCTGGCCAGTGGTCCCACTTTACTTTCCTGGTTTCTGCAGTGACTCCAGGATATGTATCCACATCTCAAGATTTAGAACTAGGAACTTCCAGTGAGGGAGAACATGTGACATTTGCCTTTCTGGATCTGGGTTACCTCACTCAGCACGATATTTTCTAATTCCATCCATTTATCTGCAAAGTTTGTGACTTCCTTTTTTTTTATAGCTGCATATTATTCCATTCTGTATATGTACCACATTTCCATTATTCGTTCATTGTTTGAAGATTGTTTCCATTTCTTAGCTGTGGTGAGTAGACTAGCTGCAAGCATGGTTGAGCAAGTATCTGTAGTGTACAGTATTAAGTCCTTTCAGTATATGCCAAGGAGTGGTTGTGTTATATGGTAGATTTACGTTTAGCTTTTTGAGAATTCTCCACACTGATTTTTAGCATGGCTAGACCAGTTTGCAAGCTGGTGGGGTTTCTTTTAAAAGATTCATCACATAATCTACTGCTAATATCAATCATAGCACAATACAAAGAATGCATTAAGCTCTTATTACCAGTGTACATTGTAATTAGATAAACATGCCAACCCATGCATGTAAAAGATTTAAATAGCTTACAGGAAGATAAGTTTTGCAGACAGAGCAGTCTTAAAATGAAGTGTAATATACATTGATTACATTATCCTCCCAACTGTGTTCCGGATTTAAGAATTAAAGATGTGGTTTGTGCCCTCAAAGCCCCTATAATTTTCAGAAGCTCAACTTAAAACTGCTTTCATGAGCTGTGCAGTGGTGGTGCATACCTTTAATCCCAGCATTCAGGAAGCAGAGGCAGGCAATCTCTGTAAATTCGAGGCCAGCCTGAACTGCACATCAAGTTCCAGGACAGTCAAAGATACATAAAAAAAACAAAATCAAAAATCAAACAAACAACAAAAACCCTGCTTTCATGGCCAGACAGTGGTGATGCATATACCTTTGATCCCAGCACTTGGATGGTAGGGAGAGGTGTATCTCTGTGGGTTCAGGGCCAGCCTGATCTGCAGAGTGAGTTCCAGGGCAGCCAGGGCCACACAGAGAAACCTTGTCTCAAAAACAACAATAAAACTGCTTTCCTCCCACTTAATATTTATGTGGCCTGAGGCAAGTTAATGTAACTTCTCTATGCTCCATTTTTCTCAACTAGGAAGTAGACATAATATTGTTACTTTTGGAGCTAGAAAGATTGCTCAGTGGTTAGGAACACTTGCTGCTTCTACAGAGGACTTGGGTTTGGCTCCTAGCACCCACACCATGTGGCTCACAAACACCTAGGCACCTGCATGCACATGGTAATACATATACATACTAAATAAATAATGTATAATTACTTCCAGAATGCTTCTTATATGCCTTAAATGGGCCAATAATTGTAAAGCATTTAAAATAATGTCTGGCACATGGCAAGTACTATGTAAGTATGATTTATTAAGCAAAAACTCTAGTACATTATATCAGGCCTATTCCATGTCTGTTTTCAGAGAAAAGACCTTTGGTCTTTTGCCAAATTTAGTTTCTCACATTTCTAAACAGAACTGTACTGATTCTGTCTGCTTTACAAATGTCATCTTACCTATATATGGAAACTAGAGCTTAGCCAGTCTAAATTTTTGGAGTTTTATTCTTTATTCAAGTTCATATGTATTTGAGTATGTTAGTAAATGTCACTGTTCAGCCAATCATGGTATTATATGCCTATAATCCCAGAATTTGGGAGGCTAAGAGAAAATTCTACAGGCTGGTGAGATGGCTCAGTGGGTAAGAGCACCCGACTGCTCTTCTGAAGGTCCGAAGTTCAAATCCCAGCAACCACATGGTGGCTCACAACCACCCGTAATGAGATCTGATGCCCTCTTCTGGAGTGTCTGAAGACAGCTACAGTGTACTTACATATAATAAATAAATAAATCTTAAAAAAAAAAAAAAAAAGAAAAAAGAAAATTCCACATTTGAGGCCAGGCTGAGCCACTTGGAAAAAAAAAGTTTGGCCTATAAAGATGGCTGCCTTTCCGGAGGACCTGGGTTCAATTTCTATCATCTATATAGCAGCTTACAATCATCTATTATTCTGGTTCTAGCCTCCACAGGCACCAAGTATGCATGTAGTGCACAGGCATACATGCAGGCAAAACACCCATACACATAGGATACAATTTAAATATTTTTAGGTCACAATTTAGATTATAAGTTACAACTTTTAAATATTGGGTGGTGTCCCATTAAGTCAGAAGTAGAAATAAATGTTCTGTAATAACCAGTTATATTTTGCTTTGAAATATAGATAGGTCAGTATAAAGAAAGTTCTTTTTTACTCATTAAAGTAAATCAAATTCAGTGTTTTACTTCAGCGTCTCTAGTCTTTAATGTGATCATTTTAATGCTCAAACTTTAATGGTTAAAAAAATGCTTGTTGGTTTAAGTAGTGTCTGATCATAGTGTCTTAAAAAATCAATTTCTTGGGGAAAATATCTATCGGGTCACAATGAAGCTATTCTTTTTGGTAGTTTTCTTTTCTTCTGAGTATACTGGTTATATTCTTATGATTTGGAGAGTTGGCTCTGCAATTAGGAACATAGTTAAACTTGCATAGGATCCAAGTTCAATTCCCAGCACCTACGTGGTGGCTTACAACTGTCTGTAACTCCAGTGCCAGGATATCTAACTCCCTTTTCTGACCCCAGGGGTCACCAGGCACACACATGGGTCACTTACACACATGTAAGCAAAACGCTAATACACATAAAATAATAAAAATTAATTTTAAAGTTAAATATTTTAAACATATCTACTGTATGCTTCATACACGTTGTGTTTTGTAATACAGTAAAGACAACTAAAAATAAATCATCCACTGATATCCAAAGTTTAGAATATGCAAGGAGTAGCCTCCTCAAACAAGAGTTTAAACAAAAGGCTCTCTCTCTTAAGAGGAGACACTTCCTTTAATCTCAGCACTTGGGAGGCGAGGCAGACATATCTCTGTGAGTTCCAGGCCAGCCTGGTCTAGAGTATGTTCCAGAACATCCAAGACTGATACATAGAGAAATCCTGTCACATACGCCAGCAAGATTTTGCTGAAAGTACCCTGATATAGCTGTCTCTTGTGAGGCTATGCTGGGGCCTAGCAAACACAGAAGTGGATGCTCACAGTCAGCTATTGGATGGAACACAGGGCCCCCAATGGAGGAGCTAGAGAAAGTACCCAAGGAGCTAAAGGGGTCTGCAACCCTATATGTGGAACAACAATATGAACTAACCAGTACCCACCGGAGCTCGTATCTCTAGCTGCATATGTAGCAGAAGATGGCCTAGTCGGCCATCACTGGGAAGAGAGGCCCCTTGGTCTTGCAAACTTTATATGCCCCAGTACAGGGGAACACCAGGGCCAAGAAGTGGGAGTGGGTGGGTAGGGGAGCAGGGTAGGGGGAGGGTATAGGGAACTTTCAGGATAGCGTTTGAAATGTATATAAAGAAAATAATACATAAAAAAAATTTAAAAAGAAAAAAGAAAACAAGAAAAGGGGGTCAGGGGACGGAATAAAGGGAGGGTACTTAAAAGCTAACTTCTGATTCTTGGGGGAAGATACAGAATAGTTGAATTTAATTTATTGCTACATTTCTATGTGATAGGAATTACTAGGTTGAGCCAAGTGATTTTTATTATGCTTTAGAATATTAAATAGGGCTAGAAAGCATCAATGGTGAGCAGTGGGCCTAGCTTTGACTCTTTTTCTTTAGTATATTTCTGTTATGTGAATCTTCTGTATACTAAGAATAACTGATACAAATTGCCACTTCTGACTGGCACTGAGTACCAAAAGTATTTAATAGTCTCTTTGTTCATCTATTTTGTGGGGTGGGCCCTGAGATCTCTAGATTATACTTGCAGAAGTTGAGTCTTAGTGCCTGGTGTGCAGCCCCCTCTGTAGGTGTCAGCACAATTGTGTCAGCACTGTAGTACTGCAGACATGTGGCTTTGTACTGACAACAACCTTGGTTTCATAGGTAGTTGGAAATAGATTATTTTAAGAGTAAAAGCCCTGTAGTGGCACATGCCTTTAATTCTAGCACACAGAGGCAGAGGTAGAGTGGCAAGGTAGGGAGTGTCTCTTGAGTTCAAGCTCAGCCTGTTCCACGTAGTGGTTACTAGACTAGCAAAGTTATACAATGAGACTCTCGCTTTAAAAAAATAAAATAAATGTCACATCAAATTTAATTTAATCAAAAATCTTTAATTCTCTTAGCTGTTCTTTTTGTTGTTGTTGTTATTGTTGTTGTATCAAGCTCTTTCCCTGTGGCTGATGCTGTTAGCTATTTGATATTTATTTATTGCTCCAGTTCAGAGGTTGGCAAAGAATGGCCCAGGGGACAAATCTGTCCCTTACTTCTTGCTTTTGTACATAAGTTTTTTCTAGAGCCCACTCATACTTGCTTTTTTAGAGATGAGCTACAAAGCCTGAAGTATCTATACCGTTCTCTGTTGAAAAGGTTGCTGCTAAACCTTGTGTTGCCTCGTTTAACAAAAGATTGGAAGCAGCTGTATTTTATGTCTAATTCTAAAGATATGTTAGACTCAGTTTTAAATTTTTTTATGTAGCTTCTATCATTTGTGGGGGAATGCTGAGGAAAAAGGAAAAACAACAAAAAATGAGCTGGGCAGTGGTGGCGCACACTTTTAATCCCAGCACTTGGGAGGCAGAGGCAGGTGGATTTCTTGAGTTCAAGGCCAGCCTGGTCTACAGAGTGAGTTCCAGGACAGCCAGAGCTACACGGAGAAACCCTGTCTCGAAGGGGAAAAAAAAAACCCTGAAGTAATTAGGCTAATGGAATTTCCTTCTCTCAAATACACTGCAGTCATTTGAGCACTTGTTCATGGTAACACTAGTATGCCTAAAACCTGTGTTATGTATAGTACTGCTTAGCCAGTTGTATTTAGGATTCCTGTTTTCTTCTGGTAACAGGTTGAGTTTTTTCTCCCTTCACTTTAAGAAGATAATAAAGATGGTAACAGTAAAGATTTACTTTTCAGGTAAATAAAATGTGGTCCTAGGTGAGTTTTTATTTACCTTCCTTGCCCAGGAGGGCAGTGCTCATCAGGTTTCCAATTAGATAGTTATCTGATCTCCTTCAAAGTCATGGCTGTCCCTTCCTTCCCCTTGAAGTCAGTCAGTGCTGGGTCCCCTTGACACACTCAAGTTTCAAGAGCCTGGGGATCCGAAGTCTACCTACCCTTTGCTTTAGGGCTCATAATTGAAAGTGAGACTTTTTCTCATCTCCCGTGAATATAATGAGGGTGTCAGAGAACTTTGGCAGAGATAGCAAAGGAGTACCTTGAGACTAATTATAATGTGATGATGGCTTGCTCTAGTGCAGCTTCCAAAAGGGAAATTTGGGTTTGGAAAATGTGATTATGGAAATTATGCCTTTGTGTTTCTTCTTTCACTTACTGACTACTTCAGAGGAGAAATCAACTGTTAGCTTGTTTGTGTCAATTACGAGGAATAAATATTGTGGTATTTTTCTGTTATCAATTTTAGTAGTACATTTATTCTTCCAATAGGCTTTAATTTATAACAGTTTGTATTTCTACTTAATGTTTAAACAATAAATTGTACTCAGTTTTAAAATATCTTACATGTATATGAAAACAATTAGGACAATGGGAGTAAGGTTGCACATATTTAATAAATACAGTGATATCCCCCCAAAAATCATTATTTGAAATCCAAGAAGTTTGAATTAATAATAAAAAATACTCAAAATGCCAAGTAAATTCATCTGTTTATTTTATGGTGAAAAATACTCTAGTAAATATGTAGGTTTTACCTCAAGGTAAGTAGAGAAATGAGATTTATTTATTAAAGATAATATAGAACGTCAAAATGATGAAGAGCTGGTGAATTTCTTATTAGTAAAAATTGAGATGCTCAGGCCAGCAGGATGGCTTTGTGGGTAGAAGTGCTTGCTGCCAAGCCAGAAGAGCTCAGGTTAATTCCTGGGACCCATCTCCCAACAGTCGGCCTCTCACCTCCAGCTTCCCACCACAGCATACCCACCATTACTACACAGGGGATAAATACATGTAAAAATGTAAGGTGTGTGCGTGTCAGTACAGGTGCCCAAGAAGCCCAGAGCTGGACTTGTGGGGACTGAACCCCGGCCTCTGGAAGAGCAGCAAGTGCTCTTAATGACTTCAGTCCCCCAATTGGTTTTTTGGTTTTTTGGGTTTTTTTGTAATTGAGACCCTCTTTCTTACTGTGTTCTTCATTTGTTGCAGCAGTGGAATTTCAAAAAGGCTTTCATAATTAAGGGTTTATGTCAAGAAAAGTAATTCTTATTAGCCATGGTAGCCTACATGCACCGTTCAGTGCTCGCTGTGCTGTGGGTAATGGAGAAGATAAATGGTGCCTGGGGTTTTTATTGTTGGGCTCTGTTTTTATTTTTGGGGGTTTTTTGTTTGTTTTGGGGGGGTATTGGTTTGTTTGGCTTTTGGAAGATTTTTTAGACTTGGAAGTTACTGTCTTTACTAGACGACAGAGTAATGGCTTTTCCTCTGTAGAACTGTGTGACAGACTAAGACACGACATAGAAAGCGCCAGTGGGGCCTTGCCACCTGCTGCAGCAACAACATGATTACTTAATCAATTAGTGGAGTTGTTGACACTATTTTCTGTACTTGAGTAGTGATTTCCTTCTGTGTGGTGGGGGGGGGCGGGGGGGTGAGATCATTAAAACTGAGTCATCATTAAAACTGAAGAAATGAAAGTGAACTTTTTGGGGGTTGATTCAGACAGCTTTACTCAACCGGTTGGAGAGAATTTTCGAAGCCTGTTTTCCGTCTGTGTTTGTCCCTGATGTGGAAGAGGAGGTTTCTTCCCTGAAGCACTTGCTGGAGACACACAGCTCGCCAGCAAAAACAAGAGAGGCCTTAGCTGACCGTGGGTAAGTAGAAACTGTTCTTAGAGAACTGTGACTGTTAGTTTTAGTTGTTATAATTTGTAAAGCTATCTGAACAGCATTGTTTTAAAATACTATAATTATTGACCTAATCGTGTAAAAAGACTTAAGGGGGAAATCGCTGTTTCTCTACTTCTGAGATGTTTCTTTTGATGTCTTTAAATCAACATTTGAATCAGCCTGTTATGTCACCTCTGCACTACCTAGTGTGATAAACAATTTGGGGTGTATTCAGACTGTGCTGACTATCTGACTATATAACCCAGGCTGCACTCAAACTCAAGAGCCCCCAAGTGCTGAGATTACACGTGTGTCACACACTTGGCTTAACTGACAGTGTAGACCTGCTTTTCTCACCAGCTCCATATACACATATCTCACCTTCTGATAAAATGTTTAAATCTTGTATTTTCCTTTTAACTGTATAAATGCTAAATGCACACTTGTTTTCTTTTATACAGTGTCTTCCTAAACCTTATGCAAGATGAGCATCCCTAATTTGGAAATCCATTCTTTGGAGTGCTATGACATGTAACACTTGTGGGAGCTGTGTAGAGGTGTAGAGCAGTTGTAGATTACCTGCTGATATGCTTGTGCAAGGCCCCAGGTTTAATTTCCGCCACTGAAAAAGGAAGGGGTTGACTTTTTTAATCTACACATTTTTGAACATTGACATTATATTTAAAAAGTTTATAATTTTGGAGCATTTCAGATGCCCAACTGATAAAGTCTATATAGATATTCCAGACTCTAAACCAGTCTGAAACCTGACACCCTTCTGCTCCCGAGCACTTCACGTAGTCTCTGTCTTATTTTCTACATCTTTCTCTGCCCCTAAGAGCTATTTACACAGTTTTACTTGACGAGATTTTACTTAGCAGGCTGTCATCCCTCCTCACCCTCGAAGTTTCAGAGTGGCTCAGCCCAGGCCTCTCTATAACTGTCGCCTCAGGGCTTCCCAGGCACATGGCGCGTTTACTATGTTCTGTTAATACAGATGTATACGCTGTTGTTACTGATCTGAAGTTTTACAGTGAACTGCCTAGATGTGAGTCTTTCCATGCATTCCACTGGTAGCTTGTTCCTCAGAAGCAAACCCTTCTTTATTGTTTTGCCTTTACAACTGCTGTCTCGCCTAGGCCTCTGTCCCTTTCCTAGGTTCCTGCAAATTATTTGATTTTGAAGTCATTCCATTTCTGGCCAGTCTTTTTATAATTTCTCATTCTTGCCTCTGGAAGTATCCTTTCCTTCTCCAGTGTCTCCTCTCTTCCATTAACTAAGTCACATGTAACTTGCTAGTTTCTCCTTATGGTGCAGCATTTCTTGTACAGGTGTCCACTTGTCTTGATTCCATTCAAGATTGAGATTGGGTTTTGTTCTTTTTCTTCTTGTCTAGGGATTTCTAAGGAAAAGGGGATGGGGAGGGGTGAGGGAACAAGGTGTACAAATTCCTTTCCAAGAGATTTAGCCTAAGGAAATAATATGCCATACAATCATATACACAATAAAATACTAAAAGATGGTCACTGCCAGCCTAATAATATTTAACCAAATGGTAAAAGATATCTTATTGAGAGCTGTAGGTTGTAGCCCACCTGAGCTACATAGTGAGACCTGTTTCACACCACAAAAATAATAAACACCCAAATATTGAGTAACTCTAGTAAATTAAAATGGTGGATGCCGAGTGATTTTTTTCTTTTAAATGTTAATTTTTTGAAATAATGTCTCATGTATAACAGGCTAACATGGAACTTACTGTGTAGCCAAGGCTGAGTTTGAACTTCTGATCCTCCTTCTCCCTAGTCCTGGGATCGTGACCTGCACCACCATGCCAAGTTACTAAGTGCTGGGGATGGAACCCAGGGATTTGCAAGGCAGAACTCAGCCAATAAGCTATAGCCCCAGCCCTTAAATGTTGGGGTTTGTTGTTTGTTTTTACAATTAAAAAAAAAAAAAAAGAACAAGCTGGAGAGACAGCTCAACAGTTAAGAGCACCTACTGCTCTTGCAAAGGGCCTAAGTTCAGTTCCCAGAACCAAAACACTAGCTCACAGCTGACCAGGTTCAGGGCATCTTATACCCTCTTCTAACCTTTGAAGGTTTGGGGCGCATATGTGGTACATATACATACCCACATGCAGACAAAACACTAGACATATAAAATAAATAATCTTTTTTTTTTAAAGCAGGCTAGTTCCTGGACTGTATCCCTTCATATAAATTTAGCTTACCTTTCTAATGATCTTTAGTGCTAGCTCTTGATTGCACTGAGATACAGTTGACACAGATAGGTTAGATATGATATTCACTACAGTGCATAGTGTATCATCAGTGTACTGAAGGTTAAGTTTACGGGGAAGGGGCTGGAGTAACCTGTTGTCTTCTTTGTGGCCTTTACAGTGAGTTGAGGGGTGTATGGACCGAACTGCAGGACATCCATGATGCACATGGTTTGCGGTACCAGTGGGGTGGCTCACATAGCAACAAGAAGCTTTTGTGCTCCTTGGGAATAGACACTCGAAACATTGTGAGTTTGTTAGAATCTTGAAAAATTCTTTAATAAACCTGTATGGTTTTTAAATTTACTATTTTCCTGTTTACGCTGTGATTATCTAGCTCTACAGAGAAAGGATTGGCTTAAACGCTAACTTGTTTTGATTAGGCAATTATAAGACATCATAATGAGCTGGGCGGTGGTGGCACATACCTTTAATCCCAGCCCTCTCCAGGCAAAGGCAGGCGGATTTCTGAGTTCAAGGCCAGCCTGGTCTACAAAGTGAGTTCCAGGACAGCCAGGGCTACACAGAGAAACCCTGTCTCGAAAAAACCAGACCAAACCAAACCAAACCAAACCAAAAAGACATCATAATGTTCCTCTGAAGTTAGTGGTTCTCAACCTTCCTAATGCTGCAACCCTTTAATACAGTTCCTCATGTGGTGACCTCCAACCATAAAATTATTTTCATTGCTTCTTCATAACTGTAAGTTTGCTACTGTTATGTATGAATCATAATGTAAATATCTGTGTTTTCTGATAGTCTTAGGTGACACCTGTAAAAGAGTTGTTCACCTCCAAAGGGGTCATGACCTACAGGTTTGAGAACCACGGCTCTAAGTACTTCTTATTTTTGAAAATTTTTGTTTTCCCTTAACTATAAAATAAAAAATTGGACTAAGTTACATATATATACACATGTGTACATATATGTATGTATGTACGTGTATGTATGTACACGTGTATATATGCACACATATAGTATGCAGTACATATGAGCCATATATAAAGCTTAGCTTATTGAGTTCATTATTCACAGTATAATAAAACATTGTAAGCATACTAGAAATAATTTTATTGTATGACAGACAAATCATTCTTTAAATGCATGTTCTTCCTCCCTAATATACACAGCTATTCACTGGCAATAAGAAGCAACCTGTTATAGTGCCCATGTATGCAGCAGGATTGGTAAGTACAGGATATTTATTGCATTTATTTTAAAAAATCATCTTATATAGCATGGCAAAAAAAAAAAAAGTAGTTTATCTTGAGACATGGTCTTTCTATGTAGACCCGGCTGGCACAGGACTCTCCATGTAGAACAGTCTGGCCTTTACTTACAGAGATTTGCCTGCCTGAGTTTGCCTCCTGGATGCTAAAATTCAAGGTGTGTTTCACTACACTTGCTAGAAAGTGTGCTTTAAGAGGCATTTCAAGACTGGGTATGATGCCTCTGCTTTTCACTGCTTGGAAGGCTGAGGCAGAGTATGGCCACAAGTTTGAGGCTAGCCAGGCTACATAAGTTCTAAACTAGCTTGACTAACACAAAACTCTGGTGCGTGAGAGGCCTTGAGTTTGGTTCTCAGTGTCCACAGCTCACAGCCACCTAGAATGCCAGTTTCAGGAGAATCAGTACCCTGTTCTGGCCTCCATGGGAACCTGTGCTTATGTGTACATACATGCATGCACACATATGTAAATTTTGTTTTTTAAAAATGTTTAAATTTGTCTAGGTAGTGGTGACATTTGCCTTTTACCCCAGCACTGGGGAGGCAGAGGCAGACAGACCTCAGAGTTGAAGGACAGCCTGGTCTGCAGAATGAGTCCCAAGACAGCCAACACTGTCTCAGAAACACAAAAAGGAAAGTTTAGATTTTATGTGTGTGATTGGTGTGTGTGTGTGTGTGTGTGTGTGTGTGTGTGTGTGTGTGTGTACTACATGCGTGTTTGGTGCTCACAGAGCTCAGAAGAGATCTTCAGGTCTGCTGGAACTGGAGTTACAGGTGGGTGCTGGAAACTGAATCTGGGTCCTCTACAAGAGCAAGACCTAACTACTGAGCAGTCTCTTCAAACTCCCTAAATATTTTAAAGATTTGGTGTTGTAATCTTAGGGGGTACATATTTATGTAATATTCATAATATATATCCTTCATGTCTTTACATGAGACACTTTTATATTCCATTATAGATCATGTGTTGTTTTAAATGGAAGATTATGTTTATGTTTAACTCTTTCTAAAATATACTTTTGATGGGTTTTCTTTCTAAACTTTTTTACATGTGTATGTAGTGTGTGTATGCATGTATATAGGTAGGACACATGTATCTGTGTTTGCATGTGCATGTGGAGACCTGAAGTTGATAATCAGGTAGCCTCAATTGCTCTCCACCTAACATACTAAGGCAGAGTCTCTTACTTGAACCCAGAATTCACTAATTTAGCTAATGTAGCTAGCTAGTTTGCTCTAAGGCTCTGTCTCTGCCTCCTGATTAAAGGTGCTGGGATTAAAGGTGTGCTTTCCTACCCGCCCGTGTAAACATGGAAGCTGGGGATCTAAACTCTGTCCTCACCCATATAAGGCAAGCACTAAAGCTGAGCCATCTTCCCAGCCTGTTTTTTCTAAACTTTTAAGAAGAAAAATGGAAGATAAAATGCCTGGCACATTAGAGATATGTTTAATTCAGTTATTAATTTTAAATAAAACAACATTGAGACTGTGGATGTCCACAGGAACATGAAAATACCAAATTAGAATATATGGAAATAAGCCAGGACCTTACCGTTTCCATTAATATTGTTAATGTGGTTTTTTTTTTTTCCCAGATATTCCAGTTAGTTCTAGCAAATGGGAGGCAAAATGTGACTGAATCTTGTTAAAGAATAGAATGAAAAATGCTTCTTTAACAAGATTCAGTCACATTTTGCCTCTTGTGGGGAGTGGGTCTACATGTGTGGTCAAGGCGAGGACATTGGGTCCTTATTCCTTTGAGGCAGATTGCTCACTGAACCTGGACTAGGCTACAGGCCAGCAAGCCCCAGCTTTCTCTGTCCAGGATTCACAATGCTGGGATTACAGGCATGCATGAACAGCTAACTGCACCCATCTTTTAGGTGGGTCCTGAGGATTTGCACTCGGTCGGGTCTTCAGGTTTGCACAGCAAACACAGCTATCTGCCCAGCCTCTGAGTTATAGTATAAAGTTTGGTGTTTGTGGGTGAATTATTGCTAAATGAAAATGTCCTATCTATTAAGCAAAAATCTCATGTTATTATAAGGAGTAAATTGAATGTAAGGGGAAAATGTGGTTTAAAAACTCAAGAAAGCTAAGTGTGGTGGTGCAGACCTATAATCCCAGCACTACAGAGGTGAAAGCAGGAGGGTCAGGAGGGAGCGAGCTCAGACTCATCCTTCTCTCACGCTAGCTCAAGTTCAGCCTGGGCTACATGAAAGAAACCCTGTTTCAATGAACAACAAAGTAACAACAACAAAGCAACTGTAAAATGAAGTCTAAATTCTACCACTTATATGTGCCTGTAAAGTACAATTGTTTTGTTTTGTTTTTATCCACAGCTTACTTTCTGTGAGTAGGCTCTAATTTTATTGGCATGGAACTGGAACATTATGATTTTTTTCAGTTTGTTGTGGAATTTTCTGTGCCTGAGGTTTTGTTTTGTTTTGTTTTTAAATTAGTTGCTGCTCACTTACTTACCTTGTATTGTATGCTTCTCTGTTCTAGATGAATACAGTCCAGAACTTTTCTTTAACTTGTTGGTTACTTGGATTTCTTTTTTTCTCAGACAGTAGGACTCCAGAGGCTGTTGTGTAGTCTCTTAGTCTAAGTGGGACTTGTAGATAATTTGGTAAGCTTGCCAGCAGTAGCTTCTTGATGCACGTTAGCTGGCTTTAAGGAGTTGGTAGTAAAACTTACACTTCATTTTTGAACTTTATTGCCTGTAATAATAAAAAACTTACTACTTTTAAGGTTTTAAAACACTAAATGTATTTAGTGAATATAAATAGATTTATGGGTGGGTAGTGGAATTGTAGCAAGTGTCACCATGCCTCCCTTTTTACTTGAGTAAGCAGTGAACTAAGTAAGGCCCCTCATGCTTGCCAGGCCAGTGCTTTTTCCAGTGATGTCTCTGATACAAAGCTTAACGACACCTCTATTTCTTCTGTGGTGCATCTCAGATGGAAGACTGCACCTGAAATAGTCATTTCAGTGTCTGGTTCTCCAACTTCATCAGAGTCATTTGGAAGATTTAAGACACAGGTTTCTGTGGGTGGGGTTTGGTGGTGCATACCTTCAATCTCAGTACTAGGGAGGGGATCTCTAAAATCAAGGCCGGCCAGCCTAATCTACAGACAACGTGGGCTGCCCAGAGTAAATTCTGTCTCAAAAAGAAAAAGAAAGAGGAAACAAAAATCAAAAAGACACACTATCTTAAGCTTTTTTATAATCCGAGGCAGAGCTTGAGAATTTATACAGTTGATCAGGTTTTAGGTGCTGTTGATTGGCAACCACAACTTGGGCACCACTGGTTTAAATCGTAGTTCGAATTAAGAAGCATTTAAGGCATATTTTAATATACGTGGTGTAGCACTTTGACCATGAACTTACTTTCATCTTCTACTGCATGGAAGGAGGCCTGCCACATGTAGTAACATTAGGAATTGGGAGGTTGGGGAGAAGAGGAGTTCATTGTGTAAATTGCTTTTTATTAGTTTCTACCTCAGTGAGAGTAGGGAGTCTCCTGAAAGGCAGTTTTAGAAATGTACAGATTTTGAAATTACTGGTTAGTAGCTTTGATCTCATATACACATGCACACATATAGTTAAAAATGATTTTTGTATGAAATATAAACCAATAAATATTTCAGAGCTCATCAGGTTGTTTGGTTTTGTTTGGCTGGTCTCCAGAAGATGTAAGCATAAACATTTACCCTGGACCTCAGCTGTGGTTTATATATGTCAAAGCCTTGCTGCTTTGTGCTGTTAACCTGAGTTAGCTATTTCCATATTTGGTAGAACCTTGATACCAAATGATTTGCTTGTTTGTTTCCATATCAATCTACAATATTTTCATTTTTTACTTTAAAAAAGTATGTTTGAATTGTTTCAGATCCAGTGGAGTACATACAGTGTCTTGCCCTCTGAAGTGGCAGTCTGTCTATACTTTCTTTGCCAGACCCAGAATCTAAGTACTGAGACACCAGCTCAGATTTAAACATATTAAATTCACACTAAAAGACATATGCTTTCAACATACCACTATGTTAGAAATAATTGCCTTTTCATATAATATTAGTGTCTTTTTTGTTGTTGTTGTCTTTTTGAGACAGGGTTCCTCTGTGTAGCCCTGACTGTCCTGGAACTCACTTTGTAGACCAGGCTGACCTCGAATTCCACCTGCCTCTGCCTTCCAAGTGCTGGGATTAAAGGCGTGCGCCACCACCACCTGGCTAATATTAGTGTCTTAAGTAGCATAAAATAAAATATTATTGAAAATGGAAGATTTGGGACTGGAGAGATAGCTCAGCGGTTAAGAGCACTGACTGTTCTTCCAAAGGTCCTGAGTTCAATTCATAGCAACCACATGGTGGCTCACAACCATCTGTAATGGGATCTGATGCCCTTTCTGGAGTGTCAAGGACAGTGTGGTCATATACATAAAATAAATAAATATTTTTTAAAAAAAAAAATGGAAGCTGGGCGGTGGCTTTCTGAGTTCGAGGCCAGCCTGGTCTACAGAGTGAGTTCCAGGACAGCCAGGGCTGCACAGAGAAACCCTGTCTCGAAAAACCATAAATAAATAAATAAATAAATAAATAAATAAATAAATAAATAAATATTAAAAATTTAAAAAAATAGATTTGACTTCAAAACATTTTATTCTAAAATAATCTTTTATATATATATATATATATATATATATATATATATTATTTGAATTTTTTCTTTTCTCTTACATTGCCATTATTATAAGCTTTGTATCTATCCATTTCCAATTAATGACTAATATATCTTTTTCAGGGAATGTTAGAGCCCACCAAGGAACCATTAAAACCACTATCTGCTGCAGAAAAAATTGCTTCTATTGGTCAGACAACCGTTATGACACCAGAAATAAACACGTGTACATCTGATCCATTCCAGGTAAGCTGTCCATGTGTATGCAAGTGGCTATGCATTTATACAGACGCGTAATCACACATGCTGGCTTATTTTTCTTAATATGTCTTTCATTTTATATTTGTAAAACTTGAAAGTGGACATGTTTTAGATTGTTACTTAACATTCTTAGGCTACAGTGAAGAAATAATCTGTAATTTTTAAAAATAAGAAGATAAAATACAAAACAAGATTTATTATTAGTAAGTTTTAAACCAGTCCAAGTCACAGTCTTAGTTTTTAAGATCATAAATACCGACACAAATATAGTAAGTGCCAGATTTTCAAACACTAGAAAACACAACATTTGTACTAACGCTTACAAGTTATATCTAACAAATGTATGTTTGTACAGTTCTTCCCAAAATGTATATTCTATATCAGTAGCCCACTAAAGCATTGTTCCAGGGTAAAGTAAGTTTGGAGAAAATATTATACCCTCACAACCACCCTTGGAGATTCACAATACACATTCAGTACCCCTGAGCCCTGCAGTAAATGCTATTTAATTTTAATTTCTTTCTCAAATTTATTTGACCACAGGTTTTGCAGGGTTCAGGAGGAGAAGATCATACTTTTGTGGAAGTAGTGTTTTGAAGAACATACTTTAGAAAATGATGTATAAATATAGGTCCAACCCTTTCAAGTGTGTTTGAAGAAACATCTGTTTTTACTATTATATGCCACTGTGGGTTTTGTTGTGGTTTGGGTTTTTTGAAACAGGGCTTCTTTTCGTAGCCCTGGCTGGCTATCTTGGAACTTGCTTTGTAGACCAAGCTGTCCTCAAACTTAGAGGTCCTCCTGAATGCTGAGATTAAGGTGTGCACCACCCCTCCAGGCACCGTGGTTTATTCTGGGCACAACATAAATTAAACTTCATTTCCAAGCCAGAGCACTGCAGGCTTGGTGTTAGGAGGTGGCAGGCTGTCATGCATGCTGCCTGACTTTATGGGTGGTTGGGCAGTGTGCCTCGTCTCCTTTCCTTGCCCTCATACACTCGTAAGCCTACTCTGTCTGTGGCCTACATCATCAGCCACAGCACACTTCTGCCTCATCACCATCCCTACAGTGGTAGCTGCTTTGCCATACTTACTGGAAACAGAGCTTCCATTTTCAATACTGAGACACTGAGTGTTAGTTAGTCTTTCCTCTTTGCTCTTTCCTTTTCTGTACAGCATCCCCATAACTACTGCCTGTTTCATTGGTTAGCTGTTGCTTGTCATTTTGCCTCTACACCTTAGAAGCATCCTATCTTCTAGTCATGACCTTATGCCATGTTATATTCTTAAATAGCTTAATTTAGCCTTAACCAAAAGCATATTTCAGATGACCAAATGAAATACATGTATTTTAATTTAGAATTTTGTGCTGAGCTGCTAACTGCTAACCAGACTGCACAGTCTTTGCTTGCCTCCATACCTGTGGTTCAGGTTAACAGAAGCACCTGACTGCATTATAAGGATTTTCTTCGTATAAAGCGGTGTGTCTTATGTAGCCACTAACATGCCAGGTGTAATATCTATGCGCTTTCTTGGTTCCTAGAGTAACCCTCTTGCATCTTGCGGTGGTTGTGCTTTTCAGGTGAATGGCCATAGCCTGTAATGGTGGAAGTCTGCAGATTATATCAGACAGGAATACCTGTCTTTCCACCCACTCCCCACTCACCCCCAGAAACCATGTACCACACATTCCTTGTGTGCTTTCATTTTCAGCATCACTGAACAGCACTGTCAAGCAAACCACAGTTGCATAAGTCCTTGTCAGTTCCATACCCTGTTCCAGTGTAAACACTTGTTTTATGGTTGGGGTTTCCCCTCTCAATCTGAGCAGCATTTGGCAGTTCTGCAACCTTTGCATTCCCTTGTTAAGGGATTTTAAAACTTGGGAGCCAAGTGTACTGACACACTTGTAATTCCAGCACTTGGGAGACTGAGGCAGGTAAATATTGAGTTCAAGGAGAGAGGGAGATTAATAATTACACCCTGAGAGAATGAAATTCAGTAGATCAGAAATAAAACCAAACAAAAGGTAAAAGTCTTAGAGGGGACACCAGGGTGGGTTTTTTGTTGTTTTGTTTTGTTGCAGAGGACGGGTGTCTTGAACTCATGTTTCAAGTCAAGTCAGACTGATAGTATCCACCCATCATCAGTAGCAGCTTCAGCCTCTTGATGGAGCTATTTTAGTTGTGAATCCGAGTTCAAGGATGATTATCTCATACCATGTGCCCATTTCAGTAAGAAACCATACTTGGAAAGGTTAATGTGCCCAAAGCTGCAAATCAGTGGATCAGCAGGACTGGAATGAGGGCTCCTTTCTCCAGCCTCCGTGTTTCTGTTGTGTTTCTTCAGTCTGGTTTCTCCAGTGCTTCTGTCTCTGCAGGAATCATCCATTGCACATTACATATAAAGCTATTGCAAAGGCTTTTCTCCACACGCTTCTCTTTGGGTCGCTTGACTTGTGAAGTCATTATAGCTTACCACCTTGTTAAAGTAGTCTGTTTTTCATCTTCCTCATTTCCACTAAATGTTGATTCATACTTAGTGGCTCATTATCATAATTTTGGTTGTTCTCAAGATGTCATAAACATCCATAAATAGCCAAAATTCCACCAAATCAATGAAATATTTCTAATTATCCAGTTCATTGATATCACTTACATAAATGTTTACAAAAGAGCCATTTGTCCAGAAATAATGTTATTGTATAAACCTACATTCTGCCCAGTTATTCACTGTTGAACATAACCACTAAAGGTTTCTCTTTTCCAAAAATGGAGTAAGTTAGATCTGCCCAGGTGTGTTTGCTCTACAGTTAGCTTTTTTTTTTTTTTTTTAATTTTTTTTTCCTCTAAGTTTTTATTAATCTTCAGGTAGGTTATAACCCAGGGTTTCCCTAGCATTATTTTTAACTTATATGAAATTATTAGATATTCATGGTATTGCAAAGGTAGAACAAAGAAAAGACCTGTGTGTCTACCTATGTAGCCTTTGGCTACCATTCATATAATTACAATAGATATAAGGTACAGTCAGGAATAAGATACTGATTCATTTATATATAGTTATATATATCTTGGTCACAGGTGTCAATGCAGGTACCGCCCTGCAGTCAACATACAAAACTCTTCACTCCCCACAGAGCTCCCGTAGGAGCTGAGGATTGAAGGCAGGTTGGGAGCTAGTGCACAGCACAGACATAGAACAGAGACACTGCACAGTCACACTCCCTCCCATCCACCCTCCACCCCAGGCATCTCTTGATTAGCCTTTTACTTGGGATTATACATCCTTCTCAGCTCCAAGCTGGACAGGCTGAACTTGATTTTTATTAGTCTACCTGTCCCTATTTTACCAAGACAATTATAATATTGCCTCCAAAGAACTAATTCATGTTCCTGTCCTACGGGTAATAGTGTCTTTACTCAGAAAAAAAGTAAGTATACTGTTGTGACAGGGCCTTCCTCACAGGGAAGCATGGTCAGCAGTGCCAACGGCATTCAAGGAAATAAGCAACAGTGTGTTGGTGTGGAAATGCCTGATAGAACACAAGTTATTTCCACACGTGTTGTCAGCATAGCCACCAAAAGAGAAAACAAAAACTTAACGTGAGGAACATTTGCCAGCTACCTTCTAGTCACTATTTACTGTTGTTCCATTTATATTATGAAATTGAAAACCCTAGAGTAGTAATCACTTATAAGAATTCATTTCAGTGTGGTGGCGCACACCTTTAACCCCAGCACTTGGGAGGCAGAGGCAGGCAGATTTCTGAGTTCAAGGCCAGCCTGGTCTACAAAATGAGTTCCAGGACAGCCAGGGCTATACAGAGAAACCCTGTCTCGAAAAACCAAAAAACAACAACAAAAAAAGAATTCAGTGCATTATTTCATAAATCTCCCAAGGTATGGTTGTGCATGCTATGATCACACTCGGAGGATTGAAGAGGAGGAGTGTGAATTTAAAAACCAGCCTGTCTTTACATAGTTTAAGGCCAGCCTGAGCAACTGAATAAGACTCTGCCTCAGAATGAAAAAGAAAAAAAAAAATGTGATTTCATGTAATTTCTAAGTCAGAGAACTTGACTAGAATAAATACCTGACCTGTTGTGGGGCATATACCTACATCTATTGAATAGCCTCAAGCATGAGGACCACAGGTTTGAAACTGTCGTGAGAAGGTTAGCAGGACCTTGTCTCAAAAATATATTAATTAGGCTAGAGGTATGGCTCAGTGGGTTAAAAATACTTGCCTGTGTGCAGGCATCTAGACCTAAGTTTGAATCTCCCACACTCAAATAAAAAGGGTATGTCATTCTGAAGTTGTAACCCCAGTTCTCTGCAGGACAGAGGCTGGAGGATCCTGGGCCTTGCACTCTCCCTCTCCCTCTCCCTCTCCCTCTCCCTCTCCCTCTCCCTCTCCCTCTCCCTCTCCCTCTCCCTCTCCCTCTCCCTCTCCCTCTCCCTCTCCCTCTCCCTCTCCCTCTCCCTCTCCCTCTCCCTCTCCCTCTCCCTCTCCCTCCGCCCTCCCCCAACACACACACACACACACACACACACACACACACACATGCGCACGCACTTTAAATTAAATATCTGCAAATGAACACGTTAAAAATGAACATTCCATCCAGTGCTGGTGAACAGGCCTTTGTTCCCAGCACTCAGGAGGTAGAGGAAGGTAAATGTCTGCATTTGAGGCCAGCCTGGTCTGCAGAGTGAGTACCAGGCCAGCTGTACTCCAGAACTACTTAGGAAGACCTTGTCTTAAAAACAGACAAAAAAAAAGTGCATCCTATTTTTTGGTGCACAGTTTCTTTTCTTTTGCAATAAGGAAACTTGTAAAGAACTAGACCTTGGGCTCTGTTCCTCCTTGTTCTGGGTGTCATGAGACGAGCTAAGTTAGTAAAGACCATCTCGAATGAGGTATTTAGTGTAATTACTCTCATCTTAGATGTCACTTTCAATGTAGTTCCTTCTCTGCCATGTTGTATTTTATGTTAGTGTTACATGACTAGTATTTAAATAAAGATAATCACTAAGTCAAAAAAGTCTGTTTTAAATCCTTTTCTTGAAATTTAACAGTTTAAAACATAGTATCAATAAGCATACTGTTTATAAGTTTTCCAATTTCAGCTTGTTAATATTTGCAAATAGCCTGAAATTGTAGTTATCCAAAATTTGTCAATACGTACATTGTTGCATAATGGTCTTATTGTACTTTTGAGGGAGTTGCTTTGTTTTAAGAAATCTTTATGTTGCTACTACCTATACTGATTAATTTTGATTGTTTTGTTTTTGTTTTTTTGTTTTGGTTTCAACTCTAGGAGTCTCTCCCACCTGTCCAGTTTGACTGGAGTAGCAGTGGCCTTACTAACCCTTTAGATGGTACGTCTCTCCGTAGAGCCTCTAGCACCAGGGCTAGAGCTAAGAAAGCTACACAGTTCAGACAGACTTCTCTCTGCTGATTTCCTTTTTTGTTTGAACATAACTTCTTATTCTTATCTTTGGAAATTCAGGCTTTCTTTCTAAATAGCAATTGCTCAAGATACCAGCCATTAATGTTACCAACAATATTAATGCTCAAGTAATGGTAGTAAGAATAAGGTAAAGTTTTAGTTTCTTTATCTTAAGTCAAAATTAGATAGTTTAAATGATATTTTAGCTAGGACCAATTTGTTTGAATGTTTTATAGCCTCCCTTTGTGAACTGTTCTTGGACACACAGTCTTGTGGCTAGCGGCTGCTCCAAAGCACAAAGCACAATTATTCACTTAACCAAGACCAGTGTGCAGATAGATCCAGATTATGACGTAATGTAGTCTTCAGACTCTGTAGCGTTTTATAGAGTACTTATATGCAAATGGAAGATGAATGATTTTCATGATTATTTTTAAACTTATCTCCAAATGCTAACAGAGCAGTTCCAGAAATCAGTGATTTTTTTTCTTAGGACTTTTAAACTCTAAACAGGGAGTAACTTATGCAAGTACCATAGGAACTTTCACACACAGTGCTAGTGTTCCAGTCCATGCTGTGGCTTTCCCATGGACCCTGATTTATAATTGCTATGTAATTAATTGAGCCATTGTCTAGAACACTATCACTGTCATCTCAGTGGTACTTAGCATGCCATTGCCTGAGACACTTACCAGCTTTTCCTAAGAGCTGGGATCCTAGGATACCTGGAAACCATCTATTGAATGTCCTGCTGAAGGAAAGCCTGGATGTACCTTTCGCTGTTGTCTGGTGTCTTTAGTCAAATCATCATGCTCTTTATTAACAATTTCTTTAAAAATGTATACTATTTGTGATTACTATTGCGGAGTTAAAGGGGAACAGTAGAGCGTGTGCATCAGGGCAGGGCAGTTACTACATCTATATTACGTTATGTTAAAGAAGTTCATGTATTGGTGCATGTCCTGAAACTCACAACTTTGTCATTCTTTTGAAAAGCATTCATTAGAAACCAGAAATTGCTCCTAGAAACTAACATGAAAGATGGGGCATGTAGTGACTTCATGCTGGGTTAAGACTAAGTGTTGTTTCCCTTTAACTAGTGTGCCTTCTCTGGTCTTTCTGATACTTTTCATTTTGGATTGAAAGAACTGACTTCTCACGAAAACCTAACAAAGTGTTACATTATTTACATTGTACACAAGGAAATCTACATTGAGTTAAATTGTTACTTTAGTTATAAAAACCTAATGCTGTACACATTGTTTTAATGTTGATTTTTAAAATGTGTAATGACTACTAATTATAACCTGCATGTTCAAGTGTGTGTCTTACCCCTTTTCACACGTAACCCCT
Source organism: Mus musculus (assembly GCF_000001635.26). Lineage (NCBI taxonomy): Eukaryota > Metazoa > Chordata > Mammalia > Rodentia > Muridae > Mus > Mus musculus. Next base: position 20,696,888 of record NC_000077.6, on the reverse strand, counting down.
CCTCCCTTGGCTTACCTTCTGTGTGGCTGCCCACCAACACGGTCACTGAATTCCAAGCTAGTGGAGGTTCCACTCTCCTGAACCTTGATTTCTTTGGGCCCGTGGATGACAGTAGCTCTAGCAGCAGCACAATCCCAGGTCAGCAGAGCGTTTAACCATAGTTGTGATTACTTACTAAAAGCATGACGACGTTTGACTTTCCTATAAACAAGCAAACAGGTAGACGGTGTTCTCCCCACTGCCTTTCCTTCATCCAGCGTCCTTTCTGACAGCTGATGGCAAGAAACTACTTACACAAAATACAGTTCTAAGGAAAATTTCTCAGAGGGTTATATTCAGAGCTGAAAGCAGTTTCTGCAATAATATGACCCTAATGGCTTTAGACAGCTAAGGATGTTTTGGTTTTCACCCACTCTAAATGGAAAATGTATTTATATGCTTATTTTGAAAGCATATTCTATAAAGCCATTTGAAAATAGCACTAGCGAGATAAGAACGTTTAGTACACAAAGATGACTTCATATTATAGTGTCTATAGTAATGTAACTTTTACAAGTTCTAACATTTTAATTAGTTCTTACTAGTGCTGCTAAATACAAAATTGAATCAAAAATGTTGGAATCTAGCATGTAGTTATATAGTCCCATATTTTAAAAATTACTATTTTTATGTAGCTCTTATATAGAAAGCATACTGTTAGCCTCCATGGAGAATAAAAAATGTTAACAAAAGTTAGTAGTAGAAAGTAATTGCTATGAACCTAACAGCTAAAAACTAAGCTTTCTAGTACCTGTTAATGTTCTGCCCTAGTTCATTGACCAAAGGACTAATGTACTTTGTCATTTTCTAACCGAATAAAAGATCAAAATTATAATGGCATTTTAATGTTTATATTTTATTGAATATGATTTTAATGAATCCCTGTCCTCACTGATGCTCAGACAGCTGCTGGGGTAAATGCCCGGGGATGCATACTGAGGATCCCCATCTGCTCACTGGTGGCCAGTTCTGTAGCTAGCCCTGGGTTCCTAAGAATTGGGGGTGTTTTGTTTGGGGTGAGTCTTATTAGGGAGCCCAGCCACCCACGTCAATGGTTTATCAGCCACAAATATGAAGGAAGAACAAAGTCAGCTAAGGGCGATCCTTCCCCAGGGTGCCCTTCTCTTATATCCAGCTAGGGAACCCCTCTGCCACAGGGAAGGCCCACAGATCTCAGGTGGAATGAATAGATTTCTCAAATCTAAGCTCCTAGTTTTCATTTTCATTGTTGTTAAAATTCTTGAGAGTATATGAAAAAAAGTCTGTATTTGGTCTTGTTACTTACATCAATTTGATACTTTACTACTTAAAAGCTCTACTAAGAATATCTGACTTGGGGAACAGCCTGGAGGAGCTAAAATTGTCATGATACTTACTAGAGATAAAGGGGGAAGCTAAGAGTTATTCGAGTTTTCTCTCAGCTAAATTTAATCAATCTGCATTATAATGAAAAAGAGGTCACTTTTTCTTTTGGCTACAGAAAGCTTGGATTAGATTTCAAATGTGCTTATATTTTAAATTTGTTTAAAAAGCGTTGATAGAAGCATAAATAACCTGGTTGCCTAAAGAAGTGCGGAGATGGCCTGATAATTGGGCTCAGGGTATAGCTGCAAGACTGGGAAGGTTAAGGGTGCAGTGGGTGTGAGCACAGCATGGTCCAATGCAGACTCTGCCCTGGGAAACCTTTAAACTCTGGGTTTTCATCAGTATGCTCTAACTGGTGTGTAAAATTGTTTACAGTAAATTTGCCTTGGCTTTCTCTGGGTTTCATTAAAACTTCCCCCAGCTTCAGGTACCAATCCCCTCTTTAGTGTTTAGTCTTACCACTTATTTGTCCTTGTTTTAACTTGTTTATGGGAAAGTCATTTTTTCTTAGCTTGCTGTTAACTATCGTGTGTGTGATTTTGTTTTTTTTTTTTTTTTTTTTTTTTGAGGTTGGCATAAAATTTGGCTGGCTACTTTAATTGTATAATTAAGCTGTGCCTCATTAAGGTTCTACTTTTAAAAAAAATTCCATTAAAAACTCTTGGTAGTTTATAGTAAATAATTGGCTTGTTTCTGAAAAAACGTTAACTCTAATTGTTAGAGATCTCAATCATTTTTTGGTTTGGGGCAGATTATGGAGGGGAGGGGAGTTGTGTGGGGTAGGAGATTTTCTTCTGTCATTGTCAGTGCTGTTGTTTTCAATCTGCCATTTACTGCTTGGCAGCTGAGGGTCCAGTGCTGGATAATCTGCTGTTGCCACTCAGGATGCAGCTGTTCTGCATGGCACACAGACCTCACCTTCAATACTGTGGGCACTTGGAAGCTCACCTTAAACAGTGGAAGAGAGAACGAAACAGTTTGGGCTCATTGTTCTTTATATGCACATTTACAATTTTATACATTTTAACTTTGGCCTGTATGCTTATTGTAGAAAAACTGAGGTTTTTAAAGTATGTCCTGAAAGTGTACATTAATGAGCTATTAAGACCTTGGGAGTCAATGTGCACCTTCCTCCTCGTTGGACTCAGTAACTGTGGAAGCTGTTGCTTGTTTGATTTTTCTAACATCTGAGATCCATCTGTGCTCATCGAAGAATTGGTTCAGAAAGGAGAGAACTTGTTCATGAGTTTATTATACATTTCACTTAATCTCGTAGGCTTTTCTTAGAAAATAAAATTGAACCAAGTATAGCTATGCACACTTGTAGTCCCAGCTGAGGCAGGGGGATCACCTGAACCTCAGTAGGTGGAGACCAGCCAGAGTGGTATTGTAATGCCTGTCTCAAAGAAGAAAGAAAAAAAAAAATGGAGACGCTATTAAGCATTTTTTTGTAAAGGGATGCTTAACTATAGCCCCACCTTAGCTTCCTCCCTGTTCCTCTCGCTGACTACTGTAGCTGCAGGCCAGCAGACTTACATCAGATACACATGTGTAACAGGTCCTGGGAACAAGGGTCCTCATTTCTCCCAAAGTAGTGCTCTTAGCCACTCCACCTCTTACCTGAAGAGCATGCAATCCGTTTTTAGTATTAAATTGATGCTTTAAATAATTGTGCATCTTTTTAGTCATGTCTAAGATAACCAAATTACCAAATCACTTTCTATACTAGCAATTTTATATTAATCTCCAAGTCTCTGACGGGAAGAAAAATACCCAAGTCTTAAAAGAAAAAAAAATTTTTTTGATGAGATCAGAGCAAGGTTCAAAATTAGGTTCATTAGCCAGTTTAAAAATTGAGGATATTGAGCTGGAGAAAGCAGTTAAAAGCACTGGCCACTCCTCCAAAGGCCCTGGAACCAATCCCCAGCCACCCACACAGCAGCTCCTAACAGTCTCAACTCCAATTCCAGGGGATCCAAACACCTTTACACAGATAGATATGCAGACAAAACACCAATACACATAAAAATAAACATTTTTTAAAAATGAGAATGTTGGAGGTCAGGTGTGGTAACTCAACACTCAGGAAGCTAAGGCAGGAGAATTGTCATGAGTCAAAGCACAACAAAGTACAACAGAGTAAGACCTTGTCTTAAAATAAGATAAAAAATTTTGAGAATATCAGCACACTCCTATTTATAAACACTATGTGTCAGAAATGAATACAAAACTGACTGATAGAATAGAAATTCTTGAGGTATTTGAAAGGCATCAGCTACATGCAACATGTATTTCAAAATGGGATTTTTATGTATTCCTTTTATAGATACTTCAGAGCCTACCATTTAATAAAGAAAAACATGAGGCTAGCTAATTGGCTCGGTGGTTAAGAACACAAGCTTCTCTTGCAAAAGACCTGGGTTCGATTCCCAACACTTACGTGGTGGCTCACAACTGTCTGTGACTCCAGTGCCAGGGACTCCAACAGCCCTTCTGGCCTCCTCAGGCAGGAGGCATGCATACGATGTACATACATAAATGCAGACAGATACACATAAACAAGATAAAATTAGATGAACACAGAGAGCTCAGTGGGTAAAGGTGCCTGCTATCCAAGTTGGTAACCTGAGTTCAATCCCCAGGAACCCTGTAAGGGTGGGCGGTCAGAACCAGCTGCAATGTGGTATCCACGCACTTGTAGCATGTGTGCCCTCATGTAGCGTGCTTAGTAATGACTGCTCACATTCAGAAGAGCAGCGCTTGTTCTGACAATGACAGTGAGCGGTGCTTATGCAGACTCACATGTGGATAGAGTGTTGCTGTTACATCTTGTCGCTCGCTCGCTCGCTATGACCCATGCAGCTTGCCCTCACTCACTGTCATTCTGTGCTGTAAGGTGTGGATCCAGAGTTGTATGAGTTAACAACTGCTAAGCTGGAGACCTCCACCTCAAGCCTCAGAGTGACTGATGCATTTGCGAAGCTCATGTCTACAGTGGAAAAGACAAGCACGTCAACCAGGTAAATGAACCTGAACTTAGCCCTAACTTTGTATCCTGGTTTAAATGGCCACAAGCAAAGTATGCAAGAGGCAGCGCTTGTGTGCTACGCTGTATCGTAAAGCCTAGAGAATGTCAAATGGATGTTTAATGATGAGTTTTGTTGGAAATGACTGACAGATGACGTTTTCTTCTCCCCACCCTCATAGAAGATGATTCTGGTGCCACTGGGAACATCCCTATCCTTTCATAATTATGGAGGAAAGCATTTTCCAGAACCAGTTTTATTCTCCTGGGGTTACATTAGCCTCTGTGTTCACTTTGAAGCTAAGACAGAGTAAAGATATTTTAATTTTCAGAACTTTCACTATGTGCACCTAACTTGAGCTATCATCAACTTCTTTACCAAACTTAGGGAGCCTCTCAAGGGACAGTCTTATCTTCTGCTGTCAGAGCCAGAGACAAGGAATGTCCTGTGGACCTTATACTTAGGCTTTAACACAGTTAAGTAACCCGTGCTTTGACAAATTAAACACAGGTAAGCCAGTTCCTAGTAGAAGGTGGTTCAGACAGGAGGACATCACTAGTGCCAGGGCAGGAGCTGATTGGTCAGCTGTCTTCTCTGCTTCCCAAATCATCATCACCCATCTGTATCTTCCAGATGTGTATGTGTCAGTTGCCCACTTTGGGAATTTTAGAATTTCCTATTGAATAACAGACACCATTTAGAGTTAATTCTTTTATTAAAAAAAATCTTATTTTTTTTATTCTTTTTAACTTAAACTTGAATGATTGCAATCTCTTTGGTTTGTTTGTTGGTTTGTTTTTGAGACAAGGACTTGGTGCACAACCCTAGCTGTCATGAAACTTGTTATATAGGCCAAGCTGGCCTTGGACTTAGAACCAACTGCCTGTGTCTCCCAAGTGATGGGATTAAGGGTGTGTGCCACCATGCCACCATGACTTAAAGAATTGTTGTGTCTTTTACTTCATTCCCTACAGGTGTCCATTCTGCAGACACTAATAATTTTTAAAGACTGCTGCCGTTACTCATTTGATGGCTGTAGGTGCCTTTAACCATTCCAGGAAATAGATTTGGAGCATGTAGGTCCTTGTGTCCACAGGTGCACTCCATTGCTGTCACTGACCTGCATTGGGCCCTGACACTGCAGGCCGTCTGCTGGCACCCTGGTTGTGGGAGTTATGCTGTTACTTTCTGAGCCAGTCCCACTGCTGCTTCCCTTTCCCTGCAGTCATGAGAGTTCAACTGTTGTGCCAGTAGGAGGCGCTCTACTCCACGTTGTTAGCCCTGTGCCTTCATTTCTTTAAGGCTCCTAGACAGACTGTACTGCCCAACGTGTTGCTACTGCATCTTCTGAAACAAAAGAATAAAATTGCAGCACACATCTAGGAGGGAAGTTGTAGCTGCCAAAGAGAGTCTCTGTGATAATTATGTGACCTTTCTGCTGTTAGGACACTAGACAACAAACCCAGAGCCTTGCAGACTCTAGACTCTACTACTGGGCTATTTTCTCAGACCCATTTGAACATTTAAAATGAAGTAAGCTGAAAAAAAGCTACAAACTTTGGGGTTCATTTGGAAGAAGGTTTTGTTTGAAAATAGTGAGAAAGATAACCACATGTTACTATTAGAATTTAAAGTTATAAACTATCACCAGAGGAGTGTGAGGTGGTGGTTTTGTTTCTGTTTTGTAAGAGCAGAAGTTGTTATTTTTTTTTATTTCTTCTCTCCCCCCCCCCCAATCAAACCGAAAGCCTCGTGCATGCTGGGCAGATGTTTACAGCAGAGCTCCAGCCCTAGCAGTGTGAGCAATTCTTAGTTGTATGGGGAAGACAGGCGGGCGGCACACAGTATGATTCCAAAAGGCTTTCTCAGTGTGTATTGGTCTGTAGGATTTATTTCTTTTTAAGTAAAAGTTAACAAAATTGTCTTGGCTCTTGACAGTACATCAAAGGTAGAGTGGAATGAAGAGCTAGCGGATAAAAAAGGGTTAAAGCGGTAGTTGCAGTGGATATACTGATGAAGCCTGTAATTTCAGCACTCAAAGCTGAGGCAGGAGGAGCACTTGAGACCAGCCTAGGCCAGAAAGCAAAGCTCTGTCTCTGAGAGCGAAGAAACCATAGTTGGGTTAGGGGAGGAGATTTGACGTGGAATACTTCTCTCTTTTTTCTATTTCTAAAATCGTGTTTATTTTTTGTCAGGGGTGATGGGTTCTGTGCTTGAGCACTGATGCACAGGGGAAAGTCAGAAAACAACCTGTGGGAGTCTGTGCTCTCTTCCACCATGTGGGTCCTAGGGAGCACACTCAAGCTGTCAGGCTTGTTGGAGGCAAGCCTCTGTGCGGCTAAGCCCTCTGAGGGCCCTCCCTCACACTCTTGTCTCAGAGCCTTTGAGTGTGTGAGGGAGCGTGATACAGTCTTCTCATTTATTCTCCTGTTTATTGCTGGTAGGTATTTGACATGCTCTGTTTCTGCCTGGAGCCTTAGACAACCTGGTACCCAACTCTGGAGTGCCTACCAACTGATATCAAACTTTGTACAAACCAAATTGGCATACCACACTATGGCCCAGAATTCCTGAACTTAAGCAATCCTCCTGCCTCAACCTTCCCAGTAGCCACCAGGACTACAGGCTTGTGCCACTGTTCCTGGCTGTGCTGGGGTATTGTTCCCAGGGCCCTGTAGAAGGAAAGCTAACCCAGTAAATCAAAACTCTAGAAGTTGATAATTGAACAGTCAGATTTATATATCAATAAATTCTCAATTGACAAGATGCCCACACAATAATTTCAGAGCCAATTGATAATGATACAAACTGCCCCCCTAGATTAGACAAGTTACCCCAGTTAGTCTTTCCTTCCGTGCATGGTATTCATAGCTGCTGTGGCTATGGAAAGACACGCAGCATCTGAATCATCTTCTTCTTCCTCCATCTTCTTTCCTCTCCCTCCTCTCCCTCCTCTCTCTCCCCGAAACTTTTCAACTCCAGCTTCCCTTCCACTGCCCAGTCACCAGCCATAGCCTTTATTTTACAAGTTAAGGTGGGGAGAAGTTCACAGGAGTCACCTGTGTGCGAGGTTCACTGCTGATTCACTCCTGATCTGCAGTCCCTCCTGGGAAAGCGGAATTAGCATCAAAGTACAAGCAACGCCCGAGCTATGCCAGGCCAGCACTGCACCATGGACCTACATCACCAGCACTTGCTTTGCTGTTAGAGAAATCCAAGTTCTTAGTGTGAAATCCTTCCATCTTCTTGCCCAACTGACCTAACATGGAAAAAGGTTATTTTCTAATTTAAATTAGTGTGTGGCCGGCTGGTTAGTAGCTACAGAGAGGCCACTAAGTGACATTTATATAAGCTAAAGAACTAGTGGCTAACAGACATACTTTGGGGCTTTCAGTTTTGGATTTTATTGATTTAATTAACAAAATGAAACCTGTCCTTCTCACTGTTGTAAATCCACTAGTTTTTAGTAGATTCACAAAGTTGTGCAACTCTCATCATTAAATTACCCCAGAAAATGTTTATTATCATAAAAATCCCCTGTACACGTTTGCCTATTGCAGTTGTAGGTGTGGGTGTGGGTTTTCTGTCCTGAGTTAAGGTCTCAGGCTGGGGTTTTAGCACAGCAGTAGCATTTGCCTAGCATGCACAGACCCTGGGATTGAACTCTGGTACAACATGGCAAAGTGGGCCCAGGGAAGGGAGTTGGGGGTCAGAGGGGCCCTGGGAGGATCATACTCAGGCTCATCTCAATCTCAGCGCTCCTCACTCTCCTAGGTTCATTGCAGATGTGCACACTACTCAGGGGCTTCATGGCTGTGTGTCTGGTTGAGACAGGATCTCCTGTTGCCTCCTGGCTTTGAACACCTGATCATCTTGCCATTCACCTCCAGAGCTCTGGGACATAATGTTTTGTATTCCTACCAGTAACATGAGCTTTCCAGTTTCTCCACATTCTCTCCTCCAAATAGGTTGTAGCTATTCCCGTGGGTGAGAAGTTGTATCTCAGCATTGTAATTTGTATTTCCCTAGTAGCAAAATTGTTGAGCTCTTCTGATGAGCTTATTAGAGTCCATGCTGCTGCCTTCAGGAGTCCACACCTTTGTCAGGATTTGCTGCTCTGTTGTCTTTTCACTTTTCACACCCTGTGTTGACATTCAAACGCCTTTAGTTTTGATGAAACCCAATTTGTTGTTGTTGTTGTTACTCGTGCTTTGGTTGAAGAAATGATTGTCTAATTCAGAATTAGGAAGATCTTACACCTCAGAGTTTATAGTTTATACTCTTACCTGTGGGTTTTTAATGCATTTTGGGTTTGTCTTGGGTTCTTATTGGCTGCTTGGTTCGATTTTTGAAACTAGGTTTCTTTGCGTAGCCCTGAGTGTCTTAGAATTCACTCTGTAAACCAGTATCCTTGAACTCAGAAACCTGCCTGCCTGCCTCTGCCTCCCAAGTGCTGAGATTAAAGACATGTGCTACCTCCTCCCCACTTCTAAATACATTTTAGATGAATTTTAATATAGTGAAAGGTGGGAGAAGTCTACATTCCGCTTCCCCTCCTCTGCCCTACCTAGGGCTAGCCAGTTGTCCTGATGGTTTTTTGAAAAGTTTCTTCCCCTTTTTAAAAGGTCTTGTCATGTTTCTTTTCGTGTGTGTGTGTGTGTGTGTGTATGTGTGCATGCGTGTGCGTGCGTGTGCGCGCACACATGCGCATGAACTGATCATAGGCCACTCTTTCTGGACTTTCATTTGTATGCAGTCCATTAACAAAAAAGGATAAATCTTGGCGAGAAAGCAATAGAGAGCGATACAATTGTTCTCAAATTCTCAAGCATCTGCTTTATGTATTTTAATAAGGATATCTGACATAAATAACTACAAATGCATGCACAAACTTACAGTTGTGTAAACTTTTATACTCAGTTTCATATTGCCTCTGAAAGCCACTGGTGGAACCTAGAGCAATCTGCACAGTTGTCTGGTAGTTAAGAACGTTCCTTGCCTTTCTCTCCTGGACCTGCCTGCACTTCACAGATGGGGAAATCCACGCACACAGGGCTTGTTCTCTCTGGGGCTTTCAGCAAGTAATGTTCACCATGTTATTTAGTCCCCCCGTTTTCTATAAATTGGAAATTATATCTAAAGGCCTGTGAATACAGGGGTAACATTTCAGCTGGAGTACATCAGAGGTCTCACAGCACATCAGAAGACTCTGACACCTGCTGACAGCAGGCTCCATGACAGCATGGCTGTAGACTGACCGTTTCACCCCCTAAGCCTTGTTGGTGATGCTAAGATTGACACTAGAATGCAGGACGCTTGTTTGACTTTGAAGTGATGCAGTTATCTACTAGTTCCTCAAGCATCCACTGATTTATTACCATTAAGTGTAATCTAAAATGTAAATTTTAAGTTTTTTAAAATATAGGATTATTATTGTGTTTTTCTAAGAAACTGAGTTGAATATTGATTCTTCTGCTGGTACAATTACCATAAAAGAAATAATTTGGCTTTCTTTTCAAGGTATCTTTGGTCTGAAATTAACTGTGTGACTATAATGATACTTTGAGCATCTTGAACAACCTGGATGGGCTTGGATGGTGTGGATGGCTTTGTGTACTGTTCAGTCGCGCTTGATGCTCATTGGGCATTTTCTCCAGCCTGCCCACTAGTTCACCAAGAGTTTTTGTGCATGATGTAATATGCTTCAAACTGCTTGTTAAAGTGAGGGGAGATACGGTTAAATAGACATTATCAACAAGGCTAGAGGCCTTTAAGGTTTACACAAACCCCTCTCCCCCCACTGCCACCCCCAGGTTCCTGCCTGTACCCAGTTCTCATGCTGCTGCCCGTATCCCAGTTTAGCTGAAGGCTTTCTCTCCTGGAATTCCCCGTTAGGTTAAGAAAGCCTGAGGTTAAATGACTTACCATGCTTCACCACACCTTTCAAGTTAGGTAATATTGGTAGTTTTTGCAGTAGGCAGGGGAAATCCAGGTGGCAGACTGTTACCAAGACTTTAGCGCAGCTCTCCTTGTGCTTGGTAACATTATTGCTGGGTAGGTGGTTCCAGCCTGAAGTACATGTGCATGTGGACAGTTGTGTCTGCGGCTTGATCTCAGGACCAGCAACAGCTATTCTCCGCAGCTAGGAGAGGAGAAGCTGGTCAGACGCCCAGGACCACAGACCTTGACAACGAATTCTTTTCCATTTGCTCTACAGCACAGTCCCCTTAACATGCTTGTCTTTTCTCATTGGCTGATAGGAAACCAAAAAGAGAGGAGCACCTGAGTGAGGAAGCCATGAAGGTGATCGCCAGCCTTCCAGACCTGACCTTCATGCATGCCAAGGTGTTGATGTTCCCAGCCACTCTGACACCTTCCATGAGCTCCCAAGAACAAGCAGACGCGTAGCTGCTTGCATCCATCGGACAGTTTTAAATACACCTTCCTTGATTCCACCCCTTCCCTACCATCAAAAGCATATCTGCTGTAATTTAGAAATAAAATCATTCAAGTCAGATGATTTGTTGGTAAGCCACACTAGAAAGGTATACATAGTAATGTATATTTATTTACATACCGAAGTCCTAAATTTATATTAGAAAAAATGTAAATAATTGGGGATGAACATTTTTGAAGATTTATTCTTTTGTGTTGCTGGGGTGTATACATTTATGTCTTTGTGAAATACACTGGTGGTGTCCTTCTTAAAAACTTTTGAAATAAAAAAAGAAAATGAAAACCTCAAATCTTTCCTGTCTGAAACCCCTTCAGTCTTTCCCCGTGCCTGACAGCTCTTGACTTACCTGTCCTATGGTCTGTTACTTTTACTATCACAAAAAGCTGCAAAATTCTTGTTTGCTTTTCAGTTGTGTGTGATGGGTGTGTTTAAGACCTGGCTTTCGTTCACTTTCCTGGGCTTTGTTTTCAGTCTTCATCAGGCGTTCTGCTGTGTGACCTTCTCTGAGGTCACGCCATCGATGCTTGCTGGTTGTGGAGTGTGGATCACTGTCAGGACATGATTGGGGGCTTGAAAGAGAATGTACCTGTTTTAACTGGTGTGATTTGGAGAAGGACCAAATTATATGAATGTCTTAAAATTGAGTTTGTAGAGATCTTCCTGTTCTGTCATACCACTATTTTTTGAGGATTTTGCACAGTGTAAAATGACATAATCATAGATTGCTATGGTTTAGGTTGTATATACAGTTGGAAAAAAAAAACTATGGATTTTAAATGTTTGGGGAAATTCCTATGGAAAAAAGAGAGAGATGTAGAAGAGCCTCTAACAAGGTTGATGTGCATGCCCAAGGGTTTTGAGATTTGAGTGTGTAAATTTCCTTTTAGCTTATACAAGAATAAAATAATTTAAAAGAAATTTAGCCTTTTGTCTTTGTATCTAGTATCTCAGGGAAAATATAATACATTTGAATGTGAGGTTTTATTCATAATTAATAAATTTTGTTTCAAATGAAGTAATTTGGTAGGACTTCGACCTGGTTAAAGTCAGGGAGAATTAGAACCTGCTCTCCAAGAACTGAATCGTGAGGCTGGAGAGATGGTCCATAGCCCAAGAGCACTTGTTCTTACAGAGGACCCAGGTTCTCCTCCCAACCATGTAACTAACTTCAGTGTTACACAGACATACACGCAAGCAAAGCATTCACAACATAAGATGAAATAAATGCGTCTAAGAAGCTCCAGGCCAGCTAGCCTGGTTTACACAGTGACAACAAAACTGTCACAAACAAGGGTCGCCTGTGGTGACACGCACCTCTCCCAAACACACACCAAACGAGATTAGTGCTTTAAGATACAACATGAGACCGTAAAGAAATCCCCCTGGACTGGAGAGATGACTCAGCAGGTGAGAGCACAGATGGTTCATCCAGAGATCCCCAGCAACCACCAGTGGCTTACAACCATCTGTACTGGGGTCCAGTGTGGTCTTCTGGTGTGCATGAAGTCAGCATACTCATAAATAGTTTTAAATCCCCACGATTCATTAGAACGTATCTTTAGACTGTTGAAAAAGTTAGGAATTTATAGGAGTACCTCCTCCAAGAAAATGTTTGCACAAAATTCCTAAAACTCATTTGTGAGGTAGGTGGAGAGATGGCACAAAGGTTAAGAACACGTGTTGCACTTGAAGAGAAACAGGATTTGGTTTCCAGCAGCCACATGGTGGCTTACAAACATCTGAATCTCCAGTTCCAAGGGATCTAGCACCCTGTTCTGGCCTCTACCAGCACCAAGCACACATGAGTTGCTTATGCATATATGCAGGCAAAATAACCACACATGAAAATGTGTGAGTCTAAGACAAAAGTAATTTTAGAATATTGCCATTTTAGACATTTGCCAGAAAAAAAGTTACATGATATTTGCTAGAAATCAAGCTGTCAGCCAGTGGCCCCCTACGATACCCACTAGAATGTACTAGTGGAAGTCTTGACATCATTGATGGCTTCTTAGTTGCCAGGGAAGTATGGCCTAGAGTGACAGATGCTTCAAGTCTATATTTCAGGCATATAATAAACTGGGCTGCTGTACGGCACTGTCCCCCACCCCAGCCAGCCACCATGTCCACAAGTTCATCTGTGCCTACTTAAAACTGATCACAGCTGCACTTGCTGACTATGGACATCTCTCACAGAATGGAGACTGGGGAGTTATGGGACCCTCAACTGAGTACCCAGCCAGTTGTATGCAACTTGGTCCTAACTGCACATTGCCTTTCAGTCTCAAGAAGGGCCTACAGTGTGTAGTCTGAGGAAGATAGGCAAATTGGGCTCCATCTATACAGCCATGGGGAAGACATCATCCATACTGGGTGAAGTCATTCCAGTGTGGCTGGATCATTTATCCTCCTATGACTAGCCCCTCCCCCATGCCCTATAAATGTGCCTAATAAACTCAGTGTTTGGGAGGCAGGGGAGAGAACTGTGGTGGAATCAAACTCTGCTTTGCCTTGGGACCTTAATAGGAGGGAGGTATATGTTACATGGACTCCCCACCCAAGATGAAAATTGTCCTAACAGGAATGTGATGGCCATTTTAATTGTCAGCTTGGCTATATCTAGATTCTTGGAGCTTCCATTCATAAGCAGCCATTGTTGGATTAGCTCGATTGAAGTCTGTTGTCGTTCTAGTAAATCCCCTTTATATAGAGATTCATTCTCTTACGTTCTTCGATTCTAGAACCCTGACTAATACAAGTGGCTATAGAATCAAAAATTACGGGGGTATAGTTCAGCAGTCAAGCATATGTTTCACATACATAATGTCCTGAATTTGACCGGAAACATGTATGCTTGTAAGCCCCATACACAAAGGAAAGGAAAACTGAGGTAGAAGCTACTTTAGAGTCTTTTTTTTTTTTAGGGCTAAAAGATAAGCTGCTCAATGCTCCCCTAAACCTCTCCCAGGAACCCCCAGAGGCATCAGAGCTGGGACACATATGCAGCCAAGGGTTGTCTTACAGTAGCAACCTAGGCTAATATTGGAGCTGAATGACTACAGAAAATTCTGTTCAATAAAGGGGTTCTGTTGCTACAAAATATTAAACCAAGAATGAGTAGATTCTCATGGCTGAAGAAATGGAAGCATAAATAAGGAAATGTTTGGACTATATAGAGAGATTCAAAGGATAAAATGGCATCCATTCAGGCTTGGGGCGGCGGGGGGGGGAGGGGGAATCCACATCACCTGTGGCACACAGTAAACACTTGGCCAATAATGTTCATCATTTATCTGGGTCAGTATTCTGTCAGTAAGGATGAGGATGATGATGACAGGAGAAGAGAACGGATAACTGTCTCCTTAACAGTTCAGTGTCCTCCTCCCCTCCGGGGAGCTAAAGCCACCTTTAGCATGTGTGATAGATTTCAGTTGCCTTGAAACTCCAAATGACATATGAACTGTGCCCATAGCTCCTCACATCCCTCAATGGGACCCCAAGGTTCTCTCCCATCACTATCTCTGAGGGTCAGTAACATGGATCACCAAAGACCAAAAGGGCCAAGGCATGAGAGGGAGGACACCTCCTGCCTCCAGCCCCCATCCACCCCAGAATGGGGTTGCTGGTTACTCTAGTCTTTAACGTGAGTCTATCTCCTCCCTAGGTCCCTCAAGGGAAAGGATTCCTCCAAAAGATCAGACATGGCGTGTATGCCTCCAATTCCAGCACTCAAAAGGCAGAGGGAAGAAGATTTCAAATTTGAGACCAACCTGGACCACACAGTAAAATCCTGATTCAAAATATCAAATGAGAGAAGGAGTCCAGCCCCAGGGTTCTCGGGGGAGCCCTTTCCTGGCCCCTCCTTGGGCTACCGGTCTCTTCTGCCACTGGCCAACTTCACTGGAGGTCCAGGACTCCAGCTTTAAGCCCAATGCACCATGTCTGAATCGTCACATGCCCCATACATACTGCCCTTGCTTGGCCCCCTCTCAACTAGTGTTGTCCGTGTTCAATCTTGTCCAGTCCCCTGCCTCACCTTCAGCTTGTGGATGTAGAATCCTGTTGATTCCACTTCTTACACAACCACTTCCTCTCTCCAGGCCCACTTATCTAATGTGACCACCATTCAACCTCCTAATCTCATCTCCCCACTATGCTGGTAGAATGTTCTTTTCCTTTAGCAAGTCCTTCCTGAAGCTCCCTGAACGAAAGTCTTAGCCTTACCAGGTTGCCCATACCTGGGTTCTGCCTCTTGTCTACACGATAGCCTCTTCGTGAGCTACCAATGTCCCAACAGCTGGCTGAAACCAGTCCCTTACCCAGGAAAACGTCTCCTCATTCATTTGCCACCATCAGCAACTCTGGAAACCTCTCTGCCACCCACACTGGACAGAGCTGCCTCTTCAGCATCCCAGGGTTCTTTGCAAACCCTCTGAACACATAACACTTAAAATAAAACTAGTCACAATAAAGACTGTCGTGGTTTGAAACTGAAATAGACCATACCACACCCCAACTCATATTTGAGAAGTGCAGTGCTAACTTGGCAGGTCTGGGACCTCTGGGAAGTGTGAGAAGTAGGGCAGTAGGTCACTGAGAATGGGCCTTCAGACATTGTATCCTGGTCTCTCCCTCTCTGCTTCCTGAGCCACCGTGATTTCAATGGCCTTTAGCACACACTCCCACAGCCACAAGTACCACATCTTTCCTACATACTGAGCTTAATCCTCTGGAACCTTGAACCAAAACAATGTTTCTTCTCTTAGGTTGTTTCTGTCCAGTACTGTCACAGGGACCCCAAACCAACTAGTGCAAGAGTTCTAACCAGTGCTAGCCCCTGTCCTTGGGATGACACCAAAACTGGAACTATTCTATGACTCCCCCCTAAGGCCACCGAGCCAGAAAGGACAGTATGCTCTCCCAGATCCAGACAACCGCAGAGCCTGGCAGTCACACTGTCGGAGGAATAAGTAAGGCCACCAGCCACCTCACTTCCTGATCGACCTGTGCTGTTCTCTCTGGGCCTTTGCTCCTTGAGGACAGACAGGGTTCTGTCTGGCTCAAGTCAGTCCCCTGGACTCCACATGACACTGAACACACAGGCAGTCAGTGAAGCAGCAGTAATCTTTCTAGAAACTGTATTTTCTCTGCCTGCAAATAGTGTAGCCCTGATCTCAAGCTCTGTCTAATTCAGTCACCGACTTGATTCTCCAGGCTCTAAGACAACCCAGCTATGCCCAGCCGTTGGGCGTCAGTGCTGGTTGTTTTGGGGTTTGTATGAACAGTAGGAAAACTCTGGGTGGGGTTGGAGATCACAGCCCTTACTGACATACTGTCTCAGAGCCCACACCATCAGTTCTGCTTATAAACGCACACAGCTCCCATTGGTGTGGTGTGGTGCAGACCTAGAATAGCAGCGCTCAGGGTATGGGGGAGAAGTTGTCCTGAGACAGGAAGATCTCAAATGCTATTGGCTAGCCTGGGTTACACAGTGAGATCCTGTCCCAAGACAGTAAAACAAACATCAAGAACCCTGGATATGTTGGCTAGTTTTGTATCTACTTGACACAAACTTGTCAGCTGGGAAGAGAGAACCTCACTGGAGAAAATGCTGCTAGGCCTAGACTGGCCTATGGGCAAGCTTGTGGGGCAGTTTCTTGATTGATGATTGTTGTAAGAGGGCCCAGCCCACTGTGGGCAGTACCATCCCCTGGGCTGGTGGTCCTGGGTTCTATAAGAAGGCAGGCTGAACAAGCCATGATAAGCAAACCAGTAAGCAGCATTCTTCCATGGCCTCTGCATCAACTCCTGCCTCTAGGATCCTGTCCTGATTTCCCCAACCCCACCCCACTGATAGACTGCAAGGTAGAACTATAAGTAAAATAAACACTTTCCCCACCAAGTTGCTTTTGTTCATGGTATTTTATGACAGCAAGAGAAACCCTAGGACACCAGCTCTGTACCAGTTCTCCAGACCTGGGTACCATCCATTTAGACCTGGGTACCATCTGTTTAGACCTAGGCACCATCCGTTTAGACCTGGGTACCATCCGTTTAGACCTGGGTACCATCCGTTTAGACCTGGGTACCATCCGTTTAGACTGGTCCTCAGAGGGTGCCCTGAGGGCTACTCATGGGAAATCAGTTAGGACCCTTCTTAGTCCCTGACCAGGCCAAGCATGGCTCACAGCTATACAGTTCTTGGATCCCCAAAGCTTGGGATTCTTGAAGGTGGGCACTGGTAGACATGATAACAGAGCCATTAAACTCTAGATGACACAGATGGGTTCCCAAGGCTGACAACACAGACTGCAGAAACCCACTGGCTCCCAGCACCTTAAAGTTACTTTCCCACTCCTCTGTTACTCCAAGTGGGACTTCCTTCTGCATTTGTGCTGGCAATACAAACAAGCAGGGTGAGGGTTGACCCTGACTTTGCCATTCTGAAACTGGGGCTTCCCATCCTGACCCTAGAGTGGCTCCCCTGCCGCCAGGAGGGAGCTGCCCCATCCAGCAGCCCTTACTTGCTGTCTGTTTTTATTCTGGCTCACAGATGAGCCCAAGCCTTTCCCCACCCTCCAGCTCGTCACCCATCTATGCCCCTCTATGTATGACATCACCTTACTGAGTCCCCAGTCCTAACGGACATTGGTTAGAGCAAGGAAGACAGTGTCTTCCTTCAGTGTTGGTGGTGTAGATTTTAGAAAAAGAATGCCCCTGACTCAACTCACACTGAAATCCAGACACTTCTTTCCTGCCCCAGGTTGTGTTGTTTTGTTTTGTGGCTAAAGATTGACATCTGTGAGGCAGACAGGACTACACTGGTCCTGTGTCACAGACACCTGTTGAAAGGATACATTATACATTCAGGGTAGAAAATCTGGACACAGCCCACCAGGAACAGCTGGTATTTCAGCTTCAACCAACGGGAAAACAGGAAAAGAGTTGGCAGCCCAACACTGTTGGGGCCGAGACAGAAAAGGTAGCCTGCAAGGCTGCAGGTGCTGGCAGAGAACTGTAGTAAACCTACCTGCCCTCTACTGAAAGCGAGTATCTGCCACCATGGTACCATCTCCACAGGGCTGACTTCTTCCCAAGCGCTTCTATAAACGGTCATGTTAGCCAATCTACCAGTGTTGGATGATGAAAGAAAGAACATGAGCTATTGTTTTATAATAATCCAACATGTGGCAGGGAGGAAACTCAGAGCAGGCCTGGCTGCAACCCATCCCCACATCAGAGGCAACTGGCAGACCCTGCTACCTCAGGCTTCCCTAGGTTCTGGCCCACAAGCAGGCACCTGACCCAAGACAGAAAGGATCCTGAGCCTTCGGTAATGTGAGCATGGCCTGGATGCTGCTTCTAGAAGAGAGAGGGAAGGAGCCACATCAGAAGCCTGCCATAAACCATTGAGACCACAGACCAGTCATCAAAATGGAGCACAAAGAAAAATCACCCAAATGGCTTTCCTAGGAGGGCTCATGAGCAAGACCTCACTATCTTATGTGAAGTACCTTACAAACACACATTGGTTGTTCACAGTTCCAGAGGTGAGAATTCCAAGAGAAGTTTCCAGTGGACTCCATGTCTGGCAAAATCCACCCCTCCCTTGTAGATACTGTCTTCGTGCTGGCTCCTCACAAGCCGAAAGGCAGCAAGGGCTCCCAGGCCTCTTTCAATAGGACCCTAATCCTATCTTGATGACTCTGCCCTAACAATGTTATCCACTCCCTGAAGCCTCAGCTGCTAACAGGAGCGTGGTTTAGGTTTCTCTATGAATCTGGAAGGACATGAGCATTGGGGCCACAGAGCTCATGTCACACACGTAACATGACATTCGGAAATGCTGAGAGCTCCAGGAATGTTAGGTGTCACTGTAGAGGACACTGTTTCCATTGAGTTGACTTGACAGAAGCAAATCTGGAGGCACCAGCATGCCAGCTGCTTGTGACCAGGATGGCCTGAAGGCTCAACATATCTGGAATCCAGAGGGACTATTAAGAACACTCCTCGGCACTTCCAAACTTAATGGGCCTTGACAACAACCCAGCATTCTTAACTGTCTGATGGTGACCAATGCCTGGTAAACTTAAAGGTGGAAGAGTGTGCTCAGCCATAGACCATCCTTGGAAATGAATCCCAACAAGGCCTCCATATGTGTACTCATTCACATGTTATCAGACACCTACTATGTGTGGCAGAGCACATTCCCTATCCAAAGAGGGCATACTTCAGGGTTTGCCAAAATCTGCTGCCTGGCCAGCCCAAGAAGGCTGCCCTTCTCCTCCTGAGAGCTACATCTCAAACCTTCATTTACTTACGTGGCTGAGCTTTTCAGAATAAATTATGGTCATCATCAATCACAAACCTAACTTAGCTCCATCTCTTCCCTGATCGCACACTGTCCTTACACCTAAGAGAGGCAACAGTTCCTTCATTCCAACTGAAGTCCAATCTCCCAAGCTTGAATAGAAAGGCATCTTTTAGCAGACCTGTTATGTCTTCTGGAGGATTGTACATCCCATTTGGTTCTGTGTTTGTTTGAATCTGACCTGGTCTCCATTCCTACTCACGATCTCTTTAAGACACCAGCCAGTTGTTCTGTGGGCTAGCCCACATCTAGGATTTATCTGATTGTCTCCTTCTGGTGTCATATAGCTTGTCCTTTGGCTCCCTGTATCTCCTCTGACAGTGTTCAGCCACCTTGTCATCCAGAGACCTCTGCAGCAGGAACTGATTCTGAGGGCCATCACTCCTGCTGGACTGACTGGAAAAGCAGAGCTGGCAGCCTTCTGGAAAGCCTTCTGGTCCTGCCTCGGCCTCTCCATCCCTCCATACAGCTCTGACCCTCACCTCTTTGGACAGCCTCCCCCTGCACACTATCTAAGATGGTGCCTCCATCCTCTGGACCCCAGCTTACTGTCTCTCTCCTTTGGCTCACACTACAGTCCATGTGTCTCTATCATTTTCTTCTCTGTTCTCCTGCCAACACTATAGACATCATCAGGACAGGACCCCTGTTGCCCTGGTCACTGCCACACCCCAGTGCCTAGAACGTGCCCCACACAGGAGGAACCTGAGGAACTCGGGTGAAGGAATGGATGGTGCCTGCAGCCCCTACTCCAATGGCAAGCACACAGCTGACCCCCAGCAAACATACTGTTTGAAATCAGCCCTGACCATCTTCCCAGGAACACAGGGCAAAATTCTGAAACTATACTTAACAGACATGGGATTGGCTTAGGTTGAGAAAGAGTCACTCTGTAGCTCAGGTTGGCCTTGAACTTGCCATCACCCTCCTGCTTCACTCTTCTGTGTGCTGGGATTACTCACATGACTTAAAACTATACCTCATGTTAAGCTGGGGATACCCATAGGTTAACAATGAAGCTCCTGCCTGTGGATCCTGCCCCCTAGTCTGCCTTATCTGCCTCAGTGAGAGAAGATATGCCCACTCCTGCAGTGATCTGATGTGCCAAGGTGGGCTGATACCCGGTAGGGTGCCCCCTTTTCAAGGAGAAGGGGAGGGGAGAGGTTGTATAGGAGGAGACTGAGAAGAGAGGGGGAGGCTGCAGTCCGAATGTGAAGTGAATAAATAAATAAATAACAATAAAGTTCTCAGTATGCTGTCTGGTGCCCCAAGCACCCCGCCCTCTTCTCCCTCGTCCTCATTCCGGTGAGCCCCGACCTCTCAGCCACAGACAGCCTGTAATCCAGCTCAGAAAGAAGGTGCCTGTGAGCTGTGTGTGGAAGGGTCCTTTTGTCTGGATTTTTAAAGTTGCATTGGTGTCCCTTTCCTTTTCTTCTTTACCCTCAAATGCTGAACAGGTGTTGCGGTGCCCAGCACCTCACCAGGGACCATGACTCAGGGTAGACCCTGAGCCAGGGGACCGGCGAGGACAGACCATGTATGTGCTATCACATACTGGCAAAGGAAGGAGAAAGGCTAGCTTCTCTTTTGATGTGTGACATGTAATAGCAAAATTGGGGCTTCTCGTCATGGCTGAGTTTAGGGCGCAACCTCCTGAAACCATTGGCAATGTTTCCAGGACCTTTTTAGAGACAGGGTCTGAGGCCTCCATCCACTTCCTGACAGAGTTTGTGACAGATTTTTCCTTCTCCCCAAAAGATGATTTCAAAAGAAAAAAGGAAAAACAAACAAACAAACACCCGGACCAACAAAATCTGTGTCAGATTCCTGCTCTGGGCCACTTCACAAGCTCAGATACACGGGAGAGGGCGTGGGAGGAGGCGGGGCAGGGTCTGCTTTATTTATAAGCATGAGAATCTGAGGTGGAACAGCCAGCACATAAAAGCTGGGCATGCTGGCCACATCTATAACCTGTGTCGGGTGCGGCGATGGGTCGACCCCTGGAGCTCACTGGACAGCCAGCCTAGCTCTCCTGCCTAGTACCATGTTGGCTGGACACAAGCTAGAGTCATCTGGGAAGAAGAAACTTCAACTGAGAAACTGATCCCACCAGACTGGCTGGTGGGCAAGCCTATGGTACATTTTCTTGATTCATGATTGATGTGGGAGGGCCCAGACTACTGTGTGTGGTGATACCGCATAGGTAGGAAGAGCTGGTGATAAAAGAAGGCAGGCTGGGCAAGCATGAGGGGCAAGCCAGTAAACAGCACCCCCCACCATGCCCTCTGCATCAGCTCCTGCCTCCGGGTTCCTGCTTTGAATTCATGTCTGACTTCCCTAGATGATGTATTACAAACAGTAAGAGAAAATGAACTCTTTCCTCCCCCAGTTGCTTTGGTCATGGTGTTTCATCACAGCGATAGAAACCCTAAGATATTATATAGCCCAGACACTGAGTTCTAGGTTCTGCAAGGGACCTTGTCTCTAAGGTAGAGAAACAGATGGGGAAGATATTTGACAACCACTTTGGCCCTCCACATGTGCACACACAGATGAGCACATGTGCATGTAGCATGCACACAGACAATAAATAAATAATAAATAACTGTAATGGGGGGTGAGAGACAATATGGATGAGAATATGCCTTAGGTAGCTTGCTCAGAAGCCCATAGCAGACCTATTCAAACCAAGACCTACGCTGCCACAAGCTGTGGGCTCCCTTGAGCCTGAGCATTGTGTTATTGAATTACCCCATGCTACAGGTGAGCACACCCATGCTGGGCAGCTACAGGTGAGCACGCCCATCATGCTACAGGTGAGCACACCCATCATGCTGCAGGTGAGCACACCTGTCATGCTGCAGGTGAGCACACCCGTCATGCTGCAGGTGAGCACACCCGTCATGCTGCAGGTGAGCACACCCGTCATACTACAGGTGAGCACACCCATCATGCTGCAGGTGAGCACACCCGTCATGCTGCAGGTGAGCACACCCGTCATGCTACAGGTGAGCACACCCGTCATGCTGCAGGTGAGCACACCCATCATGCTACAGGTGAGCACACCCGTCATGCTGCAGGTGAGCACACCCATGCTGGGCAGCTTGTTATGCTTTAGTTTTCATTGAGGGCTGAATGCCTGAGAAGAGCCTGAGGAACTCAGAAGGCACAAGGTCCCTTGGGGAAGGGTGACCAGAGAAGGTCAAACAGGGAGCATTAGAAATTTGCCAGGCGCTTAAGTAGGTACCCAGGGGACAGCTTCTATGTGGACAGTGATCCCTGTTATACAGAGAGGAGTTATGTTCCCAGACATAGAGAAGGAGACCTAGACTTCAAGGCTAGAACCCACTCTTATTTCCTGCTGTGCACCAAAGTCCCTGGGGTTCCCTGAGGAAGGCATTCTGTGGGCAGAGCATCAGGACACCACCCCAAGCTCCTTGTTGGGTCTTACCCTGATTTCATGGAGTAGGCACCTGTTTCAAGTCCTGCAGCAATGGGCAAAGGAAATCCCCACAGCGTCAGGATGCGAGTCCTGAGGAGACCAAACTTACTGGGACCTACAGAGTGCTATGCTCACTTGAGCAGCCCTCAGGAAGCTGTCACTAACATTTCCTAACTGTGCTCCCCAGGGCCACAAATACTTCTCTGCACAATTCTAAGAGGTACCTCCTCAGAGTCAACTGCAAAGATGGCCTCCTGCTCTCCCCCACAAAAGCTGCAACATGCGACCATCACCACGCCGCACAATACCTTCAAATAGATCTAAAGAGCTCAAATTCCAACTGACCAGCAATTCAGAGAGGCTGCCCAGGTACCCCCAGTCCCACCTGTGGCCTGTATGTCTTGGTATACTAATTGTCTAAATTCCATCATGCTTTAGAGGAAATGGCATTTGTATTGTAGAACCATTACCAAGAAGCAGAGACTTAGCAGGGCTTCCTGAGATGTTCTGCATGCTCTGCTCATCTGTCCCCCACTTTAAGGTAACCTTTCTTCCTGGTACCCATCCATCAGATGTCCAGCCTACCTGTACTTCCCAGAGGCAGAGACCCTATTGGTAGAGACCCTTTAGGGTGGTTGAAACGTGTGTGAGTCAACCTGTAGGCATTGCAGACTGGTCCACAAGTGGGGTTTGGCCCAAGCTCCTTCAATTACAAGACCTTGATTTCAAGGTTGATTAGTGAAAGGGTGAGCCTGAAGCTTGGCTAAAGATTCTCTTGTGTAGATTTAAGACAAACAACAACAATAACAACACTTTTACATCACACTTTCGAGCAGCTGGGCAAATGTCCCATTGGTCTCAGGGCTCAATGGCATCCTTGCCCATGGTATTGGGAGTTTAACCATTACCTAGATTTTTTGAGTAAATGAGTATATACATGGGAGTATATAAGTTCTTGGTGGGGCACTTGCAGCCAGGTTTTCTAGAGTACTGTGTGAAACCATCTGCATATTTTATGGGCGTTTCCTTTTATGCAGAGGAAGTAGAGTGGGCTGGGTTCACGTTGGCCTATGGGTTAAATGTGGTAGAAGCTGTTGTCTAGCTCACAAATTAAAATACAGCCATCCCAAGCACATTGGGAAAAAAAAATCTACAGGACACTGAGTTCAAGTTGAAAATAGCATCATTGGCCCAATCTGAGGAACATATCTGTGTGCTCCCAACGCTAAAAGTCCCCAGACTTTATACTCAGGAGCCTAAAGCCCAGTGCCAGTCACCAGCCTGAGGTCCAGCAGTGAACGGTGACATAGTGGCACACATAAATCAAGCTTCAGCTTCCATCTCCGTCTCCTGTCCAGCTGGATTTTCCAGCCAAGCCTGTACATTCCTCCCTGTTCCTTCCTTCATCCTCTGGCAAACATTGCTGCCAACCCACACACTGCATAGAGAGGGATTCCTAAGGTGTCTGTGGCATCAGCCCTCGGGCCTCAGCCAGCTGCGCTTGGGGGTGGCTGGCAAAGTGTCCGTGGTGCTTATCCCTGCCCCCACAGTTACCCTTTCTCCCTTCACTGCACAGCCTCAGCCTGGCTTTGAACCTGTCTCTCCAACCTAGCCCAGACTAGTGCCACCCTCTGTCACTTACACGGGGGTATTTAAGGTGGACAGTCTAAAAACAGACTTGTGCAGTGGAAACTTCAAGGAAGGCTTGTTGGAGTTGGGAGGGGTCTCAGAAACCTTTCCCACTGAGCCCTACTGTTCAGTGGGGATACCTCACCAGAGACACAAAGGGGTGCTGGAGGTCACCCACCTGTGGGGACCTCACTGGAACAGAATCCACCTTGGTGGCTGGTCTGAGAGTTTGGCAGGAGATGGAACCATTTGGAATCTTTATCTCCTTCGAGCAAGAGCCATCCAGTTCCCTGGCAATAGAGCTGTGTAGAGGAGGAGGAGGGGCTGAGAGGCAGGAACTGGACAGCCTCTCAAGAATGAGGTGAGGGCCCCTTCCTCCTGCCTTCCTCCTGGCACAGCTAGCAGCCAGCTTTCTTGGCAGTTGGGGTGGTGCTGCCACCTTGGGTGATGGGGTCAATGCACAGTCCCCCCGCCATCCTGCCCCACTCTGCCCATCGCCTCCCTTTTTCCCAGTATGTAGTGGGATGGGTGGCAAGGGTCCCCCACTAGGCGGCAGTGCCTGGCCTCGAGTCCTGGGGCTCCTCCTGGCATGCTTCTGGCCTGGAACCTTGTCCTGGCTGTTGCTCTGATCTGCATATTCTCTTATGAGTTGTTTTGAGATCAGCAGCAGCCTTAACCTGGGGACTCCAGCCCAGCCTCCAGGGTCAGTCCTTTGGGCCTCCGATGGTTCCTGGTGTCACCCTCTGCTCTTCCCTCACAGCTGTTTGAGAGTGTAAGCAGCACAGCTTCCTGTGGATTTCTGATTATTGACTGCTGAACCTGTTCCTACAGGCAGCCCTGGGCTTAAGAGAAATGGTCTTTCTTGGATGCTAGTGATACTGAAACGGACGCAAATGTCCTCAAAGGATAGGTCCACTTAGGAGCAGTTCACATCCTGAGCTGTTCACAGTAGAGATGTCAAGTCACTGGCTCTGGTGGCCAGGGCATCTAAGGAGCTGCAGGACAGAGCTGACCATAGTCTCCAGATGTCCCCCACAGGCTGAGTGAACACTTAGCCAATGGTGTTGCTACTCATTGAAGATAGTCACTCCACAGGGAGAAGCTACTAGAAATGTGTTGACTTTAAAACAGGCAGTCTGTGACTTTCCCTCCAGAATAGCCTCTGGTTTGTGTGCTTGTCTGCTTGGCCTCACTTTTCATTAGCATATGTTATCGTACAGAGGAGAGGGATTTCGTCCGGACATTCACATACAGATCTATAACATACTTTCACCATGCCCCCTCCTATGTTTCCCTTTCCCCTTGCCACACCCTAGACATTATACATACATATAAATTAGGGAGCTGGGGCGAAGCAGTTAATTATACATGTTGCTTTGAAGGGTGGGGGTGTTAGTTCCAAGCACCCCCATGGAGACTCATAACCCATTGTTACTTCAGTTCCAGGGGATCTTACCCCCTCTTCTGGATTCTTGAGTCACAAGCATGCAGATGGTGCACAAATATTCATACACACCAGCTCCCTGGTGTGATTATAAAAATCTTTTATCAAATAATATTTTCTTGGCTTCTATCTTAGTTAGGGTTTCTGTTGCTGCCACAAAACACCATGGCTAAAAGCAAGTTGGGGAGGAAAGGACTTCTTCGGCTTACACTCCCGCACTGCTGTTCAACTACTGAAGGAAGTCAGGAACTCCATCAGGGCAGGGCGGTTGAGGCAGGAGCTGATGCAGAGGCCACGGAGGGCTGCTGCTTACTGACTTGCTCCTCATGGCTTGCTCAACCTACTTTCTTATAGAACACAGGACCACCAGACCAGGGATGGTCCCACCCACAATGGGTTGAGCCCTCCCCCACTGATCACTGATTGAGAAATAATGCCCTACAGCTGGACCTCATAGAGGCATTTCCTCAACTGAGGCTTTTTCTTCTCTGATGACTCTAGCTTGTGTCAAGTTGACACAAAACCAGCCAGCACAGCTTCCTTCCTTCTTTTCCCTCCCTCCCCTCATCTCTCTCAACTGGAGACAGTCCCCGCTGGTTTAAAACTCGATTGGATCCCCTTCCTTGGCTTCTTAAGTACTGTGGTTCTAGGCTCCTACAACCACCCCAACTCAAAATATTCTTCAAATACTAGTGTTTGCATGAAAACTTTTTTTGTTTATTTGGGTTTTTTGAGGCAGGGTTTCTCCTTGTAGCCTTGGCTGTCTTGGAACTCACTCTGTAGACCAGGCTGGCCTTGAACTCACAAGATCCATCTGTGTCTGCCTCTCAAGTGCTGGAGTTAAAGGCGTACACTCCCACCTCCCACCAACAGGAAGACTTAGTACATGTCTATCTCTATAGTGTGCCCTCTACACCACTGATAACCTAGTGACAAAGACCCAGTGGCCACATTTAGCTTGGGGCCAAATATCTCTAGCTGGCTATCTATTTTGTAGACAATAGCCTTGGAGCCATGCTGTTCTTACCCCAAGGACACAGTTCTGATGGTGGAGTCCAGATCAGACAGAGAAGAGACGTGGAGCCACTGTGGGCTCCTTAGTGTCTTTTCCCAGGACCTCCCACCTGCTTGTGCGGTAAGAAGGGCCTAGAGACAGGTCTACCTGGACAGTGTGTGTGTGGGGAGAGGGGAGTCATTGTGAGGAGGGGGCCAGTGTGGGAAGGCAGTGCGGGGAGGGTGGGCCAGTGTGGGGAAGGTGGGAGAGGGTTTAACAGAACAAGTGTTTGTTTATGGCTAACTGTGCTGTCTGCGAAGACTTGCAAAAACTTCATCTGTATCCAAACAGCCCCACCCAAGAAGAGTGAGTCCTGGAGGAGTAATCAGAAGGGCCTTCATGAGTGAGGATGGTCAGGAGAGAAGCGGCAGCCATCACTCCCCATCTGGGCCTCGTTGCTCATCCCTGACAGCCTGCTTCTAACACACACAGAACCTACAATCATGAAAGGGAACAGGGCAGGGTGCGGGGGGCTGGAGAGACAGCTCCACACTCAGCTAGGTGAGTACCCACTCTTCAGCTCCCAGCCCCTACATGGCAGCTCACAACCACTTAACTCCAGTTCCAGGGCATCCAGTGCCCTCTTGACCTCTGCGATCGCCAGGCAGTACACATACAGAAATGCAGGTAGAACAATAAGTAAATAAGTCGTTAAAATTTTTAAAGAGAAATGAAGTTACAATCTCAAAACTTCTGAGATGGGAGATTGGATTGAAAAGCAGCTTAAACATGAGGTGCAATGCCTGAGCTGCCCACGTGTGAAAAATCAGTATTATCTGTCCAAGGAAAATGTGATTTCAAAAAACATGAGTGGAGTGTGGAGCTGTGAGAAGCTGAGAGGGGGAGGGGCGCCTGAGAGAAAGGGTTTGGGGCCAGCTGGAGCAACATCTGGAGTCCAAGCTGGCTCAAAACCAAAACCAACCAACCAAAAACAAAACAAAACAAAACAAAACAAAACAAAACAAAACAAAACAAAACAAAACACCCAAGATGCATTCTGGTCCCTCTCCACTCCCCACTCACAGACAGGTAGGGAATAAGAAAACATCAGTGTGGCACTATGGGACAGGTGGGATTCAACCTAGAGCAGGAGCACAGGGCAGGAGTCCAGGAGACTGCTCTGCCACCAAACCCTGGAGGTGGAGCGGGTACACAGGTCAGCGTCTGTGATGGAAAGCTGAGGGGTTTGGCTTCCTTCACCTGAGAAACACAGGCCCACTGAGAGAGAGAGAGAAAGACAGAGAGAGACAGAGAGAGAGACAGAGAGACAGAGAGACAGAGAGACAGACAGACAAAGAGACACAGAGAGAGACAGAGACAGAGAGACAGACAGAGAGAAACAAGACAGACAGACAGAGATTGACTCAAGGTCATCTATATAGCTATATGGTAAGTTCCAAACCAGCCTGGTATACTGAGATTTATGAGATCCTTTTTCAACGATATAAGATAAAATAAATAAAAATGAAGATTCATGAATGAACAGAGCTGGAGAGATGGCTCAGTGGTTAAGAGCACTGAATGCTCTTCCAGAGGTCCTGAGTTCAATTCCCAGAAACCACATGGTGGCTCACAACCATCTGTAATGGGATCCGATGCCCTCTTCTGGTGTGTCAGAAGACAGCTACAGTGTACCCACATACATAAAATAAATAAATCAGTCTAAAAAAAAAAAAAAAAAGAATGACTCATGAGCAATTAATAGGTCAAGGAGACAGTGCTCCCTGGTATAAAGTGCTCAGTAAATAAAGATCAGGCCTGATCAGGCCCAAAGGCCTGCGGTTTGTACTGAGCAGGTGGGAGATGGGGCAGGGAAAAAGGCAGAAGACACTGTTTCTCTCGGGAGGATGGAGGAGAGTTTAGGTGGAGGTACAAATTGGTGAGGAATGAATGAGAAATCAAAAAAGGTCTGGATCCACGTTTGATGATGCGTGCCTGTCATCCCAGTATGGCTGGACCTCCACACAGCACGCCAGGCACATTATGGGATCTATAATGTGCCACCTGCTGCCTTTTTAGTCCCTTTGTCAACCTCAAATACATGCATTACTGTCTCCATTTTACAAATGGAAGATCTGAGGCATCAAAGAGGTTGACTGAGGCTATAAACTGGGCCCACCCCAGGCCCTATAGTTGCCATCCTCTGTCTTGAAGGCCTCAAGTGAGGTCCATGCTAGAATAGCACAGAGCCAGCCAGGAGGGTCCTGTGCATGAGCGGAGAGGAGAGGAGAGGACACAGTGGCAGGAAGGAGCATATCCTTTCTTTAGCTTTGAGTGAAATGAGATTGTCACAGGCCATTCAGGAGAACTGGAAGCCTTGCAGCTAAGGGGGTGTGGTTCATACCTGGGGTGGACCTGAGTGAGTGTGTATATGTGTGAGTATATGTGTGAGAGTGCATTGTGTATTGTGTGTAAGAGTGTGAATGTAACATGTTTGTGTGTGCGTGTGTAAATGTGTATGTTTATGTATGTTAGTGTATTGTCATGTGTACAAGTGTGTATGAGAATGAGTGTGTGAACGTGTGTGTGTGTGAGTGTATTATGGGAGTGTGTGTATGTGTATATGGGCGTGTGAATGTATGTGTGTGAATGTGTGTAAATGTGTATGAATGTGCATATGTGTGTGAGTGTGTGTGAGAGAAAGTGTGTTGGTGTGTGTGTGTGTGAGAGAGAGAGAGAGAGAGAGAGAGAGAGAGAGAGAAGTATGTGAGTGTGTATGCCATGGCCCACATATGGAGGTCAGAGAATAACTTCTGGAAATCTGTTTTCTCCTTTTACTACAGGATCCAGGGAAAGTGGTGGTTGCAGTTGTGTAGTGGTTAAGGACTATGGCAAAGAACCTCAGGCCCAGGATGTCATCAGGGAGTCCTTCAAATGCAAGAAATGAATAAATAAAATTTTGGCTCATTTGAAAAACAAACAAAACAAAACAGAGAGAGAGAGAGAGAGAGAGAGAGAGAGAGAGAGAGGGAGAGAGAGAGGAACCTTCAGGAGCTACAAGTACTCCAGCCCCTCCAGGGGTGACCCAGGAATGTACCCTCTCCTTCTTCCTTGGTTTTAAAAGTCAACCATGTGGTTATCCTACACTAGGCCTGAGTACTACCCATCTAAAGTTAGACATTAAAAACAACACCCAATATGAAAACGGACAAAGGTATGAACGTCAGTCACAAAGGCAGAATAAAGCAGGCTAATAGGCACATGGGAACCCATTGACCCCAATGAATAATTAAAGGACACTAAATAAAACAATAATGAGATAACATTTCATGTATCAAATTGTCAAGCTTTTTTTTCCCCTAGTGAAAGACTATTCCAGGAATCCAGGGATCATAAAGGTGTGTTTAGGCAGTTGGGTTTTGTTTGTTTATTTAAGGGGGAGGGGCTAGTCTCGAATGCCATTTATGAGAATGAATGTCCACTTTTTCACACTTTGGACAACTCACAAGGACCTAAGACAAGGTCTCAAGGAGAGGAACAAGAGTCATCATTGCTGCAGAAACAGAGCTGTCCGCCCCTGACATCTGCTGTTTAGATCAGTTCACGGGTTATGGTGGCTCGACAGACCAGAAGGCCAGTCACCGGGTAACACGTGGTTAGCAGACAGTATGAAAACTTATGTCAGCACTCAAAAAGAGCTTGGGAAATGCATGCCAAGCTTTAGCCATCCACACCTCCGATGAGAACAAATACAGTTGCATTCTTATTTTTATTTCTTTTTTTCTAGCACATTCCTACCAAAGATGTGTTCAGATTTGTCAAAAGCGAGAGCTACTGTTTTTTATTATATTAATGTCTTTTTTTTTTTTCTGGGAGGGATGATCTACATATTGGAGCAAGGAAAACCCCAAATTGTCCCTGACTAGCTCTTCACACTCTTGTACCTCATGTTTGACTAACAGATGTATGTTTCTTCATTTTCTTCATTTCATATTGCTGGGCTGTGAAGGGATGGAGTTGGAGCTAGGAAAGAGGAAGAGGATCCAGGGGTCAGAGGGATGCTCTGGCTTTGAAGTCCTGGCTCTAGTTCCACTTAGCCATGTGACTTAGGGCCACACCTCTACCATAGGCCTGTGTGCACTATGATAAAAAAAATGAGAATAATCCTGGTACTGACCCCAGGGTGGCTGTGAGATTTAGTGAGATACTGCGTAGGGGTGGGCAGATCGCACAGAGTATCTGAGTGGCAATGGCTTCCACAAGCCCACGGGGGATGGGGGTGGGGTGACGAGGCTGGGGACAGAAGCTAGACTCCAGAGTTGTGCCTCCATCAGGGCCTTCCTGGAGTCTCAGCTGACTGGAAGCTAGTTGATTGTGGCTTCTGACTCTCATGCCTTCCACATCTCTCAACCATTCCCCTGAGGTCCATCTCACTGCAGCTCATAAGGTAGGCCTTAAGATCACAGGGTAGCTCTTCTCACTGACCCCCTGAACGCCACGGCTACTCCATGCCTCCAGGGCTCTTGAAGTCAGCCCAAGGGAAAACTGCTTACCAAGATGGCCCAGCTCTAGAATACAGAGGGAGCTCTGGGGAGCAGGGAATTCCCCCAAAGCCAAATCCTTTCTTCCAAGTACCTCGATGGCCTCAGCAGCCATACAGAAGCCCTCAGACAAAACTGGAATGGAAAATAGCTATATTCTAAAAGTCAAATGTGGAAATCAGAATTGTTGGCCAAGTTGGGCTGCCTGGGGCTAGGGTCTCCAGAGCCCTGCTCCCAGCTGCTTTCCCAGGCTACAGTACACTGGGTCCCTGCAATTCTCAAACTCCTTTCCCTGAAACTAAGGGCTTGGCAGAACACATGGGCCAGCTTTGACGTTCACATCTCTGACCGAGGAGTAAATGACTGACTCTTTTTTTATAATTAGTGAAGGTAGAGAAAGAATAAAACATCCGTGAAGGTGCTGCTGCCAACCAGAACACAGATTAAGTCCAGGAACTCCACAGAGCCATCCCCACACGTCAGCCAGTGATGACGCATGCTTCGCATCGGCCGCCTGCAACTAACCCAGCAATGAGCATTGCATGCAGTTCAGCTGACTGTGAATGAATGGGTAAAAGACACTGGTGCTCTTCTCTGAAAAGGGAGGGGTGGGGAGGCAGCAGGAACCCTGAATGTTGTGTTGCCCACCCAGGAGAGTTAAAATCGCTTGTACTTGGTGTGATTTGACAACTCTGTGAGCTGTGAAGGCAAGCACCTGCAGATGGGAAGCACATTTTTAAAATGAAATTAACCAAGTAGGAGGGACACTGGCAGAGTGGGGTGTTCAATTCATACCCCAGGCCACTCTCGTAGCAATCTGGCAACTACATCAGGGCTTCTGTTCCTCTCTCTCTCTCTCTCTCTCTCTCTCTCTCTCTCTCACACACACACACACACACACACACACACATGCACGCACAGATACACATACACACACATGCACACACAGATACAAATACTCGTAGATAATACACAGATATGTGTGTGTATCTTCCTGAGCTATGCTCAGTGCTTGAGACAATTAGAATGTAGACAATAGAGCTAAAGAGAGACCACAGGGATGAAGAGATGGCTCAGCAATTAAGAGCACTTACTGCTCTTGCTGAAGACGTAAGTTCAACTCCCAGCACGAACAATGAGCAGCTCACAACTGCCTGTCATTCCATCTTCCAGGATATCAGAAGACTCAGGACTCCATGGGCTCTTGCAATCATTTGCACACATGTACATGCTCTCTCTCTCTCTCTCTCTCCCTCTCCCTCTCCCTCTCTCTCTCTCTCTCTCTCTCTCTCACACACACACACACACACACACACACACACACACACACACAATTAAAATAGTACAAAAGAATAGATGTATTTTCTGAAACCACCAACCCAAGGAATCCTAAGGCCAGAGCAGCCCTTGTATTATCTTAGTGGGAGCTACTGGATGCTTTAAAAACCTGTGTGGGCTCTGGGCTTCGACCTGGCTCCCACCTGCTTCTGTCTTCTGTGATCAGGGCAGTGCCCAGGCTGGCAGGCTTCCAGTTCACCCCAACCCTCACTCAGGGAGGTGCACCTCTGTCAGGCCCACTGAATTGGTGTTTGTCTCCTGGGAACTTGGAGGCCTGCTCGGCTCCAGCTAGTTAGGATCCCAGGAGCTTTAAGTGAACGTACGGGTTTCTCAGACCCCCCCCCCCCCAACCTCTCAATTCCCCTCAGTGGACTCCTTTTGTCCTTGCTAAATCCTATCCAATCTCCCTTCCAAGAGCTGGCAGATCCAAGTGGAATTCAACACCCAAACAGTCACACAAAGGCTAGGATTAACAGCCGGCTTTGTCTGGGCACAGATGTGTAGCAGCTTGGGAGGGGGCACAGGTCTCCTGTCACTTGAGTCAACCAGCCAGCTGGCTCTGCACTTAGGGGAGGGGATGAAGAGATTCACCTAAAGAGCAGCACACCCCACTCCTCTGGTGGTTTTGAGGGTCCCTTAGCTGGTGACTTTGAAGGTCTGTTCTGCAGAGAAGTCCCTTAGTCTACCCTCCTAGCACTTCCAACAGGCATTCCTTTTTTTTTTCTTTTTTTCAGAAAGACATCTCTTTTTAAACTTTATTTAATCTGAGTACTCTACTGCATATACATTGCCTTCCTGAAGAGGGCATCATATCCCCCTGTAGATGGTTGCAAGCCACCATGTGGTTGCTGGGAATTGAACTCAGGACCTCTGGAAGAGCAGCCTATGCTCTTAACTGCTGAGCCATCTCTCCAGCCCCTAACAGGTATTCTAGACTCAACTCCAGGTCTTCCAAAGTCTGGACTGGAGACAGGCTGCAGCAGTCTGAGCTACCCTGAGAGCCAGGCAAGTCCGCGGGGTCCTTAGGACACCTGTATTTTAGGTGGTGTAGAATGTAGAGAGGCAGGGCTTAAGCTGAGTGCCTGGGGAGGGCGCGGAAGGTTCGGAAAGAGCAGCATCTTTCAGTGGACTTCAGGAGGAGTCAGTGGGTTGACAGGGCACTGGGAACCCACGATGGCTGAATCCCAGAGTAGGACTGGAGGAGCACACGCTGCACAAGGAGGAGGGCTTTGCTGTTGCCAAGGAAACGACAAGGGGTTGCAGAGCCGGTTCCTACCCTGCCCTCTCACCTCCAACCAAATCCTTTTCCTGAACAATCAATCTATGCTACTGTTCAGCCATGTGATCATGAATGTGTAGGACACAAATATCACATCCCTTATTCTATGTGAAGTATACCAGGTCCCATTCCTAACCAAAGAGCTGGTCAGAAATACGACATTAGTCAGTATTGGGGTGAGAGTAGGTATTGTTCTCCCCTCGGGTAAGTACAGATACCTGCTCTCTGAGAGGCTTGCTGGCCTGGTTAAGATGTCTCTTGTCAGGGGCACACTCCTATGTGCCAGAGAAGAATAGAAAAGAGAACAGGAAACAAAGTAAGGATGAGAGTACTTCTGATGGCGCTAAATGCGCCAGCAGGGGTGTGGCAAGAATGTCTGCAGGGCAGGGGTGATGTAAGGAAGGGAGTGATATGCTTGTCAGAAACATCCCAGGGTCTGAGGTGGCCACAGGGACCTTGTCCTTGAGGGTGTTGTGCAGACTGTGGGAGAGGGGTTACTTGGCAGTTCCCTGCTTGGAAGAAGGTGAACAGAAAGAAGATAAGGTCTGGGAGACATGCAGAGGACACGAGTTAGACTTAGTTAATACCGCCTCAGGGGCAAGGACCCAGGCTCTCTTTCTTCTACATTCACACAGTACTGCTGATTACTGGAGGTGCAGGGTGGACCCTTGCTTCCAGCCTAGCCAGCACAAGGCTTGTGTAATAATAAGAGATGCTCCCCTCGAGTCCTCCGAGTCCTCTGTCTGCTATTCTGAAATGGTACCCTGAGGCTTTGGAGCCTTGGGTTTAGATAGTGGGGATGAGGTGGTCAGAAGTAGCATTTGAGCTAAAGGTGAGGAGGGGGTGAAACGTTGGGCGGATCCCTATACTCCCCATGGCCTTTTCTGATGTACACAAGCAGTAATTTCTGGGTCTTTGTACTGGGAATCGTCACATCTCTATGGCCAAATGCCCAGAGAAATAACATAAGAAGGAGTCCTCTGTCTCATGGTCGTGGAAGGTTTGGGACCATGACGGTGGGAAAGGCATAGTGGAGTTGTGGCATGTGACAGAGGGTCCTCTAGTAGCTCAGAAAAGTGCTGAGCACAGGAGGGAGGACGTGACACCCAGATACAGCTGTCAGAGGCTGCCCCTAGTGGCCACAATGAGTTCCTGTCTCTCAAGCAAACAAACAAGAGCAACAGAAAAGTTGGTGTTGTTTTCCTGCTTGCTTCAGTCCCTCTCTGTGCAGAAAAGTGATTTCTTCTATTTCCTGGGATGAAGTACTGCCTAATTGAAAGGTTAGATTCAGTTCTTGGGTCTAATTAAGATCTTAAAACTAGATTTTCCAGACTGAGAAGGTGGCTCCGATGGCAAGTGCTCTCCATGCAAGGAGAGTTGTATTCCCAGAACCTACAGAACAAAAATCAGTATTTCAATCCTTTACCTAGCCTGAGCTGATGTCTTTGGGCTCCTTCCTTCTGGGTGGCTGTCCTTACACCATTCCTGCTTTCTCATCGCATTTCCCTCCTCCCCCCCCCCCCCCCCCCCCCCGTCCTCACAGTGTGCCCCCCAACCTAGGCTCCGCCTCCCTCAGGAATGGACTTTTCAGTCTCCCAGAGCTGCCTCTCCTCTATCAAGTACTGATCTCAGCCCAGCTGGAAGCTAGACCACCTATCGTGGGGAAGAAGAAAACCATGGAAAGCAATGTGGCACCAAGCAGGAGGCCCTCAGACAGGCGCTGGCCAGAATCAATGTGCTTATCTAGCTATAGGGATGATTAGATAGGAGTAAACAAAACCCACCACAGCCCAGCACAGAGAGGCGGTTAGGAACCACGTACTCAACTACATGTCTTTCTGCCCTTTCCTGTGGGATGATGGAGGACAGGTCCCAGACCTGCCTAGCCCCTTGCCCGTAGCATACAGTGTCCAGGCCTCTCAGGGTCCTATACTCCTCAAGAGAGATATAAGCACTGGCTAAGCTCCGGGAGCTCCGTTATGAGGAAAAGTGGAGCTACTGAGCTGGCAGCTACCTTAGGCAGGTCCTAGGGAGGTCACTTGGGTGAAGGGAATGAGGCGATTTGCATTTGCGTTCTTGTTGAACAAGAAGAACTGCAGTAGGGCTGGGGCGGGGGCAGGAGGGAAGCGAGTGGAGTAAAGGCCAGGTGAAGGACTGGACAAGGTTGCACAGTCCACAAAGGTCATGAGAGCTCTGGCCTGGACTCCAGGGAAGCCGGGGGTGATGGGGGGAGGGGGGTGGTTCTTAGAGCACAGGAGAAGCAGAATCTAATATTTGGTTTTCAGGCCTGGGGCTGGACCAACATGGCCTAGTAAGTTTCCAGGCTTGAAGAACTCCAGAGTTCTCAAGAGTCCTCAACCACTCAAAGTTCTCTCAAGAGTCCTCAACCACTCAAAGGAGGAGCTGCAGCGACACAAATCCTTCTGGCCAGACCCCCTTCACGGCCCCTCCCTCTTTGCTGCCCCTTCCCCCCTCACTGCCCCTCATTGCCCCTCCCCTTCTCTTCCTTTCTTTGGGGCCTGGGGAGATCTCAAGCCCTCAGGCATGCTAGGCAAGCCTCTACATCACTGGGCGACACCCCCTAAACTTCACCTGTGTCCAAATAAGGTTTGGAACCAGGACTCTCCCTGGGAGGAGGAAATCTGCTGAGAGCTGCCATGCAGGGAATGGGAAGTCCACGGTGTTGCATTTCCTGGTGGGATGACGTCCTTTCACGAGTAGGGTCAGGGTAAAGATGACCCAAGAGATATGGCTTTAAGGGAATAGCAGTGCCACCTCATGCCACCTCCTACCCCTGGGAACACAAGGGGCTGAGCTTAGGGTTAGCTGAATAAATCAGCTAGACACATGTGACATATACCTGAAGTCCTGGCTCTTGGCAAGCAGAGATTGGAGGACTGCTGTAAACTCCAGGCTAGCCCGAGATTCAGAGTGAGCTCCAGGTTAGGTTAGCCTGGGCTACCATGTGAGCCCATGTCTCAAAAAAAAAAAAAAAAAAAAAAAGAAAAAGAAAAAGAAAGAAAGGAAGGAAGGAAGGAAGAAAGAAAGAAAGACGGAATGAAGAAGGAGATGGCTGCTTGCTTTTGCAGAGGACCTGGGTTCAGTTCCCAGCACCCACGTGACAGCTCACGATCATCTGCAACTCTAGTTCTACAGGATTCGGTGCTGTCCTCAGGGTTCCTCACACACTGCACACACGTGGCACACTTACATACACATGAGCAAAACACTCATACAGATAACATTAAAAAAGTAAAATAAAATAAAGCAGCCAGCATAACAAGCCTAGCACTTGGAAGGCAGAACTAGGCAAACTTGTGTTTAGGAGTTCTAGGCCAAACGTCACCCATCTTATAGAGAAGAGGGCTGGGTAGGAGGCAGAGACGGAGAGAAAGTACAAAGGAGGAAAGAGAGGGAGCAAAGAAAGCCAGCCAGGGGCAAGGCTGTGGCTGCCCAGACAGGGCTGCCCCACCTCTTCTTCCCAGTGGCCAAGCTGAGGGGCTGTCAGGTCAGGGGTACAGACACCAGGGTACAGACACTAGAACCTGTTGTACTTTGCTTCTCTGTTGCTATGTGGGGGGAAAAAAATCAGACCAAAAGCAATTATGGGGGAAAAGGATTTCTTTGGCTTATACTTCCAGATCGCAGTGCATCCTGGAGGGAAGCCAAGGCGGAATGGAAGGCAGAAAATGAAGCAGCCGCCACCAGAGGAAGGCAGCTCACTGACTGCCTTGCTTTTCCTGGCTTTCTCAGCTTCCTTTCTTATACAGCCCAGGCCATCTACCCAAAGACAGGACAACCCACAGTGGTCTGGGCTCTCCCACATCAATCAGCAATAAAAATAAAAAGTCCCACAGACATGCTCCCAGGCCTGTCTGGGGGAGTTTTTTCCCCAAATGGGATCCCCTCTTCTTAGATATGTCGTTTTATGTCAAAAAGACAAAAACCCCAGGCAGCGCTTTTGACCCCTTCTTAGCTTGACACAAAAACACGTCACTGTTAAACCATAACCTCTCCTTTCTTGTTTATCCCCAAGACCTTGCGCTACCATCACAACATAAAACATGACTTTAAGATCTTTAACAAATTCCAAAGTTAAAAGTCTCTTACCTTTGAGTTCCTGTAGAATCATAAAACAAGTTATTTTCCTGTTCCAAGAAGGAAGAACCAGGGCAGTTACAATCACATCAAAGTAAAACCAAATCTAATAGTGATGTAGTAGTGTGTAGCATATAGAACTCAGTCACTCACGATCCTTTAGGCTCCACGGGGCTTGGACAATCCCACTTCTCTGCCACCTCTGCCATACACAGCTTGTATGGTAGGCTCAGACTGGCTTCCCTCTACACCTGCTCATCCCCTCTGGTCCTGGCATCTCCCATATGCTGGGGTCTGTATTGCACCTGAGGCTGCACATTTACTGGTCTCTCTACAGGGACTCCAGCCACGCCACCTGAGGTCAAGTCTTGGCTTCCTTCCATGGCCCTTTCAGTCCCTGGGGATTCCATTACTCCCAAGGCTATGCCTTCACCAATGGCTGCTTGCTCCTAGCTTCTCACAGCTGTTCTTTATAACCCTTTATTCTGTAGCTTTCATGCAGCCAAAACCAGTTAACATTCGGGGGATTCTTACACACTACCAAGTGTGGCCGGCAGGTTGAGCCTCAGCCCTGGCGTCTTCTGCAGCTCGGCCTCTGTGCGCTGCTGACTCTGAGGAAATCCTCCCAGATTGTTACATCTCAAACCATGCTGGTTTCTTCTTAGTCGAAACTGATTCTTCCATCCCAGCTTACCAGAAACCATAGATCCTGAATTCAAATAGATCATATTCTACTGAGAGCCTTTAAGTGACTCTCAGATTTCCCTCAGAAACGTCCCAAGCCAGATCCCCACCGGTTTGCTCAAAGCATTCTTCTTTTCAAAAAATTTTAAAAAGATTTTTATTTATTCTATGTAAGTACACTGTAGCTGTCTTCAGACACTCAAGAGAGGGCGTCAGATCTCATTACGGATGGTTGTGAGCCATCATGTGGTTGCTGGGATTTGAACTCAGGACCCACAGAAGAGCAGCCGGTGCTCCTAACCGCTGAGCCATCTCTCTAGCCCTTGCTCAGCATTCTTATCTTCCAAGCTCCTACAAAACATCTCATTAAATTCTGAGCACTCACTCGATGGCTTTTCCTGCCCAAAGTTCCAAATGCCACCATAATCTCCTCAAAACGGCAGAAAAAAAAAATGTCAATACAACATCCCTCACCTGGTACCCATTTCTGTCCTACTTTGCTTTGCTGTTGTGATAAAATACAAACCAAAGCAACCAGGGGAAGAAAAGGCTAATTTGACTCCCAGATCATGTTCCATGGTCCAGGGAAGCCGGAGCAAGAACTCAAGGCAGGAACTGAAGCAGCAGCCACTGGGAAACCGGAAGGCCACTTACTGGCTTGCTTCCCCTGGTTTGCCCACAGTGGGTGGGCTCTCCCACATCGATCAAGCACTCAAGGAAATGTTCCACAGACATGGCCACAGGTCAATTTGATGGAAACAATTCAAGTCATCTAGGTTTGTGTCAAGTTGACAAAAACTAACCAGCTCAGAGACTATTCCCTCCGTCTCTTCTGAGCCAGGCTGAAGCCAGCCAGGGATTTCTGCTTGGTGACAAGTCCACAATATTGCCTTACGTGACCTGTGGCCCCTGGAAGGCAAAGCAGTGTGTTCCCAAATGTGCAGAAAGGGCCTTGCAGCACACTCAGATGTCTTCTTGAGCCAGCTGTGCTGCCTTACCTAAACCTTTCTGGACCCGGGGTTTTCCTTTTTAAAAAACCTCAGTAAGACGGTGATCTGAGACAGAAATGCTTTCCAGACATAGCTTTGCCCACCCTCGTGGTTCTGCGTTTCCGGCTGGCCGCTGGGGTATCGCAGAGATGACTCTTGGGGAGGCGGTACTCAGAGGAGCTGGTCTGCATTTCTTCCTCGCCACTGGGGTGCCCGCTGGGGTGCCGGGCTGCTCAGAGCAGGCACACACCCTGCCTCCAAAGGAACCCTAGTCCCAGCTGCTGACTGATCAGAATCCCTCCCCCATCCTGGGCCTGACCCTCTACAGAATGCAGCACCAGTGTCTCCGAGCCCAGAGCGGACGCCCAGCCGACCAGCCCCCAGACAAAGGCCCCATGATGCAGAGGACAAGCCAGAGTCTGTGTGCCAACCAAATTCAACTTCAAGTAGGCATGCAGGATGAAGGGGGGCTGACGAAGAGGAAAGAGGTGAGAGAGAGAAAGATGGGAGGACGAGGTTTCCCCTTTATCAGGACTGGTCTGGCAAGACCAAGGGTTTGGCTCCCAGTGGGCGCTGGCTCTGTGACTACATCAGTCATCCCCTCCACGGTGGGTCGGCATATGTCTGGGGCTATGGGAGGGAGATTCTCCTCGGTAGGTAGAGACGCTAGATTCGCCTCTCCCAGTGGCTTTGGTCCCTGGTGATTTCGGTTGCAGAGACTTCCTCCTATGGCCGGCTGCTGATCCCAAGGTTTTCATGGCTCAACCTCTCCAAGTCTCCCCAAGCCTTCAGCAGGGATGGGCATGACTGAAGCACCCGCTAGTGCTGCAGGCCACACACCCCCCAAATCGGCACACTCACAGCTGTCTGGAAAACACTTGGTAGCTGTGCACACATCAGAAACTGTTCTCATCTCTGGACCCTCTCCAGACCCAACTGCAAGGGGAGCATGGATCGGGCTGACTTGCCTCAGCCTGCCAAAGTGCAGGCCACATGGCTCTGTCTTCAGCCACTCAGCTGAATCCCGAGGCAGCCTTCTCCTCTGCTTGGGTGCAGAAACGGGGCGACACACTTCCCACATCTGAAAGACAAGCCTGTCGGGCCGAGGAGGGAGGGGCCTGACTCCCTAAGGTTGGGTTCCTCTCAGACTTCTCCCAGGAACACAGGCTTGTGCTAGGGGCATTGAGAGCTTCCTCAGCCTACCACCCCTCCCCCACTTTGCCTCCAGCCTTTCTCCAGCTTGTGCTCTGCAGCCATTTCTTGTCACTGCTGAACAATAAGCCTTGCAGGCAGCTGGCAGCTTGGCCCTGCCTGGGAGGCGGGGGAAGTCTGTAGCACTATGGGGCTGAGACAGCCAGACTGCTGCAGAGAGGGTTCCCAGCTCCAGGGACAATGTCACCATGTGCTGTCTGATCCTGTCGTGCACAGGACAAGCCATCCCAGATGCCTCCAAGGGTGGCACCTTAGGGCCTTCAAGAGTTTTTTTCAAATCCTTTTGGTCTGCAGTCCAAGACCAGCCCTCCCACTGTGATAACAAACAAGGAGAGGCCAGATAGCCAGCCTCATCTTGCTCCCAATAAGTTACTAACCTCAAGTCACATTGCCAAAGTAAGGGAGTCTGAGAACACCCAGAGTGCTCAGTCACAGAAAGTTCTCCCTACTGGCTAACTGCTGGTCCTACTGGCTGCTCCTCTCCATACCTTAAGGTAGTGATGTAGGTATGTCAGGAGGGGCACACCTCCCCCCAACCCATCCCAGACCCGGGGAAGAGTTTTCAGGTCTCCAAACTATAGGCAAGATATGCTGTGCTAAAAAGACTGGAGAGAAACTATAGCCTCAGCAACTCAGGTGGCCAAGACAGAAGCACTTACATGCAGGTGTTTGAGACCAGCTGGGATAACAACCGGTTTCCATACACACAAAACCAAACTTATTTAGGGCTGGAGAGAAAGAGAGGAGCAGGCTTGGGGTTGGTGACAAAGGGTCTTCTAATGAGCCAAGCTGAATGCTACTCCTCTGAAGCCATAATCAGGCTCCTTAGAGCAGAAGACCAGACCCCTCATAGGCCTAGAGCTTTCTGAAGATATCCCCCTCCTATGTGGCTTGGCTGTTAACCCTGTTCCCTCCTCTCCAGCACTCTGGTACACTGGGGCTCCCTGGACACCCAAGCCAATTAATCTCTTTAG
The DNA here is from genome assembly GCF_000001635.26 of Mus musculus. Taxonomy (NCBI): domain Eukaryota; kingdom Metazoa; phylum Chordata; class Mammalia; order Rodentia; family Muridae; genus Mus; species Mus musculus. The sequence continues at coordinate 20,655,006 of NC_000077.6, read as the reverse complement.
GGGTAAACGTCCACCTTACTGAAAGCCTGTCTGCCTTGTTTGCGCCAACACTATCTTAAGGATTGTGTGGGTTGCAGTATCACTTTGGCAATGTGTCTCTGTAAAGGGCCAAATGGCAACTCCTTTGAACTAAGAGTCAGTACAACTGTACCTGCTCAGCTGTACTATGGAGTCAGACATCAGCCCTAGGGACGCATACCTAAGTAAGCACGGCCATTGTCTGGGGCCACTCTACTGCTTATTAACACTGGCAGTGTATAGTTTGTGGGGGTGTGACGTGACGACGTCTGGAGAAGACGAAATCCCAGGGTTCCTGTTCTTCAGAACTGTAGTGTTGCAAAGAAAACCTGTGTGCAGCTCAGGTGAAGCCAGGACAGAATTTGTTCTTGCAAAGTCTGGAGCCCTGAAAGAGTTGAGGACAGGATGGGCTCTTATGAGGAGGATGCGGAGACGGATTCATGGACAGGCATTTGAGGTTGGCCTTGAAATGAGGCTGTTCTGCACCAGAGTGTGGGAGCAAGGGCAGAGGCAGGGTGCTGGTGTGTCCCCGAGAGGGAGCTGTGCAGATGAGGAGCAGGAACCCCGGAGCAAGCCTTCTTTCTCATTCTGTAGTGTGAACTGCCGACCCTGCCTCTGTTTTTCTGTTTTTAAAGATAGGGGCCCTCATGTGTCCAGGGTAGAGCTCAAACCTCTCAACCTTCCCACCATTCCCCGATGCCTGCCCCTTCTCAGTGTAGACATAGTTGTGGTCCTGCCAATGGCTTCAAGGGGTTTTAGGGGCTAAGGCTGATCTTGTCCTTGTAAATCTGGAGGCTTAAATGCTTATCAAAGTTACAACACTAATCAATAGCAAATGCTCATTATGTTCGATATGAATGGGAGACCCTGGTTCCCAGCTGCCTTGAGAGGTACCCACTGAACCTCCTGATATCTGCCCTGTGGAACTTGGCCAGGCCTTCCATGGCAAAGGAACCAACCCAGGAAGCCTCAACAAGAGAAGCTAGAAATTCAAGATCAGCACAGTAGCAGGTTGTTCCACTGAAGGCTTTAAGGCAGGCTTCCTTGCTTGTGTCACAGGTAGTGGCTTGCTGGCCATCTCCGTTGTACCTTGACCTGTAGAAATGCTGTCCTCACCTCTGCACTTGTTTGTTTCCATATGGCGTCTCCATGCCTGCATGGCTCATCTCGCTTAGCTAAAGACTGTTACTTAAGGAGTCACATTCTGGGGTACTGGAATCCTCCACGTTCCAAAGCAGATTTAACAGAGGACTTATTTTCCATTCTCTCATATCCACCTCTATAGCTTCACAGGCTAGTTGTCACGGAGTGCCTGGACATCCCCACCCCAATTAGTCCCTGAAGATGGTAGGGTGGTCCTGACTGGCACAACACGTGGTACCGAAGCCACAAGGACAAGATTGGTGGCACACTGACACAAGAGGCAGTTGAGGACAAGAGGGTCTAAGTCAAGGGACGTAGAGACGGGAAGGTGTGAGAGGACAAAAATGCTAAACTGAGGGGCAGGCTTACTGCCTGGCAGCTGAGCTAAACCTGAGTGGGCCAAATGGCTGACTGGAGAAGGCCAGGTCCTATGGAAAATGGCCAGTGGAGGGGCACACTGCTATTGGACAACAAATTCTGGTAGCCCTAGAATTTCAACTAAAGCCCAACAGAGGCAGGGGCTACCACAGTTGTGATGCTGGGGGGGGGGGCAGAGCGGGGGGCGGGCATCATCTTAGGTAAGTGGTAAAAGTTCTGGGAAAATCCTGGTAAAAATGATGTGTGGAGAGAGCTTTGTCAGAGAAGGAAAAGGAAGCCAAGGGCTGGAGAAGGCTGGGAGAGCAGGAGGGGATGGTGGCTTCAGAGACTAAGAAGGCTGAGGATACCCAAGGACTAGCATGGGTGGAGCATACTGCACCCACCTTAATGGGACCCGTCATGACACGAGCTGGCGGTACTCTAGTCACAAGAAAACTGTGAGCATGTTTCATCTTTTAACTGTTTATTGTATAATATAAAACTACAAAAGACTGCTCATTTCCATGTACATTTAATCTGTCCAATTGTTTAGAATACAGCCTGAATGAATCTATATTGAACACAGCCCTCTGGGTTCTGATGTGACGTCTGTAATATTGCATAGAAAAGGCACAGCTCTCAGGTCTGTGGGGAAAGGTCACACGTCCTTCCTCAAAACCCACGCACCAACACGTCCCCATGTACACTGTCACCACTTTAGCTGTACATATGGACTACTCTTCTCTCCCAAATTCCCCAAAAGAAGTCTAAAATCTATACTGGCTTTGTCTGCAAGAGCGTTTGATCCTGGCCAAGAGCCATGTAGAGTCACCCTTGGAAGCACTGGAGACAGTTGCACACGGGCGGATGCACACCCTGCTGGCATCCAGGGGCCGGGCAGCAACAAGAACCAACCACTTACAGCTAGGACAAGTCAAATATGCTCTTTCTGCTATTTTCAGAAATGTAAAAAGGTTCAATCTGTAAGAGCAAGGTTTCACAATTAAGACAATTCAGAGAGTAGAGTAGCGATTGCTGCACAAGCAGTCTTTGTGTCTGTCATTTAAGAAGGCTGCCCTTGCAGTGTTCATAATTCATTGTTTACTGCAAAGGTGGTAAGAAATTTAGGCTTTAAAAATGATCCGTGAGTTGATACTTTGGCTCTTTGGAGCTTACGTCGTAAAGAAATTTTCCTTGATTGACCTCAGGATGGTTGGGGCTATGGCGATAGAAAGCTCAATTGCTAAAGACACTGGAGTGGTGTAGGAGGCTGTGGCCATTTCTCACCCTTTGGTATGAAGGTGGGTGCCTATGTGTTGCCCTTCTGTCATCAAGAGAAAGTGCTACTAAGAAAACTTTAAAAAATTATCAACTCTTTTATGCTTGATTTTTTTAAAAATTTGGAGGTATTAAAACATTCCTCATCCATACCTTTTTGCATATTTTAAATAGACCCATATTGGAGATGAGAGTTAAAAATGAATGTGGACTGTATCTGATGAAGAGACAGGTGGGGGCTGGCTTGGCTCCCCCTTTTAATACACACAGATCTACATCCCTACAAGAAATACATTCCTACCATACATTCTGCACCATACCACCAGGATGTTATTAGAGTGCCACAATAAAATAAATATATTTACACAGAAAAAAAAAAAGAATAAATAACTTATGGGGAAAACCATCCCTTTAAGTCTCTCAGGATTCTGCTCTCACCTTGTCACGTCATTGCACGTCATTGTCAACAAGCTTGTCAGGCCCAGGCACCCCAGGCTGTCTGCCTGGCTCGGATGCCACAAGACTGTCTTTGTGAAGGTGAGCCACTACTGCCAGGAAGCGTCTAGAAGCACATTCCCCCACTCAAACTGGGACTGGGAGCTCTCACTCTGGTTCCAAACTCTTCCCTGTTGGGACATGGCTTAGTATAAATAGGACACAAAGACAGTCTTAACTCTTGGTGGGCTTGCTCTTCCTGAAAACAGGGCCATTGGCTTCCCATGGATGTTTCAGGAATTAGCACTCTGCCTGCCGGTGTTGGGGGTGGGTGTTTTGATTTTGAAGCCCAGCCTTACAAATGCACTAGAGTTTGAGAACCAAGTTTGGGCAATGCTTCTCTGTGCTTATTTGAACTGTTGCCCAACATATGGGATTGTTTAAACACATGATTTGCTAATCCAACAAAAGTACAGTTGTTCTAAGTTACTGTAAATCAGTTTTTGACAATGGCAATCAACTGCTTTGTGCCATTTTTGCTGGGAATCATCAACACTACTGTATATGCACATGTATGCAGATGTGTGTGGCATGTGGCCAGTTCACAGGATCCTCCAGTTCTAAAACACACAGAGTACGGGCAGACCTGCTCTCTACAAGACAGACAAGTTCTTAAGATGGACAGGCACAGAGACACTTGCAAGTGTGCATGACAACCTCCCCTACGTGTGGTCCCTGCCCTACAAGAAAGGAGACACACGCGTGAAGGGGCTGGTGAAAGGCTGGAGGTGCCTGTAGGAGCACAGCTGGATCAGCCTCCCGCTGCTCCAGAGCTGACAGTCAGCCTGTCAGACACATTCCAGTGAAGAAAAGGTAAAAAGATATTAATCGCACCATCCACAAATCTTCTGCTTGGATGAGCAGTTCCTTCATCACAAATGCATTTGCTTGCCATGTGCATTATAAAAATAAATCTATTTATGGCTTGTTTTAAAGTGCCATTTATAAAATTTATCTTTTTAATTGGCCAGAAAGGCCCATTTTATCCATGGCAAGAAGTGAGCAGAGTTGGTTGGTGACTGTATATTGACAAATGACCAACAAAGACAACCAAAAACAAAAACAAAATCCCATAATTTAAGTTTTTTTAAATAAATATAAAAGTTATTTCTAAAGAAGCCATATAGGTTGTAACCTGCACTCAACAGCTCAAATACCACACTGCAAGAGCGAGCCATGAAACAGAAAGGCGGTTTCAGCAACAGGCCTGATACACTAAAACAAACGACTGCATCTCATGAGTGCACGTGTTGGGGGGATCACTAAAGAAAGAGCCGCTGGAGGGGCTAGCACATGGGGGTAGGGGAAGGCCAGAGACGTGCATAGAAATTCCTCTCTATGTATTTGGGAATAACAGCTTTGTAAAGTGTAGTTAAATTAGCAGTTAATTAAGGAAAGCAACCAGATTGGACACCATGACATAAGGCGGTGGACTGCGGCTCTAGTCACAGATGTCAGGAGAGCGAGCGAGCGCGTCCCGGCTGGCGGAGGTGCGCAGAGCTAGCTCACTGTGCTGATCAGAAAGATGCCATTTGCAGCTCTTAGCAACAGAGGGAACAAAAGCTCCAGGGAAAGGACATGGGAGAGGCAGCTCAGCAACACGATGGATGCCTTCTGGGGAACTAAGTACTGAAGTGGGGCTCACCTCCAGCAAAAGGTCAGTTGCTTGTTGTAAAATTTTGTTGTGTAAAATTGTGGTCTCGTCATAAAAGCTATGCCAAAAGACAAAGACTGGGGTTTTCATTTCAAAAATTTAAAATAAAAACAATTAAAATAGCAACTTGGCATAAATACAGTTTTGTTTTGTTTTTTATCCCCCTGTTCCCCCTCCCTCCCCACCCCCACCTTGAGACAGGGTTTTCTCACTGTATAGTTCTGGCTGGACTGGAACTCACAAAAATCTGCCTGCCCCTGCCTCCCAAATGCTGGAATTACAGGGGTGTGCCACCACACCCTGCTGAGTCCACTCTTAAATAAGATGATGCAGCCTCTGTTCAAAAGAGGGAGCTAAGGAGCCTGCCACATCAACTCCGCCCTCCCTACCCCAAGAAACACAGCCATCTCCCCGCCAACTGCTTAATGCATGTTTGATGAGCAGACAGGGCTCTGGCTTTGGAAGTCACAGTGCTGGCGGGTGACCGTGCCAGGGGCTGGTGCTTGTGAAATTTGGGTGTCAGATCACCTGGCCCTTTATGAAAGCGCTGTGTGTATTTGCAGTGGGGACATCAACTGCAGACTGACGTGATCCAGTTCTCTCTTGCACCACACACATATAAAACATTACAAGTCCTATAAAAGTACAAGTGCAACTTGTACATCTCATGTTTGCAGGAACTATGTGAGCAAATCCTATCAAAATAGCTATTTCATAGGTATAAACAGCATTTGTGTTTAGAAAAACAATATCATAAACTGCAGAATCTGTACAAAAATATAAAATAAATTTGGGCAGCAGTTTTCTAAACAGCCATGTAAATGCAACACTTACGAGTAGTTAATGCCTCTAAAAAGGCTGAATTGCCAAGTCAACTTACACAGGGCAAAACGCCAGAAAAGGTACTGAGATTATCCAAATAATATAGATATATATTCTTTTTTTTTTTTACCTCTTGCAATAAAACTTATAGAAAAAATAGACAAATATGCACATGCAATTTACAGCTTTTCCAACTTAATCCTTGTGCTTCACTTGAACTGTTCCTGTTCACCTTTCAACATTAGCAACACAGTCTTCAAATGTCTTCTCTCCTACGCCAGGGCAGCAGGGCTCTGAGGAACCCACTCAGAAGAGTGTGTTACAAGTGGGCATACTCGAATGAAGGCACTCCAACTCTGCTTGAAGAAAATACTAGTGTGATCCTTTTGTAAAATTTTCTTTTTCTCTGAAAAAGGCAAGCAAGGGTCCATGCACAGTGCGGAGAAACTGTCGGGGCTGCAAGGGTGCAGAGCCTGGCTGGGCGCAGTCACGTGGGCCCAGGTCTCAGGAGCCAACAAGCACCTCCATGATGTGGTCCAGCTCCGTGAGATCCATTTTGAAAGGCTGACTTGGGGCAACAGGCTGATTGCTGTAAGGAGCCAGGGTCTTGAGGAGGTCATCAGCTGACACAGGGGCCATCTTTGAGGCTGTCCCCGATGCAGATGTGCAGGGGTCAAAATCGTACATGGATGTATCAATGTCAGCAAACAAGATGTCATCCAGGGTCAAGTCTGTCAGGAAACCCGTGGACGTTGTTATTTCAAAATTCCCAGGCAGAGAGTCCATGAATCGTGAGTCATCTGTGCGGCCTTCCTCGGGCCCCTCAGGTTTCTGGACACTGGACTCACTGGAGGTTCCTTTCGGGCCCTCAGGGGCTGCTGTGTGGGCAGCCTCTGTGGAGGTAGATGTGGGACAGAGCTCCTCGATCTCATCCAAGGCGGAGGAGAAGCTGTCCTTCTCTGCTGGGAGGGCTGCAGAAGAGAGTCTAGTGGGAGCTGCAGGGTGCACAGCCTGCAAAGTGCAAAAAGTGTCATCGTTGTCGTCCTCGAGCAGGGAGGCAGGGGTGAGGCAGGCCTCCAAGGGTGTAGTGCTTCCGAGGTCACAGGGGTGAGGAGCAGGAGGCGGGGCCTCCTGGTAGCTGTCGCTCAGTGAGTTGCTCGGCTGGGAAGAGGGGGTGAATGCAGGCCTCAGGCTGCCTTCCTGCTTGAGTTCCTCCTGGATCCGCCTCAACATGTTGTTAATTAAGACAGTCTTCTGCAAGCTGGGCTCTGTCAGAGGCCTGTGGTTATACAGTTTCATAAGGGAAATGTTGAAGATAGTCTGGCGCTGTAAGGTGTAAGACACCCTGGATGGACCGTCGGAGGGGGACACGATTTTGCCTTCCAGCCCATCTTCATGCTCATCAAACTTCCGTTTTCCTCCTTTACCCAACATATATCTACAAAGGAGAAAGACAGAAAGTAGCATGAATCACATGAAGGCAAATTTCCACCGTGAAGATTCTGACTTAGGTTAGGGAGAGGAGCAGCAGGTGGGCTTAGTCAGGAAAACCCTGTCCACAGAGAAGTAGGATGTCCACCCTTGCATGCCTGCAGAGCAATTTTTATCACTAGGTAATCCTGGCCAATGTACTGTGTGAGTTAAGTATACAACACAACTCAGAGAAGTTAGGAGTTACCATGGAAACCATGATTTTTACTTTCTCAGCTCATGCGTTTGCATGCCTAACATTATCACACGGGTTCAATTTCCCTCCCCCAAATGGGTTTATTTTTAAAGCTTAAGAACATACAATGCATGACCTCAACAGACAGAGGTGTTATAAATTACAGCTTGAACACAACTCAAGTCAGCGAAAGCATCAAGTTAGAGAAGGAGAACACACACAATTCTGGTAGAACCGTGTGTACTCTCAAAATGTTTCTTCCTTCCTCACGTGCACAAAGCCTTCTTGCCTGTCGGGTATCCACAGAGGCTGAGCTGACACTGCCTTTCAAATGGTTCCTGGCCTGGGGTTCCGCTCGGCTTAGTTTCCCAGCCTCAGCTGTGATTGGATAAACTGCTTCAGGACAAAAGGAACCTGCTCTGATTGTAGGCCCTGCTACCGGGGCACGGGGCACATGTCATAACAAACACCTACTATGACCTCAGAGATGCCTGGGTATTTGAAAGACCTAAGGGACTCTATCTCAGACCCTGAGAAATCTGATGAGGTCCCTTTGTGAGAACTGCTGTCTGTCTGGATGGAGTTCTCTTTCAGAACAGCAATCCTCCCTAGCCTCCAGTTACTGTCCCCGTTTCGGAACTTCTGCTATGAAAACCTCTCAGAACCAGCCTTTGTCTCATGATTTCTTGTCTTTCTTCTTCTTCTTTCTTTCTTTCTTTCTTTCTTTCTTTCTTCTTCCTTTTTTTTTTTTTTTTTTTTTTTAATTTCCAGGCAGGCTTTCAATATGAATATTTGGGTTGAGTTTGTTAATGGAACCTACCAGGTGTTGGGTTTACAGCCACTCACCACCACACCCAACCAGGTTAGCCTGCTGTCTAGCCACTCAGTCAGGAAAGCTTTCCTACCACCCAGTGTGGTTCTCAGTAAGCCAGGCCCACTGCTAGCCCTGTCTGCAGCACTCACCCTAAATCCATGTGAGCCCTCTCCAAAGGAGCTGGGCAGTCTTGTTTCTTACAGTAGCACCTCTGCAACCCTCGCGAATGCTCAGTCCACATCTACAGACCACAGGAACTCCCTCCTGTGGTTCACAAGCCTTTTGAATTTCAAATCTGATCCTAAAGGGAGGCCAACACAACGAATACACTTCACAGAAGTTTCTTTTAATACCCTGTTTAAAGGGGGGCCATGTTGTCCACCCCATAAAGCAGCCAGATTCTGGCACACAATCCCATAAAGGATGTCTGACTTCCGATGGGAGAAATGAAGACAGCTGCAGCCTATCCATGCCAGTATCGGTTTGAGATCTGTTAATACTTATAAAGAATGTGGAATTACTTGTATGAAACCATTTCCCCTTATTTCATAAGCATCAACAAGATGGGTTATCATCGTTAGGACCAGAGATGTACTACCATAGTAGTTTTTCAATAATACACTGCTTTTGAAAATTCTTTTAAATTAATTTGTTAAGCTGGGCAAAGTGGCACATGCTTTGATCTCAGCACTCAGCAAGTCAGAAGTTGGAAGATCTGTGCATTCCAGGACAGACAGGGCTCCCTGGAGAGATCCTGAGCTGGTTTTGTGCATGCGTGTGCATGCGCATGTACATATGGAAGGTCAGGGGGCAACTTGATACAGTTAGTTCTATCCTCCCTCCATGGGTCAGTGAGCCATAGAGGTTCTCTCAGCAAGTACTCCTGAACCATCTTGATGGCCTAATAACATATTTCTTTAGAGATAACTGCTACTTCCATAGTGGTCACACCTAGGGGCTGGAGAGATGACTCAGGGTTCAGAGACTTGCTATTGCTGAGATTCAGGGTTCAGTCCCTAGCACTTCCATCGTGACACACATCTATCTGGCATTCAGCAGAATTCCAACAGCTGACAGCATCGCTGGAGAGAATTCCTGACTTCAACATGAGCAGCACCTAACTTCAATTAGAATGACCCACCTGGTCCGAGCTGCATGCTCACCCTGGTGCTTTAGGAAAACCTGTGGACATCTGTAATGTTGCCTTGAACAGGAGGTGAAGGGCCCCTGTGAGTAAGTCCTGTGAATAGGACTAGATAAACAAATTGAATATTGGGTGTTTTTCAAGTATATAAATAAGGACCTCTGATGGAGTATGTCTCAAAACAGGCTTACTTTCTTTCTTTTTTCTGTTTTGTATTGAAGCAAACAAAATTGGCTCCATGCAACCAATGAAATTGCAAAATGTACACAATCTAGCTAAGTCACATAGAAAAATAAAAATGCAACAAAATCAAGGCAAAGAATGCCAAAGGTAGCAGCATTGCCATTTGCCTTCAGCTCCACAGAGTGACGTGCAGCACCTCTCACTCGGGGCTTTGTATAACCCCAATCTCCTTAAGCAAGACATAATGTAAAGGCCCTTCAAGAACGCAACAGCAAACAGCAAACACTCCTTCTGGTGGATTTGAGCTTGGCTCAGGACCGACTGGGTCAGGGTGGCCAGCTCCGTGGAAGCCTTTTTCCTCAGACACTCTGAAAAAATAACCATGCTCTTTAAGCACTGTCAGAGAGGCACGTGACCTTTCCAAAGGCCTCAAAGGAGGGCAGACTGCAGAAGCAGTATCAGGAGCTCATTAAGGGATTCCTGGGAAGGTTACCCTCTGGAGTGGAAGGGCTCCAGAGTCAGGTTAGCTTGCTTCCTGGGCTACCTGGGCTTTGGAGCTCCCTCACACGCCTCCTCAGCTTTCAAAGAAGCAAGTCTTCTTTCCAGACAAAACCCTAAAGATCTTCCCAGGGCTCATGGCTGGGCTGGAGACACCTCACACAGGGAAATCAGATAGGTGACTCCTTCCTTACATCTCCTGTTACCCAAGCCTAAAAACTACCAACAACTGCTTTTCTATTGAACATCATTGGCTCTTACGATAAGATCTGAGATCAAATATGGCCTCTTCAAAATTGTTAGGAACAAAATCCTGACATTCTGGACTCAAATTGAGGTCTGGGTTCAAACTTAGCCTCACTCATGCTGGGCACATGCCCAGACACTGAGCCTAGTAGGTACTCTGTGTAATTGATCCAGTCAGCACTAACTGTAGCAAACTAAAATCTAAAAGAAAAGAACACAAACAAAAACAATCCCTGTGTGTGCCACTTCTCATCAGGCAAGGACCCTAAGGCCCCAAAGCTACATTCTGTTTAATCCTAGCACCAGGAAGGCAGAAGCAGGTGGCTCTAGACCATCACAACAACCACAACCACAGCAGCAGCAGCAGCAGCAGCAGCAGCAGCAGCAGCAGCAAAGAGACGATATTTTTTTTAGGCTGATGCCCCAAAGTAATAAATGTCAGCACAACTTTCCTCCAGAGCATCAGAAAACATTTAACCTGCTGCCCATGGTTCCACCATTCCAGGTCCTGAGTAACTAACACCTCAGGAAATGTGAGAGGACTGCAGCTTGAGTGATAGGCTTGAGACCAGGCTTGGCAGCCCCCTTTGCACGACTGTCAACTACCTCCAGACTGGAAGGCCCCTAAAGGCACAACACTGTCTTGTTCACCTCAGCACTCTCCGTTTAGGGACCCTCCCTGACACCAAATGGTCCTCAATAAATGAACAGTAAGTGGAACAAATGAAGAGACAGAGGGCCAGCATGGAAGTGTGAAGCAGAAGCGGAGAACTCTGTGTGCGGATATGGTCCTGACTGGAGAGCAGGAGAGGGAGAGAGCACTCTAGCCTGGAGACACCGCCTGTGAGCTCTCACAGTGACCTCACTCTCCCACTTAGGTGAGGACCAGCCTCAGCTGGGGGCCTGTTAAAGCACTAGGAATCTGTATTTCTGAAGTTTCCAGGGGATGCTAGACTGAGGACCTCAGAATCATGATTTCCTCTGGTCTTTGTCAGGCCATCTTACACTAAGCCAGAGCACACTGTACTCACTGTCTTGACAATGAAGGCCCCCTATTTTTCTGTTTCTAAGTGAGGAGAGTAAAAAAAAAAACAAAACAAAACAAAACAAAACAAAAACCCAAAAAACAAAAAACAAACACAAAACCAACAAAATCCCAATTGAGTAGCACTTTATGACTACAACTGACAAGTGATCTTTTATTTCCTGCTTTAAGAGATGGGTTGGTCTTGAAAACCCGGACTCAAGGATTCTCCCACCTCGGCTGTACAAGTAGTTCAAAGTGCAGGTCACCGTGACCATCTGACCTGGCCTGCTGACTCCTACACTAGCCATGGTGCACACATACTTTACGACAGCTCAATCTCAGCCAGAGAGACAAGGCTCAGCTTGCTGTCACGGGGGCTCTGGGGTCTCAAGGTGAATCTTGTGACCCTTAGTGACTAGCTGAAATGCCTCATGCCCCATGCCCAAGGTCTGAAGATTACTACAAGTTATACCTGTACACAACTTCATTGTTTTAAAAATGTCTTTATTTTTAAGGCATTTAAACTCACCTCCCCATGTAATTCAAATTTAAAAGTTACCTATAATTCTTTTCCAGCTATTAAAAAATGATATCTTCCTTTTTTTTTTTTAAATCACTGTCCTTTTAGTATTATATGGACTGCCAAAATTAAACACCTATAATCTTCATGGAACAAATAGAAAAATCTTCTTTTACAAACAACCATTTCTGTTATCTCACCACCATCAAAACCACTGCTTTTACTGCAGGCTTTTAGCACACAGCCCAGGATAGATTGACTGCACGGTGGGAGCCTTCTCCTGCCCATGAAGACTGGCAGGCTCTGTGCACGCACGTCAGAAAGAGATGTAAATAAAGTCTGTTTTAACACATCCATCCCGAACAACAGTCATTAGACCTGACAGAAGAAACACAAAAATTCCTTTACTTCTTACTCAGATGGGGTCAAAATTGACAACTGAGCACTAATTCCAAGGAAAGGAGACGATATCTTGTCCTTTGGACAAGAGGTAACAAATCTCATATCCAATTAAAGCTCAAAGAATACCTGAGAGTGAGCAGAGGCACCTGGTAATCAGACGGAGGATGGGCGGCAATGCTGCAGGACAAATGTGTACATGCTTAGCATCCGGGATGGGGTGCAGGCAGTCAACAGTCACCGTGAGACACCCCAAGGTGAACTGATGGGTGTCTGGTACACATTTCCTCTTGGACTTAGAGACTCAGTTTACATTTTCCAGGGGTATAGCACAATTAAGTGACATGTTTTCTCTTCTTTAATTTAATTAAATTAAAAAAGATTTAATTTTAATTTATGTGTATGGGTATTTTGCCTATATGTATGTCTGTGAACCACTTGCTCAACTGGTGCCCAAAGAAACTAAAAACAGGTGTCAGGTCTCCTGGAACTGGAGTTAACGGACAGCTGTGAGCTGCCATGTGGATGCTAAGAACCAAACCCAGGTCCCTTGGAAGAAAACTAGAGCTTTTAACCCTGGAATCATCTCTCCAGCCCCAACACACGATTTTTCAAAAGTCAATTACAGTGCCAAAGCAATCTATGAAGCCTTCAGGTGGACCAAAGAAGTGATAGGAGGAGCACTGGGATGTAGCTCTTGAGGGATGACCGCATACTCTGACACACCCCTTGTTTTCCTGTACAGATCCAGTGTGACCGTAGGCTGCTGAGAGACCACCGGCAATGCTGATCCCACACCAGGCCTCTACACCAACTTACTACTTTTTATTATTTTTATGGATATTTTGCTTGCATGTATGTCTGTGCACCATATGCCTGCCAGGTGCCCAAGGACACCCAGAAGAGGACCCAGATCCCTTGGAACTAGCATTATGAATGGTTGTAAGCCATCATGTGGGTGCTAGGAACTGAACCCAGGTCCTCTGGGAGAGTAGCCAATGTTCTTAACCTCTGAGCCATCTCTCCATCCATACCCACCCCAATGTACTACTTTTGAAGAAAAAAGGAGCCAAGAGGGAAGAGAAGGCTCCCAAGAGAACACCCGAGATTTCTCATCTGCATCTGGTGCTGCCAGAGGCCTAGGCTCTTGACTTGTAACAGTTTCCCTTGAGTGAGTAGCAGGGGAAAGCATGTTCCTAACTCAATCAACTGTGTGGTAGAATTCAGTCTCAGAGACAGACCGGGAGGGGCAGTAAAAGCCCAATAAGGGAAAATTCCTTCTGGCAAGTGAATATAACCTCCAGCTGAATAGAGACCTATTATCCCAGTTGTGCCTAGCCAATCACCTAGTCCTCGGACCACCTCTAGGAAAGTCAGCTCACACCTTTAATCCTAGCACTGGGCAGGCAGATCTCTATGAGTTCAAGGCCAGCCTGGTCTACATAGGGAGTTCCTAGCTGGCCAGGGTTAACTACATGGTGAGAGCCTGTCTCAAACAGCCAAAAAGATAGGTAGAAGACTCTATTTCTCTTAATGAGATACTGTACTCTTCTTTGTCATTCCTGCCCTCAGCCTAGTCCGTCCTGGCCACCACGAGATCACTGGGTCTGCTGCCATTTCTGAGGCCTAAGTCACAAAGACACTCTTCCTCTTCTCTCCCTCTCCCTCCCTCTCTCTCAGATGCTGGTCAGAAGCTAAGGATGCTCTTGTCTGATACCTGGGCTTCCTCATTCTTCCTAAAGCCTTCCTCCCTGCCTCGTGGCTCCTTGCTCTCCCGAGGAGAGGCGTTGTCCCTTCTCTCCTTTCCCCTCCTGTGGGTAGCTGTCAATGACCCCACCCTGGGGGTTTTCTTTTAACTCTAGCTGAACTCATTCTCACATTCTTTTATTAGTGAGAGTGAGACCCCTCCCAGGGGCAACCCCAGTTGCACTTTGTCAACAGTGGCTAAAGTGGGGCTGGAGAGAAATTGTGCAGAAACAATTTCTGAAATGGAATTTTCTCTGTTCCTTATCCTGCTTTTGAAGTGAGCTTCTGTCCTCGACAGAACACTAGCCTGGCCTTCCCTGCAGTATGGCAGTGAGGAAAAACCCCATCTTGCGTTAATGGGAAACCATACTGGCTTAGATAGCTTTCCACACGTAACACACCACACCCAGAAGAACACAGCACACTAAGAAACCTGCTCATGGCTAAGCTTTTAAAGCCCAACTTCCCCTCAAGGCACAAGAAAGAGACCAGAAAGACTGAACTGCTAAGGAAGTGGTGGTCAGGGATGCTGGCACAATCCTAAGGGAAGCTACAAGAAACAGAGCAGCCTCCCTGTCCTGGGCTGTCGCCAGGCAGGAAGGTACATGATGGGGGCAGGGGTTGGGGGTGGGGGTGGGGGGTGGCATCAGGCAATCTTCAGACACCAGTGGCAGTCCCTGGCCCAGGGGAGCAACAGTCCGACAGGGCGAGAAGCTCTGCCACTTACAAACAGGGAAAGACAACAGCACCCCACCCCTTTCCACCCATGCTAGTGACAGACCGTGAGGCCGTCGGGATCTGGAAGGTCTTATTTTTAAACTAAAGCCTACCCAGGGTTTCAGAGGTCTCTGCAGTAACATCCATGCTAATTGGTAAGTAAGACAAAGCCTCCCTAACAAATCAGCACAGTAATTACAAAGCCACTCTCCAGATCAGGCAGTCCCCGCGCTCACTCTGCCTGCTGTAACCTGACACCCACCGTGGCTCCACTCAGTCAGGCCCTCGGGCCAACCCTGCCCACCCAGCCAGCTGCAAACTCTCTGCCCCTCCAGAGGGCCACCATACCATCGGCCAGGATACCAGGCTCTGTGCTTATGACACAACTTTACCATGTGGGGTTGTTTTCTAATGTCTACAATCAACAAATTTTATCATTCCTCTTAGGATTTTCACTATCAGCTAAATTGGATACAATTTCTAACGCTGGCTTATCAAACATAATCGTTTCACGTGAAAACAAATGGAATTTTAACAGGCGACAACCAATTACACTGAGTAAACAAGAGTCAACTTTTAGAAGTGAATGTTTCTTTAGAATGACGAAAAGAGAGATAAGGAAGAATAAAGTATGTCTTAATTGCAAAAATCTGAAAAGCAAAAATGGCTTTTAAAGCCTGTCAGCAGTGGGATGTGTTTCTAATAGCCACTTGCTGGCTTTCTGTCCCCTGGAAATTTTAGGTTGCAACCCCAATGAATTGAGGATACCAGCCATCTTCTAAGGCTGACGATGGAACTGCTAACAAGTCCTCTATTTCACCCCAGAATTCTGGCTTAAAGCAATGTCTAAACTTACAGTTTCACAGATACAACATGATTTGAGGCCTCAATTTGGCTAGAAAACACACCAGAATGGTCATGTAGATAAAACAAAATCAACAGAATGTTGGTTCCTTTAGAGCTGGGTAATGAGCACTGCACTTTGACTTCTGAGTCTGTCTGGAATTTTCCATAAAAGTTAAACAATACATCACTATATATTAAAAAAAAAAAAGACCAAAAACAAACAAAAAAATTCTGTACACGTAAAAACCAAATGAAATAGGCACAGCAAATTTCTTACATGAGAATTACACTAACTCTATAAGCATGTTTACACAGATGAATGAGTGTTTTATGTAAACAAGCATGCCCAATGCAAATTGGAATCCTATAAACATCGGCAGCACCACATCTACCACAAGGGGGCGCCACAGAGCAGCAAGGCATCTTCCAACTCCATGTCAGTTCCTACCTACAGAGTTCTCAAAGCATTTACATTTCCAAATTCCATCTTCTATTCAGGTGTTCACATGGCAATGCTGAATGCTAGAAGCCTTACCAAGCTCCAACTAAATTATATAATGTTATGGTACAACCTTTTATTGCTTGTATATAAGTAACACCATGGTTAGGATCTCTGGAGGATTACTGAAGAGAGACACAAAACCAAGCACAAATCCAAGTCATGAAATGTGGACTCAGAGGAGGCAACAGTTCAGATCCAGATCTCCAGTGGGATTCTGAGATTGACTTCTAACCACACAGCCAACCTTCCACATTTACAACCAAAAAGTTTACTAGTATAGTCACTTTCAATAATCCTATTGCATCTTAATAACAGTAAATTACTTCCACACTGAACAATACTTCAGGCAATTATTGGAGGAAATCCTTCATCAGGAACACGGAGGAGAAGCCATTTAATTGTAAAATGTAACACAGTTTTAACCTCAGGGATATACTGAAGCAAGTTACTTTGAGACAGTTGGGATTCTCTCTGGTCAGATTACTAGCTCAGGTTATATGATGCCTGGTCAGTAATAATGCTTCTAACACATGAACTAGTTGCCTTTTTTTCCGTTTGAAAGCCAGTAATTAGAAACATATATATTATAATTATCTGCATTATGATGCTGCTTTATAATCATTTGGTGTCCAGGGTACATCTTCAGCATCCTGAGTCTAAAGTCTCATTAGCATTAAGGAATCTTCAGCTTTGACTTTCCCCAGAGGATTTCCTGCCAGGGAACCTCATCCAGCTTTGCACCTCCCCATTCCCGGGCATAATGAAAATATTTTTTCTCCTGTATTTATAATTGCTTAGATGGGATTCTAGTTTCAATCCTCTTGTAGCATCTTTTCCCCAAAGATACCTTGTTTTTCCCTCACATAAGTGATCCTTAATAAACAATGTCAAGGGAAAATAAAAGACTTAAGTAGAAACCAAAGGATTTGTCAAAAAGCATGTGTGAGTTTTTCTTTCGCTTAAAAAGGTGACCAGGTAAATAACACAGCCATACCAACACAGTAACTTTAAGGCCAATTCAGTGAAAAATCAAACTCCACTTTAGTTCAAACATTTAGTTAAAGGTGGCTTTCCATGTTAGCTAACTAGTTTATCTATAAATTAAACTGAAGAATAGAACCTAAGGATACAACTTCAAGAGATATTTTATGGGAGTGTTTCTTAAGAGTTAAAACATTAAGCTAGGAGAATGGAAGAATAGATGGTGAATCTGAGGCCCATATAAGTAACCTACATATTCAGAATATTTATTGTAATTGCCTTTATAAATTAGGTAGACAGGGGCTAGAGAGATGGCTCTGTGGTTAAGAACACTGGTTGCTCTTCCAAAGGATCTGAGTTTGATTCTCAGCATCCATATAGTGGCTCACAACCATCTGTGACTCCAGTTCCTGGGGATCTAATGTCATCTTCTGGTCTCTTTGGGTACCAGGGGCACAAGTGGTATGAATGAACAGAGCCAAACACCCATATACATAAAATAACAAAATCACTCAAAAATGAAAGAACTAGGCTGGTAAGGTTTTATAAAGTCAATTTAAATTTTGTATCCTATACTTGAATAGTTCACTCATTTGAAAAAAAATAATGAAAATACTAACTAAGCTGGGTGGTGGTGGTGCACACCATTAATCCCAGCACTCTGGAGGCATAGGCAGGAGGATCTCTGTGAGTTTGAGGCCAGCCTGGTCTACAAAAGGAGACAGCCATGACTGCTCAACACAGAGAGACCCTGTCTTAAAAAATAAGGGGCAGGGAGGGAGTCTTGGGGAGGGTAGAAAATATCAACTAAAGGGTAGTGAATACTTTGTAAATATAGTAGCCATTTTTCTAGGCTATTTTGAGATTTTAAATTTCCCCCAAGGACCTTGAATATTCGTAACTTACTGAAATTTAGGCAAAGCCATTTAGCTAAATACAATAAAAATAATTAGAGTGCCATATTAAGTGTAGTAATTATTTATTTCTAAAGAAAATACTTACTAGTTCTACTTCCACTCTCAGGATCTTGTGGAAAGCTTTCAAGCCCATCCAGCTAGCCATCCCTAAGTCTCTTGTCCCACCCGCCTCTTGCTGCTTTAACAAGTAGCAGAGAGGAAACCTCATTTTGGATTTGTAAATCAACTATTGCCACATAGCTAACAATCACTCCCAGGTGAAATACACTTTATTTTATATTTCTGGTCACAGTAAAATAATTTTTTTAAATTAGTATTTCAAGCTTATGCAAGACCCAGGTTCCATCTCCGGCATCACAAAAATCACCTAATTGTTTGCCTGGGGCTTAGCAGTAGTGCCTTCCTAGCTTGCCCAGCACTGAGGAAGAGGGCCACACACAACTTCAAAAAAGCTTCTCTCACCAGAAGAGACAGTAAACAAATCTGCTGAAGCCATAGTACCCACATTTTGTTAGAGAGATTTCTAGGAAAGCAAAGACCCACAGACAAAGGCATGTTTAAGCATAAGGGGAATCTGAAGGGCTTGTGTCAAACAGCTACCACCTGAGCATGTCACTCGTGCGGCTACAACTGTATGCAAGACCTGCTCTGGTACAGAGACGACCTTGGGACTTTGGGATTCTCAGAGTCTATCTTGGGCAATGCTTCTCAACACAGGGTGGGGTGCTCCAGCAGTCTACTCCACGCTCAGGAGCAGCATGGGCTGAAGTGATAAGCAGTTAGGCAGAGGAGAGCAAAGGGCTAGAAGGTGGCTCTGCAGTGAGGGCCTTTCATGTGGCCACCAGGTTTACCAAGCCCACTGTAATCACAGGACTGAGTCCTAGAGTCAGGACCCCTTTCCCTTCACTATTTGAAGTAAAACTCCTTAGAAGGAAAAAAAAAAGTGTGGTTTAGTGGCTTCTTCTCAGTCGGTTAATGAAGGGTTTGAAAGGTAAAAAAGAAAAGCTTCGATCAATTAGGAGACCTGCAAAGCTCCAGTTGTTTGCAGAGAGACAATGGTAGTATTGCAGATGTGAATGAGTTTAAGACCTTAAGTTTGCTGCTACTTAGAGTCACTGGAGAAACAAAGCTGCCTTTGGGCACCTTAAACTAGTCAGACTGGCTCTAGCAGTTGCACAGCTTGCTGCTGCTCCGTCCTCCATCTCCCTCCAGCCCCCACCCCCACGTACCCACAGCACAGTCCATGGGACTGCCTTGGGTGTGAGAGGCCAGGCAACTCCACTCTTAACTGAAAACTGCAATGGGGCAAAGGCAGCGTAGGTGACAGCGTTCTACAACAGAGCTATAAAACCACAGTGCTTCATCGAATGATAGCAAGTACTTTCAGTTGAGTTCAGACAGACAGAAGATTGCCCTAACAGAAATCATGCATTTTAAAAGATATTATGCTGCTTTTATCTTGAAATGTAATTTATACATTTTCCAAAGAAAATTTTTAGACAGCCAAACATGTTTTTGTCTCATGATCTTTGGGGGCGGGGGAAGCACCAACAACAAAGAGTCTATTTACTACTCAGAATAGGAATGCCGGCTTCTTTGGCTGACATATGCCATTCACAGAGTCATACAAAGAATGAACTGCTAGGCAGTGCTAATGGAGAAAGACATAGCCCCACACAATGAGTGATGGATGCGCGGGGTACTGCTCTGTTCATAAGGGTTTCCCAGTATTTGTACAGGACACAAGTTTGCCTTTAATACTACTAACTACACTGACTACTTAAGACAACATTTTTTTTTTCTTTAAAAAACAGCCCAAGTTTGGTCAGTTGTTTTTCTAAAATATCAAAATCAAATTAAATAATCAGACACTTTAAAAACAGAAGTCACAGTTTATACATTTCTACCAAATGTTTAATTAGTACTTATTAGTGGCAGGTAGAAAAATGCATTACTTGTACACATACAATGGCCACAGCACTTGTAAATTTCATGTGTGTGTTTCCAGTCAGAAAAGGGGCCTGAGAGATAGCTCAGACAGTAACAGTGCTTGCCACTCAAGCATGGAGAACCAAGTCAAATCCCCAGAGCCCATGTAAAAGCTGGAAGGAAAGCAGATTCCACAAAGTTGTCCTCTAATGCCACATGAATCCCCTCCCTCAGAAATATAACACTAAAAAATAAATCTATAAAAGGAAGGTGTGTGAAGGCTGGCACTGCTCTCAGTACCAAGCCGTTCTCACTTAAACTGAAGCTGGGCCTCTGGTATCTTCAGCATAGGTCTGACCTTTGGACTAAACAATCAGAAACTCCCCACCAATCCCTCCCCCCCTCACTGACTAGCACTGTCACTCTATACAATATGCAAAGACAATAAATAAAAACATCCACAACTGCTAAGTGTAGGAAATGCTCTAAGTGTACTCAAGTTCACCCTTCTAAATACCAGGCTTATCTAAATAATTTTGGCTAAGTGATTTTCATTTTGAAAACATGAATAAAATTAAAACTCATACTTTGGCTGAACAGTGCCCTTAATCCCAGCACATGGGAGGCAGAGGCAGGCCAATCTCTGAGTTCGAGGCCAGACTGGCCTACAGAGTGAGTTCCAGGACCGCCAGGGCTACACAGAGAAACCCTGTCTTGGAAATCCAAACTAACTGCTCATGCTTTTCCTATTGTTCTTTAATAAGAAACCACAGCAAAAGGAGGCTGTAAAATGGTGCAGATCTTACTACGGTTCTTAGTTTCTAGAGTGGAACATTTTAAGTAAGGCACGCTAGAGCTATGTAACTTTTACTTTACCATGGGAGTACTGTTTAAAATGCGCCCTCCCCCCCAATAAGGGTCAGCTATCACTGGTAAATTTAAGTGACTTAAAAACAACAAACAAAAAAAACTATGCTTGTTTGTCATGTCCACTTTGTTTAGTTGTGGTAACTGGATAAATTTCTATTTCTGTTCCTTAATTAAATTTAAAAAGCTGTTATGTAGGGTAACTCAGCAATGGGCGAGAGTTTCTAAATCTGAGTCTAACTCTTTTCTCAGTTCTTTTATCAGAAGCTGGCCTGAGCAGCTGTTACCTACCAGTCTGTGACACTTGCATGACAATAAAACTATTCCTAGGACACCTCCTGCTACACAGTGAGTTACTATAAAATGTGAGTCCCTACCTGTTGAAATAAAGTAAGGAACAGACCTGGGTGGAGAGGGAGGGAAGGTGAGCTACCAAGTCCACGAAGCATACATAACAGTTGAACGTATTTTAATTAGGAGAGGAAAGACATCATTTTAAACCCTTCCTAACCTGAACACAATCACTGGATGGCCCTGAGTTCACTGTGTAGACCAAGCTAGTCTTGAGTTCCTACAGATCCACTAGTGCTAGGATTGTAAGTGTATGCCAGCACAACCCAGGCCAGCAATGTGTATTTTCAAATAAAGGAAATTTTTATAAAATTATCAGGAAAGTAAAGATCCACAATTATTCTTGCTCATGCCAGAGTTGAAATCTTAATAACTTCACCCTCAAATCGGGATACTATGATATTAAAGGGCTCTGGTGAAGTAGCCACTGGGTAAGCAACTAACCCAGCAGCAGACCCAGGGCTCTCTGGTGTGGAGCCTTCCAGGAGGTTAAGTGGAGCCCAGGCCCACCTCATTCCTGCCAGTCACAAAAATTACAAAAAGCAATTCTGAACAGTTAGGGCCTGGGCCATCCTACTGGTGACTACAACCTCCAGGCCCTTTTCCATAGGTTCTGAACACTTCTTAACAAATACTAGGAATTCAAAAGCACGTTTCAAGAACAAAGCTTGAAAACAACGACTGTTCCTGAAAGCCAGCTAGGGTTTGACTGATTCTACTTAAATAAAATCTGCCGTTTCTGAGTCTGTCCCTGCTGACTGCCCTCCACTCAGTGCCTGCAAAACCGACTTTCTACTCCTGAAACTACCTAGATGCGAGCAAAAAGTTATTCTAAAACAGTCTCACTGCTTTGCGAAACTTACAATTCAATTTTCAACTCTACTGATTTGCTACCATTCCGGCTAAAGCTAAGACAATTTATAGTTAAGAAAAATATGAACAATTCAGTACTTTCTCTCGACGCAATGGTCCTCTGAAGTGCCCAGTGTCAATGGTACAAAGTCTACGCGTCGGGACAGCTGGCTCCCCTCAGCACCGCCCCCCCTCTGCCCCGTCATAGGCGGTTAACACCAAGATGACTTGTAGATTTCTAATTTAAAAACCAGGAAGGCATTAAGTTTAATAAACATTTGGATCCAAAATCAATTCACTTGGGCACGGAAGAAAAGAGGGTGAAGAGAACTGTTTTAACGCAAAACCACCGGGAAACTCTCGAAACACAATATAGCAAGTTGGATGCAAACCCAGACACGGAACTCAAAAGTGAAGCAGCCTCCCTGCCAGCAACCGGAATCTTTAAAAAAAAAAAAAAGTCTCGCACGTTCTCAGCACCAGAGCCACCACAGCGAGCGCGCGCGCGCGCGCACACACACACACACACACACTCACACACACACACACACACCAGCTGTGACGGCAAAAGCTCCGGGCCCCTGCCGCCCGGACCCCGCCCCAGGTCGTGACAGTCGGGGTCTCCAGGCGGCCAGCGGGTGCTCCCCAACCTGCCCGGTCCGGCCTCCGCTGCCTTGGGCTCCCGCCTGGCCCAGCCCAGCACCGCCCCTCGCCCGCCGGAGCCCAACCCCGGGGAGCCTCCAGCTCGGCCCGGAACTCACCACAAGCAGGTCCACCAGGAGCTAACGCATCGGAGGGGTTTCCGCCCACCCCTCAAGCTATGCCCGCTCCATGCGGGGCGCCCCCGCCGCGGGGCCGACGGTAGCAGGGAGCTCGGCGAGGCCGGAGCTACGACTCCGGCGTCCTCTGCTTGCGAGTCGGGAACATTATACAATGGTGGAGGCGGCGGGCAGCCTGGAGGAAGCAGGAGGCGGGCGGAGTGGACGCCCGGGCCGAGAGAGGTACAGCTCGTGCTCCAGCACTCGCCGTGCGGGAGTGACGTCCGCCTGCGAGCCTCTGGCGAGCTCCGGCCAGGCCCCGTAGGCCCCACCCCCTGCCTGGCCGGGCCCCGCCCCACCAGCCCCGCCCCTGCAGTATAGGCCCCACCCTGCCCCTCCCACCTCCTACTATAGGTCCCGCCCACCCGTGCCTTCAGGTCCAGATCTCCGTAGGCCCCGCCTCCAGCCGGTCCGGACCCGCCTCAGCTTCGCAGGGCCCGCCCCGGGCCCGCCCAAGTGCCATAAATGCAGATTCCCTCAGGGTGAACTCTCAGGAAGCGGCGGACAGACACCAAGCTTATGCAGCCTCTTCTGTGGACTGAAAGCTAAATAGGAGAGGTAGAAATGGGAGCGCCCAAGCCGGACCGCCACTACTACCACTAATGGCCCCCACATACTGGAAAACAGACATGACAGAGTGGGTGATGACAAAGACGGCAGCGCTGGCACAGTCCGCAGAGGAGCGCGACCACAAATATGACAGGCATCCGAGCTATTTGGCCACTTGGGCCGGCTGGCGGGAGGATAGGGTCCACCAATGGCCCTCGGAGATATGGGAATGGGGGGAGGGGCCAAGGGCTCCGTGTGGAGCTGACGACAGAAGTTGAAATGAGTCACCAACTAGTACCTTTGGAGTCGGTCGGACATACCAGAGTTGCATCCTTTATGGAGACCATGCAGCCAACCAGAGGGAGACCACGCTTGGAGAACACAGGGAACTGGAGGCGTGGTCCTCTGCCCACAAGTTTCACGCTGATAGCCTTATCTTTCCCATTTAAAAAACAAAAAACAAAAAACCCCAAAACAACAAAAAATCCTTAATGTTTTTAACTACTCAAACTTAGCAAGGAGCTTTATATTGTCCTTAGTATTAGCATGTGCCTAAGTGGTTCGAATTTAAGAGAACTAAGAGGCCAGGGACAGCTCAACAGGAACATTTATCATTACCTTTAAAATGGCATATGCATTCTACATAAAGATATTACAAAAGAAATTCAGGCACTTTAAAATTTTGGCTGCCACTCCAATCAATAATTTCTCTTCAGACCACTTTGCTGTTTAATGGTCCATGACACTAGTTGTATTTAAGGACAATAAAGCTTTAAGACCTAACATAAAGGTCTTAAACATCAAGACAAATTTATTCCAACTCAAACTGTTCTGTAATGATTTGTTATCAATCGAGTTGATGATCCTATCAAAATTAAATATGAGCCATCACCAGTTGTAGGACCCCTACACTAGGTAGGAAGAGGCAGGCAGATCTCTCTTAGTTCAAGGTCAGCCTGGTCTACATAGGCAGTTGTAGGCCAGCCAGGACTAAATAGTGAGAATGTGTCTCTAATAATTATAATAATTATTATTATGATGTGTGCTAAACGGTAAAGGAGACAATGTCAGGTTTTATTAATTAGAGAAGTAAAAAGGTTTTTGTTGTTGTTGCTGTTTGTTTTTAGCAAATCCTTGGCATTATCAAAATCTCATATACATGTTTCATGAGGTATAACCAATATCAGCTAATTGTATATCTCTCTGGCAAGTCATTATAATAGCACAAAATGGCATCGCATAGAGTATGAGGTCTTGCTCAGTGGCATAAACTTTCACACATTTTGCTGGAGAGCCAAGATGGTTTTCATTTCTAGAGTTCTGCATTTGGAGACAGCACTAACCCCTCCTGGCTCTAATTACCCACTCACTTAGACTTTGAGTGCTCACTTTAAGAAACCGCCATTGAAATAGTAGCTACAATAATCTTCCTGTGATGTCTTTGTGGGAGGCCAGAGGTATTTAGTTCTGTTGAATTTAAAATGAATTGAAACTGTTATTCATGAATTGAAGTTTGCAAAAAGACACAGAATTTTATGACACTTGGATATTTTTTAACAAATGGCTACCCAAATACAGTGTTCCTGCACAAAAGGAAAGCCAAAATTAAAATAACATCTTAGTGTGTCAACAGAACGAACACATGTTGTCTGAAGTCTATGTTCTATGTATGCTTACCTAAAAGTCTGAGTTCTGAGGAAAGCAGCCCAGAGTTGCTTCTGGGGTGAGATATCGCACAGTTCTATTTTTGAAGACTTAGAGGCTTATCAGTGCATGAGTTACAATTTCACTTAACCAACTTCTAGAATCTGGTATATCTGACCAATTAGTCAAAGTGTGAAGTGGCAGCGTCAACAGCTGCCAGTGTGGTCCAACATCAGGTACTTCTGTCTCCCTGCTCCTTCTCGCCAGGCACAGCAATCTAGCCAATCCTGCCTAATCTGAGACGTTTAAAGATAAAGGAAGATCGCCCTGTACTTAAAAACAAAAACAAAAACTTTACGAGTAAGGGTGTATCTGGGAACCATGTGCATGCTCTGGTCCTATGGAGGCCAGAGAGGGTGCTAGATCCTCTGGAACAGGAGTTACAGAATACTGTGAGCGCCTGTGGTGGTGGGAACCAATCTGGGGTCCTCTACAAGTGCAGTAAGTATTCTTAACTGCGGTACCATCTCTTCAGGGCACCTTCCCTGAACTTTTGAGGTATACTCAAAGACTGAAGGCTTTTACTTTGAAACAGGCTCTCTTTTCATAGCTCCATCTGTCCTGGAACTATGTAGACCAAGTTGGCCTTCCCCTGCCCCCGCAACCCGCCCCGCCCCCGCCTCCCACCTCTGCAGGGAGTAAAGGTATACACAATCAGGCTGGGCCAGATTTTTTTTTTCTTTATAGAGAAAAATAATAGTTACTTCTACAGAATGATCAATAAATGCTAAGTGAACCTGTACATTTGGTTTATACATTTTAAAAGTCCATTTAAAATAATCTTAATCTTAGGGCTTCATCAAGAATTCAGAACTTCTCCATCACAAGTTAGTAGGTCACATTTAACTATCACGAACACATCAGTTTAGGGAGAAGAGAAGCATTTCTTTTCTTCAGCACAGAACTGTGACAGCAAATTTTGAAAATTCTGAAATCATGAGCTCATCCAGAGAGGTCTCCTCACACAGCTGAGTCCTGGATACCAGTTTACAGTCCCCACTTCTCCTTTGAAATGCTATGTATGACCTACAGACTAGTAGAGTAATGCACTAACCGAAGGGTGCTTTTAGCACTTAATTAGCATGGTCAGAGAAACACAAGGAACAAGTCAGATATATGAACCATGAAACAAAGATTATTTATTTATTTATTTATTTATTTATTTATTTGTATCTATGTATGAGGTTTTGTGTGTAGAGAGGACAGGACCCAGGGTGTGGGGCTCAACTACTGAGCTATACCCACAGTCTGAAAACAAAGACAAGCTTCAAAAACTTCAATTTTTCTTTCAACCTAATTCTAGTCTAGATTTGAAGCTGAAATATTAGCAATCATCTATAAAGTCAAAAAGGACAAATGTTTCAGTTATGAAACCACTGTATAGAAAAAAAAACTGGGCTAGATAGATTTTCATGGAAAATAGGAGATATCAGCTGTAGACTTACCCTAATACCAGAAAACTTGGGATAGATTTTTAAAGTCAAATTCTGGAATTCACATCCCTTCTGTGACCAGCAGGGATTGCTGTGGATGTGAAGGCCAGCAGATGGCTAATATAGTGAGTGATGGAGAGGAAAGCCTTCCTCGTGCTCAGTGACCAAATAAACTACTGTACTCCTGCAAGCTGTGCACTGCCCTCTGTGTCAGGCCTTTTCCCTGCTCCTCCTCCACAGCTCAGTTCACACAGGCAGAGCTACAGCCCTAAGATAGGGATCGTCTTCTGAAAGGTACCACACTGTTATGAACTGAGGTCATGGCTGCCAGCCATGCTGCACACACGTCTTTCTTTTTAGTATTAGATATTAATATTAAATATTAGGCCTTTTCTTTTTCTAAAATTCTGACATTGTCTAAATCTTAGCACAGAACACAATCTTTAAAACAACATTTGAGGGAAAAAAAAAACCCTCAGCTTTCCCATTTCTCAATATAGCACTACCTGCCAGTCTCCACACACTCTCACAGGGAGGAGTCTATAAACCGCCAAATTCTTAGCAGGAACACTCTTCTCACACACTCAGAACATCTGGATTCCACAGACTGCCAACTAATGTCAGAAGGGGCCAGCCTCTAGGACTTTCTTGTCCTAGCAACCAACTAGGTGAGATGAAGATTCTTTACAAATAATTCAAAGATTTACAACGCTATTACTGATGAATTCGTGACTTAAAAGTAGTGTGTGTGTGTGTGTGTGTGAGAGAGAGAGAGAGAGAGAGAGGGAGAGGGAGAGGGAGAGAGGGAGAGGGAGAGGGAGAGAGAGAGAGAGAGAGAGAGAGAGAGAGAGAGAGAGAGAGAGAGAGAGAGAAGTATGTGAGTGTGTATGCCATGGCCCACATATGGAGGTCAGAGAATAACTTCTGGAAATCTGTTTTCTCCTTTTACTACAGGATCCAGGGATTAAACTCAGATATCTCAGGCTGGCCCAACAAATACACCCATTCACTGAGCCACCTAGCTAGCCCAATCTGTGGCTTTTGAGTCTTAATCTGTTGCTTCACAGACCTCAGATCAGCATGGGATCTAGCGAAACAAGCACTGGGTAATTGTGTTAGATCATTCTGAGCCTAGCTCCTCAGCCCCAGCACTGGGAGGCAGTATCAGACCCCTGGCATGGCTAAGCTTGCTTCTCTACCTGGCAAAAATAGTACTTTGGACTCTGGCTTCTGGAACCCTTTCTAGGAGTCTCGGAGTCTCTGAAAGGGAACTTTCCTTCTCATTAAGCTTGTGGGGAAAGTTTAGGACTGAAAATAAGACACAAATGCTTTGTAAGTTGCTCAGCTTGTCTAGAAGAATATAAAACAAATCCACCTTCACACAATTTTAAATGGAAGTAGAATTTAAATGGTAATGATGGGTTTGTTCTCTTCAATAAGACATGTCCCTCCAAACTTTTCATGGTCAGACAATCACTCAAGCCATCTTCCGGTTTCAAAGTCTAGAGAAAACAGGACATTAACCAAGGCTTCTCACATGGGCCCACCTGCCTCTCCCCATAGTGCATTGCTGGGCCACACAAAGGGCAGGTGCAGCTCTCCATGGCTCTACAAAGAGGAAAGGAACTCAGGAGGGCCCGATACTAAACTCTTCAACAAGCTGACACCCAGGCACAAAAATGACCTCACGACTGCATGGCCTACCTTTTACTCAAGATCTCTGTAAGCCAGAAGACACTTTGAGCAGGTGCTTTTTCCTCAGGAAGAAGGAGAGCCAGAGTTAGGGTGTGGGGATAGACGGAATTGAGTGTTACTGAGACCCAAACATCGACTAGGATATAGATAAAAAACAGTTCTTTCTTTTACCAAAAACTCTAACCCTGTCTGTCCTTGGCCTTTTTAACCCATATAATAAACAACCCCAAGCCACAGAACAAAAATGAAATCATATCAGCACACCCACCAGCCCTTCACTAATCTCTAATCTGCTCATAAACTAGCCTTTCTGTCTGTAACCCTATCACTGGCTTCTAGGTCAGCATGTGGCATGGAAGTGGTCATTAAGTATGTACTTCATGAGTCCTGGAGGAAGGAATGGAGAAATCACAGGGTTAACCTTTTTAAATATAAATTTATTAACAAATGAGTTGTAATATTTTACACAGCCTAGTTTCAAACTTATGGGCTCATGTATTCCTGCTACCTCTGCTGCACAAATAAGAAACTACAGACCTTGTTATGTTATGTTTCTGTTGTGTGTATGAATGTGTGTGTGTGCGCATGCACGCATGGGTATGTATTTGTGTGTGCCTGCATGTTTGTGTGTGTGTGTAACCTTAAATACTTGAGCAGTGTTTCTGAACTATCGTAACTACAGATCACTATTGTAATATTGTTTTTTGACTA
This sequence comes from Mus musculus, assembly GCF_000001635.26. NCBI lineage: Eukaryota > Metazoa > Chordata > Mammalia > Rodentia > Muridae > Mus > Mus musculus. The sequence continues at coordinate 20,626,124 of NC_000077.6, read as the reverse complement.
TTTTCTTTCTTTCTTTTTTTTTTTTTTAGCATCTCTGTACTATATAATTCAAGTTGAACCTAGTTAAAAGAACTAACTGGTGGCCCAGAACTGACCCCATGCCACAGCTCTCCAAACCTAAATATGTCCAGGAGAGAGCTGGTCTCCCAGGAGTGAGCACAGGTAAGACCACCACTTCTGCTCAAATTCCTGGCCCATGAGGGACCTGCCCAGAGACATCAGGACACAGGAACCAAGGAACAGCAGGGGACAGAATCTTTCTGGATTCCATCTGCACCCCAGAGCTGACCCTGTACCAAGCTCTCCATACCCAAATTCCTCCTGGAGAGAAATGGTCTCCCAGCAGTGCTAACACACAGGCTTACAGGAGGGACAAGGCACAGTCAGAGATAGCAAGACCAGCTAACACCAGAGATAACCAGATAGTGAGAGGCAAGGGCAAGAACCTAAGCAACAGAAACCAAGGCTACTTGGCATCATCAGAACCCAGTTCTCACACCACAGCAAGCCCTGGATACCCCAACACACCAGAAAAGCAAGACTCTGATTTAAAATCATATCTCAAGATGATGATGATAGAGGACATTAAGAAGGACATAAATAACTCCTTAAAGAAATACAGGAGAACATAGATAAAATGGTAGAAGTCCTTAAAGAAAAAATGCAAAATTCCCTTAAAGAATTACAGGAAAACACAACCAAACAGGTAAAGGAATTGAACAAAACCATCCAGGATCTGAAAATGGAAATAGAAACAATAAAGAAATCACAAAGGGCGACAGACAACACTGGAGATAGAAATCCTAGGAAAGAGATCAGGAGTCATAGATGCAAGCTTCACCAACAGAATACAAGAGATAGAAGAGAGAATCTCAAATTCAGAAGATACCATAGAAAACACTGACACAACAGTCAAAGAAAATGCAAATGCAAAAAGCTTCCAACCCAAAACATCCAGGAAATCCAGGACACAATGAGAAGACCAAACCTAAGGATAATAGGTATAAAAGAGAGCAAAGATTCCCAACTTAAAGGGCCAGTAAATATCTTCAACAAAATTATAGAAGAAAACTTCCCTAACCTAAAGAAAGAGATGCCCATAAACATACAAGAAGCCTACAGAACTCCAAATAGATTGGACCAGAAAAGAAATTCCTCCCATCACATAATAGTCAAAACGCACAAACAAGGAAAGAATATTAAATGCAGTAAGGGAAAAAGGTCAAGTAACATATAAAGGCAGACCTATCAGAATTACACCAGTCTTCTCAACAGAGACTATGAAAGCTAGAAAATCCTGGGCAGATGTCATACAGACCCTAGGAGAACACAAATGCCAGCCCAGGCTACTATACCCAACAAAACTCTCAAAGAAAAAGCAAGAAAGTAATTTTTCAACAAACCCAAAAGAAAATAGCCATACAAACATACTTCCACCTCTAACAACCAAAATAATGGAAACAACAATCACTATTCCTTAATATCTCTTAACATTTATGGACTCAATTCCCCAATAAAAAGACATAGAACAACAGACTGAATACTCCAGAGAACCAAATAATCCTATCAAAAATGGGAAACAGAGCTAAACAGGAAATTCTCAACTGAGGAAACTCGAATGGCTGACAAACACCTAAAGAAATGGTCAACATCCTTAGTCATCAGGGAAATGCAAATCAAAATAACCCTGAGATTCCACCTCACATCAGTCAAGATCAAAAACTCAGGTGACAAATGCTGGCGAGGATGTGGAGAAAGAAGAACATTCCTCCATTGCTGGTGGGGTTGCAAGCTGGTATAACCACTCTGGAAATCAGTCTGGCGATTCCTCAGAAACTTGGACATAGTGCTACCTGAGAACCCAGCTATAGCACTCCTGGGCATATATCCAGAAGATGCTCCAACATGTAATAAGGACACATGCTCCACTATATTCGTAGCAGCCATATTTATAATAGCCAGAAGCTGGGAATTGTATGAATCCCCAGATGTCCCTCGACAGAGAAATGGATACAGAAAATGTGGTACATTTACACAATGGAGTACTATTCAGGTATTAAAAACTATGACTTCAGAAAATTCACAGGCAAATGGACAGATCTAGAAAATATCATCCTGAGTGAGGTAACTCAGTCACAAAAGAACACACATGGTATATACTCACTGATAAGTGGATATTAGGCAAAGAACGTGGAATACCCATGATACAACTCACGAACCACATGAAGCTCAATAGGAAGGAAGACCAAAGAGTGGATGTTTCAATCCTACTTAGAAGGGGGAATAATATAATCAAGGGAAGTAGAGGGTGGGAGGGACTAGGGAGGAAGAGAGGAGGGGGAGTGGAAAAAGAAGGGCAGAATTAGGTATGAGAGGAGATGGAGGAGATGTACACAGGTTCACAAAATTGAACAGAGGTGTGTAGTAATGGGGGATGGGGAACTGAGGGTAGCAACCAGAAAGTCCCAGATGTCAGGAAAGCAAGAGCCTCCCAGGACCTCATAGGGATGACATTAGCTGAAATACCCCACAAAGGGGAGGGAGAGTCTGTTGAGACCATATCCAGAGGTTAGGCATGGCCCCCTTGTTGAGGGATGGGGCCACCCACCCATCTCCAAAATTTTAACCCAGAATTGCTCTTGTCTAAAGGAAATACAGGGACAAAGAGTGAAGCAGAGACTGAAGGACTGAAGGAAAGGCCATCCAGAGACTGCCCCACCTGGGGATCCATCCCACATACAGACACCAAACCCAGATACTATTGTGGATGCCAAGAAGTGCTTGCTGACAGGAGCCTGGTATAGCTGTCTCCTGAGAGGATCTGCTAGATCTTGACCAATACAAATGTGGATGCTCACAGCCAACCATCAGACTGAGCACAGGAACCCCAATGGAGGAGTTAGGGGAAGGAGTGAAGGAGCTGAAGGGGCCTTATCTGGCATCAATGGGAGGGGAGGCCCTTGGTCCTATGAAGGCTTGATGCCCCAGTGTAGAGGAATGCTAGGATGGTAAGGCTGGAGTGGGTGGATGGGGGGGGGGAAGACCCTCATAGAATCAGGGTAAGCAGGGATGGGATGGGGGTTTACAGAGGGGAAACCGGGAAAGGGGATAACATTTGAAATGTAAAAAAATAAAATATCCAATTTAAAAAAATGAGGAAAACTCAAAGCTGAGTCAGAAGGGATGATGCAGTGGTTATGGGAGGAGTTAGAAAAGGATAAAGTAAATATATTCAAAATATGAAATTATGAAAGAATTTATAGTTTGTTTTTTGAGAGAGAACGAACTGGCACTTATAAAGTGAATGCATGTGGACTTCCTATTTGAGAAATGACCTTACCAGTAATTGCCAATCAATCTATCACTTACGTCCTTATGACGATTTGTCTGTTCTGCTTACTCTAAGAAAGTGCCAATTAAGTCAGATGTAAAAATCCATCACTTGGGCTGGAGAGACGGCTCAATGGTTAAAAACATCTTCAGGATCCCCTGGGTTCAAATCTTAGCACCACATGGTGGTTCACAGTCATCAGTAACTTCAGTCCCAGAGATCCAATGCTGTTATTTGACCTCAGGAAAATACCAGGCATGCACATGGTGCACAGACATACGTGCAGACAAACCAGTCATCCACATAAAACAAAAATAAACTTCAAAAATAAATTAAATGCCAGTAATCAAACATGTTATAAAATTAGCAATCAATTTTAGGCCAGCCTGAGCTACAGAGTGAGTTCCAGGGTAGCCAGAGTTACAGTGAGACACTGTCCAAAAACAACAACAGCAACAACAACAACAACAACACTAGCAATTGATTTTGATTGCAAAGAAAACTTGCCTAAATGATAGAAAAATATTTTTGTCAAAGTCTTACTCTAATGCCAGATGTCCCTCGTGTTTCAAAATCAAGTACATATATATGACTAGCTAGACTAAATTATATTTTCTATCATATTTTTATATCCACTGAAGTAACAGCCTAGAATCCTCTTCTAAGCACCTGTGAAAGCTGGATATGAGAGGGCACATTATGGTCTTAGCCACAAGGAACCATAAAGCAGGTGGACACCTTTAGTCCAGGAATGTAAGGCAGCCTGGGCAACATAGGAAGACCCTACATCTCAACAACAAACAAATAAAAACATGTCTCTGTGAATAAAGAGAGCCTTTGAGCAAGAACCGGATGATGTTTATAAAATGATACATTCAAATGATGTTTTTAAACCATGGCTATAAAATTTTTACTTTGAGAAGTTGAAAATTCAAGACTTTAATGGACATGTCTGTGGAAAACACAAGTGTGGGAATATAGGTTTCCTCCCATTGCTATGCCTTGCATAGCAATAGACATGCATAGACAGAACCCAGGGTCGCATGCATCCTGACTAGATATGCTGCCAGCCACGAAGCTACATCCCCAGCTCAATATCACCTTCTCTTATTATTGGATGTAGAATTGTTTAAATCTGGTAGGTGGGGATGGTGGCACAGGCCTGCAGCCAGCATACACACTAACCTCAGCATCTTTTGTCCCAGAACTTGCCAGAAGGGGCAGCGGGAGCTTCTCCATGAGTTTGAGACCAGTCTCCCTGGTCTACACAGTAAACATTTAGGTTGGTTTAAGCTACATAGAGACCTTGTCTCAAAAATAACCACCACCAGAAAAATTAAACAAACAATAACAATAAAACAGTCTATTGACAGAGGTGGATCTCTGTGAGTTCAAGGCCAGCCTGATCTACAAAGCGAATCCAGGACAGCCAGGGCTGGTCACACTGAGAAACCCTGTCTCCAAACACCAACCAACCAACAAACAAACAAACAAACAAATCTATTGCCAGAATGAAGGAGACTGTTTCAAAAATTATCCAATATCTGGCCTTGGCAGCACACACCTATAATCCCAGCACTCCAGAGGCAGAAATATGATTAGGAGTTCAAAGCATCTTAAGCTATGAATTCAAGCTACATGAGACCCTGTCTCAAAAAAAAAAAAAAAAATAGCCGGGTGTGGTGGCACACGCCTTTAATCCCAGCACTCGGGAGGCAGAGGCAGGCGGATTTCTGAGTTTGAGGCCAGCTTGGTCTACAAAGTGAGTTCCAGGACAGCCAGGGTTATACAGAGAAACCCTGTCTCGAAAAACCACAATAAATAAAATAAAATAAAATAAAATAAAATAAAATAAAATAAAATAAAATGCAACCCTAGTTCTTTGCTAGAAATTAAAAGCCTTTACTTTATAATGTTTTACACATAACCGCAGCTGCTTCTATGGGGCCTTCCATCAGGCAGTCAATTCCTACTGTGTTTTCTGGAGGCTTTGCTCGAGCAACGTCATTTCCTCCCTGCTTCCACTTTGGATATATGGTCAGTAGCTGCTTCCTGTTATCCTTGGCGCTCCACATCCCAACTGTCCCTTCATTAATGTCTCCTTGGATGAGTCATTTATTTACAACTCCAAAAAAGATACTCAAAGCACAAACTACAGGTTAAACAATCAATAACTTTGGTCACACTGAAAGCTAAGTATCTGTTAAACAAAAACTCTTAAGTTAAAGGCAAGGTAAGGATTATTAAATAATATATGAGTTCTACACACTGGACAAAAGTACTTAGAATCCATAAGGAATTCTTGAATTAGCTTTCTGTTTGTTTGTTTGTTTGTTAGTCAATTTTGTTTTATTTGTGACAAAGTCTCTCTACATAGCCTGAGCTGTCCTGGGACTCCCTCAGTAGACAAGACTGGCCTTGAACTCACAGAAATCCACCTGCCTCTGCCACTTGAGTGCCAGGATTAAGGCATACACCACCATTCTCGTTGAGTTAGCTTTTGCAAATATAAAACAAACACCTTGACCAAGGCAAATCTTATAAAAACATTTAACTGGGGCTGGCTTACAGGTTCAAAGATTCAGTCCATTATCATCAAGGCAGGAACACAGCAGTCTCCAGGCAGGCATGGTTCAGGAAGAGCTAAGAGTTCTACATCTTCATCTGAAGGCTGCTAGCAGAATACTGGCTTCTAGGCACCTAGGATGAGGGTCTTAAAACCGACACCTACAGTGACACACCTACTCCAACAGGGCCATACCTTCTAATAGTGCCACTCCCTGGGCCAACCATATTCAAACCATCACACCCACACACTATAGAAAAATGAATAAAACAGAAAATAAAATGCCTAATAAGCATGTGAAAGATAAAGTCCAGTAAAATGAAAAAGCAAATTATAAAATTATATCCCATAGCTTTAAAATTGGTAAAACAAAACAAAACAAACCCTCAAACAAAACATATTCTGATAAGTGACTTTCTGACAAGCCGTGTCCAGATCCCCAAGAAGGTCTGGGATGTGCCTCTGTCCACAGCTCCAGCACTGGGGCATCTCTAGACAAGGCCAGCTCATCTAGACAAAATTGAGCTTCATGTTCAGAGTGAGAATTTATCTCAAAAAGATGGAGGAACCAGGCGTGGTGGCACACCCCCTTAATGCCAGCACTCAGAAAGCAGAGGCAGGAGGATCTCTGAGAGTTTGAGGCCAGCCTGGTCTACAGAGTGAATCCCAGGACAGCCAGGGCTACACAGAGAAACCTTGTCTCCAAAGAAAAAGAAAACTGTACCGTGGAAGGACAGGCAGGTAACTTGTGTGAGGAGAACCTGTGTCCTCCAAATCCAGAGGAAGTCTGAGCAGTGTGATAGATAGCCACCTACAATCTCAGCACTTGACGGCAGAGACCAGGAAATGCAAGGCAAGCTGGTTAAACTGGAAAGCTGAGCTGGGGTAGAGGCCCTGTCTCAATGTACAAATTAGAAAGTGACCAAGGAAAGAAGACAGTGAAAATCAACTTCAGGTTTCCACAAGTGCCCACACATGCACCCACACACGTGAAACACACAGATGAACACCACACATACACACGCAGACAAATGATTGAGGTAGAGGTGGCTGAGGACATTGCAGTGTCAACTTGGACAGATGGACACACACACATCCATTGTAAGGACTCTCATAAATCCCATAAGTCAGTAAGTGGGTTCGAAGCTGGAGGGCACTCACACCTTCACACATGCAAGCCTTTTCTTAACTAGTGTTCAACAGGGAAATAAGTCCTACAGAAAATGATTTAGGAAGCATACCCTTAGGTCTCCAGAGGATGATATAGGCCAGTGATGTTCTGGCAAGTGTTTAACTAAAGGACAAGACCATAATGGATTCCTTATGGCACCGGGGACTGATTCTCTTGAAGAATTCTTGATAGAAGGACTATGTCCAGAGTCTGGAGAAACTTGTTTTTATCACCATGTAGCCATAGAAATAACAACAATAACAACACCACCCCAACAAACAATAACCAGTACACTACTTAGAACAGCAAATACTGGAAACATCAAGGTTCCTCAAAATGAGGACAAATCTACACAACTGAAGACCACGCTTTCAAAGAACTAACACTACATATTCTCAAAAAATTGCTCAACACAATAAAGCAGTGTATAAAACACAACAATGTAACACAACTTGTATAAAATACTATAAAGCACATGCCTTTAGCACTCCCTAGCACTGGGGAGGTACAGACAGGTAGGTCTCTGAGTTCAAGGCCAGCCTGGTACACATAGTGAGTTCCAGGACAGCTAGGAATACAGTGAGACCCTGTATTATATATATGGGAGCTATACAAGCCACGGGAGAGATACTAAAGTTCATGAAAACAGCGCCCACTGTTAAGGAAAGGAGGAGGGCGGAGGTGAGGAAAGACACAGAGTCTAGAGAGCTTGATTTCTTCGAAAAATAACAAAACCATCACTGATAAGTGGATATTAGCCCAGAAACTTAGAATACCCAAGATACAAGATACAATTCGCAAAACACATGAAACTCAAGAAGAACGAAGACCAAAGTGTGGACAGTTTGCCCCTTCTTAGAATTGGGAACAAAACACCCATGGAAGGAGTTACAGAGACAAAGTTTGGAGCTGAGAAAAAAGGATGGACTATCCAGAGACTGCCCCACCCGGGGATCCATCCCATAATCAGCCTCCAAACACTGACACCATTGCATACACTAGCAAGATTTTGCTGAAAGGACCCTGATATAGCTGTCTCTTGTGAGGCTATGCCTAGCAAACACAGAAGTGGATGCTCACAGTCAGCTATTGGATGGAACACAGGGCCCCCAATGGAGAAGCTAGAGAAAGTACCCAAGGAGCTAAAGGGGTCTGCAACCCTATAGGTGGAACAACAATATGAACTAACCAGTATCCCCAGAGCTCATGTCTGTAGCTGCATATGTAGCAGAAGATGGCCTAGTCGGCCATCAGTGGAAAGAGAGGCCCATTGGTCTTGCAAACATTATATGCCTCAGTACAGGGGAACACCAGGGCCAAGAAGTAGGAGTGGGTGGGTAGGGGAGTGGGGGTGGGTATGGGGGACTTTTGGGATAACATTGGAAATGAAATGAAGAAAATACCTAATTTTAAAAAAAGGAAAAATAACAAAACCAAATAAATGTGTTACAATTTAAAAATTCTAAATTTATTGTTTCAGAATAAACAGGTAAACAATACATTTTCTTCTCTTTTTTCTTTATGAATCCCATGATGCAGAACTTATAAGGAGATTTTTATCTACAGTCTCCAATGTATGTTAAAAATAAAAACTGGACATGGGGACAGAGAGAAGCCCTGGGGTTCAGAGCACTTGTTGCTGTCATGGAAGGGCCAGGTTCAGTTCCCAGCATACATGTTATGGCCCACAATTATCTTTTAACTCCAGTTCCAGGGGGTCTGATGCTCTCTTCTGACCTCCAAAGGTACCAGGCACATATGTGTGCACAGACATACATGCAGGCAAACACTCATACACATAAAAATAAAATAATGAACACTGGACATACATATAGTAAACACTCATCTCCCATGATTTTGTAGTAATGTATCCCTCTCATTAATTTTGAGGTATTACCCTACATTAAAAGTATAATTATATTATATTATACTTTTAATACACCGAGCAGGAAGCACGTTATCATGTGTCTGTAATCTGAGTGGCTGATTATAGATACAAAGGTGCCAAGTTCAAGGTCTGGGTTACACAGTGAGACCCTGATTCAAACTAGATAAACACAAAGCTCAACTGCAATGTTAAAGCAACCTGCAGTCCTTAAGGAGAAGGATGTCTGACAGGGCTTATAGTTGTGCTTGGGCATATTTCTTGATTGCTACGTAATGTCTACCATTCCAGAAAGATCATAAGCTTTCTCTTAAAATAGGAAGGTCATTTGGCTATCTTCTCAAAACTCCAAAGAATTTATTTCTTTGGAATGTATTTATTCTTTTATCTCCTTATTTATTTTATTTTGTTGCTCTGGAGTTGGACCAAGGGCCATACAAAACTAGGCAAGCATTTTAACGCTGTGTTATATCTCTGTCATCTACTATCTTTTACATTTTAGTACGGAGACAGTCTTGCTAAGTTGTCCAGGCTGGCCTAAAATTTGCTATCCTCCTGCCTCAGACTCTAAGAGTGGCAGAGATTACAGATATCTGCCACTAGATTCAATGTGTTGTTAAATGGAAGCTAGCTCACCCATGCCCCCACTGCCACACACCCAGTATCTTTCCCAGAGAATTCAGGTAACTACTATCAGCCTCGCTCCACCTCTGAGCACACTGATACCTGCTCTTGATGTCTGTACATCGGAGTGTGTATAGTGTGACTCATTTTCAAAGAGACTGTCTTGAAACAAGCCTATGTTTTAAGTACACACTTCTCTGCAAGCTAGCAGGCATTCTGAAGCTAGGTGGTTCTAAATAAAGAACTCTAGTCAACAACAGGAAATAACTCCCACAGAATACAAACTCTCACCAGCTCTTGCACACAGTTCACAACAGCCTTTTGTTTGCCCCACAGCACGCCTGAGGTCTCTCCTCAGAGCTTGCTCAGACCTTACAGAGCCATGAAGCATTTCTCATTCTCTTGCTTGTGTCCTTGCCTTTTCCCCTCTGAGGGAGTGAACTTACAGAAATTTCTGTGAGACAGAAGAACCAGAAAGAAAACAAGGCAATATTCTATTGTAATGTTGCGCTGTCTTAAACACTTCTCATTTTTTTTTCTTTTGGCTTAAAAATTTGCTTTTCACCAGGAATGATGTTATACGCTTTCTGCTGGCTAATTTTATCTCAACTTGACACAGCTAGAGTCATCTGAGAGGAGGGAACCTCAATTGAGAAAATGCCTAAGATAGGCTGCACACATGCCCTTAGGGTGTTAATTAGTGATTTATAGGAGAGGGCCCAGCCCACTGTGGGTGGTACCATCTCTGGGCTATAGTGGTCCTGGGTTCTATAAGAAAGAAGGCTGAATAAGCCATGAGGAGCAGACCTGTAAGCAGTACCTGTCCGTGGCTTCTGCATCAGCTCCTGCCTCCAGGTTCCTGTCCTGGCTTCCTCCAATGATGGACTATGATGGAGAAGTGGAAGCCAAATAAACACTTTCCTCCCCAACCTGCCTTTTGGTCACAATGTTTCACTGCAGCAATAGAAACCATAACTAAGACAGGCTTGTGATCTTAGTGCCTGGGAAGTTGAGGCAGGAGGATCATAAATTCAGGACCAGCTAGGCCTATACAGTGAGAGAAAGTGTCTCAAAACCAACAAACAATAAAACACCTGTTTCCCATCCAATGTATATGACACTACACACTTGTTCGCGCTCATGCGCGCACACACACATTCATACACATAGACATATTCGTTCACACACACACATTTTAAAGGAATGTGCTCACCTGAAGTGTTTGTCACTTAATAAAGATGCAGTGTTTATCAGCCCATAAAAAATCTAGCTTGATGGATTATCAACATTTTATCCTTGACATTTCAACAAAGCAACGCAACCAGAAGACACATTAATATTCTTTTCAAGATGCCCATCTTGAGTCTTAAGGGAAAGAGGAAAATCTCAAGACTTCAAGCCAGTCCTTTTCTTTCTCCTTTTCTACCGGAATCAGCTGTGATGCTTGCTCCACAACACAGGCACTCCCTCCTGACAGGAAGCTGACTGCAGGATGGCATTTCTTAAGTCCCTTCAATGCTCAGTGTCACCCTCTTCTAGCAGTCAACAAACCACAGACTCAGTGGGCTCTGCCCTTAAGACAAGAGGAATTTTCTCCCACATGATGGCTGAACCATGCTGGGCACAAGTAGTTCCTCCTATCTTTACCCTTCACAGTCTCGCTCGGTCTCCTACTCCAAATCAACCGCACTGGCCAACCCAGAACAGGGTCCAGGTGTCTCGTAAACGCCATGACGCGGTGGCGGCAGTGGTGGCAGCAGCGGCAGCGGCCACTGCCTACCTCCTGCCAGCTCTTGTGTTGAGCCACCATCTCCCTGCTCTCTCTGCTCTGTCCATCCGTACTTTCCTGTTTCCTCCCCTCCAGACTTGTCAGAGTCCTGCAGCTCTAGACTTTTCCCTCCAGGCTGCCGCTCAAACTCACTTGTCATACTGGACAAGTGCTCTACCATGACCTATCTCCAGTACCTAGAATGAAAACAAAACAAAAAACGCCTTCCAATAACCTCTGGCTACAGTCTGGGGGCAGAGGAATGTGTGCACCGGGAGTGGGGGTCAGCCGCAGGGGTGGTGGGTTAGGGTGGTGGGTTAGGATACCCACACGTAAGGAAAACTCTCATAGGCAACCTCGCTCACTCTTGGGGCACCTATATACTAATGATTTCTCTCCCACCTTAGGTTTTTTTTTCTTTTTTAATATAGGCAGACACCCTAGTCCAAATCAGGGCCATTCCTGAACTATGTTTGTTAACCTGCCATAATTATTAATAGCATCCTGTTTCAATCTCCAAAGAGTGATCCTTGGAACAGTAACTGTGTAATTGGCCTGTTTATACTCCCTTTCACATCAGATATCTCCACTGGTTATCTAAAGACATGTCCAACTCACAGCACATCTAAAACTGGCCAGGGAGATGGTGAGTTGACTCTGTAGGTAAAAGGTCACCAAGCCTGATGACCTCCGTTCAAACCTTGGGATCCCTCAAGTTGTCCGCCGACCTCCACACACACCATGCATGCACCTGCCTTGTCCCCAGTTCCAAATAAAGAACTGTCAAATAAATTAAACCAGCCTAGTTATATCCTCTTCAAATGTGTGCCTCTTCTGAAGTCCCACAAATGACTAAGCCAGCTGTGCACATTTGGTGTCTGGGTTGGAAATTGGGGTTTCTGAGAATCACCCTCCCATCCTCACCCTCCCCCAAGCTTTCTCCTGCTGGTTTCCAAGCCTATCCTCTCTCACCTGCTTAGCCCTAGGCAAGCCCCTAATTCGTCTTTCACCTTAGTCACTGTGACCACTTATTTTCAAATTTCTAGTCTTAAATGTCTTCCTCTCATCCATTCATATCACAAGCTATCAGATGGTAGCATGGACGATACTAGACATACAAAATGGAGGGAGGGGCTGAGGGGATAGCAGTGGGCAAACTCTTGCCCAGTATGCCTGATCTGAGGCCTGGGGTTAACTTCCAGCAACAGAATGCACAAGAGAAGCTCCTCCGGAGGTTTCAGGAAAGACTGTCCCACTGTGATACAGTAGGCCACATGGTGGTCACAACGCCAGGACAGCGAGGAAGCAGGCACTAAGGTACTGATCAATTTTAGGGCCATCAGCCAAGGACATTAATCAAGGTCACTACAGGCACAAGGAGCACCCTGACAAAGACAGGAAGGTGAAAAAACTAAACAAGACAAAACCCCCCACAGGATACTGGCCTGACAAGTGGTTAAATTGCAGGACGGAATGGCTGTGCAGAAGATCAAAGAGATCAACAGAAGGCTAAGGGAAGTTCAGGAAGAGATTCTCCATGGAAGAATGGCAAGAGGACATTAAATCTAACCTGACACAGAATAATCTTAGAATTTATTTAGACCCAACAGAGGATATATATTCCCCGCTACCCCTAGCCAGGCAACCGTGGCTGGTCTGGAATTTGCTTTGGATCCTGCTGACGTTCAATTCTGTTGTCCTGGGGTTTTTTTGGTGGTGCTTGGAGCTAACCCCAGGCCTCAGGCACACGGGGCAAGCATTTGCCCCTGCCCCTGCCTCCCTGCCTCCCTGCCTCCCTGCCTCCCTGCCTCTCTGCCTCTGCCTCTGCCGCGTTGGCATTCAAGTTGTGCACCATTGCATCTGTTTCAAAAATAATCTTAAATGATTTTTTTTAGATTTATTATATTTTTATTTTATATGTATGAGTTTTTGGCCTGCATATATGTCTGTGCATCCCATATGATGCCTGATGCCCACAGAGGTCAAAAGAAAGCATCAAGATCCCCTAGAACTGTAGTGAGCAGTGCTTATGAACCACCATGAGGATATTGGGAATGGAACCCGAGACCTCTGCAAGAGTAACAGTGGAGTCTAAATCAGATTTTAAAACTACAATAATTAAGAATTGAGTTCTGGCATAAAAAAAAAGAATCTTTATTGAATTCTTTTACTTGAAGCAGCCCTACTAACTACAAAGGCTTAGTATTTTCAAGAAGGCGTTACTAACAGCATGTACAACAAGAGCACTGGAGGAAACTGAACATGGCCTTTTATACAACAAGCAACACACCATAGATTAAATAACATTAAAGACCATAAACATAAGAAAAGCTGACAGACAGCCGGGTGTGGTGGCGCACGCCTTTAATCCCAGCACTCGGGAGGCAGAGGCAGGCAGATTTCTGAGTTCGAGGCCAGCCTGGTCTACAAAGTGAGTTCCAGGACAGCCAGAGCTATACAGAGAAACCCTGTCTCGAAAAACCAAAAACCAAAAAAAAAAAAAAAAAAAAAAAAAAAAAAAAGAAAAGAAAAGCTGACAGACACTGTAGATGGACAGTTGATTTCAAATCGAGATAAGATCTTTCCAACTAAAAATCATAAACATAAGAAAAGCTGACAGACATTGTAGATGAATAGTTGATATTAGAACAAGATAAGATCTTTCCAAATAAGCCATCGAGAAAAGATAAAAATGTCAAACATTTTATTAAAAATGGCAAGGAAACTGAAAAAAAATACAAGCTAGGTGTAATATTTGCAATAGAGACAACAAAGCCCATTTGGATTCTACAAATTAATTTAAAAACATCAGCACTAAATTAGAAAGCCATTGAAATCAGGTTGTCATTAGAAGAATGGGCAAAAGGCAGAAGCTAATAAATACCATGAAAATTCAGTTCACATACTAAAAGTCATACAAACATAAAAGACATAGACTGTCCAGGAACCAAGCTGGTTGGGGATGTTAATAACTGTGAGTATCAAGTGGACAGGATTTTCTTGGGGTTATTGATGGGATGGATATGAATTGATTTGACCTCAGGCAGAACAGCATTTGGTCATTTGTATCCAGAACCATTCTGAATGTTTGTATCTATAATGCAGGCATCTCATTTCTAGCAATTTGTCTTACTAAATTAATCAGATCTCTGCATATACTCAACAAATATGTATTTAATGCCCACTGTATGCCCTAGGTCATAAAAGAGAAAAATAGAATAAAGCTAAACAGAGGTATCTGAGTCAGGACCTGCAGGAAGTAGGGGTATAGACTGGGCAACTCTCAGGCAGAAGGGTTAGAGGGAGGAAGAGCCACTCACTGCGAGCAGGCCTTGTGGACAGGAGGGTATGAAGTGGAGGTGAGGGGGTGTTGGGTTGGTTAATATGAGAGGAGACAGGGACTGGGAGGAGCAAGGCAAGTTGTGGAAGACCTTATGAGTCAACACAATGACTGCCTTTTATCCCACGTCAGATGTGAAGCAATGTTTGCAATAACCTGCCACCTCAATTTAGGGTCTTGTGATCCTATGACACAAACTTACACTTTAGTTCTGGAGGCCAGAAGTCTACAACCAAGGAGTCAAGAGGCTGAGTTTCTTCTATGTCCCTCCTTGTCCCTTCTATACTCCAGGGGTGCTGGGCCCCATACACTTCTTCAGCTTCAAAGCACTTTATCCCAACCACAATCTGCCCATCTCATTTCCTCTGCCTGCTCCTTATGAAGTCCCTCTCTTCAACCCTCCGACCATTGACTCTTAGGTCTACGGCACCGTTAGTTAGGTTTTCTGTAGCATGTGGGTAGAGACAATATAGTAAACCACATACTTGTCATAACAGCTCAGCTTGGTGACTCCCAGAGAGGCGGTCAATAGAAAAATGCACAAGAAGGTCTGGGAAAGTGATTTTTTCCAAAAATATCCCTTCCTGTGTCCTGCCCAGAGACATGGAATTAGGATGTTTAGGTACAGGCACTATGCCCATATGGGTGAGCAAACCTCCCTAGGAGATCTGTAACCTCTAAGATTCAACTATGCCTAAGGCTTCTTGCCTGAAGAATTTAGTAATAACTGTCCCACTAATCTCTCAGGATCATGAGAAATCAAGGTAGGTAACATGGGGAAGCATGTTACAAAGGTCATGTATGTATAACTGCTGATCATTAAAGGAAACTGAGGCAGACAGGAAATGGTAGTGGTAGACAAAACAGTTCATTCTGAGATTCCAGTTCTTCAGAATGTACAAAGCAAGGACAACTGTATTCTTGATAGAGAAGAGCATCAAAAAGCCCCACATGTTACCACAATCACTAGTACCCATTCCCTGCCCGGCCCT
Source organism: Mus musculus (assembly GCF_000001635.26). Classification (NCBI taxonomy): domain Eukaryota; kingdom Metazoa; phylum Chordata; class Mammalia; order Rodentia; family Muridae; genus Mus; species Mus musculus. The sequence continues at coordinate 20,610,447 of NC_000077.6, read as the reverse complement.
GCACCTCCACCTCCACCTCCACCTCCACCTCCACCTCCTCCTCCTCCTCCTCCTCCTCCTCCTCCTCCTCCTCCTCCTCCTCCTCCTCCTCCTCCTCCTCTTCTTCTTCTTCTTCTTCTTCTTCTTCTTTCTTCTTCTCCTTTTCTCCTTCTCCTTCTCCTTCTCCTTCTTCTTTTTGACAGGGTTTCTCTGTGTAGCTCTGACTGTCCTGGAACTCACTTTGTACACCAGGCTGGCCTTGAACTTAGAGATCCACATGTCTCTGCCTCCCAAGTGCTGGGATCAAAGGTGTGTGCTTCTACCACCCTGCTTTTAATTTTCAATACATTTGACTTTTCCCCCTTAAACCAAAGGCTGTAAATGGAACTTTAAAAGGGAGTATGAAATAGGCAAGAAAGAAAGAATGAATAAAAATATCTATCGGGCTGGAGAGATGGCTCAGCAGTTAAGAGCACTGACTGCTCTTCCAGAGGTCCTGAGTTCAAATCCCAACAACCACATGATAGTTCACAGCCATCTGTAATGGGATCCAATGCCCTCTTCTGGTGTGTCTGGAGACAGCTACAGTATACTTATATACATACAACAAATAAGATCTTTTAAAAAAATCTATCTTTCTATCTATCTATCTATCTATCTATCTATCTATCTATCTATCTATCTATCTATCTATCTATCTATCGGCAGGGTTTCTCTATGTAGCCCTGGCTATCCTGGAACTGTAGACCAGGCTGGCCTTGACCTCAGAGACATGCCATCCTCTACCTTCTCTTATGCTGGGACTAAAGGTATGTGCCACTACCACCCTGACAACAGTGACCTTAGATGCCCTGATTTGGGATGATTTAAAGCTCTTACTTCAACAGAACACCTTAGCATTCTAATGGTTCCCAGCCATGAGAAGAGGAAACACCAGCACTGCCCGTGGGGGGGGAAATGGTAGCACTGATAACACCAATGAAGGTATAAAGTAAAATTTTCATAGAACACACTTGTGTTAAGCAAGTCTGACACACTTAGAGATAACTTTAAGCTCTCCATAAAACTCAAGGGTATAGAATGCTAGTGTGCTATAGAAGTGAAGTTCCTGTATGAACTTCCCATGGCTGCATATCTATACATACTTGGCTGATTCAAAAGAAACTTCCCAGCACCCTAAGTACTCAATCAATTTGTGCTGCTCAGGAAACCACGGTGACACTGTCATCTCTATGGCTGCAGATGGTGATGGTCCATCTACTGTTGTGGAGTACATGACAGTAATGCCACACCTTTAACACCTGCTTTTAAGCTGTATAGCATGCACAGAGGACAGAGCACAACCTTGCAGAGTCGGCTATCACACTGTTATGTACTATGGCAAATTTGCAGTGTTACTTTGGTTAAATGTCAAATGAAGGCTCTTTGCCAAAGCACATTTCAAAAAACATTTCAGACAAAACTCTGTCTATCTACCTATCTAGCACCATGAATCAGAAAAACTTTAACATATCACTTTTTAAATACAGCCTGCCTTTTTCTTTTGAGTATGCCCACACACTAGCTAGTTTCTATAAACAGCTTTAGCTTATAGTGATTTTTACAACTGAATCTTACTATACTTAAAATAGAAAGTTGAAGTTGGTTTTCGCTACTGGAAGCATTAGCTATAGACAGAAAGCCCCGCACACAGACATGACATGTTTGTGCTCTGTGGAAGGGTGCAGGTAGTCCACTATTCATTTCATTGTAATTTATATCTCCAAAGGAAAGCTAGCATGCTTTCACACTGCTCCCGCCCACATATGCTGATGACACACGCACAGCCTAGACTGCCAGGCCGAGCCATCGGGTGGGGCATGAAGCTGCTCGGCCTAACTTTGCTCACACTCCTCGGCCCCCAGCATGCAGTGGGTGCTGCATGCGACTCCACAATCCACCCTCTCATTTAAGGCGTCATGCAATTAAAGGCCCTTGAGCCACACATCATCCTGACTCCGTGACTCTGTCAACAGAATATGACTATCAACTGTTCACTGAGTTTGGCTGCTGTTATGCTGTTATATTCTAGTTCTTTTGTAGGGAAACCATACAGAGCATTTTTAGATTATTTATAATGAAGTGCAATTTGGAGCAAGGGACTGTCAATATATTTGACATTTCTAAGGACACTGACTTGGAAGTCAAATATTCCTGGGATACATGGGGTTTCAAGCTCTAGCTTGACCCTGCACTACCCTTACTGTCCTTATCAAGGGATAGAGGCATGTGGTGGCACACTCAGGAGGCTGAGCATCATGACCTTAAAGACAAGCAAGGCCACATACCAAGACCATGCTTCAAAAAGGAGGCGGAGGGCAGGAGCCACAGGCAGAGCCTGGTACTGCTTGGAGGATCATGGGATTGGTTATGTGAGGAGTGATGTGCTTGAGAGAATGGCCCTCAATGGCGGCAGCTGCTCTAGTAATTGCAATCTAGTGTCCACTGAGCTCCCCACCCTTCTGATGATCTCTGGTGGTGGAGAACCCCGCCCCTCCCCAGCATGCCTAGTCAACTGTGCTGTGACAATGCTGCAGTGCCTCAGAGAGGTGCAGCTCCATCCTGGTATTAGGTCAGGCAGGAGGACTGAGAAAGGCGCCTTCACTGAATAAATCTTCTCAGCTGACCAGCATTCAACATGCCCTCTGCCACTTTAATTCGATATCAAACAACCCCACTATTTTTGTTTAACACTACCTGAATGCATTAATAAATGTATACAATGTACACAATGAGGTCCTAGGTAAAGCTTAAGCAAGATTGTCTCACAAATCACCAAGAGAGAAGGCCAAGTCTCTCAACTGAACTGCTGTCATTATTTTGATTTAGTTTGCAGGGAGTTGTTGGTTTTTTTGTTTTTATTTTTATTTGTTTGTTTGTTTGGTTGGTTGGTTTTTTAGTTTTTCGAGACAGGGTTTCTCTGTATAGCCCTGGCTGTCCTGGAACTCACTCTGTAGACCAGGCTGACCTCGAACTCAGAAATCTACCTGACTCTGCCTCCCGAGTGCTGGGATTAAGGGTGTGTGCCACCATTGCCCAGCAGAGTTGTTTTTAGATAAGGTCTCACAGTACATTTTACTAGGACTTTGAATTCCTGACCCACTTTCCTACATCCTCCACATGCTGGGGTTACAGGCATGCACTACCATGTCTAGTTAAATTCTGAATTACTCGTTAACAATCTTGTTCCTTTGCTTCAATTATACTCCAAAAGAAAAACACAACAAAGACTAGAAGGATCAGCTACTTTCTTCAATAGCATTCAAAATACAAGAGCTGGGCAGTAGTGATGCACACCTTGAATCCCAGCCCTGGAGAGGCAGAGGCAGGTGAATCTCTGAGTTTGAGTCCAGCTTGGTTTATACACCTAGTTTTCCAGGACAGCCATGACTACACACAGAAATTTTGCCTTGAGAAACGATCAATCAAACAAAAAAGCAACCAATCAACCAAAATGCAAGCAACAGGAGCCTGGCAAGGGAGCCCTGAGAAACAGAAGACATATAGAAAACAGAGAGCTTTAAGGCCTGCTTGGAGTGGACATACCCATCTTTCTTTATGCCACAGACATGCACACGTCTCTGAACCAGGGAGGAGAGGCTAGTGGGCTTCAGTGATACACTGATAGCCATTGGTTTAAATGACCACTCAGTTCCCTGAGTCTCACTGTAAGGCGGTTAAAGGTACATCCTCCTTTCCTTACTGCCCCAAAAAGGCTGCTAGTCATTAGGTATTTCACTCATATTCTAGGTAAGAAAAAGGGTAGATACATTGTCTTTTATGAGACTTTGTGCTTTTATTTTTTTAATGCACAATATTTTTATATGTTATATAAGTGTATATACTTATACTTATATTGTTATAAACATAAATACGTATAATTTTATATTTCTGTTATATATAAATATGTAATCTGCATTATATACATATATATATATATATATATATATATATATGTGTGTGTGTGTGTGTGTGTACACACATACACATACACACACATTCTCCTTAGGGACTCCTGCTCATACCTCTCAAGCCAGAACAGCAGGACTGTAGATAGCTCAGCTATGCAAAACTAAGACATCAGTAGCTTTTTACCTTAGCACAATCCTACCCAAATAAAATCAGGGTTTCCTTTCCCTGCAGGGAAGGCTTTGATACAGGTCAGTGGTCAAGCGCAGGCTTAACATGCGTGGGGTTCTAGGTTCAATCTCCTGTACCATAAAACAAAAACCAAACAAAAAACACATAGGGAGGAGTAGGGACAGAGACTGCACACAGGTGATAGAATTTACCAAAACTGGTTGCTTAAATTTATGGTTACACTGAGGAGGAAAATGAAAGTTTCAGAGGGAAACCGTCTTTGCATTGGCTGGTAATTAACAGTAAGGAGCACAGAGGCTACTGGGTTTAATCATGGATGCTGTTCTCTACTGCTCCATGTGTACTGTTCTCGGGACAAGAAATGCTAAGTTTCCTGAGGATTTCTGCATAAGGAAAAGACATCCAGAATGTAGAAATACCGAATGAGTCCCCTGCTGAGCTCTACATAAGATATGTGCAGCCGTCCCCCACCCTCCCCTCCCTCCAGGAGGAGGCCCTGTGAGGGACAGCTTTGCCTCGTTCTGGCCAGGGACAACTGGGAGACAAAGGAATCATGTGCTGTTCTTAGCACAGATTCAGTCTTCTCACATCTGAGGCGGAGAAGGGTCGGAGCACACACAGGTTAAAGTGTAAGTAAGAGGTAAGGTGAATATGAACACCCAAGCCCTGAGCCAGGCTGGCCAGACCTTCAGGGAGAAAGGCCATCGGGTCCCAGAGTGGCCACAGTGATGTGTGCAGCCCAACACTTTCGTGAGAGCAATCCCCTCTACCCAGCAAGTGTCTACACAGAAAGCCTTGTTGAATAGCACACACAGGCACACAGGACAACAGAAAGGTCTCAGTGGTTAGGGTCATCTAATGAGGCAGACAGTGCTAGACTCCCGGAGGAAGGGAGGGGAGCTTAGAGGAAGAAAATGGAGGAGGCGCTGATCACTATAAAGATCAGATACAATCAAACCATATCACCTAAGATATTATTCCCTTCATTTTATTTATTTTCACGTATGTGAGTATTTTCCCTGCACACTTGTCTGCACTACGTGTGTTGTGTGACTGGTTCCCTCAGAGGTCAGAAGAAGGCAGCAGATCCCCTGGAATTGGGGTTACAGATGACTGTGAACTGCCATGTGGGTGTTGGCAATCTAACCTGGGTCCTCTGGAAAAGCGTACAGGGCACTTGACTGCTGGGCCACATCTTCACTCCTAATATTATTCCTTTTGTTGTTGTTGTTGGTTTTTTTTGTTTGTTTTTTGGGTTTTTTTGTTTTTTTTTGTTTTTGTTTTTTTTTTTTTTTTTTTTGGTTTTTCGAGACAAGGTTTCTCTGTGTTCCCCTGGCTGTCCTGGAACTCACTTTGTAGACCAGGCTGGCCTTGAACTCAGAAATCCTCCTGCCTCTGCCTCCCAAGTGCTGGGATTAAAGGCGGTATTATTTCTTTTAATTTAGATATAAACCCATAAATGAGAGCTTTGCTCTGGGAAAAACTCCAGAGACTAACACAATCAGACCCAGAATGCATGCAAACTGAGGAGGGCACCCACAGTCATTCAGAAACATAGCTTATTCTTGAACGCACAGGCTTTCTAACTCAGAGTTCATTCTCAAATCTTTAGCCATATTTTAGACTACAAAAGAAATAATTATTACTAAGTTAAAACACTAAAAAAAACCTGAAGTACAATAGAAGCCATTCTTCTCCAAGAATAAATCTTGCTATTAAAAGAGTTGAGCACACACAGATCTGTAGAAAAATACTCTGTAATGTCTCAGAGCCACGATGCATAAGGCATTCCTAAGACTAAAAGAAAAGCTGGGGCTGCTACAAGGTCAGTTCTCAAATATGTACGTGTCTAACCAATTAGAAATTCTGCGTTACTTTCAATGAACAAAATTACCCTACACAAAATGGCCGCATCACTGGCACATGAGGTCACTTCTCAGAACAGCAAGGGCAGTTTAACAAGTTTTAAAAATACACTGAATAAAGGCTCCCTTCTCCAGACAACAAAATATATACACAGCAGTCAAACTTGCTGTCGGAGTTGTGTCATAATTGCTTGTGACCCCACAAGTAGAGCAACAGTTCTTTACTACAACTTTTTAAAATTCACAATGTTAGCTGGGTACATGTTTTTCAACACTAATGATGCAGATCACATGGTCTCAAAAGCACATAAGCTTTCTCTCTCTTTGTACAGAGACTTCTGTTCTATTGTTTGTTTTTGGAGAATAGATGTGACCGTGGGATAGGGTAGGAGACAACTTTAAGGCTGGGAGAGGCCCGGTAAGTTCATCTAAGACTTTCACTTAAAACAGTCATTGGTCCCATTTACCGAGGACTACCTTCCTGGCTGTGGTAACATGCCTCTTTTAGGAAGGGTGTGTGTGTCAGGGAGATTAGTGTGGTTTTTTTTTTTTTTTTAATGCAAACTACCCATATGGGTTTGGTGAACTTTTTTGGGATGGTTGTTTTAAAACTAACAAACAAAAAAGGAAAAAAAGGAAAAGTTTCTTCCCCAAGTGGACAAAGACTTGGGCCCTCTAATGCATTGTTTTTATAACCTGGAAACTGATTGGGCGACACTCAATCTCCGAGATTAAAATCACTTAGTGAATATTGTATCGCTCCGCTGCTCTCGCTCGCTCGCTCGCTCGTCCTCTTGGCATGTGGGGCCCCACACTGCTGCTTCTGCTGGCGCACTTAGCCGCTAATGAAACCTGGCCTCGGAGCAGCTGCCCGAGTCTATGTCAAACTGCATCTGGCATCCATCTATCTTCCCCCCATCGAAATTCACCTCTGAAGTCATACAAAGCAGTGAGGGCTCGCTCCCCGGGCCACAACAACACACCGGTCTTTGTTTCATCAAGACTGAGAAGTAATTGTAGACTCATGTTTTATTATTTTATTTTACATTTATTACATATTTTAGCACGGTGGCTTTTGAAAGGAATAGTGGAATGGTGTTTTTAATACAGATACCACCAAGACCTGACAACACTCTGTAAACATTTCCTCGACCAGCAGTGGCCCAGCTTTGGCTGCAGCAGAATGTCGCAGGGTATGCCAGTAGACACAATGCTGCCAACGGATCCCAGACAAAGAGGCGAGGCTGCTTACAATTCTAGAGTTGTCACGGTTGTTAAATATGCTGCACTACAAAACCTCCTAGTCCTCGGGGCTTCTCCTATCAGTTCTGTGGCATTAGCAGAAATGCTGTTTTAGCAAAAAAATTATTGATGTGCTCTCAAGACATAATTTTCAAGAACTGTTATTTGAGAATAGTGTTCCTTAGTATACACACACATTAAGTTTTAAATGTAGTGTTTAAATGATACACTCTTGTGAGCATGATAATAATGGACCACTGAAGAAGTAGAGGCAAGAATCTCTCAAGTTCAAGACCAGCCTGTGCTGTATAGCGCGATTGTGTCAAAAACAGAGATGAGCTCTTCTAACACTTTAGTTGGCTCATTTCATAATAACTGGCTCTCTCCTGGTCTTCTGATGATATGACCTGTATATACAGGGACATTACTTTCTTTAATTCTGATGACTACAACTTGAATTATAAAGGAGATAAGAAGCATCTACCAAAGAGTCTACAGGAAGCTCTCCAGTCACAGATGACGCCTAAAATAGACCCAGGTCAGAAGCAATAGAACACAGTATTTTTTGCTTATTTGTGAACTTTAATTCTAAGACAGGCAGACACATGGGAAGATATGCCGTCAATTTCCTTACACTTTTTAAATACGCACTGGGGACTGAACCCAGGTCCTTGAAGCATACTAACCAAATGCTTTACTGCTGAGCTATACCCCCAGCCCAGCCCTACAGTTTCAAAAGGCCCTGTAATAACTCTATGTACTATTTCAAGCTTTGTGTCAGTATATAATTCAGTAACAGAAACTTCTCATACACTAATGTACAACTAACGTTACAGTATCCATTTCTGAAACTGTTTTAGGAACTCAAACAGAAAATCTGGACTGACTGACTGACTGACTGACTGGCTGATATTCTCCCTCCTCTCTTGCCCTGGCCTCTGGTGGCCTGCTTTACTCTGCTGCCGCCAAGGGCTTGTGAAGCCATGGGCCTGGTTATTTTAGGCACATCACTGCCAACATGTAGCATTTGCCCTTTTATGTATGGGTTCTCTCACTTGGGGTCTGTCTTCCAGATTCATAAATGTTGTGACATTAATATGTTTTTTCTGTTTGTGTTTTGAGACAAGATTTCATTCTCTAACCCAGGCTGACCTCAAACTCCTGGTGATCCTCCTGTCTCTGTCTTCCAAAAGCTAGGATTATGAGTATACAATACCACATCTAGAAATTTCTTTCTCCCACCTAATTTTGCATTGTAGAGATATCCCACATTTTGTTTACCTACTCAATTCTGAATGAACATTTGGAAATAATAAACATTTTTTACCTTCTGATTAGTGTGAGCAATGTGGCTACAAATATTATCCACACGTATCTGTGTGAACTCCTGATCTTTCCACTTGGGGGTTAATATATGGAATGAAACTGTTGGGTTATAGATGCTTAACTTTCTCAGGACCAAATAATGGCTTTTGAAAAACAAATCTTTTGAAGCGTCATCTTGTCCTTGTAATGACCACAAGTTGCGGTCATGAGTAAAGGTCTCCCTCTGAGCTATGTGGAGGCCTCCAGATGCTTTTCTTGATAAATTAGTGGCCAGTTCTCAGAGCTCACCTACCTGAGCTGGTCTATACAGTTCCCCACTCCCTTCTTCAGGAACACTCAGTCCACATGGCTTCCAGGACAGCATAGACCTCACTTTCTTCCCTTCTGCTGGTTCATACTTCTCTCCCAGTGGCCTCTGGCCTTTCTCTGGTCTCTAAAACTCTACAGTATTGCAGTGGCATCGTCCTTGGGTCTCTTTACAAAACTCTGTTCATGTAGTTTCAACATCTTAATGCAACATTCCAGTGTGTATCTTCAGCCTGTATTCTTCCCTGTGCTCCAGATTCGAATCTCCAATTGGAAATGTGGGCATTAGAATCCAACATCCTTCCTCCATTTACCCTGAGAGCTAGACTGTTGCTTATTCCTTCCAAGCTCATGACAGCACTTATCCAAGTCCCCAGCTCCAAATGCCTTGAAGCTACCATCATCTTCCTCATCCAGTCCTGCTCTTCATCTCTCACATCCCACCCTACTCCATCCACCCACCCACTCACATACATGTGTATCCATCCAACTGTCCTTGCAGCCCAGGGCGGGATGTAGACGAGGGGTAGAGGTTTATTTAGCATGTAAAGGCCCAGGCTCCAGCCTACAACTATACACACAAAACAACAACCTGAATGTGGACAGACATAGATTAACCACAATTCCAGTACCATCAGCCCTCTCTGAATCACTGTCACCTCTTATGCTGGCACTGGCATCGCTTCGGGAGATTGTACTTTCCTTTGTCTCCTAAGATTCATTTTACTTTTAACTATGTGTATGTGTGTGGAGGTATGCACATGAATACAGATTCCCACAGATGCCAGAAGAGAGTTCAAATCCCCCATTGTTGGAATTACAGGTGGTTGTAAAGCACCCATCGTGGTTACTATGAGTCAAACTCGGGTCCTCTGCAAGACCAGTTTGCAATCTTAACTGCAGAGCCATCTCTTCAGCCTAGGTTACACTCTCTTCCTCCTTCTTACCACTGACCCTCAATCCTCTTTATTTTACTTTTTAGATTTTATGTACTTGGGTGTTTTGCCGTCATGAAGGTATGTGTAACACACACACACACACACACATGCTTGCTGCCCTTGGAGGTCAAAAGAGGGATGTAGCTGATCCCGTGAAACTGAAGTTAGGGGTAGATGTGAATCACCATGTTGTGCTGGGAACTGAATCCAAGTTGTCTGCTAGAGAAGTCAGTGCTCTTAAATGCTGAGCCATCTCTCCAGCCCCCAGCATTTAAAAATGTAGGTTGGGTCATGCCATCCTTCCACTCCAAATCCAACAATGACCTCGCACTTCAATCAGTAAAGGCTAAAAGGTTCAACACCTTCTCCACCCTCACCATCCCTGGAAGCCCAGCACAGACTGCTCTCCTTGCTCACTCTTATTCTACCAACTCTTCTGTCCCTTGTGAGTTTATGTGGACAGGTTACTTCTCCTTGGAGTGTTCTCCTTCCAGATCTACACGGCTATATTAGGGTTCCATATAAATGTGTGCGTTTGTGTGTGTGTGTGTGTGTGCGTGTGTGTGCGTGTGTGTGTGTGTGTGTGTAGTTTATTGGAAGGACATATGGGCTGCAGTCCAGCTAATCCAACAATGGCTGGCTATGAAAGAAATTCCAAGAATTGAGAAGTTGTTCAGTCCACAAGGCTGGATGCCTCTGCTAGTCTGCAGTAAATGCTAGTATCCTGAAGACATAGGCCTCTAATACCAGTGAAGGAATGGACTTGCTAGTGAGGGGAGAGCAAGCAAAGAGGAAAGCTTCCTTTGTTGTTGTTGTTTTGTTCTTTTCTTTGTTTTTTAAAGACAGAGTTTTTCTGTGTAGTCCTGGACTAGAGCTTACTCTAGCCTCAAACTTACAAATATCTACCTGCCTCTGCCTCCCAAGGGCTAGGATTAGAGGTGTGGCCACCAGGTAAAAGCTTCCTTCCTCTCTGTCCTTGTATAGGCTTCCAGCAGAAGGTGTGGCCCAGGTTAAAGGTGTGTCTTTAACCTGCTGCAAAGGTCCAGACTAGAAGCTGATTCACCCTCTTCAAACCAAGCAAAAATAATCTCACAGCTGTGCTCTTCTTTGTAGTTCCTTCCAAATGTAGCTAAGTTGACAACCCAAAACAGCCATCACAAGTCTACTCCTTGTCAACTTGACACACAATCATGTATCTCCCATGTCATGATTAATTTCCAAATGAAAACAACAATGGGTCATAATAACACCCAAATAACTATCCCACACACAATCACAAAAACATATATATTTAACCCGGTCATAATTACATCTAATGATATAACTGCCCTTCCTATAACTGCAAATGCATTAGAAATTTAGAATAGGTGGCAATGTCCCTCAGGGGACATTCCTTTAGTATCTCAAGCTTAAATATGATATCCATTAATATTCTCTGAAGTGACTGTCACATCACAATGGCTCTCGCTCACTTCAGGACTTGGTGCCAATGCTGCTGCTATATTCAAAGCCTGATCGTCATTATGTAGCCTTTAAGCAAGACTGTGTCCCTTGTCTGACACTCAAACAGGTGTAACAGAAGTAACCAAGAAGGCCATACCGGAATTCTTCTCTTAACATTTATTTTTATTATTTTTATTTACATGTATGTGTGTGTGCGTGTGCTGTGTATGTGTCTCCTAAGACTAAAAGAGGGTGTTGAATCCGTTGGAGCTAAAGTTACAGATGGTTGTGAACCACCGTGTGGGTTCTGGGAACCAATCTCAGGACCTCTGGAAGAACAGTCAGTACTCTTAACCCCTGAGCCATCTTTCCAGCCCCAGACTTGAATTCTTGATTCTCGGAAACTGAGATAACAAATGGTCATTGTTTAATTTGTTACATAGCAAAAGATACTAACACAAATATTTTACAAAAATAAGTATCAGTGGTAATAGATTACTATTTTAGAAAGGTATATATACATTTCATTTAATGAGTTTAAAAATTTTTTTAAATAAATATTGGAAACTTAGAAGTAATGTGTCTATGTGTGAAAATAGCTCAGGTGTTTGAGGCAGAAAGGTTGGAAGTTCAAGGCCCATCTGAACTACTCAGTGAGATCCTGTCTCTGAAGAATAATACATTATCTAGAGTGTGATAATAGCTTTGTATACCATTTGCTGGTATAGAAAAGTCATTTTGTTATTATGCAGTGATGAATTCTGAATGCTGTAATACAATGCAAGATGGGCAAGATGGTACAATAGTGGCCTGAAGGCTAGGAGGGTAACTAACTGCTTTCTGACTGGATTTGAGGCCTGTTCCACAGGAAGGAACTGGTGCCCAGTGTTGTAAACCTGGTGAAAAGCCATGGCTCCAGAGGTCACAGCCCTGAGAGGGAGCTTGTTACTATGCTTTCCTAGGTAAGACTTGTGATCTAAATATGCTAAACACCTCAGCCTTGCGCGGCTTCTGTAGTGAGCAGCAGGTAATGCAGAGACTCACAACTGGTCAAAGTACTGAGAATAAAAGACTGTCAAATTTAGGTTTTCCAGTTTTGTTGAGTATAGCCTTTTGTAGAAGGATCTGATGGTGTTTTGGATTTCTTCAGGATCTGTTGTTATGTCTCCCTTTTCAGTTCTGATTTTGTTAATTAGGATTTTGTCTCTGTGCCCTCTAGTGAGTCTAGCTAAGGGTTTATCTATCTTGTTGATTTTCTCAAAGAACCAACTCCTCGTTTGGTTAATTCTTTGAATAGTTCTTCTTGTTTCCACTTGGTTGATTTCACCCCTGAGTTTGATTATTTCCTGCCGTCTACTCCTCTTGGGTGAATTTGCTTCCTTTTTTTCTAGAGCTTTTAGATGTGTTGTCAAGCTGCTAGTATGTGCTCTCTCCCGTTTCTTCATGGAGGCACTCAGAGCTATGAGTTTCCCTCTTAGAAATGCTTTCATTGTGTCCCAAAGGTTTGGGTACGTTGTGGCTTCATTTTCATTAAACTCTAAAAAGTCTTTAATTTCTTTCTTTATTCCTTCCTTGACCAAGGTATCATTGAGAAGAGTGTTGTTCAGTTTCCACGTGAGTGTTGGCTTTCTGTTATTTTTTTTGTTATTGAAGATCAGCCTTAGTGCATGGTGATCTGATAGGATACATGGGACAATTTCAATATTTTTGAATCTGTTGAGGCCTGTTTTGTGACCTATTATGTGGTCAATTTTGGAGAAGGTACCATGAGGTGCTGAGAAGAAGGTATATCCTTTTGTTTTAGGATAAAATGTTCTGTAGATATCTGTCAGATCCATTTGTTTCATCACTTCTGTTAGTTTCAGTGTGTCCCTGTTTAGTTTCTGTTTCCATGATCTGTCCATTGGTGAAAGTGGTGTGTTGAAGTCTCCCACTATTATTGTGTGAGGTGCAATGTGTGCTTTGAGCTTTATTAAAGTTTCTTTAATGAATGTGGCTGCCCTTGTATTTGGCGCATAGATATTCAGAATTGAGAGTTCCTCTTGGAGGATTTTACCTTTGATGAGAACAAAGTGCCCCTCCTTGTCTTTTTTGATGACTTTGGGTTGGAAGTCAATCTTATCAGATATTAGGATGGCTACTCCAGCTTGTTTCTTCAGTCCATTTGCTTGGAAAATTGTTTTCCAGCCTTTTATTCTGAGGTAGTGTCTATCTTTTTCTCTGAGATGTGTCTCCTGTAAACAGCAAAATGTTGGGTCTTGTTTGTGTAGCCAGTTTGTTAGTCTATGTCTTTTTATTGGGGAGTTGAGACCATTGATGTTAAGAGATATTAAGGAAAAGTAATTGTTGCTTCCTGTTATTTTTGTTGTTAAAGTTGGCATTCTGTTCTTGTGGCTGTCTTCTTTTAGGTTTGTTGAGGGATTACCTTCTTGTTTTTTCTAGGGCATTGTTCCCGTTCTTGTATTGGTTTTTTTCTGTTATTACCCTTTGAAGGGCTGGATTCGTGGAGAGATAATGTGAGAATTTGGTTTTGGAGTACTACTCAGCTATTAAAAAGAATGAATTTATGAAATTCCTAGCCAAATGGATGGACCTGGAGGGCATCATCCTGAGTGAGGTAACACATTCACAAAGGAACTCACACAATATGTACTCACTGATAAGTGGATATTAGCCCAAAACCTAGGATACCCAAGATATAAGTTACAATTTCCTAAAGACATGAAACTCAAGAAAAATGAAGACTGAAGTGTGGACACTATGCCCCTCCTTAGAAGTGGGAACAAATCACCCTTGGAAGGAGTTACAGAGACAAAGTTTGGAGCTGAGATTAAAGGGTGGACCATGTAGAGACTGCCTTATCCAGGGATCCACCCCATAATCAGCATCCAAACGCTGACACCATTGCATACACTAGCAAGATTTTATCGAAAGGACCCAGATGTAGCTGTCTCTTGTGAGACTATGCCGGGGCCTAGCAAACACAGAAGTGGATGCCCACAGTCAGCTAATGGATGGATCACAGGGCTCCCAATGGAGGAGCTAGAGAAAGTACCCAAGGAGCTAAAGGGATCTGCAACCCTATAGGTGGATCAACATTATGAACTAACCAGTACCCCGGAGCTCTTGACTCTAGCTGCATATGTATCAAAAGATGGCCTAGTCGGCCATCACTGGAAAGAGAGGCCCATTGGACACACAAACTTTATATGCCCCAGAACAGGGGAACGCCAGGGCCAAAAAGGGGGAGTGGGCAGGTAGGGGAGTGGGGGTGGGTGGGTATGGGGGACTTTTGGTATAGCATTGGAAATGTAAATGAGCTAAATACCTAATAAAAAATGGAAAAAAAAAAAAAAAAAAAAAAGACTGTCAAATTTAGAGACAGCTCTAAATAGAACGTCTGTATCAACCCCCTGTAAGGCACGGGGACATCCTGAAAGCGGAGGCAGAAAGAACAGAGGAGCTAGAGATGGAAAGTGTTGCCTTCTGAACGTAACACCATCGCCTGCACAAGACACGCAGAAGAGCATGCCAACAAGATTAGCCACTATCTAGCAGGCTGCGTTAGCCGGACTCCGTGGTCTGCCTCACCCTCAACCCCACCCCAAAGAACAAGAACAGACATGAAGGTGAGAAGGTGACACGTCGGGAGGAGAGTGGAGGGGAGTGAGGGGAGAAAGTGAAGTAGATATGACTAAGAGTGTATCCGTGATCTTAAAAAGAAAATGCCTTTGCTTATACCTACAGTTTGTATATTAGCAACGGGTCTTTGAAAGTTGCTCAAATAATTAATTTTTTTTAATCCTTTGAACCAAGGATTTCATTTCAAAGTAATAGTCTATATTATACAATCATATACATTTCATACTCTCTTCAATCAAACAATGTTACTGTATTTTGATTAAGAAGAGTATGAAATCTGTGAGATTTACAAAATGCTATAATATTCATGAGCAGTATAAACAAAAACAGCCAGTCTCCTTGCAATTCCTACCTCCAAACTCTCATACACACAGAGTGACCAGTGCTCGCTCGCTCGCTTGCTTGTATGTTCTCTCTCTCTGTCTCTCTCGGTGTGTCTGTGTGTGAGAGAGAAGCATTTGTAAATAATTCCATTGAGAAAGAATTTGTATACTGTACAATCCATCCATGACTCATCCAACTCGCAGGTTTTCACATTGGCAGGGTTGAAATCTTTGCACTTGGTGTTTAGACAGGATGTAATAGGAAGAAACCAAAGTGGGGGCAGTGGGGACGGGTGTGTGTGTGTGTGTGTCTGTGTGCACACTCGAGTGTATGTGTGTTACAGAAATGCCTACCCTTTTCAGAAGTAAAAATCGGTACCTTCCAACATTAACCTGTGCAGTTTCTTTCCAAATGACTGCCCTTCAGCCCTGCACCTTCCTCAGGCCATGGAAAGAAGAACCTCTACGGCACAGACTCCCATGGAGCCTCTGTGCCATGTGCAAAGTGCTGGACGGGAAACAGGCGTGCTCAGACGGTGGCCATCAGGGCCCCCGTCAGTGGAAACTTTTGCCAGGGCCTATTCTGGGCTCCTGCTTTGGAATTTCCTGCCACTACCCTGAGGAAGCGGTGAGACCCTGTTGTGGTTTAGCTGATCCAGTGGACAAATGTTTGTCGATACCAGCCATATTCCAATTATTCTGCTAAGTGCAGAAAGCGTAAGTGCAGCTTACAGCACACAGCGCACGTGCCATCAGCTCCACCGTGCAGGCAGGTCACTGGCAATGCAAATGTACGGGCCACAGAAGGGACAGGAGACACAAGCTGTCTCTAGGAAAGGAACAGCTTTGTCGTGTAAGGGACAATTCCTACCACATTCACCCCCACATTCCAACACCAGCACAGGCTGAGCTTCCCCACCCTCCTCTTAGGCAATGTGACCGAGTAAGAGTAAACCTTTGTCTGTCTCCATAGAATTACTAAACTACAACAAAAACATGTTCTACATCATTTAGCTGCAAGGTGCAAGGGTGATGGTCACTCTCTGTGGACTCCAATAACATGAATTCCTTAGTTCAACATTAGTGCTAAAGTTAATCTCACTATTTATGGCCCAGGATGAAGAAAGGTATTTTACTAGAAATTTTTACAGATTTCACAAAATTCATTTGAACAATGCCATCAGTCAAATAAGCCTTGACCAAAAAAAAAAAAAAAAAAAAAAAAAAAAGCTCCCCCCACCCCCACAAGATGATTAGTACTTTGAAGAAAAATCCAAGACTAGTGCAGCAAGGTAGAGGTGGCAGGGGTGGGAAGGGTGAGACACATAATAAGAATGACCTGAGAAATGTGAAAATTCATTACACAAAACCAAGAAGCACGGAACTTCCACCAGTATGAATGGCTCCAAAGGGAGCAGCCAAATTGGAAGTTATGGCACCTTTCTTAAAAGATTTGTTTTTCTCATTTTTATTTATGTGTATCTGTGCATGAGTGTGTGCTAGTGCCCAAGGTAGCCAGAGGCATCAGGTCCCCCTGGACCCTTCCAGAGCTGCCACCCAACATGGGTGCCAGCAAGTGAACTCCCCTGAAACAGCTGTAGGTGCTCTTAGCCACTGGCCCATCTCTCTGTCCCAGGATCTTTAACTGCTCCTCATCAGATACAAAGTCCAATACATACTCAAGGAGAGAAGTCTACTTCTTAAAGACAGTGTAATCTGAGGACATAGTCTTCATAATTTTCTTCTTCTCCTCTTTCTCCTCTTCCTTCTTCATCATCATCACTATTCTCTCATACATTATATCCCAAGTGCACTTTTCCTCCTCTCCTCCCAGCATCTCCACCCCTGCCCCCACCCCCAATCCACTCCTCCTCCTTTTCTTCTTCAGAAAAGGGCAAGCCACCCAGGGATATTAATCAAACATGGCATATCAAGTTGCAATAAGACTAGGCACCACCCCTCATATTAAGGCTGGACAAGGCAACCCAGTGGGAGGAAAGGGTCCCAAAAGCAAGCAGAAAGCCTCACAAACAACCCCCAGTCCCACTGTTAGGAGTTCCACAAGAAGACCCAAGCTGCACAACCATAACTTATATGCAGAGGGCCTTGGTCAGACCCATGCAAGCTCTCCGATGGTTGCTTTAGTCTCTGTGAGCCCCTATGGGCCCAGGTTATTTGATTATGTGGGTTTTCTTGTGGTGTTCTTGATGCCTCTGGCTCTTCCAATCCTTCCCTCCCTTCTTCCACAGGATTCCCCAAGTTCCACCTAACATACGGCTGTGGGGCTCTTCTGCATCTGTTTCCATCAAGCACTGGATGGACCCTCTCTGATGACCATTATGCTAGGCTTGAGGACAAATTCTTAAAGAACCATAATTATTACAAGATCTCCTTTTTATACCTGGTAATATTTCTTATTCTGAATCTATTTTTTCTACACAGCTAAAGTCATCAATGTTTCTTTCTGATTAACAGGTATAGTTAATTTTTTTTCTATTCTTGTAACTTTTAGCCTGTTTATGTGATAAGCACATAAGTAACATAACTGTAGATGGCACTCGTTTGGGCCCTGCTTATAGGTAACAGATACTTGAGCCTGGCTTCGCACCTCCTATACTGGCTCCTATGAGCCAGCCATAGTTAATGTAACTTTTTGGTATGAGTTGATTCAAATCAGTATCTTGCTACTTGTTTTCTTTATTTCTTCTTTTTTGGAAGTAACAACATCAAAGTTGTCTTTTGTTTATTTTTCTTCTCTTTTGGATGAAGTATTTTTTTCATTTACATGTTATTTTTATTAGTGCTTACAATATACATTTAAAATTTTAAATTTGATTTTTTTTTTTGTATTTTGTGTGTGTATGTGAGAGAAAGAGAAAGAGAGGAGGGAGGGAGAGGGGGAGGTAGAGGGAGGGAGGGAGGGAAGGAGGGAGGGAGGGAGGGAGGGAGAGAGGGAGGGAGGGAGAGAGAATATGAATGAGAATATTATGGCATGTATATATGGGTATCCAGAAGCCAGCAGAGGGCGCTGGACCCCTAAAGGGCTGGAGTTACAGAGGCTGTAAAGCAGTTGACATGGATGCTGAGATCTGAACCCAGGGCCTCTGTAAGAGCAGGAGATGCTCCATTGCTGCATGACCCTCCCCAGGCCCACTCACTTTAAACTGAGGCCATAACGCCCAGTGCTATTGTTCTTTGTATGCATCTAAGTTTCCGTCTGGGCTCTCTCTTCAACGTGAAAACTCCCAACATGCCTCTTTACCTGCAGGTCTGCTGGCAATGAGCTCCTTCAGTTTTTGGTGTTGAAATGGTCTTGTTTTATCTTCATTTTTGAGGGGTTGCACCTGATACATAGTTTCACATTAACTCTTTTTCCTTCAGCATCTTGAACATGTAATTCTAAGGTTTCCTGCTTCATTCATGGTTCCTGCTGTGGGAGTATGTGGGTCTTTTTTCTTTTCTCTAAAGATTTATTTATTTCATGTATATGAGTACACTGTGGCTGTCTTCAGACACACCAGAAGAGGGCATCAGATCCCATTATAGATGGCTGTGAGCCACCATGTGGTTGCTGGGATTTGAACTCAGGACCTCTGGAAGAGCAGTCAGTGCTCTTACCCACTGAGCCATCTCTCCAGCCCCAGTGTATGGGTCTTACATGATGCTTTTTAAATTTTTATTTTGAAAGCAAATGTAGTTATGATAGAGTTTTGTGTTTTCTTCATTAGGTTGAAGAGTTTCTAGTTTTCACCTAATTTGGGGACTTTGAATCTTATTTTATTCCACTTGGTTTTACCCTTAGAATGTGTATTGGGTCACTTAATAAGATCTTCCCTCTCACTAAGATTCTCTGTCTATTTCTTCTAGAGTCATGATTCCTCATGCACACTGGCAAGTTCACTGATGCTCTACAAATCTCATCTACTGTGACACCCATGTGATGCTCATGTAACACCTGTGTGATACCCATGTGAAGTCCATGTGACACCTGCTAGATGCCCACATGATGCCCCTGTGCTGATGCTTTCATTTCAGATGTTGTATTTTCAGCTCTAGAAATTCAGGTATAAATAAATCTTTTATTTTAGTACTTAATATGTTCATGTCTTATCTTAATAAAACCTTGACCATATTGATAAGTGGTCTGCTAGTTAATCTTAACTCATTTCTAGTCTTCTTAACCCCTACTTCTTCACATGCCCAGTGGCTTTTAATTGGACATTTGACATTATAATTGATGAGTTATTAAGTGTCTATAGACTTCCTTTAAAATATCTGGATTTGAGGCTCACTCTACAGTAGGGTATCCATATCTACTTCTGGAAACCTTTTCAAACACTCATGGCAGGGGAGGTCAGAGGCCTAAGGAGGACATAATTCTGTTGTTTAGACAAATACACGCACACCACTCAGTAAGCTTTGTGAGAGCATGAATATGTGTATATTTGTATCCATAGACAATTATGATTCTCAATCTTATTCAGAAGTCTCTCGTTCAGATCCAAAATAAAGCATTTGTTACATCCCCACCAAACCGCAAGGAAAACTGAAGGTAGAAAGACTGTGAGAGCTGAGAGGTAGACAGAGGGCTGTAAGATGTTGTCTTCTGGAGATACAGCCACTGCCTTAAAAGCTCAATGCCTAGAGGTGCAATGTGTCTGTAAAATAATGGGCCCATTAACAGACTAAGAATGGAGGAGCACCTGGAGGAGCAACACAGGCCTCTTATCCCAGCACTGGCAAAGGCGGGTGGATCTCTTCGAGTTTGGTCAGTCTGACCAGCCAAGTAAATAAAAAGAATGAAGGAGGGGGCTGGTGAGATGGCTCAGCGGGTAAGAGCACAGACTGCTCTTCTGAAGGTCATGAGTTCCAATCACAACCACCCATAATGAGATCTAATGCCCTCTTCTGGTGTGTTTGAAGACAGCTACAGTGTACTTATGTGTAATAATAAATAAATCTTTAAAAAAAAAATGAAGGAGCCAGGTGTGGTCGCACATGCCTTTAATCCCAGCACTCGGGAGGCAGAGGCAGGCGGATTTCTGAGTTCAAGGCCAGCCTGGTCTACAAAGTGAGTTCCAGGACAGCCAGGGCTATACAGAGAAACCCTGTCTCAAAAAAAAAAAAAAAAAAAAAAAAAAAAAAAAAAAAAAAAAGGAGTAACTCAGGGCCCTATTCCTCACTGTTGAGCTTTCTAACCAGCAGATTCAGGAAACAGAGAGTCACTGCCTTTAGTTGTTGTACCCAAAGGGAGCCATACAGATCTCTAACGGGTAGTCCTAATCCAATGATTATGCTGATGGCCCTGGTTAAACCAAATAGGTCCTAAAACAAGGCCAAAAGTCACAAATCTGGGAAAGGGATATATACAGACAACAGGAGGTTGGCAGGGCTGGGAGGGAAACAGAGGGATTAGGAGGAGAGTGTAACCTTATAATACCTTATATACACATATGAAATTATCAAAGCACTAACACATTTTTTTAAGTTGACTAGCATTTTGGGGTCATCTGCAAATTAATTTGATCTTTTCCAGACTTGTTCTTAAATCTGTTAAGAGTCTAGATCAGGGCTTCTCAACTTTGGTTCTCCTGACATCTGAGGCCACACCACTCACAGGGGCTACTCTGTGGAATGCAGCTGTTTCTGCGGCATTCCTGGCTTCTGTCCCACATGTCAGCAGCAACTCCTAGTTGTGACAATATAGAATGTTTCCAGAAATTGCCACATGTCCCCTGGACAGTCTCCTAGCTCTTTGCCCAGTATGTGGAATAAAATTAACACAGCAGGATTGCCCCTAATAAAAACCCTTGCACCAAGGCTCTGGAGTGCGTTAGTAGTAGACAGCATCTTTTACATGCATGCTGTCACAACTCCTTACTAAGGAAGTTAAGTGTATCTGTATCCTGTGTGACATCACTGGGAGGGGACTCGGACAGTCTTGTGCTCCTGACTTCTCTCTACAGGCCTTTTCTCTTTGCTGAGTTTTTGCTTTGTATTCTTTCACTGTAATACATCTTAGGCTTGAGGGTGACTGTATCTAGGTTCTGTGTGTGCTCTCAGCATGCAGTCAAACTCAGGGTGATGTGGACCCAGCAGCACACTGCCATGCAAGTTAACTCAAGATGTGCCTAGCTCAGTGTTCTCCTAACTCAAGGGACCCTATGCAGATGTGTGGGGCTCTTTTTCTGCATGTTTCCTTCCTCTCAGTCTCACAAATACCACATTAATTTGCTCTTCCAGAACTGTTCTTAAATTCTACTACAGTCTACATCTCTAGCTCTTTCCTCATCGCAGGTACATTACAGATGCGCAAAAACCAGTGATCATTTCCAGACATCCGCTGTCAGACATTACGGTCCACACTGCCTGCTCTCTGGCATACAAAACAGTCCCTTCATATATTTCTGCCTGGTTTTCTAGTTATCTAAGGTATTTACTCTATAGTGATAGACAAAACAAACAAACAAACACAAAACAAAACAAATCCCTTTCATTGTAAGATATTTTGGGGCAAGTGAAAAAATGGTTCAGCAGTAGGTAAAGGCGCTTGCCACCCACACCTGATGACTTGATCCCTGGAGCCCATGTAAGGGAAGAAAGTGAGTATTGACTCTACAAAGGTGTCCTCCATGAATGTAAATACATTGACATATTAGTACATGCGTGTGATAATAAAAATTTTAAATGTTTTTAACTATTTATTTTTAATTATGTGTCTGAGTGTGGGTATGTGCATATGTGTGCTGGTACCTGAGGTGGCCAGATGTCCTGGAGCTGGGCTCACAGGTGGTTGTAACTGCCTGATGTGGGTGCTGGGACTTGAACCTGGATCTTCTGTGAAAGCATTTTTATCCTCTCTAATTCCTAAGATATAATTTTAATTTTGGTACTAACCTAATATGAGTCTATGGTCTTAACTCAGCAGTGTTCCATTAAAGAAACACCTGCACAGGACCAGCCACACCCTGGTTTTTGACCAGGATTAACCTGGTGTTACAGTCACAGCGTTTCTTCTTAGTCAATCTATTTCTTGATGATTTGGGTGTTTTTGACTTTTTAGGAGTTTTTGTTATTTATTTTTGTTTATTTTGTTCTTTGTTTTTGTTTTTTGTTTTGTTGCTGTTGTTCTAAAACAGTATTTCACTAAGTATCCCTAGCTGACTTGTAACTTGCTTTTGCTTTTTAGACCAGTATGACCATGAACTCACAGAGATCCACCTGCCTCTGCCTCCAGGGTGTGAAAGGGTGTGCACACTCTTGGCTTTATCATTTTACTTCTTACCCACACCTTTTTCAGACTTGTGTCACACAAGTCTGTACTCTCTCACAGGCCTCTTTCCCTGGATTTCATTTGTTCTAACATAGTTGCTAAGCACTTAGTAGAAGGTAGCCTGGTAGCATGGTGGTAAAGTGCCTGAGATCAAACAAGGTTCCTCCTTTTACTGGCTCTGTGACCAGAGAGAAGGTGCCTTCTCCATGCCTTGGTCTCCTGTCAATTGATGGATAAAATGGTCCTTCAATCATAGAAGCACTGTGAAGGTCTCTGAGGGCGGTGCCACTAATAAAGTTCTTGGTGTTGTGTCTGGTATACAGAAAAACCTCTAGGGTGCTCCCTACAACACTGGCATACATATTGAAGGACCTCTAGAGTGCTCCCTACAACACTGGCATACATACTGGAGGACCTCTAGAGTGCTCCCTACAACACTGGCATACATACTGGAGGATCTCTAGAGTGCTTCCTACAACACTGGCATACAGGAAGCCCTCTAAGAATAGAGGGCTCCCAAAATACTAAGAGAGTACCAAGCCCCACCATAGATGCTGGACAAGAATGAATATGACATTTTAAGATAAGACTCAAGGAGTTTTTTTTACTCAATAAGAGATTAAGAACAAATAAATCATTATATGATAACATTTATGGAGCACTAAATACCTTTACCGCTTACTTAATCTTCATAATGGTATCCTCTGGAATCAGAGAACATTACCATGTCCATTTTACAAATATGAAACCTGAGTCCTTTTTAAAAAATATTTATTTATTTCATGTATGTGAGTACACTGGTGCTGTCTTCATGCACACCAGAGGAGGGCATCAGATCCCCATTACAGATGGCTGTGAGCCACCATGTGGTTACTGGGAACTGAACTCAGGACCACTGGAAGAACAGTCCGTGCTCTTAACCACTGAACCATCTCTACCCCTAAAACCAAGCCTTTTGAAGTTTATGAAGTCAATTACCATTCACTCAGCTAGCACAGAGCTGGGATCCAGACCTGGGGAGTGTAAGTCCAGAGCAAGAGTTTTACTGGCTCACATAGCAGGGTTATTAAGGACATAAACAAAAGGAAACCTAGATGGCTGTACCTAGTAAGGCCAAGGAAGAAATAACCTTTAGACTGTGTCAATTTCACAGTGCAAAAACAGGGAGAGGCAGAGAACTGATCACCAAGACAAGGAATGAAATGGCACCGTGGTGCACTTAGACTTTTCTGATGCAAGTGTGCTTGGGAGGTGGTAGGATGCAGCCCTTTGAGTGTACCTGCTTTATTTTGCAGAGAGAAAGTTCCAAACTTCTCCATACCATGGCACAGGAAGAAAATGGAATCCACACAGTAGATTTAGTAGACAGATGGCTGGGTAAGACACCTGAGAACTAAAGGAGCCAGGACCTACCTTCCTGCATTGCAAGAGCTCAGGGGACTGGATGGGAAGATGGGAAGGAGGGAGGCTCAAGTAGGATTCCAGTTAGATGACTGAAGGGAGGAGAGAGAACTCAGGTAAAGAAGGTAGGGGCCAAGGGGAGAGAGAAGTGGGCAGGACCATGCTGAGTCACTGCCTGCCAGACCATCCCAAGACTATTTTGCAACACACTGCCTTGCTGGAGGTCTGGAGGAGGACCTATCACTTATCTGACTCATCAACCAAAATCCTTGTTTTCCTACTTCAATTAATCCTTACCTTTACAGCTGTTTTCAAGCCCAGGTAACTTTCTGGTAACTGAACAAACTTTCAAACACTCAGTCTTAAAATTTATGAAAATGGTAGATAGTTTAGAGAAATGGGCCTATTGGTCTGAGGAAAAAGCAGACAGGTCAGAAGTTAGAATGATATTTATCAAATTGTTAGAAAAAGTGACAAGAAATGCTTCTGGAGCACCCTTACAGGAGCACACCTTGGAAGGGAGCAGCTGTTACAGGTGGAAGGGAGCAGCTGTTACAGGTGGAAGGGAGCAGCTGTTACAGGTGGAAGGGAGCAGGCGCCGGTGAACACGGAGTCTGCCTGGTACTCAGGAAGGTGCAACTGTGCAACACTCAATCTGTCCAGGCCACTAGAGTCAAGTGGCTAAACGTATACAATACTTCCCATTGCCTAGAATGGGGGAAAAGTCTCTTTTCCTACGCACTAAAACAAAACTTCCATTCACACGGACTTTCAGTTCTCTTGTTACTAATTCTGAATGTGACCAATGACAAGGAAGTAGTATAAGAGAGAAAACACAATGCCGCTCTGAAAGGCAGGTACATAAGAGAAAAACTCTTTTAGTGAATGAAAGAGGTCCAGAGAATACACCAATGTTGGGATTATGTTTTCACAAGTGGACACTGAGTATCCTGTAATGATCCTGTATGGACAATGTTGAAAGAGAAGGGTGAGAGAAGGTTCTCAGAGAGAGAGATACTTGCTAATAAGTACCATAAAAGGAAGAGATGACTAAGAACAGAGAGTAGATGACTAAAAAGTCTCTCCATGTTTTTTGTTTTGTTTTTTGATTTTTTTTAACTCCCTGAATAACTAGGCATGCCAAATGTGGTCTGTCATAAAAATTATTCACTGTTAAACTCTGCACTTAGACAACAAATATATCTTGGCCCAAGGAATAAAGTCTTTGTATAAATCATTCAATTGTAAAGTGCCAAAATGATAAGACCGGTGGGTGAGAGAAAGTGCCAATCAAACCTTGCTGGTTGGGTGGGAATGGGTTAAATTCCAGGGGGTTCCTGCAGTTCAGAAGGCAGAGACACTGCATGGCTAGGGACTAGGCCCTCGGGGCCACTTTGTATGACATACACACACAGAAATCATCTTCACACCGCAAGGAACCTCAGATACTGGGAAAACCCTGGCCAGCCCACCACAGCCTACCTCTGGTCAGTCAGCCTTTTCTCCCCAGATAAGCTGACCACAGCTAGACCCACAGCTGCAGCTATCAGAAGAAACTGAGATCTGGGGCCACAGCTCAGAGCAAAGCTCTAACTTATTACCAACCAAAGCCTAGTGTTGGATGCTGGTACCTACAACTAAACAAGTAAACACACACAAACACCCTAATCCACCTTGGAAACACAACCCGGCTGCTTGGCTGGCTTTGTGGGTTTTTTGATTGTTTGTTTGTTTTTTAAACTTAACTGTCTATGATTATGCTACACTGCATGCACAAAGGCCATTCTAAGGCTATTCCTTCCTAGCAGTGACTCCAGACTATTATGATAATAGTTACATTGTTAGGTAAATATTCACCCTTAAACTCTCGGGTAGTTGCCAGTTGCCCAGCATTTCCCACAGGGAGACACATTAAGATCCAGGTTTGCTTTATGACAGTACATTGTTTTCTCTGTGTTTCCCAGATTGTTACAGGACATTACTGACATTCAAGGGAGAAAAGATGTGGAGGAGTGGTGGCTCAGACAGGAGAATGGCTTCAAGTGACTAGCTCCAGCACACACATGATTCAGGTGGGGTTTTTTCTTTTTTAAAGTGTTGTATTTTTGGCTTTGCTGGTAAATGTTACTATCTAGACCTCTAACCAAGCCTGTGTCAGATATCACACATATACAGGATTTTAGTAAGATAGACATCTCAACCATTTATGAATCTTGAATATTAAGAATCCATGTTCCCTGTGCAGAGTAAAAAGACAACTTCCTTTCATTTATTATAGCCCAGGCTGGCCTCAAACTCCTGATCCTTCTGACTTTGCATCTTCAGCATATCCTACTCATGTTGGCCACTACAACTGGCTCATTTATTATAATGGATCATAGAGAGTGAGACAATGCTTATAGGCATTTTATTGACTGATTGGTTGATATAGATTTTTTTTAAAGATGGGCTCTCTTGTAGCTTTATTGACATTTTAGTATCCTTCCTCCTAGTGACTGACGTCTAGTAAGAAAAAGACAGATTTAATGGATACATTTTAATTTTCTGAATCAATCACGGTTATAAAGTAGCACTGTGCACTGTGCACAGTGGAGTACAGGATCAATACTGCAAACATCAAAGCACACCACAGAGAACACCCAACCACTCTAGCTGCCCCTGATCCATTTCTCCAGGAAGAGCTCCCTACTGTGAAAGCCCTGCCCTTCTTTTTAATCCAGTTGCTTCCATTCTCAACACCGAGGATAGCCACATGACCCTGGCCTGACCAATCAAAGCATTTCATGCCTTGCCATACATAATCTGGATCACAGATGCTTACATGCCCCAAAATAGGTCAAGAGACTCAACATCAAGGTGTGTGTGTATACACCATTAGCTGGGATGTATCATCTTTCTACATGGAATATTAAGAGAATGAAATATTGGTTCTGGAGGGTTTGCTACCACAGCAGGAAGGCACCACAGGGTAACACACTGAGGAAAAGTGAGGCCACACATTGACCTCAACTACTATTTGAGTAGCAGCAGATTCAAGGCCCATCCCTGTTTTAGTCCTCCTCTGGTACAGGCCCACAACTTTCTGGATTCTTCATTTCCAGCTTTCTTAGCAACAGTGCTGGAGAACCCGACACCGCATCTGACTTAGTCCACTGTCAGTTTCTAGTTTTGCAACCAAGAAGCCTGGTTAGTCCAAGGGATACAAACTCTTAAGGCAGAGAAAGACAGACATGACTATGTAAACAACCAATAAAGAGTAATAAAAATGATGAATAAGTAATTTGTAAGGTTACTAGTCAATAAATACATAAAAGGTACTGTCATTAATGAAAAATAAATGAAGCTTTAAAAGTTTTTTTTTTTTTTTGGTTTTTCCAGACAAGGTTTCTCTGTATAGCCCTGGCTGTCCTGGAACTCACTTTGTAGACCAGGCTGGTCTCAAACTCAGAAATCCACTTGCCTCTATCTCCTGAGTGCTGGGATTAAAGGCGTGCACCACCACGCCCAGCAAAAGATTTTTTTAAATTTATTTTACTTTATGTATCTGAGGATTTTGTCTGTATGCATGTCTGTGTGCACATGGGCCTAGTGTTCTTGGAGACCAGAAGAGGGCACTGAATTCCCTGGAACTGGAGACCTTTGTGTGCTGCCATGTGCACACTGGGAATTGAACCTAGACCCTCTACAACAACAGCTACTATGTTTAACTTCTGAACAGTCCCTCTTTTGTTTCTTATGTGTGTTGGGGGCAGGGTATACATACCATGGTGTTGTGTGTTGGGGGCAGGGACATGCCATGGTATGTATTGGGGGCAGGGTGTACATGCCATGGTATGTGTTGGGGGCAGGGTGTACATGCCATGGTATGTATTGGGGGCAGGGTGTACATGCCATGGTGTTGTGTGTTGGGGGCAGGGTGAACATGCCATGGTATGTATTGGGGGCAGGGTGTACATGCCATGGTGTGTATTGGGGGCAGGGTGTACATGCCATGGTATGTATTGGGGGCAGGGTGTACATGCCATGGTATGTGTTGGGGGCAGGGTGTACATGCCATGGTATGTATTGGGGGCAGGGTGTACATGCCATGGTATGTATTGGGGGCAGGGTGTACATGCCATGGTATGTATTGGGGGCAGGGTGTACATGCCATGGTATGTATTGGGGGCAGGGTGTACATGCCATGGTATGTATTGGGGGCAGGGTGTACATGCCATGGTATGTATTGGGGGCAGGGTGTACATGCCATGGTATGTATTGGGGGCAGGGTGGACATGCCATGGTATGTATTGGGGGCAGGGTGGACATGCCATGGTGTGTGGAGGGGTGAGGACAAGTCTCACAAGTCTTGGTTCTCTTTTCGATCTTTGGGTCCTAGAAGCTGAACTCAGGTTGTCAGCATCTTTACCTGCTGAGTTAGCTCATCTTACAAGATTTAGCAGCAACCAAGCAAATGTAGAATGATTGCAACTTTTCAAAATAAATCCTGGCAAGGTAAAAACAAATGGAAGGAAGGAAGGGAGGGAGGGAGGGGGGGGAGGGAGGGAGGGAGGGAGGGAGGATGGATGGATGGATATCTGAATTGTTTGTCACTGAGCCTCCAATATCCAGCACAGAGGATTCAGAAAGTTACTAAAATAATGAATTAGTCAAATCAGGAAAGGTGATACTGAATAGCTGAGACAGACCAGACCATCTCATGCATTGTTAATAGAAGTATGTACCAGGGCAGTTCCTGGAGCAAACTTACATTATAAAATATTTTAACATACAGTTTGCTAGAGTTATGAAGCCCACACCTACAAATGTATCCTGTGGAAAAAACTGGAAACACATGCAAAGACAAGTGTGTGTGCTATTTCCAGAACTGTTGCTTACAACGAATGAAAGAAAAACAGCTCAAATACCTGCCAATATGGCTGAATAAAATACAGCCAATGGTAGAGAACCATTCTGCAATGGAAAACGATGGTTTTCGGCACCAGGAAAAGACCCTAATGACAGGAAGAGTTAGCAAAACCAGGAGCAGTGTCGACAGACTGACAGCACTGGCAAGCTCAGTCAGATCTTTATTTATGTGTATGTCCTAGGGGAGAAAGGAGTTTAGAAGTTGGTTAGGTTTGTTGTTTAAATCAGCATTTTGCTTATAGGTTCTCCATGAGCAGTCTGTAGGGATACACTTTAATGGCTTGGCTTTCTTGTGCAAACATGTATTATCTTTGTAAGAATGTGAATAACAAAATACACACACACACACACACACACACCAGAGAGAGAGAGAGAGAGAGAGAGAGAGAGAGAATGAATTAGTGTACTTTCCAAAGGAGTCAAATTTAATATGGAGTTGGCTAAAACAAAAGAAGTTTAATTATTCACATGATAGTGAAGACATAAAAACTTTACATCTACCAACAAGAAGCAGAAACCCATACTTTAAACCGTTGCAATTCTTGTATAGAACCAAGAGGGCCATGATTTAAATACAGCCTGGGCTGCCCGGCAGAGCCTGTTTCCAAGATAACATAAAGTCTCCTTTGCCCTTTAGAGGACAGGCCTAGAAGTAGCCGGCTTTATCTCGCTCTTCTGAACTGTGCACAGCAAGCTGAGGCAGCTGAGAAACTCTGAGGGAAGAAGCTTGCTAGCAGGCAAGGCTCCGGGGGCTGCTGCCTCCTTCCTTCCTTCCCGCCTTCTGAGCATCAGGGACATATGCAGTCTGCCTTGGTTTTAGTGTTTGCTCACGGCACCAAGGCATCTCTTTAGATTGCAACTTACCTCAGCACATATGATAAAGAGGAAGAGCTTATACTAAAAATGTCCCTACCTCTATCAGAAGCAACTGCTTTCTCTTTACAACAACAGGGACACACTTGTAACTAATCCTCTCCTGCCGGGTGGGCCCCACACCTAAGACTAGGAAGTCATCGTTCATGAACCTGTAACACACAGACAGCACACCATCTTTTGGGGTTGAAGCAATCAATCCACAGGGTAGGAATCTACTACTTTAATTACTTACCATTTGTCTTAGTCTGAAGATGGATTTGTACCCAGACAAGTGTGTTTGTTTGTTCTGAGTTTTAGGGGTGATCTCTCTTAGGTGCATTCAATCCTTTTAAAGTCACAGCTCCACTCTCTTTCAGCACATGCATCTAATCTTGGCCAGCAGCCCTTTCCTACATTGCTTGACTGGAAAGACCATAAGCCACTGTAATAAAACTCTGGTGGTGCAGTCTAACACTACATACCATCACTACAACCACAGCCATGTCCAGGGCTGTACACTGAGGCAGTACGTATTATCTTCATGCTGACTTAGAAGATGGGCAAACAGAGGAACAGACAGTGCACAACATGAACCAACAGAGCGGCGCTCATGCTGGCCCCACAGTGTCTTGTTTAGTTTGAAGATCTAGTATGCAGCTGTATTAGTTATTTCTCATTGCTGTGACAAGAGAGGAAGGACTTAGCGTGGCTCTTGGTTTAAGAGTGAAGGCATGGTGGGAGAAGATGGGCCAGATGACAACATTATGGAGAGAGACTCATTCTCTTTTCATTCAGTACAGGACCCCAGCCCACGGGAGAGTGCCACCCACCCACCCACCCACCCACCCACAATCAGG
This sequence comes from Mus musculus, assembly GCF_000001635.26. Classification (NCBI taxonomy): domain Eukaryota; kingdom Metazoa; phylum Chordata; class Mammalia; order Rodentia; family Muridae; genus Mus; species Mus musculus. The sequence goes on along the minus strand of NC_000077.6, from coordinate 20,579,949 downwards.
ACAGATCTCTGTCAGTTAGTCCTTTTTGGAAAGCTCTCCAGACACATTCAGAGTATGCCTCACTAAGGTGCTAAGCGTTTCTCAGTACAATCAAACTGATCATTAAAATTAACAGTGACAGCAGCCCAGCTGATCTGCAAACCCTAGGCTGGACTTAAACTTAGTGCATGCTCCTGCCTCTGCCTGACAAATGTTCAAGTTAGAGGTATGCTCTACCATGTTTCAAAAACTGGGCTCTTAACTACTACACTTCAAATAATAAGTTTGTGCAAACAAAAAATACAAACACAACTCCAGATGTAATGACACATGTCTATAATCCCAGTACTCAGGAGGCAGAGGCAGAAAGAACAGAAATTCAAAGTTATCTTTGGGTATACAGCAAGGTAGAAGCTAACCTGGGCTACATGACAGGTGTGTTAAAATATACACACTATATATCACATGTGTGTGCATGCACAGACATACACACATACACACCACACACATACACACCACACACCCAACATACCAGAAATACAAATACAGTGGGTGGTTGCACTATCATGGTTTTAATTCCCAAATTCAATTATACATATATGCTCAAATTACAAAAGAAAGCTGAAAAATGACCATTTAGGTAGTACATCAAGAGGAAACCAACTCCAGTACCCAGTACTCTTCCTTAGTGCCTGGAGTATTTGTCCTTATTGACAATATTTAATTAAGCTGAATAAGGCTTTTTAGTGTGGAGTCACATTTCCCCCACTGATGTGACTGTACAAAAACCAACTGTTTCACCTTGCTGCTGCCAAGATGATGTGAGTCCCTACCATTTGCCTCCCTAAGAGATTTTAAGAGTAATTTTGACCAAATGCAATTCTTGCCTCATACAATAACTTGAAACCTGTATAACTGCTTTAGGTATCACCCCACTGCATGCGTGAGCACTGTATGTTACTTCAATAACACAGCAGTCGAACCAGATAATTACACAATGCAACTCCTGGCCATGGAGGCCATTCTGTGGCTGTGTAGTCTCTGACATTCCTTATGGCATGAGTTCATTTTCTCATGTCTCCTATGACATTTCAAAGACCTATACATAAGCTATAGCTGACAGTAACAGTCACTCTGCTAGGACACTGGAGAGCACCCAGCACCAACTGTCCCCGTTGACTTTTACTTTCACAAGACCCTGTCTGTACCCAATCTCTCCTGCTAACAAACCGAAATAAGCCAGTTCTACTGATTTACTGAAACTGTACTCTCCCAAACAGCTCTCCGGTCTGCGTCTGTCCCTCCTCCTCCATTACTACAAATCTGAAGCTCAAAGTACGAGGGACCACTGCAGCTGGGCCCCGTTCTCAGGCTCCAGAATCACGGCTGTTGAAGGGGCGTGTGGCATGTGCTTCAGGTGGCTCTGATGCACAGCCACGGTCATCAACATCAGCTTCCTTAGAAACTCATCCCTCTCCTCGGAACCTCTTGGTTGCCGCGACCTCATCCTTACTGGGTATTTCTCTTCAATAACCTCCCTCGGCCGTTCTGATGCTGCCAGTTGTCCATCTTCTCCTGCCTGCACAGCTAATCTGAGGGTTCTAGCAACCCCAAATCTCCACCTAATCTTGAGCTCGAGCCTCAGCTTCAGACCTTTGACCCCATCAACGCTGCTCTCTGGAGTTCAAATCCCACTATGGCTACAAACGCTGCTAGGACAGTACGCTTGCTCCTTTTCACTCTAGCTATTTCAAAGTCTGCCACCTTCCACAGGCTCTGTCCCTCATTTACAACAGAAATCCTTTCTTTGGGGGCAAGCAAGCTAACTTATCAAATAAAGCAGCTGCCACACGAGCCTGACAGTTGGACCTCTAAAGGAGCACATAAAGTGGCAGGGAAACCAGGGCCACAAAACGCCATCTAAACGCCAGCCACGGTTTGTTGTTGCACGCATGTCCGAACAACCCTCCTTCCCTTGCCCACCCCCAAATACTTTTAATTTCTTTTTTTTGAATCAACAAAGAAAATAGAAGCCATCACAGTCTCTTAACTCCCAAACTGACCAAGAAACCCACACACTCACTTCCTCCACAACCCTGCCCAGCTAAGGCTCCTGCTTTATCCTTCATGAAACCCAGGGCCTGTTTCCTTCACCTCTTTCATGAGAGAGAGGTTTGCTTGGGTGTTTTTTTAGTCTTGGCTTTTGGGGGGCAGGGGTCACTGGGGTGGTAGGATGGTGCTTGCTTTTGAAACAGGTTATCTCTATGTTGCCCAGACTGGTCCCAGTCTTTCAATCCTGAATCATGGGATTTAATATATGAGCTTACTATATCTAGCCAAAATTCTTAAATTGACCACAATAAGGTTTTCTGCTTCTCAGCCTCTTGGAGGCTTTACTCCCTCGGATGTTCCTTGGGCTGACTTCTGTACTGTGTCACCTAAAAGACTCTTAAAATACTCTTCCTGTGTAACTCCCAAACATCAACTGTGGACTTGGTGCTGATGGCTTGTAGGTGTATCTCTACCTAGATCTTTAATGACATTGAGAATTACAAATCCTAATGCCTGACTCTACATCTCCCTTGAGACATTATTGATATTTTAAGTTCAATGGATCCAAGGCAAAATACACTCTCCTTCTCATTGACCTAGCTTCCCAAGCCAAGAAACCCACACTGGAAGACACTGACTTCACAGTTGTCCTCTGTCCACCATATCAGTGCTATGTCACACTTATACCTACACATTACACACACACACACACACACACACACACACACACACAGTCACACACCTTTTTAAAGAGTTCCACTGCTACTTTTACTGGACTTGCATTAATCTATAGACTATTTATTGTGTGTACAGGGGTCTATTTAAAAAATATTATATTACCCCTTCAGCAAAAGTTATTTATATTTATGTATCCTATAGGATTATTGTTAAGATGCCCTTCTAAGGTAATTTAAATTTTAATTGACTAGGACTTTTAAAATCATGTTTTCAAAGTGATCCTTACTAATCTATAGGAAACTACCCAACTGTGAGCTTGGGTTACACTTGACCACTCTGCTGTGTCCTGCCTGTGCTGACAGCTAGTGCTCTAGGAGACAGAAAGTATCAGGTTCCACAGGAAAGAGAAAAAAAACAAAAACAAAAACAAAAACAAAAACAAGCAGCCAAAGGAGGTTTGTACATAGCACAATGAGGTCCATTTAAGAGAGTCTGGGCTTAAAATGACAAACCACACTTCTCAAAGATATCTTCAAAGTACACAGAAATTCAGACCTCCAGCCAGGGGAGAGAGGTCAGGGCTGGACAAGATAGTGAAATTATATGTATCAGGTAAGAGTTGAAAATGATCTTTATGGGCACAGCAGATGCCAGGATTAATTGAAAAAAAAGTTTCCTCCTCCAACATCTGCTGTGCAAAACAGACGTTTAAACTGCCTGGTGGTGTCATGTTACAGTTACAGAACCTAGACCCCTTAAATGTACTTTTCCAAAAAGAATTTCAGGAGACCAGGGTGGGGTCTCCCGACTGCAGCTCCGGTTACCCCATAACTGCCCTGGGATTCAAGTGAAGAAAAAAAAAAAAAAAAAAAACCTCCCAGTGATCAAGAGTGAGGCAGGAAACGGGTGGAGGAAAGAGGAAATGCTGAACTACAAGGTCATGGTCAGGAAACCAATTTGGCAAGGCATATGGAAAAGCAAGGCATATAGACTCAAGAGCCACATGGAGAGATGCACAGCCTAAAGCCAGCTTTGTTTCCAGTAGCAGTTCTCGAACGACAGGGTGAAGGCCAGCGCCTGACATCACAGAGGAAACCACCTCGCAACCCCCCACACCCCAGAATTTCTTTTCTTCCAGTTACTCTTCTGCCTGACACAGAATCCAAAATGGAGTTTAGGTAAAAGGCTGTGTAGGTCTTAAGGACTGTGTTACAATAAACGACAATGGTGACCATCAGCTCAGTACATAATGTCTACTTCTCTTCTCCTTCCATCCCTTTTTAATGCAGTCAAGAACAATACTTGTAATCCTTACAATGGAGTAACGTTGAGATGCAGTATGCCTAGTTGGTGTCTAACTTTGTGAACGTGCTTATTACATAAACACAAGAAGTACATTTATCAAAATGTTAAAAGTAACTATCACCAAGTAGCAAATTAAACCTACTTTTTATTTTATTTTTTTTTTAACAAATTCTTTTGCACTTTTAACTTCCTGTAATGTTTTAGTTGTTGTCCCACATCTGTGAAGAGACACCATGACCAAGGTAACTCTTACTTATTAAAGAATACATTTAGCTGGGGACTTGCCTACGGTTTTAAGGGATTAGTCCACGTCATCATGGGAAGGAAGCAGACAGGCATGGTGCCGGAACAGTGGCTGAGAGTTTTACATCCCCATCCAAAGGCAGAGACATAGAGAGACTCTGGGCCTAGCATGGGCTTTTGAAAAGTCAAAACCCACCTCTAATAATACACCTCCTCCAACAAGGCCACACCTCCTCCAACAAGGCCACACCTCCTCCAACAAGGCCACACCTCCTCCAACAAGGCCACACCTCCTCCAAGGCCACACCTCTTAATCCTTCCCAAACAGTCCTACTAACTGGTGACCAAGCATTCAAGCATATGAGCATACAGAGGACATTCTCATTCATACTACTATATATAATGAGTATATAATGAAGTGATAATGAAGAAGTGTTGTAAGAAACAACACTTAAGAGAAAGGCTTCTTTCTTTCCTCTGGTGGTAGCCATCAGTGAGCCAAGATGGGTGCATTCAAATATATCCAGGAGCTATGGAGGAGCTATGGAGGAAGAAGCAGTCCAACATGATGAGCTTTCTTCTGAGGGTCCACTGCTGGCAATACCGCCAACTCTCTGCACTGCACAGGGCTCCCCGCCCCACCCAGCCTGACAAAGCTCGAAGACTAGGGCACAAGGCTAAGCAAGGCTATGTCATTTACAGGATTTGTGTCTGCTGTGGTGGTCACAAACGCCCGGTTCCTAAGGGTGCAATTTACGGCAAGCCTGTCCACCATGGAATTAAACAGCTGAAATTTGCCCAAAGCCTTCAGTCTGTTGCTGAGGAGAGAGCTGGGCGCCATTGTGGGGCTTTGAGAGTCCTGAATTCCTACTGGGTTGGTGAAGATTACACATACAGTTTTTTTGAGATTATCCTCATTGATCCATTCCATAAATCTATCAGAAGAAATCCTGACACCCAGTGGATCACCAAACCAGTCCACAAGAACAGAGAGATGCATTGGCTGACATCTTCTGGCTGAAAGAGCCATGGCCTTGGAAAGGGCCACACGTTCCACCACACTGTTGGTGGTTCCCGCCGTGCAGCCTGGAGAAAGCGCAATATTCTCCAGAAACAACAAGAAAGAAGCAACACTCAAAATGTTAATATCAAACCAAAATAATGATCGCTATAACATAAGATTTCAGATTACTCAGGAAGAAAAATTCTGATTAAATCTCTCAATTTTATGATTATGGGTTACATAGGATGGCTGCATACCTCATCTTTTCCCTTTGAAGAATATTAAGTGGACTATCAGGGAATGAGTGTAAAAATCTAGAGAAGCCAGTGTGGTAAGACAAAAGGAGATGATGAGGGCGTATTCTCTCTTTCCCATGATGCAGCCAGGACAGAAGGAGCCTGGAGAATACAGGAGGCTTGAAAACGGCATCAGTCTCTCACATGATGATGGCCACAGCACCAGCGGTGGGGCTTCTTGCCAGCGCAGCCACACAGTAAGAGAAATAGGGATAAAGGCCAGCTCTTCCATGGCCTGGCCTCGCCCCATCAGAGCCCCTTAGATGTCTCGTACCTCCAGAGTCCTTACCAAGTCCCATGTCTCCTCAAACACAAAGACTTCTCTGAAGGCAAGGCTCCTGACGGCAGCTAAGAGGGCAAATCAAAGAACTGCAAAGTGAGGCTGGAGATGGTCTGCTCAGTAAGGTCAGATGTTAGAGGTGAGCAGCAAGTACTTGTTAGGTGCTGTAGGAATACGAAGAGTTGTCCACAGCCCTAAATGAGACAATGCTGACAAGGCAGATACTGAGGGAACGACCCAGTCAAGGACAGCATGATACAATGCAATAATGACAAGGGGGCTCTGCAGTCTCAAGACTGAGCCCCAGGTCCCCATCCTTTAGCTGTGTGACCTTGACAAGTCACTTAACTTCCCTGTGTCTTAGGTTTTTTTCTCTGGGAAACAGTATCAGTGGTACAGTTCACAGGGCAGACAGGCTGTGTAGCTAAACACAATACATACTAAATACACATTTGCTGTAACTTTGTGTGTACTATATAGCAAGGCATTGACATTCCATATCTTATATTATTAATAAAGTAGCCATATTATCATGCCTATCTGTAGATCAGGGCTGAAGAATCCAGCAACTTGGAGATGGCCTAGAAAGAGGAATGCTAGAGCACAAAGCTGCAACACTGTGACTACTCTACCTCACTGGGCCGGTCCGCCCTTCCATCCATCCTTCTGTCCATCCTTCCCTACTTTTTTCCTTCCTAGGAACAAGGTCTCACTCTGTAGTCCAGCCTGACCTTGAACCTGTGGCAGCTCTTCTGCCTCGACCTTCCACTGTTACAATTATAAGCATAAGCTACATCCAACTTATGAATTCCAAAACACGCTAAACGTGTAAGTATGACTGAGCCAACATATTACATATTGCGAAGAAAAGAAAACTTGTAATTTTACACAGATCTAAAGCTTCAATACCAGGGATCTAAACCTGAAAGTGCTGAAGAACAAGGAGGAAAATAGAATATGGTTTTATAAACATCATAAAGGTCATAGCTTATGTAGACAGTTACAAATTAGTGAACTGATTTTTTGGTTTAAATTATGAATGTAGATACATTTTTAAGACGTTAAATTTAAGGACTAGGGCTGTAGCTCAGCAGTAGAGGCCCCAGGTTCAATTCCCAGTAATGAGAAAAAGAAAAAGAAGCTAAATCAAGGCAATCGTACTTTGTCAATTAAGATTTTAAAAATAACACCAAAATTTTAGAAAAATAAGAAAACTTCATAGTTTCTAAGTGGATACCATTAAGTGTTGAGCAGATAAAGTATTTTCAGGAAAAAAAAAAAGCCTGTGACAAACAACATAAGGATATTATACCCTTTGACTCACTAAATCCACGTGTATGAATCTATTCTAGAGAAATAACTGAATAAAAGCCAGAAGGCATATGTAGAAGACATATATGGTCATGTCTAGCATCTAAAAATAAGAAATAATACCTAAGGTTAGGGATGGCTTGATTGATTGAGTTATAAGCACAATAGAAGTATTCATACCATTAACTTCTATTGTAGAAATGATCTTGAAATACAATAAGATGATTATTATAATTTCAAGTGCACATTCTGGGATAGAACATCATATTGGGTATGTTATATACACATATGAGTTGTATCTACATAAAAACACACCTGCATGAAAGAAGGCAGAGGGTCAGTGGTTAGGGGCTGGGGCTGGGCAACTTCTTCAGAGCCCTCATGTCTCTCATTGTCATTGCACTGACTTTCAATCTCCCAGGGAAAGCTACCTTCCCACCCTGATCTCACCCATCACAGCCTCTACTGTCCGGTTCTGTCTAATTGGTGTCACATACAGGGCAGCACTACTGGCTCTTCTCATCCTTAGCCTTCCACTGAATGGGAGTCACATAAATCACTATGCCTTCCCACAACTGGGACTGGGGCCAGCCAGGCAACGCACACCCACACTCTTTCTTGCCTGTCTAGAGATGCCGGTCTGGCCACTGCATGCATGGACTCATGACAAAAATTCTTCCTACTTACACATAAAGCATGCTCTGTGCTCCTACATGGAACTGTTCAGACTCTCCCAAAGGGTTCCTTTCATCTGGACTATCACAAAAAGAACTGACAATGGGAAGATGAGATTTAAAGAAGAATCCAGACTGGGAAGCATCAGGAGTTACAAGCGGACTGCAATGGCAACATCTAACCTTAACTGGCTTCTTTTGCCCTCCCCCACACACACTCCAGATGGTGATATAATCTGGCCAGCATAAATCTTGCACGGTAAAGTGGTGACATTGTGAGAATAGGTAGAATGGAATAATGAGCTTTCTGTCCTATGACCCTATTCTCTCTGTCTCTCCCCCCCCCCCCTTTAATAGTATAGAGTTTATTCAGGGCATGGGGAGGGGAGTTAAGAGGGTAGCAGAGGCAGAGAAAGGCAGAGAGAAGGAGAGAGTAGAGAAATGGGGGCCCGGCCATGGCCACGTGGAGAGGGGGGGAAGGAAATTGGGAGTAAGGGGGCAAGAGAAAGGCAAGAGAGTAATAGGGTAAGAGCCCTATGACCCTATTCTCATCCAGCGATCCACACATCACCTCAACTGCCACTGTCCGAGGCTCACCACCCCATCTCACCTTCACTGCCACTGTCCACAGCCCACCACACCCCCTACTCCTCCTTCACAGCCACTGTCTGAGGTTCACACGCACCGTGGCTCCCACACTCCATCCCACTCAACTTTCACATATCCTCTCTCCTTTAGGAAAAGTATGTACATAGAAGCCTGCTAACAGTCTTCTGCAGAAAGACACCTCCTCTGACTCCACTCATTATCATCCTCTTCTGCATCTGCACCAACTTGTCAAATTCCTTAGCATGAGCCTCAAGGCTCCCCTTACCTGGTCCACTTGTTTTGTTTAACCCCCTTTAAATTTAGAATCTCTCTACTCAACACTACCTAGAACCAATTACTTTTATCTCCTTGAAGTGATTCATCATGGTGGCTTTCTCTACCACATTCCTGCCTCTCTGATATGCCTCTCCCTTCTCATTTCTATAGCTTTAGATGCTATCTGAGACAGGGTCTCACTATGTAGTCCCAGCTAGCCTTGAACTCACTATGCAGACCAAGCTGTCCTTGAACCCAGGGAGGTTCACTTGTCTCTCTGCCTCCAGAATGCAGACATTAAGGGCATATACACCATTGCTGGGCCCTCTGTTTTGCATTAGTGTTTCAAGACAAGATCTTATCATGTAGCCCAGGCTGACCTTGAGCTTTCCAGTGCTGAAATTATAGGTATACTGCACTAAGTCTAAGAAAATCCAGCTCAACAGATATGTGCTTCCAAAGGACTTCCCTGCTGGCACTAACTACATGTCCTGCACTGGCATTCTATAAAATGTCTAGTTGGCCTGCTTGGTACCTTGGACATCTTATAGCCACTTGTGATTAAATATCTTTCCTTTAAAAGCTTTAACACTAGCATCTCTCCTGCATTCCTCGAAGATATTGGGAAGGCAGACCACACACAGGTGTTAGGGTAGGGGTGGCGTTCTATTTGTGCAGAAGTTGGAGCAGGCAAGGTCTCTGCTGACCTTCACAATAGGCTCCTCCAGCCCACACATATTTCAGAAGGCTCCCAGCCCTGACTGTTCAATAATACCACTGCTGCTGATCCTTACCAACAGAAATTCACTTGAGAAACAGAGGCAGGAGGATCAAGTTTAAGGCCTGTTTGGCTACACATTGAGTTCAAGGCTTGTCTGCTATGTGGGGCCCTATGGAGGAGGAAGAGGACGATGACTAGGAGGAGAAAATGGTTCCAACTGACAGATTAGAAGGGCCCAAACAAGAATTTGTTTTAAGCTTAATTTCTCTGGTTGATTAAATGTGCATTCAATGTGCACATACAGTGCTCATGAATAGTTCTGGTCCTAGCAACAATGAGCACAGGGCTCATTGCAGGCAAAACATCTACTTACCCCCCTCATTATAACACCCTGCCCCTCATTTCCCAGCTCTGTATGACACTCTACAGATAGATAATCTATAGATCTCCTGAGCTCCCCACGTCAGCACACCCTTCCCCCAGCATCTACATGCTACTCTTTCCTGCGGGCCAGGTGCTCCAGGGAGCAGACGCGACAGGATGCTGGAAACAAGGCACTGTGTAAGAAGGATCCACACTGCAGACATCTGTAATACATTTCCTCTAGGGTTGCAATATCCTAAGAGTTATCATCTATATAGTGAAAGTTTACTGTGTCCTTGGTATAGGATGATATGAGCTGAATGGTAATTCTGAGAGGTAGGTACAAAAATTCCTATTTTTAGAATGTAAAGAAGACTTAATTTGGAAGTTGAAGCAACCTGTCTGAAGGTCACAGGGCTAGAAAGTGGTATATCCCCAAATTCTGTCTAATGTTCTATGATATAACCTCTTTGCTGTGAGTTAAAGTCTTGTGTTAGGCTGCACACAGTAGTGTATATGCTTATAATTTCAGCACCTAGCACGCTGAGGCAGAAGGACTTGCTTGGAGTTAGAGGCCAACCTGGGCAGCACAGCAGGGCCTTGCCTCAAAAATAAAAACAAAACCCAACGACAACAAAAAAGCAAAGCTTTGTAGCTCCAAACTTGTCATTCAGCTCAGTTATGCATGTCAGTTAGCATGTGACAAGGGTGGAACACAGAACACACTCCAGTCCTGAGCAAGAGGGCAGGTCTGCACTGTGTTAGAACACAGTCCTCTCCTGAGTCCTCCCAGTAACGGGTTCACCAAGCTGTTTCCCTTCCTCCACACTCACTTTGATTCCCTGTGAGGGGCACAATGGCTTCCGCAGCTGCAGCCCAGGGCCTGGCTGGAAGGGGAAACTGGGGCAAGAGCCATGCCATTTGCAAAGAGGGGCTGCTTATAATTAGAGACTGCCCTATGGAAACACACAATTAGTAGATTCATTTAGATTTCTGTTATATTTAATTTGTGAAACACTCTGACTAAGACTGTATGCTTACAAGTAATATCATGGCTAGAGTTGATAAAGCAAGTACTCACTGAAAGTAATCTGGATGCTGGCCTCAAATGTTACTTATCCGTGGTTTTTCTGTTTGAGCATGAGACCTGTGGAAGCCAGAGCCAGTGCCAGGCGTTCGTTCTCGTAAGTAAAGCACTCGCCACCTTATGTTTTTATGGGAGTCAGTGTCTCCCACCAAATCTGGAACTCAACTTGGCTAGACTGGCTAGACGGTAAGTCCAGGGGTCCTCCTGTCTCTGCCTTCCTGGGGCTAGAATTTCAAATACTTCAAATATGCCCTGCCGTGCCTGGCTTTTTATGCAGTTGCTAGGGATCTGAACTTGGGTCCTCAAAATTACACTTTCCCCATGAAGCCAGTTTTCCAATCCCTAACAAAAGCAATTCTTCATATTAAAACAAAACAAAACTGAGTGTGGAGCCTTATATCTGTAATACTAGCACTTTGGAAGCTGAGGCAGGAAGACTGTCATGAGTTCAAGGTCAGCCTGTGCTATATAATAAAGAAGAAAACACAAAGACCGACTACACTGACCATTTCTAAGCGGCCAGCAGGGCCTTCAGGATGCACTGAGTGTGTAAGCAAAGCTTGATTCTCCGTCTCTCCAGTGCTCAGATGAGTTGACCTGTGAGGAAAGCTGTGAACTTCCTATCCTCCTGAGCTCCCAACAATATCCTCTCAGACCCAGTGGTGTCACTGGGGAGGTAAGTTCGAGGCCAGCCTGGTCTACAGAGTGAGTTCTAGGGCAGCTGAGGCTACAAAGAGAACCCTACCTTGAAATAAAGAAAAGAAAAGAAGAGAAGAGAAGAGAAGAGAAGAGAAGAGAAGAGAAGAGAAGAGAAGAGAAGAGAAGAGAAGAGAAGAGAAAAGAGAGTAGGAGAAGGAAAAGAAGGGTGGCCTCCCATCCTTTGGTGGCAGTTCACAGTTTGGGTGCAAGAGCACATGTACTAAAAGAATTATCTCAGTGTAGCTGTAAGCTAAGCAAGGGTGCTGGGCTTTGCTGGGTGAGGAGTGGTGGCCTAGAGCTCACTGGTTTAGTTTGTGTGGGCAGGCTTCACCAAGAATCCCTAATAACACAGCGAGAAAATTTTAAAAAATGAGTAAAATTCTTTTATAGTTTGCTTATTCCAAATCATGTTTCTTACATGAAAAAAAAAAAAAAAACCCAAACCCACAGAGTATCACCAGAACCCTAAGATGTGCCCTCCGGCATGTATGGGGTCCTGCATGCACCCACCCCAGGCACAGCAGCTGCGCAGGTTCGTGGGCAGTAGTTCTCAAAGCAGTGTCCTGAGGGTAAGACAGCCCCTGTGGCTCCCTAGACTCTTTCAAGGGGTACACAGTCAAGACTGTGACCACAATTCTGATGCATTACTCTTTCAAAGTTAGAACTTTGAGTAGGTAAAAGGGCTGGAGCCTCACACAAGCAAAGGCCAAAGAACCACAATAGTACATCCTGTATGTCCATGTCAGTGACTGTCAAATGTCCAGGTAAGGACAAGTGTTATTGTATTAGTCCTCCCTCCAAGCACAAATCCTAACTGTTGTGTACGGTAAACAGGAGCACACACAGCAAGCACTGGAGTCACCCAGGTCCACAGGCCTGAAAAGTGCCCCGCCCGGGTCAGCTCTGAGCACAAGGTCTCTATCAAGCATGGGTCACCTCTGCTCACCAGCACAGCAGTCATACACACAGTGCTTAGTCAGACTTGAAAGGAAGGCAGATAGTTTGAGTGGCAGCAATACAATTGAGGCCTGCAAGTGTAAATGAGAATTTGGGACAATTTGTATTTGCCACCCTGAGCATGACACCTCAGTGGAGAAGTTAACAATGTGATTTTTTTTTTAATGCTGTGCAATGAAAAATGTCAGCTGTGGGAAACTCTGCATAACTTACTAAATCAGTATTTTCCAAATAATCAATGGATGCTATTCCCTAGTCATTCATAAGTAAAACCCCATTCAATATTCAAGAGAAGCCACACCTAATATAACAAATAATTAAAGAGTTCAGGGACCTCGTTTCAGGTCTTATGCTGCAGCAACCTTTCAAGTTTTAATTGAGTATAAAAGAACATCCATAATTATCTGAAAAGGTTATTTAAATACTCCTCCTCCTTCTCCCAACTACATATCCGTGTGAATCCACACTTTCATCTTGTTCTTCAACCCAAAGAACTGCCTGAATAGAAAAGCGGGTATGATTATCTAGCTGTCCTCTATGAAGGAGACATTAAACGGATTTGCCATAGTAAAACGACATTGATTCTCACAGCAATGGTGGGTGGCACACACTTAATTACAGCACTCAGAGGCAAAGGCGGGTGAATCTCTGTGAGTTCCAGGCTGGCCAAGGCTATATAGTAAGTAAGATTCTATCTGAGGCGGCGGAGGTCGGGGGGGGGGGGGGGTTGATTGTTTATCCATTAATATTTCTATCTTGGTAAAGCTTAGTTATTTCTTGTAAAAAACAAAACTGCAAAAAACCATGTCATTTGGATGTGGCTCTGTAGTAGAGTATGCACCTAATATGCTCAAAGTCCCGGGCTGCAGCTTAAGTATACCAAACAAGACAAAACGTTGTTTGCATCAACGTCTTATTTTCTTGGTGATGGTTCTTAGTTGGTTTTTCCTTAACAGGCACTGAACCCATGCTGGGCAAGCCTTTCTGTATGCTACGTCCCTAGACTCACAATTTTTTAATGAAAAAATATTTACCTTTTTTATTTGTTAAAATGGTAGGTAGCAGATATAATCCACGCTTGAGTTCTTTGAGGTCCACAGTAATAGATTTTAAGTGTGAAATGAGATCAGAGGGCAAGAGGAACTGAAGCGTAAGGATCAGAAGAGTATGCCAGCCAACCTTTCTCCACACGTGGCGAGGACACGCCCATCTGTAGTTCTTTAGATATTGTGAATCGCAAGCTGCTTATTATATGGGTACTAAATACTTCCCCCAATCTGTTTTTCAATGAATAAAAATTAATCAATACTGGTCACATTATCAATCTTTCCTGTTCTGATCAATACTTACTATGTTTTGCCCAGGAAACCTTTCCCTCCTCCTAACTGCATTACTGAGACAGTCTAAACGCTTCAGCTAGATCCACAGGCTCCGACTGTGAGCAGCAAGAGACTACCTCCCCTTCTGCACCCTCCTCTTCCTCCCGGCACTCTCCTCCTTCCCTTCCTCTTCCTCCTCTTTCCCTTCCTCTTCCTCCTCCTCCTCCTCTCCTCCTCCTCTTCTTCCTCCTCCTCCCCGTCCTCCTCCTCCCCGTCCCTGCAGCCTCTGCTCCTACAGTCATGACTGCCAAGCTTGCATTTCAGTCTGTCAGTGCAGCTAAAGAGATGGAAGGAAGGTTATGGATCCAAATGCTTCCACAGAAGAAAGGCTAGAGACCCAGCCTCTTCTCACAGCACAGTTGTGGTCAGACAGGCTGCCTATCACTCTTGCTGCCATTTCAAGAAAGCTGTGCCGGAACAGAGAGCAGGCCAGGGGTGGGGGGAGGTGTATGGCACCTCTGATTCTTAATAAGTGGGGAGGGGAGGCTGGAAGCAGGACACTTGTTTAGGGCAGAGGGGATGGAAAGAACACTTGCTGCTCATATACAGGACTGGAATTTGGTTCCCAACACACACATGGTGACTCACAAGTGTCTGTGACCCCAGTTCTAGAAAATTCGATGCCCTCTTTTGGCCTCCTCTGAGGGCGCCAGTACATATACATGCAGACAAAATGCCCAAAACATAAAAGTGAAATCTTAGAAAAAAAAAAAGGTTAGAGGATAACTTCCTCAGTAGGAAAGGTACTATCAGTCACATCCACTACAGAAACTCGGAAGGACAGCTGTGTCACGCATCACTCTCTGACAAGAGAGCACCTCTTCAGAACAGTCATTTCTTCACCTCAGAAATGCCCACAACAAAGTACCAGTTGACATGAGCTTAGTTTCTACTCATAATGCCTAGCACAGGCTTTTTCAAATTACAGACCATTATCCATAAATGAGTTGTGATCAGTAGGGTAGGTTACAATTAACACTATTTTTAATGACCACCATGGAAGACTATCAACGAAGACCACAAAGCCTAGAACACACTGAATGAGTAATGATTCACAGGTTTTTTTTTTCCTCTTCAGCCAAACTTGCCCCAATGCAAAATACACTATTTACTACAAGTCTCTGTTTAGACATCTGAAAGGCACTAGAACTTACCAAGTTGTTTTAATATATATGGAGGGAGATTCCCTCCCAGACACCACTTATCTACGGAAACGCCTCTCTCACTTAATAGTCATATGGTTGCAAACACATATTGCCATGGTTTGGCAAAACTCTCACATCTCGGTAGCCTTCCTACTGCTGAGACCCTTTAATACAGCTCATGTGTGGTGACTTCATAACTGTAATGCTACTGTTATGAATCATAATGTAAGTATCTGAGATGCACCATATCTGATCTGCCACTCTCCAAGGGGACACGACCCAGAGGCTGAGAACCACTGCCCTAGGCCTTGATGAATGACTTACAAGGAATGGGCATTTGCCCATGCTGCTCTCAAGTTCCTTGCCCATCATTGTTTAACTTGGTGCATAGGACATCTGAGTGACAGAGCTACAGAGCAGACTGCTGGTGGCCATGTTTCCAGGCACAGAAGGAAATGGTCTACCATAAGGAATGAAACAAACATGGGGAAAGAGGCAAAGATGAAGTTCAGGAAATATCGGCCGTATTGAGGTGGCTATGTTATTTCCCACTGTTTTAGTAACTGTCCTAATGCTGTGAAGAGACACCTTAACCAAGGCAACTCGTATACTAATTGCTTACAGTTTTAAGAGGGTTAGTTCATCATCACCCCCATCCTCACCATCACCATCATTAATGGTGGGGAGCAGGGCAGAACACAGGCAAACAGTAACTCAGAGCTACATCCTGATTGGTAGACAGACAGAGACTAGGCCTCACATGGGCTTTCTGAAACCTCAAAGCTCACCTCCAGTGACACACTTCCTCCAACAAGGCCATACCTACTAATCCTTCTAATCCTTTCAAACAGTTCTAATCCCTGGTGACTGAGCATTCAAGAATATGAGCCTATGGTACCATTCCTATTCACTCTACTCTTGTATAGGATGGAAGTCTGATTCTCAGTACCCCACTTGGTACCTCACAATTGTCTATAACTTGTTCTACGGGATCTCACACTCTCTTCTGGTCTCTGCTGGCACTGCATGCTTGTGGTGCCCATATATGTAGGCAAAACACCCATACATATAAAATTAAAAATAAATCTTTAAAAAAATATGGTATTGAAATGTGTGGTAGTTTGAATAAAATGGCGCCCATAGGTCCACAGGGAGTGGCACTATTAGGTGGTATGGACTTGTTAGAGTAGGTGTGGCCTTGTTAGAGGAAGTGTGTCACTGTGGGTGGGCTTTGAGGTCTTAAAAGCTCTAGTCTGGCCAGTGTGTCTTGTTCTTCCTTCTGCTGCCTGCCAATCCAGATGTAGAACTCTCAGCCCCTTCTTACACAGCCTGCCTGCCTGCTGCCATGCTTTCTACCATGATGACAATGGACTGACCCTCTGAAACTGTAAGCCAGCCCCAACTAGATGTTGTCATTTATGAGGTTCCTTGGTCACAGTGTCTCTTCACAGCAACAGAAACCCTAACCAAATTCTATTTTGGCCTTCACTAATAAAATGAAATAAAAGACATCTGAGGGTAAATTTGGTAAGTGAAGGCAGGAACTTTAAAGTTTCTTCAGCAAAGTTCAAGTATGCATCCACCATTTATAATAGTCTTTTTCTGTCTCTATACTGACTAGAATCATGCGATACAGGGTAGCAAAAGAGTAATAGTGAGACCATTGTCAAAGAATAGCTGAGGTTTTGTTTTTTAAGTAAACCCTAAAACACTCTGTCCAGTTCTTCAATCCTGCAGACCTTGGTGAGGGCAGGGTCCCTGGACAATACCTGGATGCTGCTGAGGTGTTTGCAGTTGAGCATACTCTACACCAGGCCAGGCAACGGAGCACTGGTTTCTAGACTAAAGAGAAGTCCTCTTCTTCTAAGCATATACCAAGTATCCTCCATATGTCCTATTGGATGCTAGGATGAGGCTTTTCTGTATATCTGAACGTGTCCTGCAGTATAGTGCACTGACCTTTTACACAATATTGTTGGCTCCACTCTGGAAGAATCTACCAAGCAACACAGGTTTCCTCATACTCTATCAAGTTGGTGCACCTTGGAGACCACCCAAACGATTAGCAGCACACCTAGAGAGGCTCCAGAGTTCACTGCTCACCTGACATTAGTTCTTTAAAGTGTATTCCCAGGAGTTAAAGGCTAGTATCAGAAGTGTCATTTTTCTCACTTAAAATATTGAAAGCCAGGAATGGCAGCACTCACCTGGAATCATAGTGCCCAGGAGGTAGAGGAAAGGTCAGAGGTTCAAGGCTAGCTAGGCTCTGCTGCAGAGTCAATTCCAGGAGTTGCTATCCTAAAACTCACTAGGTGACCCAAACTGACCTCAAACTCAAGATCTTCCTGCCTCAGCTTCCCCGGTGCCAGAATTAGACCACCACACTTAGCAAAATGGGCTGCCTCCTATGCGTCTTCTGAGGCTTTCAAATGATGGAACACTTAGCACTAGGGCCACTCCCACAATATCTAAACTCAACACAGCAGGCTGCTCATGGTTCACAGGGATGCCTGTGGAAAGCTCAAGTGAAATTAGCTCCCAGGACAAGAAGTGCAGTCTCTACTAAATGACCCCTTTACAAAAAAGGTTATGCACCTTGGTCTAAGGGAGTGGGACCACCAGAGCCCATGTACTTAACTGTGGTATCTACACACACACACACACACACACACACACACACACGTACACACTCAAGCACTTAAAAATAAATCAGGCTAAAGAGATGGCTCAATGCTTTGATCCCAGCAACCATAGAGTAACTCACAACTGTTTATAACTCTAATTCCAGGGGATCCTACAACCTCTTCTGGCTTTTGTAAGTACCAGGCATGTATGTGGTGCACAGACAAAACACGCACATAAAATAAAAATAAATGTTAAAAAAAAACCACCTTCTTTCGGCCAAGGGTGGTGTGAATGAGGACTAACAGTAGAATGCTTGCCTAACAGGCCTTAGGTTCATGTCTACTGCTGAACTCAGGATCTCTGGAAGAGCAGCCAGTGCTCTTAACTGCTGAGCCATCTCTCCAGCCCCTTAAGATGATATCTTAATTAAGAATTAAAATGAACATTTTCTGTGTTCTACTGTGGATAGGACAGCATGGTCATTTGCTTTACTCATTACAGTAGAAGCACCATTTGGTTCCTGACTGCAGTTATCTAACTTGGCCTCCGCCCAGAACTATTTGTTTACAATTATAACAATTGCACGCACAGCTGAAATGTCCACTGCTATAAAATGATAAACTGGGACACTTTAGGAATTGGGTTTTTTTTCCCACTTTGTCTTAAAGAAAAAAACTAAAGCTGGCTGGGATGGATCATGGCTGCTGGTCCTGTGAGCACAAATGTCAATTCTTCCACCCGTGCAAGGTGGGATCCAGCACAAAGCGCCAGGCTGCTCTTAGCTGCGTGGCCACGCCCTTCACAGCAACTCAGGCCCCGCCCCACCCCGCGCAGCGCCCCTCCCTCACTATGCAAGCCAGCCCGCAGCAGCCGCACACTGTTACATGGTCTCCGCAGAAATGACTCTAGCTGGCAGCTGTTACTTGCTCCTTTTCTTTGTCATTCAGAGAAAGAAGTGGAAGATGGTGTGCAGTGACTTGTGTTCTTTGTCTGGGCCGGGTTTGTGTACTTCACCTCTATTCTTTCAGCAGGCTACCGATTTACAAACTGGTAGTGTCATCTGTCAGAGCACAACTTCCCACCCCCCCTTAAGTGAAATAAAATGCAGAATAAACAATCCTTTTGGTTATGGTAAAGTTATTCAGTAAGATATGTTTCTTTTACTACAAAATGTGTTTGGATACTGTTTAATTTTACAGATTCTAGTTGAGATTGCTAATAAATTATGAGCGTTATTTAAATGTATTTTTTATTGCCTACAGGGTGTCAAGGTTAACTTCTTAAAGTAATGTATAAATTAATAATTTTGGCATTTTTTTTTCTTTTGTGAGAAAGGCTCCTAGCCAAGGTTGGTTATGCACCTTGAACTTCTAATCCTCCTGCCTCCAGCTCCCTAGTGCTGTGATTCTGAGCATGTGTTACCAGACCCTGTTTTATGTGGAAATAAGGACAGAGCCCAGGGCTTGGTATATGTTAGAAAAACACTTTTTAACAACAGATCCCTATATTTGTATTTTTAATGGGTAAGATTTTAAAACATCTTGTTAAGGATAAGTGAAAATCAACATTACTTTATATTCCCTAAACATACACTTCAAAATCAAGTAAGCTGGGGTCCTGGCTTTCTCCTTCTGATCTGCACAGTTTACTGTGGTTAATCAACACCTTTCAAAACGCTTCTTTGGTTTACTCTTTGTTTTTGTTTTCGGTTTTGTTTTTCTGAGCCAGGGTCTGTCCCTGGTCTGGAACTCATCAGGAGGCCTGTGCAGGCGGGCAGACTGTGAGCTCCAGGAATCCACCTATCTCCCCTCTCCTGGCACTGAGACTGCAGTGTGGGCTCTGCTCCGGGGTGTGGTTGGAGCCATTACTGCTCTTCCACAGAGTTCCAAGCATTCACACCCAGCAGCTCACACGTGTCTGAAAAGCCTCTTCTATGGGTTCAAACACCCTCTGAGCCCTTTGGTTACCTGCCTGCACATGGTGCACATAAACTCATGTAGGCACACACGCACACACAAAAAGTAATTTTAAAAAAGAAAGCAAACAAAATGTGGGTTCTGGGGATCTGAACCCAGGTCCTCTTGCTTGCCAGCAAGCACTTTACCGACTGATTGTACTATCACCCCAGCCCCAACAAGTCCCATCTTTATCAGTGCCCTTCAGCTTCCTCCTCCCAGAGTGAAATGCTGACTTCTAAACCTTAGTTTTGTCTCCACCAGTTAGCAAGAAATTAAGTTCACCCTCTCAATTTTCCGTAGCTTTCAGAGGCAACGTGGGCAATAAGGTCGTTGTGTTAATGAATCTTTCTAACTACCTGGTGCATACAGACTTACTCTCCATGCTTCAGAACACTCAGTAGCAAAGAGCAGGCTAGCTCCATGTCTACAGGTTCTTGCTGATTTTAATGCACAGAAGTCTTGACAGGGGCACAGGGGGTGTGGGAGACGGTGGGGAGGGGGGCTGCCAATTTCCACCAAACCCAAGATGGCAATGGCCAGCCTCCCTGGACTCTTTATGTGGCATGAGTTCATGCACACTTAGTCATATTCAGGAGCACTAAAACAATAAAAGCTCTTGGTGTGTGTGCACCACACTTAACTTCTTATGTGTCACTGAGATTGAGCAAACTGATCAAAACACACTTTCACTTTGTTACTCAAAAGTAGACAGACGGTCACACAAACTTCATCCTTTATTTAATCTTGGGGAAACATCTTAAAGCAGACGTTCTGGTCTTTACAGAACCCTCCTCCAAGTGCTGCAAATATTCACTAACAAGAATTATGGACAAACTTCAAAGCACGTATATATTTTGGTCTAGTGATCATGTTTTATAACAACTTCGTTTGAAGAGTTGCTAGGGCTACGTTTATATACGATTCAGGAAGCAATCACTCACGTACTACCACACTCTAACTGAGTCCACTGGGGAGAGATTTTGTTACATTTTTCACTATAAAGGAAAAATATGGCTTATGAACATTCGCCCATTCGTGAAATTCCCTGACAGAAAGCAATCTGTGCTTCCAGTTAGAAAGGCAAAGGAAAACGGGCCAGGTCCATAACTTCCTTCAATCACCCCATACATACACATACACACACACACACACACACACACACACACACTGCTGGGGCAACATCTGATCAAGACCACGAAGCAGATGATGCTCACACCTGGGATGTGCCTGCTTCAGAGGCTCACCTAAATCCTAACACTGACACATTTAAGAGACAAGGGGATGCTGTCAGTGCTTGGAGCACACTTTCTGGTCCTCTAACGATATCTAAACAGAGGAGAAAGCATGGCTCAGCAACAAGAGGAACCCAGGGAGTCCCACGTTTCTTCTCTGTCTCTGGCTAACTGGAACAAAACCCAGGCCAAATACTTAACTGAGATGGGCTTTATTTTCAGTATCTGAGAAATGGAAGTGGAAACAGCAAATGCTAGTTTACAGTTTGCAGAAGAGCACAATAAAGAAGCTAATAGGTGGAAGTTGTATATAGCGTTACATGACAGGAATTGCAAACAGAAGCAGGCTGGGGTACTGTCTGATACTGGCCAACTCCTCTGAATGCCAGGGAGGAAAATCTGCTAAATAAGTAGGAAGTGTTATTAGCACTTCCTTCATTTTATAGTTAAACACAACAGCAGTAGCACAGAAAACATGGCAGCACTTCAGGTGTGCCGGCCGGGGTCGCTTCCAACAAGTAGCCACTATTCTAAAACCTCAAGGAACCTAATGGCCACCCGAGTTCCTCCTGAAGATGAACCCCAGAGACTGAGGCCAAAACCTTCACAGAAATATACAGACATGGTTTTAAAATGGCTGTAACCAGTTTCACAGCTTCACATAGTCATCAATGACACAAAGCGCAGATGACAGCATGGTGTAAGGAGAGACGGGAATGCCACGAACAAAGCAATGACCACAGAAGAGAGACTCATCTGCAGCAGCAGTGCCAAGTCCATGCATTTGGTCACAGTTACCTAGTTAGACAGGAAATTACACATGCTAGGCAAGCACTCTAGCTATGAGCCACGTACCAGCCATTCATAGATTTTGTTAAAAGGAAACAATTTTTTTTACATAAGGTCAACTTGCCATTGACAACAACAGATATAGTAATAGTAACACAACACAAACCAAACTAACGGAGACTCTCACTCATTCTTTTATTACTATTGCTATTATTATTTATCTATTTACTCTACATCCCGATTGCATCTCACTCATTCTTTCTTTTGTTTAGATTTGTTTTGTTTTTTGAGACAGGGTTTCTCTGTATAGCCCTGGCTGTCCTGGAACTCACTCTGTAGACCAGGCTGACCTCGAACTCAGAAATCCACCTGCCTCTGCCTCCCAAGTGCTGGGATTAAAGGCGTGCACCACCACTGCCCGGCCTTAAACATTTTTAAATTAGGGAAAGGGAACTATTAAGAATGAGTGAGATGTAGCCAGGCGTCCCAGCCAGCCAGCCTGGCCCACACATGAGCTCCAGGTCAGTGAGAGACTCTTGTCACAAAAAAATAAAGTGGAGAGAGACCATTAGGAAAGAAACCAAGAATCATGCTCTGGCCTCCACTTGTATGCACTCATACATGCACATGCACACACATGTACACACACACACATTCACATGTATGTACTCATACATGCACATGCACTCACATGCTCACACACACAAATTCTAAAATTGACTATTTGACCTTTTGTTTCCTTTATGTTTAACGATCTGACATTCTCATTATAAAGCAATTAGAGATACACACAAAAAGACTACGGACATCGGAAGCACGGAAATTATAATCAGATTGACCAAGTGTATGGTTTCTGCTCGACATGCCAGGGTTGAATTACTTCAGCATGCCAGACTATCACCTGCTATCTAAGCACACTGCTTAGGAAGTCACAGCACATATACTCCATGACTGCTACCTGTGGAGCACTGCTACCTGCAGAGCGCGAAGGATTCCAGGAACAAGCTGCATTCATGCCCACAGGTGACTAAATCATTTCAACTTCAAAGACATAGCTACTAAAAGACTCGGTTCCAGTCCAGTGGCTGACTGAACAGAGGATTCCTTATTCAAGCCTTCATCCTGGTCATAAGAGAACAAATATTCAAAGTGCATCTTACTTTGTACCTGAAGAGGTGAGATACTGCTAGCTGGAATGCCAACAATTTACAGTGAAAAACAATTTGAAAGGTTTGAAAGAGCAATACTTACAGCAGTGACACCCATCACCACAGAAATGACCGACACAAGACAAAAAAAAAAATCAAGTGCAGTAGTACTGCAGGCCTGTAGGCCGGAGGCTTAGTCAGGAGCGCCTCTCCACCATCTCAGCCAGGTCCTCTGTCCACCTCCGCTTCATCATCATGGACGGGCAGACAGTAGTGTGCTTACACAGGAGAATGCCCTCGTTCTCAGGGGCTGCACTAAGAAACTGACTATAGAGTTGGCATGTCTGAACACAAGGACGATGTGAACCTGCAGAGAGAGTGCAGAGAGCAAGGCAAAAAGCAAATATGGCCAAAGGTTCATAACCACCAAATCTAGGGAGACGTGCAGAGGTGTTTGCTGAGTCATCCTTTCAGGTTTGCTCCACGTTTGAAAAGTGTAGTTCTGGTTATGAGGATGGCATACACTGTAACCCCAGCACTCAGGAGGCCAGCCTGATCTACATAGTCAGATCCAGGCTGGCCAGGGTTACACAGTGCTGTCTCATTAAAAAAAAAGAAAAGAAAAGAAGAGAAAAGAAAAGTTGGTATGCAGGGAAACAGAGCAGAGACAACACTATAGAGTGTGTCTGTACATTCACATCACCTAGGGACTTCCAAAAGCACCAAGGCCTGGGTCTCACTCCTGGGGTGTGTCTTGCAAAGGGTAATTCTGCACATGTTCTGTTAATATGGTAGAAAGTGCTTGAGTTGATAAGCCACTGCTTATCAACACTCTGACAGCCCAAATGCCTGAGTCAAAATTCTGATCATTTTTTCTTGACTTTTTTTAATCAATGAGAAGTTAACCATGTTTTCAAACTCGATGTAGGCATTTAAATGCAACAATAAAGAAATGTCCCCGGAACACACACAGATAATGTAAGAACTACCAAATTAAATGCATCAGGGAGGAAGGCATTTCCTAAGCTTGTACCAGGCCTTCTGTGCTCTGCACTTGCTTAGCAGTGGGACGACCCTTGGCTCCATACTTGTACCACAGACAAACAAACAAACAAACAAACAACAACAACAAAACACAACCTTGGAGTAGAAGAATAGGATGGACTTATTCTCCTTTAAACAAATCTAGAGAGTTTATAGCCCAGCATGCACAATTCAATTTAGGGAAGTGAAAAGGGGAGGGACTCTATTTAAGAGACACTAAGTATAAAAAGAGCAGGGGCTTTGGTGATGGCTCCATGGATAAAGTGCTGGCCGTGTAAGCTGACTTGAATTCAGATCCCCAGCACCCATAAGAGGCGGGCCCAGGCTGTGTCTTTCAGAACCCCAGTGTGGACAGGGAGATCTAGAGGGAGGGAGGGGGCTAACCAGGCCATCTAGCATAGAAAGCAAGCTCAGTGAAAGAACCTGGGGGGGGGGGGGCGGAAAGGGAGGGAGAGAGGGGAATGCATGGGCATATGTACCCATGCACAGAAAGGCATAAGCCCCCCCCCCACTCTCCCAACACATACTTTTTCAAAAGATGGTTTTACTTTACGTTTATGAGTGCTCTGCCTGCATTTATGAATGTGTACCACATGCCTGCCTGGTGCTCACAGAATCAGAAAAGGGCATCGGATCCTTTAGAACTGGGGTTACAGGCAGTTGTGAGCCTCCATATGGGTTCTGGGAACCCCACACCTCTGGAAGAGCAACCAGTGCCCTCAACTGCTGAACCATCTCTCCAACCTCCCACAGAATTCTTAGTATAAAAATAAAAAGAACAGAGAAGCCTTACTAAAATTACATCCGTATCTCCGTGTCAAAGATGAATCATGATCAGCAAACCTGTAGAGAAAGGATCCCTGGGAGGCACATAACTTCCAGTCTCCAAATCCAAATTTGTGCCGATTCTTTAAAGACACTCCAGTGAGTCTTATATATGAAGAGAAGCCCTCCAAGGTCCATCTGATACAGGAATTTGAAGCACGCGTTCCTCTGTGCCTCCTCAGTTCCATTTGTTTTTCTTATTTTAAATGTGTTTGTGTGGCAAGGTAGGAAACACACATGACTAAAAGTTACATAAGAGAGAAACGATTAAGTCACAAACTCAAACCCTGCTTCACGGACAGGGGTGGTTGTTCTCATGTTACCCAGCACTTGGGAAGCTAAGGAAGGAGGACACCTAGAACTCAAGGCTAGCCTGGGCTACATACTGAGTCCCAGGACAGCCTGGGCTATATACAGTAAGACCCTATCTCCTCACTTGATCTTAGCCAAAAGAGTGAGAAGCAATGAGATCTTGTTAGGGAAGGAAAGAAACAGAACAAAAATTCTGATAATAGAGATTGTCATAAAAATGTACCTTACAACCTAGGTGGCTTTAAAAACGGTTTTATTGATTATACATTTAGAACATGTTTTTAAAATACTGAATTTGGAAATGTTTATTTCGATATAGGGTGTCTGCTGTCTTTCCTAGGTTGTTGTTTTTTTTTTTTTTTAACTCAATCCTCTCATCTCAGACATTCAAGTAACATGGATTACAGGCATGGACCATGGGAATCAATTTGGTAAACTCCCTCTCTCTCAAGCTCACTCTCTCCCTTCTCCCTCCCTCCCTCCCTGGCCAGTCTCTCTGTCTTTAGAGATGGGTACTGCCGGGGATCCAACCCAGGACTTCACACATGCTAGGCACATGTTCTACTACTGACCCCCATGGCAGCTTGTTGCTTTTGGTATTGAAACAGTGCTTCACACAGTCCAGGCTAGTCTCAAACTCACTATGTAACTGAGGATGGCTTCGAACTCCTGATCCTTCTGCCTTCACCTCCTAAGTGCTAGGATTACAGCCATCATACAACATCATGTTAGGCTACACACTGTGCACACACACACATCCTTGAATTCATTTACAACAGATAATGCACATAACTATTCTAGATGGGGGGTTTCAATCAGACATAAGAGGGACAATAAACTCTGCAGGAAGAGAAACTCTTTAAGGGTTATTTTAAGTCTCCACAAAA
Organism: Mus musculus; assembly: GCF_000001635.26. Lineage (NCBI taxonomy): Eukaryota > Metazoa > Chordata > Mammalia > Rodentia > Muridae > Mus > Mus musculus. The sequence goes on along the minus strand of NC_000077.6, from coordinate 20,554,093 downwards.
GTGTCTAAAAACTTTCATTAACAGATAAACTGTGAGATTTTGTACTTTTATCCCCAAATTTAAATCTAAGAGACAGGAATGCATTATATTATCCTATCTTAGACATAGTTCCAAATAAAGAAACATATGTGATCTAAAAATAATGTTAGCATTTCAAAACACTCAGAAAAAAATTCAACAAACCCACGGTTCACACAGTATTGTGTTTGAATTTAAATCGAAGGCTAGAACCCTGCTGGGTGGAAGTGCTTGCCTAGCATGCATAAGGCCTTCGGTCCAGTTCCAGCACTAAATAACAACGTTAAAAAAAAAAAAGTAACAGGCCTGTCTGCTAAATTTCAAAGCAAAATAATTTAGAAAGATTACTTATAAATTATAGCAATATACTCAGACTTCTTAAGTTAGCCAAATTAGGTGTAGACATACCCACCTGGCAGACAGGACTATTCTAGGCAAAGCTGGAGAGAAGGCACTTTAGTAGCTGGCAAAAGGCTGCCTGTTCACCCTTCTTCAGGGAACTCCCCTTGACTACAGCACCTTCACTGATGTTTCAAGGGTTCCCAGCCTCGGGCCTTTCATGTATTTACTTTTGACTCAGGAACCTAAAATACATTCAAACTGTGTCTAAAACCTCTGTTCACAGGTGCAATTTCTGCTTCCCTTGGGGACAGTGAGGCCTGCTCCATTTTTCACTGCTTCCCTACTGAGAGTCTGTGTGGTAGCTGCAGAAGAAACTATTCTTTGTTCAAGACACAAAAGCCTTCTAACCAATGTTACTTAGACTTAAAGGAAGGCTGGATTCCAGAGAAGGCTACCCAGAACTTCTAGAGGGCGGGTCCCTTTGATCTAGGACTTGTGTTACCGCTGCAGCACACACCAACCAGACTTTGCACTATGCTACGTCACATACGGCCAAACATAAAGGACTAATTTCATTGCAGGGCTCTTTTGTCTCTAGTGCACTATAGGCATCACTGGGAAGACGCTGTGTCTTACTATACTCCCAAGAACCTAGGACAAATACTAAATATTCATAAACATGAAACTAACTCACGATGATCACTGCATGTAATGCTACTTTATAGAACATAGATATATTCACTTTGTTATTCGAGATGAAACTGACACTATCAGTTTCATTTGTGCAGGAAATGACAAAACTGCAGTCACTGAGACTGCAGCCTTAGCTCCCACTGTAAGCAGGCAAAGCAAACTCAAGGTTCTCTTGTTAACTGTTTAATATTGCTGGGACAACTAAGTGGCTACATTCCCATTGTGAAACATTCATTGTTACCAATTTTTATTTTTATTTTTTTAATTTTTGGCTTGGTCACAAAGGAAACAAAGGGACAGGAGAAAACAACTTAAAAAGTCCAATTAAAAAAAAAAATCTAGGAAACACTCCAGACCATGGTCATCATAAAGTTTTCCAGGGTTAATAAATAAGGAAGATTCATGATTTCTGGGAGAAACTGACATTGTTATGTTTTGAAGTCCCAACTCAAATTCAAATACAAATTGCTTACTCAAATGGATTTTGTGGTCGGAATCGGGATTCTCTTTATACAAAAACAAAGGACATGAAATCTACATTAAGATTCTTTCCTGTTATCATTGCATCAGTGTGCAAAGGTTAATTGTGGCTGCTACCAAGCTCTGACTTCCCCCAAACCCTCTGGAACCTGTTCTAGAGTGGGAATATGCCTGTCCTTTCCGCTCTGCAACCCCACCCTGCCTAGCTGGTCCACATTAGGGACTCCAGAATACAATGTGTCTAATTTTATTTGCATTAAATAAAATGTACAACAGGAACTAGAAAGATGACTCAGCAGTTAAGAGCACTGGTTGCTCTTCCAGAGGACCTGTGTCAAATCCGCAGCACTGACAGGGTGGCTCACAACCACCTATAACTCCAACTCCAAAGGATTTGATGCTTTCTTATGGCTTCCACAGGCACCAGACATTCAGGCTGCACAGATGGACATGCAGACAAAATGCCTATACACATAAAATTAAATTAAGTTAAAGATGAATTAAATTACATTTTAAAAATAGCAACAGACTGTTTTCTAAGTCAGAGCCAGGCAGTCTTGCTGGTGCACATCTGTGATTCCTGCATTCACTGAGAGGGTTGACACAGGAGTCCCAGGTCAGCCTGACTAAAAGCAAGTTCAAGGCCAGCCTGGGCAACATAATGTGTTTGAGATCCAGTCTCAAAAGGAAGACCTATTTATTTTATTTAATGGGACTAAGGACTTCTGACTTGTGATGTCTGAATAATGTCAAGAAGTTTGAGAAATCAGTAAATATTCCTACCAAGTCAAAGACTGTGGTCCTTGGGATTTTTTTTTTTTTCCTCACAAGATTTTTATGGACATAGTACTTTGAAATACATATTTGGGTCTGGAGGTATAGCTCGGTGGTAGGGCATCTGCTGTTTATGCTTATGGGCTGGTTTTCAGCATCACAAAGAAAGAAAAAAGCATTCACTTTTATGTTCTGATTTTTCTAGGTAAAAAAAATCCAAACAACAGTTAACCCAAAGGGGACATTTCATTTGAATTAAAGCCAATGAAGACAGTAATGCCGATATGACTTCAACAGGGACATTAATCATGCAACAACGTGAGTCTGGAAAACTTCACTGTGGCTGAGGTCTGATGTCCCAACACCATTTCAAGAGTTTAAAAACAAAACAAAAGGAGCTGTTGCTTCCCGTGCTGTGACTTTCTCAGGAAAGTCGCCCTCAATGTGGTTGGGACAGTCACCACTTAGAAAAGAAAGCTCCTTATAAATTCAGCAATCACTTGGCATGGAGCAAAACAAAGTCCATGTCTGAGACACTTTACAGTGACATCAACAGAGGGGGAAAAAAAAGGCTGTACCACACACACACCCCCCAAAAATATTCAGTAAATAATAAAGATGTTAATATTTTTTCTGTTGCCGTCTCTCTCGAGTACTTTGAGCCATGTCTTAGGTTTACAGTGTGGTCTTTAAACTTTAGGTAAACTGCAGGTGAGATGATCAATGCTTATCTTTCTATAAAACAAAGAAAATCTTTCTATAGAAAAGGCTTCTCCATTGGTCCAATATAGCAGTCTAAAATAAGAGAAAGCTTTATCTCTACATGGTCTACATCGGCAAACGCACAGAGCGCTGAAGGAAAAATTAATATGGTCAAGAAAAAAACTCAGAAAGATGTCACAAGCACATGCATATGCACACATGCACATGTATGTACACGCACACACATGCACACACACACAAATGAGTGTAATCATTCAGAAATAGTAAGAAAATTGAAAACAACTTTTCAACAAAGACTTGTGGGAAACCATACTTAAAAGGTGGGATATTTTGATTATTTGATATATTAAAAGTAAGCATTCAGTGTTAAAGGCTTACTCACACTATCACACAAATCATCCTAAAAAAATTCAAAAGCAGGGAATGAATCAAGCTGCTGTTTCAGTTCAGTGGCGACTGAACAAACAGGTAAGTCGTTGGGTGTTTTGTTTTGTTTTTTAAGTTGATTCCTGGGAGCAGGCTGGAGAGACGGCTCAACAGTTCAGAACAAATAAGTTCCCAGTACCGTGTCAATCAGTTCCTAACCACCTGAACTCCAGCTCCAGGCTTCTAGCCTCCGTGCACACACCTAAAGTAACACACATGGTAATTAAAAATAAATCCTAAAACAAAAAGAGTTGCTTCTTTTGTGGGGGGTGGGGGCTGTAGTTCAGTGGCAGCGCCTGTGTTGAGCATGCGCAGAGTACATAGTTCAGTCCCAGCAGTCAGAAAAGCATTTATGCATAAAAAAACTCACACTCGAGAGATCAGTACTCTCTATCTTCAAAACTGATTAGACATTTCTGTGTAGGATTCATTTGTTTAAATAGGTCCTATTATGAGGCCACCAACATTTCAGGTTCGCATTGAAAGTTGAACATTATCATAAGGCTGCCATAATTGCTAATAATTAAAGAAAGAGTAAGGCTGAATTCTAACAAATTTATATAACAGGCAAACTCTGAGCCTATTTTTTGGGACAGACTCTCTTGAGGCCCAGACCGACCTTGAACACACCAGGTAACTGAACTTTTCATCCTCCTCCCTCCCCTTGCCAAGGCTAGGTCTGAAGACACATGCCACCACACCTAGCCACCTTCTAATGTATTTATTTTATTTGTTTCTTTGTTTGACCTGTGTAGCCCTGGCTGTCCTAGAACTCTCTCTGTAGACCAGCCTGGCCTCAAACTCAGAGATCCACCTGCCTCTGGCCCCCAAGTGCCGGGTTTTACCTTCTAATTTTTAAAGGTTCTTAAATCCTATAGTCCTGCAATCCTAAGGTGGCAGGAGGATCAAGAGTTCAAGGCCAAACTGGATCACATGAGACACAGTCTTAAAGCAAAACACAAAGAAAACCAACAACAAAGACAATGGTGAAGGCTCACTGTTCATTTTTAGAGGCCATGAAGGGTGATCTTTAAAGTATAGCCTTTCAGTACACACCCTTGTCCATCTCCCTAAATAAAAGGAAGTAAATGGGATAAAGCCAATCCTTCAAGCCACGCTACTCTGAGTGAGTATATTCTACTGCATTCAGACACTACAACATGAATGACTACAAAAGAGGGTCCCAAAGCCAAGCTCCCTTTAAAAGGAAATAATGCATGAATTTTTCTTTGACTTTCTTTTTAAGTTTTTCTCTGCTTTTGTTTGTTTTGACAAGAAATCTTAAGCCTGGCTCTGTGTATGTGTGTTTGTGTGTATATAATTTATTTTTACTATATGTTTATTAATGTTTTTGCCTGAACGTATGTTTGTGTGAGAGTGTCAGATGCCCTGGAACCAGAGTTATAGACGGGAATGAGCTGCCATGTGAGTGTTGAGAACTGAACCTCAGCTACTCTGGAAGAGCAGTCAGTCCTCTTAACTGCTGAGCCATGTCTCCCCACCAAGCCTGGGTCTACTGTTACAGTTTGTTTGTTTGTTTGTTTTTCTTTTTTGGGTAAGGAGTGATATTAGGGATTGAATGGGGCTCAATACTTTTTTTTAAGATTTATTTTTTTATTTTATGTGACTGTTTTGCCTGCACATTTACCTGTGTGCTTGCATGAACAAAGGCAATTAGACGACGACTACGGATCCCTGAGAATTGAAGATATGGATGGTTGTGAGCCATCTTGTCAGTGCCAGGAATTGAACTCAGGTCCTGTAGAAGAGCAACTAGTGTTCTTAATCACTGAGCCATCTCTCCAACCCTTAAAAACATATTTTAAAGCCAGGCAGGATACCACACACCTTTAATCTCAGTACTTGAGAGGCAGAGACAGATGAATCTCTGAGTTTGATGCCAGCATGGTCTTCAGAAAGAAACCCCATCTCAAAAAGAAACAAAACATAACAAAACGATATTTCAAAGTCAGACACAGTGGCCCATGCTTGTAACCAGAGCATTTTAAAGGATAAAACAAGAAGAACTGCCATTAGCTCAAGATAGGTGTGGTCCACAGTGTAAGTACCAGGCCACCCAAGGCTACACAAAGAAGTAAAAGAAAAACTACACAAACAGCAAGACGTGGCCACTTGGCCATGATCCACACTCAGAAGGCCAAAGCAGGAGGCCACAGGTTTCAGCGCTGCCTGGCCCATGAGAACTGGTTCTGTCTATAAAGAAGGACATTTTCTAAAATTTGATTATTTTAGTCAATGAAAATGCTATATGGCCAACAAAACCACGTAGCATCATTTGATCAAACAAGGGATCGTATACACGGACTTAGCTGGTTACAGGAGCTACCTCGTGAGCTTAGACCTCAAGAAGGCTTTACGTTATAAAACTCAGCCACACTCCTGATTTTGTAAATGAAGATGCTTCTTTTAATTCATGCATTTTATAACTTCAGAGGGCTCAGTAACCAAGCTACATTGTACTGACAAGTAAAATAACCAGTTTCCGTAAACGATGCAGGCAGTGGCCCGTACAGTGTGTTTGTTTAAAAGTAACAGGGTTCCCAATTGTGTAACGTCTATGAAAATGTGGGAAAGTCTGAAAATCATCTCATTTACTGATTCCACATACCTACCACATACCTGCTGTAGCTACTTCAGCAGCAAATTATTATTACGACTGTTCAAGAGAAAGAGTTTTATTCCTGAATGGAAACAGAAGCAAAGCTTCAGTCCTTGAGGAAGTGGCACCATGGAAGACTCACACATTCTCTTTATTAATTCTGAAGCAGAGAATTATATCCGATTACCATTTGACACATTCAAGATCTAATTTGTACGGTTCACATTAATGAAGAATAGCATTCAACTTAGTGACAGAAAGCTTACAAGTTAGAAAAGGCTATGATTAAGACCTGGACATGTCAGGTAACAGAGGAAGATATCAGATGTGCCTTTTCAGAGTACTTTAGTATAGTCTTCAAAATAAAAACCACTAATAGAAAATAAATTATAAATTTTACTTACTCTCTAAGCACCAAAATAAAGTTAAAAAAAAAAAAAAACCCACCTACCCCCAAGTGCTGGGATTAAAGGTGTGAGCCACTATAGGACAAATAAAATGAAAATTCAGTTCAAAAGTAACAGCAGTCTCTACAGTATCAGACTTAACTGTACATTCAGCTATTTATAAACAACTTGAAAACCCTGTTTAATCACTTGCACATGGTTATTCGCTCCTTTCTATGCCATGTGCTCTGCTAGGCACCAGGCGATGGACTCAGGAATGAAACGCTACTGTTACAAAGCCTTCTGTTTAGCCAGGAGAAAGCCACCAGAGGCAACAATCATGCCATTTTTATAACAATTTTGTAATTGAGGCAGGCACGTGATACTGTGCAAATTTAAATGAAAGAAAGCCAAAAATGGTGCCTCACACTTGAAATCCTAGCACTCAGGAGGCTAAGCATGTTTGACACTAACTAGCCTGGACCAGAGTGAGAGTTTATCTCAAAAAGAAACAAAAGTGACAGAGTGTAGACAACTCAACTCATCCAATGAAGCAAAGCCATTTTTCAAAAACAATGTCGCACTATATAGTCCCTCTAGCCCTTAAATTCTGATCATTTGGCCTCAGCTTCCTGAGTACCAAGGTTACAGGTATATACAGTATGTCTTGCCCAATAACTGAGTTTCCTTCCTTTGTGTGTGTGTGTGCATATTCCTGTGTGCAGGTGAGCATGAACATGTGTGTGCATATATGCAGAAATCAGAGACAACCTCAAGTATCATTGCTTAGGCACTATCTACTTTGTTTTTGAGACAATGCCTCCCACTGGGCTGGAACTTGCCAAGTAGGCTAAGCTGGCTGGCCAGAGAACAGCAGCCTGTTGCTGCTTCTGCAGTACTATGACTGCACGTGTACTCACCAGAACCAGCTTTTTAATGAGAGCTCTGGAGCTGGAGAGATGGCTCAGCAGTTAAGAGCACCGACTGCTCTTCCAGAGGTCCTGAGTTCAATTCCCAGCAACCACATGGTGGCTCATAACCATCTGTAATGGGATCCAATGCCTTCTTCCAGTGTGTCTGAAGACAGCTACAATATACTCGTATACATAAAATAAGGAAATATTAATGTGGGGTCTGGGGATCAAATTCAGGTCCTCATGCTTATAAGTGATTTAACAACTGAGCTATATGTAGCCTTTTTGAAGAGATTTTGAGAAAAAGGCTTATTATGAAGTCCTGGCTGCCATAGAACCTTATATGTAGACCAAGATGGCCTTAAACTTGCAGGAATCCTCCTGTTTCTACCTCTGGATTACTGGTGGCTTACAGGTGTGTGCCACCATATCTGGCTTCTAATAATAGAATTTCTTTAAAGCTTTATATAAACTCTATTTCAAACATCAGGAATATTTATAAAAGTCTTCTTTTATTAACAGCAATGATTATTACCTTCATTAAAAAATATACTACTGAGGCTAAGAATACAGCTCAGTGGTGGAGTACTTACTTTTACATAGGCAAGGTCCTAGATTTGATTTCCTAGTGCAATAAGGAAAACAAAACAAACACACTTCTTTTAAAAAGTCACCTGTATACAAGAAACAAAAAACGAGCTAAACTCGGGAAGATATCCCAAACACTTCAGAACCTCTGCACATATGAGCTTATCTGCTCTCATCATAACAACATGGAGTAGGTGCTGCTACTGTCCTCCTTTTCTAGATGAAATAACTAACGGTAACTTGGTCAAGGACACACAAATGGCAAAAGAAAATACTAAGACTTGAACCTACAGAACCTGATTTGAAAACTCTCTCTTTGCATTTTGTTTTGAGTTTAGTTTGGTTGGTTGGTTGGTTGGTTGGTTTTTGAGCCTCCCTGGCAGACGGGCACCTGATGGGCACTAGCAGCCTGATTCTGGAGGGAGCTGTACTCCTTGTCCTGTGTGTACGGCAAGTGGATGTTTATTAGTATTCCTGTATCTTTGCACGTGCATGTGCACGTACACAGAGAGGTTAGAGGTTGGCATCAAGTATCTGCTGCATTCTTTCTCCATCTTTTATTGAGATAGGGTCTCTTGCTTGAATCCAGTGCTTGCCAATTTGGCTAGTCTAACTAGCTAGTTTGCCCCAACAGTCCTTGTCTCCACTGCCTCACCCCCACCCCACCCCACCGTGCTGACATTACAGGAAGGCTGCCACATTTTTGTGGGTACTGAGAATCTGAGTTCAGAAAATGGACAACCAACTGAGCAATCTCTTCAGCCCCTGTGACTTCACTCTGAAAGTCTATGCAGATACCTGTCTTCCAGCAGTGATGGCGAGCATTCTATTCATCTTTGGGGGAGGGGAGGTCTTTTAAAGAGGAGCCTTTCTGGAGAAACAACTGGAGAAAACCACTACGGTCCAGATTATTTTAAACTTGTCCAAGGTCACAGAGCCAGTGAGGGAAAGATACTGGCAAAATTCAAATTCAGACAGCAGGATGCCCTGTGCTCTGAGGCTTCAGCCTCATGAAAAAAGTCACATGCAAATTTATTAAACAACTCAAAAAGGCTCTGTGTAGGTCTTCCTGAAATATACTGAAAGGTCTTGAAGCTGGTGACAAGTGCTTCTTTAAAGCAACATTTACATATAAGTCACTTTTAAACTTCACCACTTTGGACTGATCATAACCACATTTCTGCTCTTTAAAAAGAAATCTTTCTGTAGCAACTTGGCAGATTTCAGTACAGGAACAGTCTATTCTTTAAAATTAAATTTAGTAACAACTTATTCTGGTTAGTCTGAAAGAGAAGTAGAAAATGAACTACTAAGAGGTCTTTGCTGTACTTTAATATTTCAAAATATGTTTGGTTTGGCCTAATTTAAATCTTGTGGACAACTACTGCAGAACTCCATTTCAAGAGGGTAATAGCGACTTAAAACTAATGAATTCTAAACAGCAACCCTGGAAGCCAACTCGGAGTAACCATTTCTTATCATTCTTTCACCTCAAAATAAATACTAAAGATCCATACAGCAAGACTCTCGTGACACAGGTAGTGGTGGGTATTCGTAGTCCGGAGGCATTTAAGATGGAGAAACCAAATTAAAAACTGAAGAAATTCTGTAGAATAATGTTGCTTAAAGAGTAGTCAAGAACACAAAATTTGTATACCCAAAGAAACAACCTCTAAGCTGTTCTGTGCATAAAGACGAAGACAGAATTCTGCGTTGCAATGCCTCCCTAGAGCAAGAGAAAACCGAAGTGGACATACCATGCTGGAGTCCCTTCTCACCTGCTCTCTTCCAACAGGTTTAGACTTCAGAACCTTTAATACTGAATTCACATTTTTTTTCACAAGAAAACCTATAAAATTGCTTCAAAATAAAAACTAAGCCATTAGGCAACCAGTATTCTCCTCTATCACCATGCACTCAAATTACAAACACCTTTTGCTTTGCCTTTATTGAATGAAAGTTAACTTCGATTTAGAGGAAAATGTGCCCCCATTAGGCATTTTTACACTTTCTGCGGGGCACTCAGTCTATCAGATCACATCGCAGACTATTACTGCTCACTTAGGCATTCAAAAGACAGAGAGCATGCCAGCACCAATTATTTCACAGGCGGCATAATGCCCCGCTGGTGGAAGTCTGGCAATACCTACATGTACAGCAAGACAGGAGAAGGAGGGTGTCAAGGGCGGGGAGGGGGGGTGGAGAGGGGGAGCGAGAGAGGGAAGGAGGGAGTCACCTCCTCATCCACGCCGACCGGGAACCTCCAGCCACAACCTGATCCCTGCCCTGCCCAAAAGTGGCCCGGCCACCACATTTTTTTTTATTTATTTTTTCAGACCACCCCACCCCAAACCCCACTCGGTACTCACCTTCCGCGAAGAAGTGGGCGCCGGGTCCAGCCCCCGGGCGGGTCGTACGGCCGCGGGGAGAGGACGTCGGTCGGCGCGTCCCTAGGTGTGGGACGGGGATCCCGACGAGTGAGAGCGCGGAGGAGCGGGAGGAGGAGCGGGGTGGGGGCTCCCGCTCCTACGGAGCCCGCTGGTCCTCCACCGCTGCCCCGCGGAGGAAAGCCGACCGAGGGATGGACTGACTGTCGGGGAAACGGCGGGGATGGGCGAGACAGGCTAAAGGGGCGATACCGCACACGGACTGGACGGGAGACGGCAAGAAGCGGCTCGGGGTCTAGCCCATGCCGTGGCGGCCTGGGGGCAGAGGCTAGCTGAAGGGAAGTTGCCGAGGCTGGCGAGATGCGGGAAGAGGGCGCACCGGGAGGAATACAGCCAGCCAGCCATGGATAGCGGGGCGCCGAGAGCAGGGGCGGCCGGCGGCGGGGAGCACCGCCCGCTCGGCTCGCTCAAGACATTTAATTGGATTGATAGGTTGTGCAGTGACTCACAGACTTTAAAGAGTCCTAGGGCAGTCCCCGCCCAGCTGGACCGGGAAGGAGCGGCGAGGCGGGCGGGGTAGGGGGCTGGGGAGAGCCGCGAGGGAGGCGGCGGGCGGGGCGGGAGCGCAGCGAGGCTGCCCAGTGGCAGGGCGTACCGCCGTGACGGGCGTGATCATAGACCAATGGCAGTGAGGCTCGCTAGGTGGCTGGCTTCGCCCCTGGCCCAATGAGTCTTCTAAGGACACTGTAGAGCACCGGGCGGGGGAAGTGATGGGGGTGGGGAGAGGTGGGTGGACGTTGAGCAGGAGGAGGAGAAAAGGAGCCGCGGGAGACCCGCGGAGTCACTCTGCCCTCCTCGTTCTAGAAGTGCGCTTTCCGCCAATCCGAGCGCCACCTGGGGGTGATGGACGCCGGCCTGTGGCCAATGAGGAGGAGAGGCTGGCGGTGAGGAGCGGGCGGGCCCGCGCTCTGGCTCCCTCCTCCCGCGCGGTCCTCCAGCCCGCCCGGCCCGAGTCAGTCACGCAAGTAACCGTGTGAGAGCCGGGCCGCGCGGGGCGGGGCGGGGCGGGGCGGGGCGGGGCGGGGCGGGGCGGGGCGGGGCACCGCAGCTGGCGGCGTAACCCTGGACCGGCTGGAGGGGCGCGCGGGCGGGCCCCTTGCGAAACCTGCCAGTGGACCTGCCGGCCAAGCCCACTCTCAGGGCGGACCGATTCGGAGTGGATACGATCCAAACTTGATCCGCGTCCATAGTGTCCACTGCTAAAACAGCCCCTGTGGGCACGTGCTCTGGGATTTCAGGAGCCAAAGACGCAAGGCGTGGCAATCACTTTGGCCCAGGATTTGCCCGTTTTGTGGGGGAAGTCGCCTAGGGTGTAGACAGGTTGAAACAGCTCCTCAGAACACATGTTCTTTTATTGGGTTTCTGGAAAAGGCACTTCTTAAACTGGTGTGAACGACTCTGTTCGGGCTTTGCAGTACGCGTGTATCTTAGCTTTCTCCAAACGTCCCTCTGCACTCTCCCACTCCCTCACCTTGAACCCTAAGGCAGTGCCAGAGTGCACCTACTCAGTACTCATTCCCAGGAGCTATGGCGTGCCTCGATATTTTGGCTGTTGTCCAGTAATCACTTCACAGACTTTAACCCATTGTTATGCATTAGGATTTGAAAGAAATCCCCCCCAAAAAGCAAACACGCTGGCAAAACCCATCTTCTTACCTACAAAATGCATTGTTCGTTTCTGGTGTTGTTAAGACAGAGTCTCGATACTTGATCCTGGCTGTCCTAGTGTTTGCTGTGTAGCGCAGGCTGGCCCTTAAACCTGTTTCATCCCTACTGCCTTGACTTCTTGGCTTCCTGGATTCAGAGGTGTTTTCCTGGGGCTTAAAACAGTTGCATTCATATTCAAATATACTGGAATACCCAACACCCACTTTTGAAATAAGTCAAGTACTGGTGAGACAATGTTGCTTTAGGGTCTTGAAGTGGGTGAGACTCCCCCACCTCCACCCTCATCCCGAGATAACCGAAATCCACAGTGCTCTAAAAATGGGAAAAAGATAAAAATGAAGACAAATGTTTACTCTGGTCACATTGGGGCTTTCCTTAACTGTGCTCACCTTAGGACCCAGACCTTTCTGGAGCTTAATTGTGACACAGCTTGACTCCGTGATTACCTTCTGGTCCAGAATCTACTAATGAAAATGAACTATGCCAGCAACTTCTTGCAACACACATCTCATTTATGCATTTTCTCTTCGTGTGTTGAAACTACACTGGAGCTATACAGGGCAGGGGACCTAGTGTTCTCACTGTCAGCCTAGTGATTCGTACAAGGTGAACAATGTTAGCTGGATCCCTCACTGTGGCAAAAACAAACAAAACACTCCACTACTCCTAATCTGGGTTACTGTACTACATTTTATTTTATGCAGATGAGTGTTTGCTTGTATTTATTATTTATGTGTACTATGTTAGTGCCTGGTGCCCATAAAGGCCAAAAGAAGGCATTGGATCCCCTGGAGTCAAAGAAAGCTGCTCTCACAGCTGTGTGTGTGCTGGGAACCAAACCTGGGTCCTCTGCAAGGGCAGCAAAGTGCTCTTAACTTCAGAGCCATCTCTCCAGAAGCTAGATATATATATATATATATATATATATATATATATATATATATATATATATATATATATATATTCTTCTATGAGGTCATTTTATAGATAGGTAAATGTAGTGAATTATTGTATATACCATAATGGTACTAAGAACAGATTTTGACTCTGAAAGATCTCCAAATAAGGGTTAGCAATCTCGTGGTGGAAGAGCTATGGCTTGCCTCCAATCCTTACCATGTGTCACTTTAGAATTCTGTGCCCTCCTTATTCCAATATTTCTTAAAGTGTGGAAGGCCTGCTAGATTCCTGGGTCTCCCCTCAGGTCTATCGGTTATTTGCTGCTTAAGCAATAGTTCAGGTGATTTGAGTATTGACACACTAACCACTTCATTAGACACCTCTCTTTCTTCCTGTCCTTATTCTTTTTTCCTCTCACATCTATTTCTCTCCTGGCTTCTACTTTATGATCGTTTTGTGATCACTTGCGTATTTGCTGTGCATAAGTCTGAGTAGAAAGTGCTGTGTGCTGCTGTTCTTGGGGAGACAGAAACAAATGTCTGATTACCCAGGGCAAAGCTAAGTATCACAAAGGGCCAACTTACTGAATCAATGAATTTCCTGGGGTTACTTACAGAACATGGACTACTCATTTGCAGTCATGCCACAGAAAGTCCACCCCAATATGGGTGACAACTCACCAAAGCTGAAATACTGGAGCTTTTCCCATGGTTTGCTTGCAGCTCCTTAAATGAAAGAGTCTCTCTCTTCCCCAGACTTTACTGCTTTCATAACCTTGGGGAGGGAGAAGTCTTGTGAATCTGGTGTGTTTCAGGGATTTCTGAGATTTATGAGTTGTTTACTTCCTGTCTTGTTTTTTTTTTTGAGACAGGATTTCTCTGTGTACCCCTGGCTGTCCTGAAACTCACTCTGTAGACCAGGCTGACTTCGAACTCAGAGATCTACTTGCCTCTCAGAATGCATGTGCCATCGCTGCCTGGCTGTTTACTTCCTGTCTTAATAAGCCTCCCTTTAGAACTCCTGGAACTATTAACTTTGTAGAGGTCCCACCTGGCAGTGGAAGGTGTTCGCCACAACACTGCTTATAGAAGCATAGTTAGGGCAAACTTACTGATGCTATTGAGATTCATCTCTAGTTCAAATGAGTTAGCAGGTTTTTATCTCACACACACACACACACACACACACACACACACACACACACACACACACACACACACACACGCCTGAGGGGAGAAGCAGGAATCTAGCAGGCCTTCCACACTTTAAGAAATATTGGAATAAGGAGGGCACAGAATTCTAAAGTGACACATGGTAAAGATTAGAGGCAAGTGTGTGTGTGTGTGTGTGTGTGTGTGTGTGTGTAATGTGTAGTGTGTATGTCTATATCCACCACAGTTTCTGCTGCCATGGACCACCCCTCCATCTCCCAGTGCTCCCTTTGTTAACTTTAAAGACTGAGTGCAGCTAAGCGGCTCCTCTAAGATGGCCTCTTCTGCCCACTCCTGTTTTCAAGTTAGAAACAGTCAAGCAATCCAGGATTTTAAAAAGCTTTATTTCAAGACTAGCCCAAATATGTTTACTTACATGCATGTGTGCACCTCGTAGAAAGCCGCTGGTGCTGATCATGACCACAGTGAGAAGCAACTGATGCAATTGCAATATCCATCATGAGTCAGGAAGCAAGCAGTAGACACGAGGCCTCTTCAAAGTTGGATGGAAGGGGAGAGAAGTAGCTGTGGGAGTCAGGTTAGACAGCAGGTGCTGCTCCCTTTTGATATCAGGACTGACGGACAAGAGAAAGCATCACCAAGGGCTTTGGGGATAGATTCCGGGTGCTGCTTAGCAAAGGCAGGGTGGCGACAAAAGTGTTGCTTAAACTCTCCCCGTGCGCTGTCAGGTTAGGACTGTCTCCTCCACAGGCAAGTTGAAAACAGTCATTTCCCACAAAGGTACACCCCAAATAACCCCTGCTGGCTGTGGATCCTGCTGCTTTAAAAGCTTGCCTCTGCTGAATCCATCCTTAATGGCTTATTACTGGCATACTGAACTCTGACCTTAAGTAATGCTTACAGCTTCGTGGCCCTCAGAAAGTCCTATGTATGCGCAGGCCTAAGCCTAAACTGGGAGTTTGTCAGGAAGGTACATGGTGTGATTGAGCCCAGCTGCCTGTACCCCTTTTCTGGTGGACTGAGAAATTTCAGGCAACCTTACCTGCAGGTTCCCCAAATCTGAAGGCTGGGGTGTTGTAGAGATGAAGGTTTTCAAAAGCAAATTTCTCAGGATTCCCTCTTACAGTCTGCACTGCTCATCACCACTTTCCAACACTGGGACCCTCGCAGTTATAAACATTACCTAGCAGGACCACAGTCTGCTTTCTGCGGTTCCAGGAGCTTATAATGTAGCATTCTATGTCTGCTTAGTCATTACCTAATCTGCTTAGTCACTACCTAATCTGCTTAGTCATTACCTAATCTGCACATGGACCAGAGGATGATTTCTCCATTTCCCTGAGCCCGACCTGAGGAAGGCTTTGGCATTCCCATGGGTCTGAAGCATCCAGGTCCTTGATTTAGCTGTGCTCATATTAATGACAGACATCCACTCAGAACTTCATCTGCTCCCCACCTCTGGGAGATGTGAAAATAAAGTCAGGCTAGGACTTGAACCAACTGTGTAGACTTCCCTTAATCTGTTGCAAATTGGGGGGTGGAGGGGAAGGGGAATCACAAAGAAAAAAAATTACCTATAACTATTTTCTAGAAATAGCTATTAAATATTTGGCCTATGTGTGGTTTTAAAAATATTTAAATTAAATATATCATAAATATATTTTATTCTACTGAATATGACTTTAAAAAAAAAAAGTTGTTTTGTTCCTGAGATAGAATCCTATAGCCCAGGCTGGCCTCTAACTCACTCAAGTAGCTGAGAACACACCCACCCATCTTACTCAGCTTCCAGAAAGTGATTCTTAGCTCCCCTTTGCTTTTGGTTCTTGGGATGGAAACCATGACCATGCTAGCCAAATACTCTCCCGCTAAGCTACATCATTGGCTCTGGAATTTGGTTTGTTGCTGTTGATATTGTTTGGTTTTTGCTTTTGGTTTTTGTTCGCTTGTTTGTTTCTGAGACAGGGATTCTCTGTGTAGCCCTAGCTATGTGTAGCCTTGGCTATACTGGAACTCCATCTGTAGACCAGGCTGACCTTGAAGTCAGAGATCTTCCTGCCTCTGCCCCAGGAGTTTTAAAGGCTTGTGCCATCACTAGCAGCTTTTGACCTCAGTTTTCTAAGATGACTATTTAGCAGGGGTGTGAACAAACAATTCTGAGGAGAAAAATCTGCCAGCAGAGGACTTCTCAGGAGAGAAATATAGGAATCCAAAAAGTAGCTGGCTGGAGGTCTGTGCTGGGAAGACAAAGTAGTGAGTTGGTCAGGGTTATCTCAAAAGAGAGAACATTAAATGAAAAAAAAAAAAAGCAGAATTCTACTTGCAGGTTAAGCACATGCAAGACTGGACAACATATTTTTCAGAAAGCATTCAAACAATCAAATCAGGTGTCTTCCCTACCTACTATGGAAGACTTACCTGGGGGGATCACAAGTTCAAGGCCAGCCTAAGCAGCATAGCGAAACACTGTAAAAACTACCATTAAAAAGGGAGAGGGCAGGTGGTTGCGTGGCTCAGTACCAAGCCTGACAACTTGAGTGTGATCCCTAGGACCCACTTGGGAGACGAAAACCAACTGCTTGCTACAAGTTTCCTGTAACCTCCACATGCATGCCATGTTGCATGCAAGCCTTTGCCTGTACACATATACACAAAAACAAGTAAATAGATAGATGGATGGGTAGGTAGATAGATAGATAGATAGATAGATAGATAGATAGACAGACAGACAGACAGACAGGTAGATAAAGTTTTTGTTTTTAAGTAATCAGGGAGCGGGGAGGAGGATAGTTCAGTTACTAAGGTGCTGGCTGCTAAAGTGCTTACCTTGCAAGCTCAGGTACCTGAAATTGACCCCCAGTTAAAAACAAAAAACAAAGAAAAAAGAAAACAAAGTAGGCAGAGTGGCACTGACTTATCAAACCCAGTGCCGCTGAGCTAGGCAGAGGTAGATCCCTAGGGATTGCTGGCCAGCCAGCTTAGCCTACATGGTGAGTTCTAGGCTGTGAGATGCCCTATCTCAAAAAGAAAAGAACAGGAAGGGGCTCCTTAGCTGAGGCTGACCCCTGGCCTCTCATGCATGTGCACATGGGTGAATGTGCATGTACATGCAAAAGAGACAGACAAGTAAGAGCAAAAATGAAAAGAAGCAAGTGATAGAGGCTTTATCTGCAAGGAAGAAGCCTGGATTCCATCCCCATTTAAAAAAGAATAAAACAATAAAAAAAATCAGGAAAATAAACTTCTGGACATAAAACCAAAAGAGGCATTTTAAAAATGGTTATTACAGGGATTTCTTGGGGCTGGTAGTGCTCTATTTATTAAAATGGGTGGTAGACACATGGGTATCATGTTACAATGTTAAAATACATACCTTGCCTTTATATACTCCTTGTTATGCACAATGAGACATAGGCTTATATATGTTAGGACAGTTGTGAAATAAGGCTTCTTCAACCCCTGTATCCTGAGGTTTTGCAGATAGGCTATAATAGTGGTTCTTCCTCAGAAAACGCTCAAATTCACCATTCACAAAACTTAACCTCGTTGCTCTTAAGCAGTTGGCGAGAGTACATCTAACCTTAACATGGTTTCTCTGAGACAGGCAGCATCGCAGGAGCCACTGACTGTGCAGACACAGAAACAGGAGAGGGTAGCAGGGCTAGCCGTGCACTATAGAGCTAGAGAAAGTAGCTGGCAGGGGTAATAGTCAAAGGAGCCCAGCCTGCTTTTCTAGCTCCTGGGGCCATTTCCTCCAGGCCAGGATGCTGAAGAAGAAAAGCAGAGCCAAGTATCTCCTGGGTCTCAAGTTGTTTAAGTTATGGGGTGAGACTGCCCACTGCCATTTCTGCTTTCCCCAAACCACAAGATCTAAGTGCATTGGTCTTTGGGAAAATGGATACAGAAGGAGGTAGCTTTAACCAATGACTCAAACAACTTAAGACCAAAGAGACTGTTTTAAACCTCTACAGGTTCCAATAATAATTTTGAACTGGGTTTTTTTTTTCTGCAGTCTCTGGGAAAATGCTATATGCAAATTACTCATATACAAGTGGACCCAAAACATTTGTTTGTCCACAGATATGTATCAACCTCTTTAAACTTGACTAATCATCCATTCTTTTAAGTGTGCAGCAATGTAAAATGGATGAGCTAAAAGTCTCAATTAGTTATTTTATAATGGATGTCAGTCTGTCGTTATCCCATCCACAACACACCATGGTATAAAGAGGGGACATGCACACAGCTCTGTCTTTCAACTGTGCTCATGACACAGTTCTAGCAACCTCTCCGCATAGCGCTTCTACGGAGGTTCAGGGTGGGGCAGCTAGGTAAAGAACACTGAGGAGGGGACTGTGGCTCTCTGTGGTTTCACAATAAACTTATCCAAAATGGCAGCTCAGAATGCACACACTGCATATCTGCAGTGTGTTCCGAGGGCTTCACAGTCTAGAAAAAGACCAATCCAAAGATTTGCCTCTAAAGATTAACACGTTTATAAGCTAAAGAGAGGACCTAGCATACTTGGGTAGATTTGGAAAGAAAGTATAAAGTACTTTTAGCTTAAATTTCAACAGATGCTTGTGAAACATTTCAGAAATAGAAAAGGACAGATAATAGAAAGTAAGTTTCTCTCCCAACCCCATTCCCTTCCTCTCAGTTTCCTACCAGGAGGCAAACCCTTCAGCTAGCTTCATGTACATGAAGTATATTGAAGTTAACATATACATGAGTGTTTATCTTTCCAATGTAAATAATAGTACTGCATATTGTTTTTGTTCTTTGTGAATATGTAAGATGGGGTTTCTTCATACACTCCAAGGTAGCCTTAAACTCTTCATTAAAAAACAGGGCTGGAGAGATGGCTCAGCGGTTAAGAGTACTGAGTGCTCTTCCGAAGGTCCTCAGTTCAAATCCCAGCAACCACATGGTGGCTCACAACCATCCAGAATAAGATCTGATGCCCTCTTTTGGAGTGTCTGAGGACAGCTACAGTGTACTTAGATATAATAAATCAATCTTTAGGTCGGAGCCAGCGGGGGCGACCAGAGCGAGCAACCTTCATTCCCTGCAATCACATGGTGGCTCACAAGCATCAGTACAGCTATGTATATGTACTCATATACATAAAATAAATAAATCTTTTTTTAAAAAAAGAAAAAAAAACAAAAAACAAAATGACAACAACAAACAATGCTGGGGGTGGTGGTGGTGCTTTAGCCCCAGCATTTGTAAGAGCTGAGGCCAGCCTGGGCTACAGAGCAAATTACAGGATAGCCAAAGCTACACAGAGAAAACCTGTCTTAAAAAAAATCAAACCAACCAACCAAACACAAACATCCAACAAATCTCCTCTCTTTCTCTCTCTCTCTTTCTTTCTTTCTTTCTTTCTTTCTTTCTTTCTTTCTTTCTTTCTTTCTTTCTTCCTTTCTTTCTTTCTCTTTCTCTTTCTTTCTCTTTCTCTCTCTCTCTCCCTCCCTCTCTCTCTCTTTCTCTCTCTCCCTCTCTCCCTCTCTCTCTTTCTCTCTTTCTCTCCCCCCTTCTCCTTCTCTCCCTCTCTCTTCCTCTCTCTCTCTCTTTCCCCCCAGAGTTTAATGTGTTGACCAAGCTAGACTGGAATCACTGGGCTCTAGTGTTCCTCTTGCCTCTGCCTCTGGATTACCTGAAACCACAGATGTGTCTGCATCAAGCAGTTTTTGTACTTTTCTTACTGCTGTATTTTGGAGTCACTTCCATGTCAGTACTAAAGGAGTGGTTTTACTCTTCAGGCCTACAAAACAAATCCTAATTTGGATGTGCCGTGGTATAGAACATTTGTATTGCTTCTAGTCGGTTCCTAGGGTAAGCATTGCAACAGATATGATTTCACATGTGCTCTGCTTAGGAAATCTGTAGTGGAATTGCTGCTCCGTGAATATGTACTTTTTAAAAAACTTAATTTTTTTTTCATGTGTATGCGTTTGTGTGTGTGTGTGTGTGTGTGTGTGTGTGTGTGTGTTCACTGCATGCATGCCCAGTACCTGGGGAAACCAGAAGAGAGTATCAGGTTGAACTGGAGTTATAGATGGTTGTGGGCCGCCATGTAGGGTGCTGAAAACTGAACTAGGGTCCTCTGCAAGAGCAACCAGTGCTCTTAACTGTCCCTCCATATGCACATTCTAAAATGTGATAGATATTACCAGATTGTCCCTAACAAGGTCATGTCATTAAAAGGTTGTTTTATAATGCATGTAACAGTTGTTGTGGTGGTCTTTTTAAAGTCCTTAAATGGTACTGTCCACAGTGAAACTGCTCCATAGCTGCAAGACTTTCATAGCCTATGTGTTAGCAAGAACGGCTCATTGTACACTTTTCTGCTTGTGTTTTGAGGTCACAGATCTACCTTTGTACGGATTAAGCTGTGGTTTGCTAGGCTTTTTAAAAATAAATCCATAACTAGGTATGTTTATCCAGCCCTCTTTCTTAAATCTAAAGGGCCATCTACTCTGGAATTCCTGCTGTTGAGAAAGTGAAACTGAGTAGAAGCCAAGTCAATGGTCAGGCTTCCTCTTTAGATTGATGGGGGAAACAGCAGAATTATGAGAAATAAATTACAGCCTTAAAAATTCGGTCCCAGTTACTGCAAACTTCAATGTGACTAGGTAAGAATTAGTTATAACCACGTATAATTACATGAATAATGAACATATAAAAGTATAAAATCAGTATCTAAAAGCCACAATTAAAAATAAAAGTAAAATCTTTCCGTTTGTTTGAAATATATAACAGTGTCCCTTCTTCCAAATATATGTTACATTTAGAACTGTTAGATTTTAGCAGATTCAGAAAACCACCTAGAAACATCTTTCCCCAAAATTCAGCCAGTTTAGTGCTTGCTTGGCTTGATTAAATTCTTAGAGAATATTTCATGAACTTGCAAGAGACCGATCAAATTCACTAGAAATGTTTTGAACGTATGCAAAAATAAAGTCGCGAAAGTTTAAAGCTTTAGAAGATTAGGGATTCCCTGCGCCAGAGAAACCATTAGACCTGCAGCGTTTCTACTTGGAACTAGAAGAACGGGTAGCATAGGATTCCTAGCTGCTGAAGGTTGGAATCTTTGGTTCTTGATGAGAATTTTCATGCACGATGAGGAAGCCAAAAGGTTTGCGGTCGGAGGAGTGGCTATAAATAGAAGGTGATGTGTTCTAATGCCAGGAGGATGCGTCACAGGGTCCCTCCTGCAGCTCAAGAGCCCAGGGAAGTCACGGAGTAGCAAGCTCTGCTCCTCTCAAGCGGGCAAGGGGCTCCAGCTGAAGGGGGGGTGGTGGACAGGAGGGGTGCGGCTACAGGGGACGTGGGCAGGAGAGGTGAGAGCTTCAGGGGGCGCTGGCTATAGAGGACCTGGGCCGGGATTGGGGCGGGGGGTGGGGGGGAGCGGGCTGCAGAAGTCGTCGGTAGGAGGAGCGCGGGCTGCAGGGGTCGTGGGTAGGAGGGACGTGGGCTGCAGGGGGCGTAGTCAGAAGTAGGGCGGGCTACAGGGGGTGTGGGCAGAAGGGAGGGCGGGTTGCAGGGGGCGTGGGCAGGCGGGGCTCGAGCTGCAGAGCTAGAGTGTCTGAAAGGGCACAGCAAAAGGGGCACGGACCACGCACGCAGAGCCTCTTCAGACTCACAAGCGAAGCACAGGCAGCCCCCACGCGATCCTACTCAGCGGGGCAAAGAAGGAAGAACAATAACCCAAAGGTCTGGAGCCGCAAAGGACACGAACGTCTGGGTTCCTCGCGAGTCTAAGTCTCTACCGAGCAATTGAGATCTGTGAAACGTACAATCTCTCTGCTCTGGTCGGAAGAATTCCCTCTAGCCTCGACAGAATACATGCCACAGTGCATTACACGGTCTGTGTGTGTTTGTAGCGTGGCTGTTGGAATTTCCACTGGAATTTTTGAAAATGGCCTCTTCTGGGATTCCCCCACCCAGGCACCTCTCTTCACTCTGCCTATTCCTGAAACTTAGTCTCTCTTCCTGCCCCCATTCTGTCTTTGTCTGTCTTAGTTTCTCTCTCTCTCTCTCTCTCTCTCTCTCTCTCTCACACACACACACACACACACACACACACACCATGGCACACCATCTCTTTCTCCCCTCCTCCCTCCACCCTGTGGTTCTTCCTCCATTCTCACTGATAACTTTGGGGTCCCCTTGCCTGTTTCCACGTATTGGTTTTATTTTTATCTCTTCACTTATCCAATTCCTTATATTTTTCTATTACAGCTAAGCACATCTGCATTGCCTTTTCTTTCTTCTGTCCTAAGTCCTGAAGAACTCAAGGACTTCTGGAAACAACCAAAGATTTTTATAGCATTTTGCCCCTGTAAAGGATGCTGAATTCCATTTGCAAGGGTTATTCTCAGATCCAGTCAGCTGGACTGTCTGGTGTATTTGCCTACAATAAAAAAGCGAATGTGCAAGAAAAGCCAGGGATAGGGGCACTTTTTTTTTGGTCTGGTTGGTTTGGTTTGGTTTTTTCAAGACTCTAATGAACTCAGAGTTCTGCCTGCCTCTGCTCCTCAGTGTTGCACCACCTGGCTTGGGGGCGGGGTAGGGGAGCATATCTTTATGTTAAGATTTTAATATCTTTATTTGTTTTAAAACAAAACAAAATTTTTCTTGGTTTTTAATTTTTTCATTACATTTTAATCTTTTTTTTTTTCTTTCTCATGCTCCCCCTGGAATTGAGAACCGAAGCCGGGTCATTGTGCTTTTCTAGGCAAGTACTCGCTAACACTAAGCTAAATTCTGACCCTGTTTATTTGTGTGCATACACGTGTATGTGGGGATTCATCTGTGTGAGTGTGGACACACACATGCCAGAGAACAACGTCTGTGTCAGTCTCTACCTTCCGCCTTGTTTGAAATAGGGGCTCTTTGGTGTTCATGCCTGCATATACCAGGTTATCCCTGCATCAGCCAAGTTTCTGGGGGGGCTTATCGTAGGATAAGTCTGTGATTAAAGACCTCTGATAGCTTGCCTGGGTTTATATAGTTTCTGAGGTTTTTTATAGTTAAACTCAGGTCTGCATGTCTGTGAGACCTGGGACGTTGTTTTAGATTCGATTCGTCCATTTTATTTTATGTGTGAATGTTTTGCCTGTGTGTATATATGTGTGCCAATTTGTGCTCAGTGCCCTCAGATGTCAGAAGAGGTCATTGGATCCCCTGAAACTAAAGTTATCAATTGCTGTGACTCACCCTGTGCATTTTGGGAATTCAACCCAGGTCCACTACAAAATCGACAAATGCTCTGAACCACTGAGCCACCTCCCCAGGCCCTAGAGCTTTTCTTTTCTCTTCTCTTCTTTTTTTTTTTAATTTTATTTTTGTTTTGTTTTTGTTTTTGTTTTTGTTTTTTTTTTTTTTTTGGAGACAGGGTTTCTCTGTGTAGCCCTGGCTGTCCTGAAACTCACTTTGTAGACCAGGCTGGCCTCGAACTCAGAAATCTGCCTGCCTCCGCCTCCCGAGTTCTGGGATTAAAGGCATGTGACACCACTGCCTGGCCTAAGAGCAAATTTTTGATCATATCAGGTTTAAAGTTAGGACACAGGCTTCTTTCATCTTTGATACACTTGTTTCCATCTGTGAGAATAACTGGCTTCTTTGTAGCATGGCCTAAACCACAAAGTGTATACCTCCTTATAACTACACATCAGAGATGTCTCCTGGGAACTGGAGAGCACTTGTTTCTCTAGCAGAGGACCCAGGTTCACTTCTTAACAGCCACATGGTAGTTCATAACCAGTTATAACTCTAGTTCCAGGAGACCCAATGCTCTTTTCTAACTTCTATGAGGACCAGGCTTGCATGTATAGGCAAAACACTGAGACATAAAATAATTTTTTAAAAGTCTAAAAATAATTAAGAGAAGAGAATTTGCTGGGCAGCAGTAGTCGGCACTTTCAGTCCCAGCACTTGGGAGGCAGAGGCAGGTGGATCTCTGAGTTTGAAGCCAGTCTGACCTACAGAATGACTTCCAGGACAGCCAGGACTACACAGGGAAATCCTGTCTCAAAAAACAAAACAAAAATAACAACCAAAAGCCCCTGGACTAAGACTGGAACTCAGGCCATTGAATGGTTCAATCACTAAATCTGAGGGACAACAGGCTTTGACAAGTTTTCCTGTGATCTTAACACATGCACCATGGTACATGAACACACTCCAACACATACAAACAGATGTGTTAGTATAAGAAGATATTTTAAAGAAATTCAAATAGGCAATGAATAGTTAAAATTTTAGCAGCCAGGTGGGGTTCTATACCCCTGTAATCTCAGCACTTGGGAGGATAGGGCAGAAAGATCAGGGGTTCAAGGTCATCTGTGTTATGTGAGAAACAACTCAAGAATAGAACTTTAACAAAAAGCAGGCCTTTATTTAGAGGTAAAAAGGAATTCAAGTGTGCAGCCAGGATAATTAGGGGAGAGTTGAGCATTTCCAGGAAGCAGTTCCCTATGTTAGGGTTGATCCAGGGTGTGGCACTGGGCAGAGAGAGTGCACACATTTCTTTGTAGGTGATAGATACAGTGGTGCAGCAATGGTGGAAAAGGAGAGGTGGCCAGAGCAGCATGTGGAGAGGAGTGGTCTTCTTGGGAGGTGAGAGGCAGGAACTGGCAGGTGTTTGGGGGGGAACCAACTGAGGATGGAGCCCCTCTCTCCTACCTCCTCTTCACCTGGTTCCTAAGCTGTCAAACTTCTGCTCCCTCAGCCTAGACGGAAGGGGCATTAATAACAAGCTGTGGGTCATGCTTATTCCTACAATCCAACCTCCTACCCTTCAGAAAACTGAAACAATTTGGAACCCCAACGGTCAGATTCCCAGACACTGTAGTTGGGACTCGAAGAGTATAATGATCATTTTCTGAATTTTACTGTACACTAGTCATTTTGTTATGAGCATTAACATATCCATTTAATCTTCTTAAGACTGAGGAACCCAGGTTCAAAGTCACAACTAAAAGCGACTTTGTCCAAGCTCTACCACAGAGCTATACTCCAGCCCTTGATCTAGTTTCCAGAACACAAGGCCAGCAAGTGATACAGCAGGACCCAAACCTTATTCAAGCTTTCTCTCTTTAGTTGGTGCTGGGGACCAAGTCAGGGGATTCACACATGATGCTCGAGTGCTCTAACACTGACCACACAATCTGGCCTGTTTTGTTTGTTTTTGGTTTGGTTTGGTTTTTTTGAGACAGGGTTTCTCTGTGTATCCCTGGCTGTCCTGGAACTCATCTATAGACCAGGCTGGCCTCAAACTCAGAGATTTGCCTGTCTCTGCCTCCCGAGTGCTGGGATTAAAGGCATTCACCTGCAACTAGAACTTCTGGTTATTTTTTATTGAGTTCTTTTTCCTACCATCCTTCTAACTTCCCAACTCTAAGTAGGAGAGGAAGAAGGGTGGGAAAGGGGGCATCCATCTTGTTACAACTTCCTGCTCATTAGGAGTATTGAGTGCCTTGAGGCAAGTCCAGGTTTTGTGGTCTAGCCAATCAACATCTATATATCCTCTCGAGAGTCACCAGAATGAAAGACATTAAACTATCTTCAGCTGGCAAAATCATGCTTCTGCCAGAGCACAAGACAAATCATAGTCAGCTGCTGTGGACAATCTGAAGCAGCCCCATATCCCACACCTGGGTAAAAACACCAAAATTCTCATTACGTCACCACCGGCCTCTCAATCCAGAGTCTTTTAAAGAGAATCTGTCTGCTTGAGATAACAAGGTATTCTGCAGAGAACCTATACCCCTGTGATTGGCTTTGAGTCTCAAAGCAGCTTTGCCTTCATGGGGTGCCATAGTTGGCCCTTTACAACAGCAAGAGGCCAGATGGGCTATCCTGGCTCTCAGCCCAGGCAACAACAGCCTTCAGCAGTAGGGAAGGCCTAGGTTCCTCCATGGCAGCAGGGAAAGACCAGGGAAGGAGACAGTAGAGTGACAATAAAGGGTCCTCGATCAGAGACAAGGGCAAAAGGCTAAAGGAGAGATGGGACAGTCCTTAGGTCCTCTAGCATCAGAGGAGTCCCAGACCCTATGACCTGGAATGGAAGTCTGGGTTGAGCTGCACAGTTCCACAATAACAATTTGGGAACAGCTACCCTGATTCAAGCCCTGTGTCTGATTTTCAGCAATCTTGTAAAGTTCTGTGTGCCTCTGTAAGATGGGGATAATAGTGGTAATGTTGATAACCCCTCCTGGAGATGTTTTGAGGGCACAGAGCACCTGGAGCTGATATGTAAGGGCTCTTTCAGGATAGGATGCCACTGTGGTGAACATAGAGATGCCCACTTCAAGTATATATTTCCCAACAAGAAAAAAAGCTAAACACTGACAACCAGAAGCCTGGGGAAGAAGTTCTGCAAAGGCTAGGTAGAAACCGCAGCCAAGCATGTGACCACCAATTCCTCCTGACCCCACTCCTCACTACCCCTGCCTTTGCTGCGGCTGAAAAACTTGAAAGCAAAGCAGGAAGGTACACATTTAATCCCAGCAGAGGCCAGCAGCTCATCTCTGAGTTTGAAGCCAGCCTGGTCTACAGAGCAAGTTTCTGTTCAGCCAGGACCACAGAGTGAGACACTGTCTCAAATAAAACAAAGAACCTGAAATGAATATTCCATGGGATGAAGAGAGCAGTGGATATGGTGGTGAGCCAAGGATGGGCCAAGAATAAAGCCAAGATGTAGGTGGCTTTAAATAAGCGACTTCACTTCTTTGAGCTTAAATTTCCACACACATCTGTAAAACAAACCAGAGGGCATTTTTTTTTTGAGGGTGGGATCGGTTCATGTCTCCCTCCTCTTCTGAAAACACTTTCTCTCAGTACTCCCAATTCTTTTCCTACTTGGCTATATCTTTCTGTATCTTTTTGGTCACCGTGGACCAATCCTCAAGTTGGAATCTCACTTAAACAAAAATTTCCTTGAAATGGATCTTTGAATTAACTGTATAGGCCAGGCTGGCAAAACTTAAAGCACTCTTCTCTCGCTCCCAAGTGCTAAGCCTGCATGCCTGGCTGGACAATTGCTTAATGTCACATTTTGTCAGTTATGTTGTGGCTTTTTATAGTAAAATAATTTTTTACTTTGACTTTTTTGTTTTGTTGTTTTGAAACAGGGTCTAGACCACTATGTACCTCTGGCAGCCCTGGAACTATGTAGACCAGGCTGGCCTCAAACTGTCAGAGATCTGTCTGCCTCTGCCTCCATAGAGCTGGGAATAATGGTGTGTGTCACTATGTCTGGCTAGACTTAAGTATTTACGGATTCCAATATATAAAAATGTGCATGTTTGCCTATTATGAAATATTAGGGATGTCTAATAGTAATGAACTTTTTTTACTTTCATTTCGCTTGTTTTGTTTTTGTTATTTTTTTGAGGCAGGCTCTCATTATGTAGCCCTGGCTGTCCTGTAACTCACTAACTAGACCAGGCTGTCCTCTAACAGATTTACCTGCCTCTGCCTCATGAGTGCTGGGATTAAAGGCGTGCACCACTATGTCCAGCACATTTTTCTATTTTTAACAGTCTCTGTACAACATGAAGTTTACCATGCACATGCCCATATTTACATCTGAAATTATATTTCAAATTTTTAAAAAATTATTTGTGTATGTGTCTGTCTGTATATGAACTCGAATGTGACTGTTGGTGGCCCTGGAGGCAAGAAGAGGGTGTTGGATCCCCTGGAGCTGAAGTTATGGCTGTGGAGGTTGAGAGCCACCCAAGCTGAGCGTCGGGAACCAGTAAAGGCTCTCTGTAGGGTCATGGGTCAGGAAGCCACTCCGCTGCTCAGTGAGGCAGGACACGGGAGGTTTGACTGCCCTTACCCTATGCGGTGTTGGGCTATAGGGAAGTTCCAGGACACTGCTCGGGGTGGGAAAGGGCAGTCTGAGGTTTGGGACAGCCAGAGCTGGCTTGGGGGTCCCCGGGCCTACTAAGAGGCCAGGGTTCTTGGACACCCAGGCACCACTAGAAGTCACAGAAGAGCTGAGAATAGAATCTGGGCTTGTGGGCTGGATCTGGGCCAGGGCCAGGGGAGAAGAGGGGCACCTGCTGGTTTTGCATGGGGAGAGCCCTTGGCTTGACAGTGGTGGGCTTGGGCTTGGCTTGGTGGCAGTTGTGGCTGGGAGCACAGAGAGGAGCACATCCAAGTGCTGGGACCAAAGGTGACACCATTATGCTCAGCTATAATAGCCACGTCTCTTGGGGAATGGGCTTCCTGTTATAAAATTACAGGGAATGAAAAGAGGCAGGAGGAGGATGCAGTGTGCATTGGTTTGGCAGTCAGAGCACGTGTGTGAGGTCAGAGGGTAACTTTTGGGAGTTGACTCTTTCTATCCACTATTTTATTTCCCAGGATCAAACTCAGGCTTACCCGAAAGTGCCTACCTTTAACTGCCATCTTGATTTCAATAATAGTCATTGTTCCAGAGGCCTGAGGCTGAGCTAGATGTGAAAGCAGGCTACATGGTGAGCCCCTGTCTTAAAGCTAAAACAACACCTTGTTTGTGTGAACTGACGAGTGTCTGATTCCCTGGCCTTCTCTGGAGTCCACAGGCCCCTCATGATCAACCTCATCCTACTCAAAAGCTGGATTCAGGAATCTAGACCCACCTTACTTTCGTCCCACTTGACCCTTGCCAAATCCTTCCTGCCAGGGAGCTCCTCACCAAAGGCTGACTCAGTCAGCAACGTGATTTGTGGGTTGGCCTATCTAGAATATACCTGTGTGTGTGTGTGTGTGTGTGTGTGTGAAGCACGTGTTCTATTACTAAGCTACTCCCTTTCCCCGTCGTCTGCATTGTCTCTTGTCTTTCTCCATTTTGAACTTCTGTTTGGGGACCTCCTTGCTCTGCCCTCGTGGTCATCACTTCCCGGCCACAGGATGGCTGCACTCAGTTGACTGTTTCTTAGGTCTTGGTACCACCTCCTTATGAATAGAAAGAAGGTGGGTTTCTGTCTTAGGGTTTTCATTGCTGTGAAGAGACACCATGACCAAGGCAACATCATAAAGGACATTTAATTAGGACTGGCTTACAGGTTCAGCGGTTCAGTCCATCAAGGCAGGAACATGGAGGCATCCAGGCAAGCATGGTGCAGGCAGAGCTAAGAGTTCTACATCTTCATCCGAAGGCTGCTAGCAGAATACTGGCTTCCAGGCAGCTATAGCCCATGCCCACAGTAACACACCTACTCCAACAGGACCACACCTCCTAATAGTGCCACCCCCTGGGCTAAGTATTACAAACCATGACAGTTTCCTAGGAGATAGCAAGGGTAGGTCAGTACAAGGAGCACTTGCAGGCCCTTGGCTGATCTTGGTTTTTATCTTCTCTCTCTGACAATCATTGGCCAGGCATGATGGTGATAACCTGTAATCCCAGCACAGGAGAGGTAAATGTAGGAAAGATTGCTGAAAGTTCAAAGCCAGTCTAGTCCACATAGTGAATTTGAGGCCAGTAAGGGCAACATAGCAAAATCTGCCTTTGGACTTGGACTAGACCTACATCACCAATATTCTTGTGACTCTGGCTTACAGATGGCAGACTAGGACTTCTCCACCTTCTTGTGAGCCAGTCCTACGGAATACATCTTGATGTCTAGCTCCCACTCCTTCTCTGAGAAATTGTGACCAGTGCAGGTCCAGACCTCTCTGTTTGCCAGTATCATGCTCTGATAAAACTGTAATGTAAAAAGAAAGAAAGAAAGAAAGAGAGAGAGAGAGAGAGAGAGAGAGAGAGAGAGAGAGAGAAAGAAAGAAAGAAAGAAAGAAAGAAAGAAAGAAAGAAAGAAAGAAAGAAAGAAAAGCCAGGGGGAGGTGGCACACGCCTTTAATCCCAGTACTTGGGAGACAGAGGCAAAAGGATTTCTGAGTTCGAGGACAGCCTGGTCTACAAAGTGAGTTCCAGGACAGCCGGAACTATACAGAGAAACCCTGTCTCGAAAAAAACAAACAAACAAACAAAAAACCCCCCCAAAAACCCAACAACAACAAAACCTGCAATGTTCCCAACACAAGAGCTGAAGTAAACTGACTAAACAAATAAATCATCAGAGAATTCAATCGTAAGTTTAGAAGGTGCTAACTAAAGGAAAGAAAATAAAGGTCTAGAAAGGGGGACAAAGTGGTTGGAGAGATGGCTCAGTGATTAAGAGCACTGACCGCTCTTCCAAAGGTTCTGAGTTCAAATCCCAGCAACCACATGATGGCTCACAACCATCTGTAATGAGATCTAATGCCCTCTTCTGGGGTGTCTGAAGACAGCTACAGTGTACTTACATATAATAAATAAATAAATCTTTGGGCCAGAGCAAGCAGGGCTGGAGTGAGCGAGGCCAGGGAGAGTGGGGCCAGAGAGACAGGAAAAATGTGTCTGAAGAGAGCTGCAGTGTACTTAACATATAATAAATAAATAAATCATTAAAAGAGAAAAAAAAAAGAAACAAAGGGGGGGGGCAAAGGTGTGCAGCTTCTGGGGTGGAGGTGCTGACAAGAAGGCCCCGGGCCCCAAAAGCCAGAACCTTCGGGCATGCTTTATGCAAAGACACAGCAGAATCATGGAATCCAAGAAAGAGTGAAAGCCAGGTGAGGGCCAATGAAGTGGCCACACAGTGTAGAGGAGATGAAGCCGCGCATGGGGAAACTTGGTTTGGACAATCAATCACCTGGATCGTTGGCACCCGTTCTAGAAGTACCTGCCTTCCTTCCCAGTGAGAGAGAGAAGCCTGGGTTTAGTTGGCAGTTAGGACAAAATTTAGATATATTGTTGTAGTTGATGGGAAAAGACAAATCACCAGAGAAACTTAAAAATCTGTGTAATCTTCCACTTGAAACCTTTCCATGGCTTCTTTATTTCTGGTGAAGCCACAGCCCCTATGGCTCCTCCCTCTCAGTTTCCCAACATCCTCTCCCGCCTCAGCTGGTCACAGCCCCTTGCACACTGGTCCTGGCCTCTCTGCACTGCTGTAGACGTGCTCTCCCCTACCCCATCCCTGCACGCCCTCAGGGTGTCCTTGATTGTCATCTCTGCAGACATTCTTCAGGGGACCATGTATAAAAGGTCCCCGAATTCCAATTATTTTTCCTTCTCTCCCCTTCACCCATCACTGTCTGGCATAAAAAACATTGCAGTTATTTTCTCTCTGCCCCTTGGGGCATCAGCTCTCTGGGGACAGAATTTTTTAGTCTTTTTTTTTTTTTTTTTTTTTTTGTCATTGCTCTGTCTTGAACCCAGAACTGGTCTACTGTGAGCAAATGCTCAAAAAACAGTTGTTGGCTGGCTGACAGACTTTTATGACTATTCTCTGAATAAGACCATGAATCCCTTGGACAATTAGATTCCTCCATGACCTGCCTATAAAGGACCTAGAAAGTGGCAGGTATGTGGCCAATGACCAAGTACACTGAGGGGAGAAGATGGCTTTCTGGTTTTTGTTGTTGATGCTGTTGTTGTTATAGTCTGGTTAGGTGACTGGCTGGTACTCTGTGGAAAATGGCCTTAATTAAGCAAGGACTGCTGCTTTTAGGTAGCTGAACAGGCAAAGAGTAAAGACAGCTGGGCTGCTAATTGTTGAGGTTTGGTTTGTTGCTATAATGTTTAATACTGGACCCAAGATCTGGCTACCCCCTCCTCCACGAGGAAATTCTCATGTACACCAAGTGATGCTGTGTAACCTTGCCCCCAAGTTATCCTTGACTGGTCAATAAAGATGCCTATAGCCTATGGCTGGACAGAAGAGAGTAGGTGGGGCTTCAGCTCCCAGGGTCTGAGTCAGAGACCAGAAAAGAGAAGAAGAGGGAGGAGAGAGGACGGTGCCATGGGGCAGTAGATCGTGAGTGCATGGCCATGAGGACCGGCCTGGTGGAGTAGGAGCGGCCCACGCAGAACATGGCAGGTTATATCTCTGGGTTATTGACAGGGAAGTAGACAAAATAGCATAGAAAGTTGGTATCAGCACAGCTCTAGTGCTGTTAAAGCTTATTATAAAATAAAGGTTTTGTGTCTTTTATTTGGGAACTAAATTGGGGGTAGAAAATCCCAATTAGTTTTTACTAGAACAGGAGATGCACAGTGAAGTCTCAGCACTCAGGAGGCCAGGGGTCTCAGGTTCAAGGCTAACTGGAGTATATAATGAGGCATGGTCTCAAAAAAAATTAATATAGCTAAATGGCACAACACTTGCCTTGCATACATAAGCACAGACTCTGGTTCGATCCAGCCCAAGAGAAGGACTGCAGGGAAACAGGTAGGTAGGCACTTGTGAGGTCAAGATCACTCTAGATTCTTCCTGAGAGAGGTTTATTAACCCTCCCATGCAGGCTTATTGGAAGGAACAGGCAAAGTGCCTGTGGTCACCCTGGCATGGAATGTGCTTGTTAAATGGAGACTATTGGCTGCCCAGCCTCTGCCTGGCCACTACACCTTGCTGACAATGATTACCCAGCCCAGTAGAAAGCCCAAAGCCTCACCTGGTACAGGCTGTGAGGTCACAGGTTCTTAAAACAGGTAAGGCTGTTGTGCCAAGACGCACTCAGGCATTTCCCACAGTTCATTTCCAACTTTGTCCAGAAGCATCAATGACTTTAAACATTAAACACTGGAAGAATGCATGTGTCATACTTCAAAACTGATTAGGCACATGTGTAAAAATCAGTGTCACCACAGTTAGACAGGAGGGGTGCCATAGACCAGACAGGTGTCACGTCTTTTCTGGCAGTGTGTTATTAGACGCGTTCTCACGACCGGCCAGGAAGAACACCACAGACCAGAATCTTCTGCGGCAAAGCTTTATTGCTTACATCTTCAGGAGCCAGAGTGCAAGAAGCAAGAGAGAGCGAGAAGCAAGAGAGCAAGAAGCAAGAGAGAGAGAAGCAAGAGAGAGAGAAAACGAAACCCCGTCCCTTTTTAAGGAGAATTCTCCTTCGCCTCGGACGTGTCACTCCTTGATTGGCTGCAGCCCATCGGCCGAGTTGACGTCACGGGGAAGGCAGAGCACAAGTAGTCATAAGATACCCTTGGCACATGCGCAGATTATTTGTTTACCACTTAGAACACAGCTGTCAGCGCCATCTTGTAACGGTGAATGTGGGCGCGGCTCCCAACATCTCCCCCTATCCTTTTAATAAGAGCAAATAGGCCACCCATATTAATGAGAGTGGAGATAGAGGTCAAATCCCCAGTGTGTAGGTAAAGGAGCCATGTACAGGATTAGCTCTTAGGCTCACAGGCTTTTACCCAGAGCAACCCTGACCTGCTCCCGTGTCGTTTTGCCTGGGGGAAGGGAACTAGGACACTGAACCTTCATGAAAGATGACATGTCTCCCTAGAATAGGCTCATATATGCCGCAGAGCCTTTTCATTGCAGTGCTTAGCCGTGCAACTCTCTCGGGCTGCTGAAGCACACTCACTCTATCCCGTGCAATGAGTCTAGCCTCGTGGGATATAAGAGCTGAGTGGCCAGCGACCTATTGCCTAAGCATAGATAACCATATATCAGGGGGAGCACCATGTTCTAGAGCTGCAAGCGCCTGGGCAATAACCACCTTGTCTCTCCTAGTTTAGGCCTTAAGCTTACAGACCAATCAAAGAAGCAACACTAATCTACAGCAAAGTGTATCTCCAAATAATATTAATCCCACCCATTTTTTAAAGAAAGAAAATGCTGAGGAGATCCAATTGGGTAATCCTTTGGTCAGCGACAGGTCCAAGCGCGTGGAGTTGACCTGAAGTCTCAATTCCCGAAGGATCTGTTCAAATTCAGCCATCCAATTCTGTAACATATACTGAAAAAGACTTTTTGACAAATTAGCTGTCCTAGTAAATTTAACATACTGAATGGAAATAACACACAATCCCGGAAACTTTTGTTCACATCCCAGCTGAGTTATTTGTCATAATACATCTAGTTGTATCTGGACAAGATCTATGAGTTGATTAACCAGCATGAGACCTCCCTGCATAAAGTTGACACATAGTAGGACTATTGGACATTCCCTGTGGTAAGACCTTCCATTGATACCTCTTATCAGGTTCCATGTGATTAATAGAGGGGATGGTAAAGGCAAATCTGGGCCTATCTCTTGGACACAAAGGTATAGAAAAGAAACAATCTTTAATATCTATAATAATTAAATTCCAGCCACGTGGTAAGGCGGAAAGTACAGGGAGACCCCTCTGTACTGGGCCAAATAAGTTCATTTGCTCATTAATGGCTCTGAGGTCATGGAGCAGTCTCCACTTTCCTGACTTTTTCTTAATTACAAAAATTGGAGTATTCCAAGGTGAGGTAGAGGGTTCAATATGGCCTAATTTTAATTGTTCCTCTACCAGTTGAATCACAGCTTCTAGTTTTTCAGAGGATAGGTGCCATTGAGGAACCCACACTGGGTCCCCTGTTTTCCATGGTATGGGTCGTGCTGCCCCAATGGCCGCTATGGAAAACCCAGACCCTGTCTGTCTTGGTTTCCATTAGGTGAGATGGGCTCTATCCTTCCCTGTTCTTGATGTCCTAACCCTTTTCCTTCTTTATAACCCATCTTTGCCATGATATTTTTTGCTTTAGCTGAATACCCTCCTGATGGGGCGTTTTCATTGGACAAAATAAGGCCCAAATGCTGCATAATATCCCTTCCCCAGAGGTTAACCGGGAGTGGGAGCACATAAGGTATGAATTTCCCTTGCTGTCCTTCAGAGGATTCCCACGTCAAGGCAACGGAGCTTATAGTGGGACATGATTGATATCCTAGGCCCTGTAATGAATGAGATGACTCTGTGGTGGGCCATGCTTTGGGCCACCAATGTGTAGAGATTATACTTTTATCTGCTCCGGTATCAAGGATGCCTTTAAACTCTTTTCCGTTGATCTTAAGGCGGAGCTTAGGTCTATCATTTAAAGATACAACCAAATAGGCAGAATCATTTCCTGAGGAGCCCATTTTCTTTATCTCAGGTCCTGCAAATTTTTCCCTGGTATTATCAGGGAGGAGCAGCAGCTGAGCTATCCTATCTCCTTTACTAATAGAAAAAACGCCTTTAGGGCTTGAGCACAGGACCTGTATTTCAGGGGAATGTTGACAATCCATAACTCCAGGGTGGACTACTAAGCCCTGCAAGGTGAGTGAACCCCGGCCGAGAATAAGGCCCATGGTTCCCGGGGGCAAGGATGGTATAGGCTCCACTGGCACCGGCTGAATACTCATTTGAGGCATTAATAGGAAGTCGGAGGCGGCACGCAGGTCCACCCTTGTGGGTCTTCCTGGGTCGCCTCTCTGACTGCTTCCTGGGTCCTGACAAACCGGTTCCCATATCTTTGAGGGCCCTGGGACCGAGGGCCCGATGACCCGTTTTTTGGCACATAAGCTGATTGACTATCAGGTGGGGGAAGGACTCTGCCCTTTATATCCCTCACAGAGCGACACTGGTCAGCTCTATGATAACCCTTGCCACACTTAGAGCAAAGAGTGAAAGTCCCTCCCTGTTTATCTGGAGCTCTGCAATCTTTCTTAAAATGCCCAGGCTTTCCGCAGTTAAAACATGTCCTCTGATTATTTCTGCCCATGGAGCGGTTTTGGGATTGAAGGATGGCAGCCGCTAAACCTGCATTGCTGAGAGGTCCCCCAAGCTCTCGACAGACCCTGAGCCAGTCTTGTAAGCCTTTGTTCTTTCTTGGGGCTATGGCTGCTCGGCACTCCTTTGTGGCTTGCTCATAGATTAGCTGTTCTATCAGAGGCGCAGCTTGCTCTGACTCTCCAAAAATACGCTCTGCTGCCTCTGTCATTCTGGCCACAAAATCTGAGAAGGATTCCTGAGGTCCCTGGATTATCTTTGTTAACTGACCAGTGGTTTCACCTGCTCGAGAGAGCGCCTTCCAGGCCCTAATAGCCGTGGAAGAAATCTGGGCATAAGCTCCCCAATGGTAGTTTGTCTGATCAGCAGAATAAGCTCCCTGACCCGTTAACAAGTCAAAAGTCCAATCTCTCTGCTCTGGAGTCAAAGCAGCTGCGTTTGCTCGGGCCTGCGCTTGTGCAGCTTCGTGCCAAAGCGCTCTCCATTCCATATATTTGCCCATACTAGGGAGAGCGGCTTTTACAACCGTTTGCCAGTCAGCAGGAGTTAGTGCCATGCCGGCGAGCCTGTCTAACTGCACCAAGGTAAAATTAGCATTGGTTCCATATTTACGAACCGACTCGGCAATTTCTTTAATTTGTAAGTATTCTACCGGAGCGTGGACACGCCCACCCTCGGCTCCTTCAAAGACCGGAAATGCCTGTTGTATTTTCCTTTGTTCCTCTCTGGGAATGAATGAGTCTGCGCACTGCCTCTCTGCGCACTGCCTCTCTGCGCATTGCTGACGCACTACGCAGGGCGGGGGCTCCGCATAGGGCGGACCTTGAAGCCGACTGCCCTGAGGCCAATCAGCAAACTGGCCTTCGCCAGCCGCTTTTGGCTTTTTTCTTGACCAATTAGCTGGCTGGTAATGGGCTGCTTCTTCCTCCCAGTCTGTTTCCTCAGAGGAGGATTCTTCACCTGCTTCAGAGCTACTAAGAGCTGGCTTCCTGAGCTCATCTAGTGACGAGTATCTCCTAGAGACCTCCGCTAATTGATCTTTCTTCTTTTCCCTTTTTCCTCTTTTTCTTCTAATCTCTCTCCAGGTATTCCTACCTAACCTTAACTTTTCCTCGGGTTCAAGACCCTTGGAAAGGCCTGTATACTTATTTTGTGTACCATATTTTCTCTTTGCTCCTACTCTCTCTCCCCGCTTTACTTCTGATAGCTTGTCCTGAATTTCATCTAGAATCCTCCCTATCTTAACCACTTGATAACATGTGAAAAGGAACAAAAGGGCTCCTAACACCAGAAAAAATTCAAGGCCAAACATATTCCACTTTACTTCTGATAGACTGTCTTGAATTTCGTTAGAAAGTTCAAGGCCAGGCTTACCTCGTAAAGCTGTACTCACTGGTACTCTCGTTCCCCAGCTGAAAAGTTCTGAATTCATACAGTTGAATCCTTCTTAACAGTCTGCTTTACGGGAACCTTTATTACCGCGACCCGCAGTTCTGGTTCTGGAATGAGGGATCTTCCTTGCGCCAGTCCCGAGTTTTTTCTCGTCCCGGAATTCGGCACCAATTGTTATTAGACGCGTTCTCACGACCGGCCAGGAAGAACACCACAGACCAGAATCTTCTGCGGCAAAGCTTTATTGCTTACATCTTCAGGAGCCAGAGTGCAAGAAGCAAGAGAGAGCGAGAAGCAAGAGAGCAAGAAGCAAGAGAGAGAGAAGCAAGAGAGAGAGAAAACGAAACCCCGTCCCTTTTTAAGGAGAATTCTCCTTCGCCTCGGACGTGTCACTCCTTGATTGGCTGCAGCCCATCGGCCGAGTTGACGTCACGGGGAAGGCAGAGCACAAGTAGTCATAAGATACCCTTGGCACATGCGCAGATTATTTGTTTACCACTTAGAACACAGCTGTCAGCGCCATCTTGTAACGGTGAATGTGGGCGCGGCTCCCAACAGCAGTGACCTTCTCCGAGGGGATGGAGGGAAAACCGTCTGGAGGGAAGCTTGTACTCGGATCAGCTCATCTTTCTCTAGGCATGCTTTCCTTTCCCTGGCCGCAAAGTGCCCCTCCACTCACTACTCCCCTGCACCCCTCAGCCCCTGCACCCCTCAGCCCCACCCCCCCATTATCCATTCATCTCCTGTTTACTTCCCACTCCTCTCATCTTTCCCTGGTATGCTTACACTTTGATGATTGGGTGAATTTTTTCTACACCTGCCTTCCCAAAAGTCCTTCCAGATATGATCCTAACTTCCTAGTCACCTTTTATCCACTGCAGCGTTTCTGACCTTAAAACGAAGCCCGAGGAACTGGAGAGATGCCTTGGTGGTTAAGATCACTGGCTGCTCTTTCAGAGGACCAGGCTAGATCCCCAGCTCTCATAGGGTGACTCACAGCTTTCTCCAACTCCAGTCCCAGGGGGCCTGAGACCCTCTACTGTCCTCTGTAGGCACTGCACACATGTGGTGCACAAACATACATGTAGGTGAAACACCCATACACTATATATGTGTGTGTGTGTGTGTGTGTGTGTGTTTGTGTGTGTGTGTGTGTATCAGTCCCAGCTATACTGACTGAGAATGCCCTTGTCCTGCCCTTTCATCAAATCTAATCAGTTTAAAAGTTGCTTTGCACCGGGCAGTGGTGGCGCATGCCTTTAATCCCAGCACTTGGGAGGCAGAGGCAGACAGATTTCTGAGTTCGAGGCCAGCCTGATCTACAAAGTGAGTTCCAGGACAGCCTGGGCTACACAGAGAAACCCTGTGTCGAAAAAAAGAAAAGAAAAGAAAAGTTGCTTTGCTTCCTTCCTATTTCGGAACAGGGATGTGGGGATAGTCCCTTGCAGCTCGAGAGAGTTAATATGCAAACAGCACTTATATAAACTTAGGAGAAACTGAAATACTCAGAAAACCAAGGCTGCACGAGTTGCTGTGTCCTTGTCACAGCTGTCAGGCTGAGAGTTCTGAAACAGTGGCAGGTGTCTTTAGACCACACAGGGAACCCAGAGGAGCCACTGACCTCCGGCATCCATTCTGAGCTTTGTAGGAGGACCCTGTACTCCTGGAGTGACCCCTCAAGTTCCCAAGTAAGCAAATACGCTTCCACCCCTTTGGCCAGTGCAGTGCATTAAAGAACATTAGATCCTAGCCTTCTTTTTCTCCCTTGCCAACCCCCTGCCAGAACACCCGCTTCTCATTGTCCTCTGAGCCAAGTGACTTTTCCCTGGGGAAGGGAGGGGCTACCATGAGGGCTTACCTTACTATTCTTCCCCTTCCTCCCTTTTCTGACAGTTCCTAGCTGTTCTGCAGAAAGGGTCTCAGGATCGTCGGAGCTCCTGCCAGTACTGGTTCATCCTTGAGGCACTCAGCACCCAGGCAGGGAGGAAGCTCCACATGGACTGCTTACAGCTCTGATTCCTTTAGTTTTGTCTGCCTTTGGTTGGCATAAACACTTCTGAAGAATGGGCTGCAGCTGAAACCTTTACTTTAGCTCCTTTAACGAGGATTTATAAAACAACTCACTATGCAGAACACATGTTCTAAGTATAGAATTACTTGACGGATTGAAACAATGTGGAGGCATGTTAGACACATGTTTAAAATGTTCTTCAAATACCTAATTATGTCCTGGGCCAATCAGGCACTTAATGCGTATTTGGATATCCCATTTAATTGCTGCTTCTCTAGGGAACGGAAACCTTTCTGGTCTCCTGGGCAAAACTGCAGATTTTTAGAAACCGTTCAAGCACATATTTACTTGATTCTTTCTAGTCTCTTGGGTGATGAATCCTTTGCCAAAGAAAGGGCTTTACATGCAAAACAAGACAATTAAAGGCATGAGGTGGTGGGTCTGATGGCTGCCCATGGAAAGAGAAAGACTCCATCTCTCATGGTTCAGAGATAAACACCCCACAGCTGGATACAACCCCAGAGCTTTAAAAAGAAGCCACAACAGTAATAACTGAGCTAACTCACTATCCTTTCTCCACATAGTCCCTTAGGGAAGAGAAAGGCAAAGAATCATCTTGGACTTTTTTGTTTTGTTTTGTTTTTTAAGAGGCCTGTACAAAACTGGATGTATCTACCTCTACAACCCACTGAGTCCGGGGCAGGGGCTGTCTCTTGCTCCTGGACAACCCTGCTTCTTCTCTCTATACATCCTATCTCAAAATGCCTCCCCAGCATCCATTCGTGTGGTACTCATCCCGCATGCCTGCCTCGATCTGTTCCATCCAACCAGGAGCGATTTGGACACGTGAGCTAATTTCTCAGTCTCCTCTCTGTAAAGTGCTGTAAGACCACAGGCCTTAGGAAGTTGATAATATAGGTTTTAAATGTCAAGTGACCAAGACCCAGCCAAGCACACAGCACGATCTGCTCCTCGATCTGTAGGAACCTGCTCACTTTCCAGGCCAGGCGTGGTGTCAAATTCCTAGCACCACAGTACACCAGAGTTGGAGCAAAAAGACCATTGTGAGCTCAGGCCACCCAAGGCTGCACAGTGAACCACTATCTCTCCAGCAAGAAGAGACAGTAAATCCCTACACCTCTCCCCAGCTGCTGCCATCAACGCTGCCGTTGGAGCAGTTGCTGAATTCTCACCTGTTCCTCCGATCGCCCAGGGCTGACCTTTTCTGATCCCAGCTCCATTCCAAGCCTTTAAAATTATATTTTATTTATTTTTACAAACCCAAGCATGCTGCTCCTAGGCCTGGAAGGCTTTCATGGCCCCACCCACTGTTCAAAGGCAAAGCCCAGCTTTTAGAAATGGCTTCCAAGGCTCTTAGTCCGTGCCTTACATTCCAGCCCTGTCTATCTCCTGGAAGGTTGTACTGTACTAAGTCTGACTTCAGCAGGATCAGATCAAAGGTATTCATTCACAGGAGGTGACAGGCCACACAGTCACCTCCATTTCTAGGAACAAGTAAACTTTCTTGACACCACGGTATCAAGACAGTTTGAGAGCCGTGCTTCCCCACAAACCCCAACCTATCTCTGTTCAAAGCCTGCAGTTTGTTTAGTTACCCTGCTCTCTTCAAACTACACCCCCCTGGAGGGGCTTCTTTCCAACGTACTTCTGGTGGGCCCCAGGCTTCTCATGACAGATTATAGAAGAGTCAGAGCTGGTATAGCTTCACCAGGTGTTCTGGAAACTTAGCCATGCTTTCTGCCAGCGTAGGCACCATGAGTGAGACCCCATACTGAAGCCAAGCCCCTTGGTATCTACTCCTGGCTCACTTTTTTTGTTGTTTTTTTTTCTTTTGTTTTTGAGACAGGGTTTCTCTGTGTGTGGCCCTGGCTGTCCTGGAACTC
This sequence comes from Mus musculus, assembly GCF_000001635.26. Lineage (NCBI taxonomy): Eukaryota > Metazoa > Chordata > Mammalia > Rodentia > Muridae > Mus > Mus musculus. Next base: position 20,513,037 of record NC_000077.6, on the reverse strand, counting down.
ACTCTGTAGACCAGACTGGCCTCGAACTCAGAAATCCGCCTGCCTCTGCTTCCCGAGTGCTGGGATTAAAGGTGAGGACCATCACTGCCTGGCTCACTTTCCTTTCTGCCTCTGCCACAGACCAAAACGAGGCCCTCCTGTTTAGATGCCCTGACCTTACAATCAGTAGATAGAGATGCTTGGTTCTCCTTGGGGGTTCTGATGGCTCTCCTTGGGGCTCTGATGGCTCTCCTTGGTTGTCAACTTGACACTTGACCACATCTGGAATTAACTAAGACCCAAGCACTGGCAATCCTATGAGGCATTTTTTTTCTTAATTAAACCATCTAAAGTGGGAAGAACCACTTTTAATCCAGCTCTTTTAAGGTGGGAAGATCTGGTGACAACCTATAAGGACATGGATAAAAGAGGCTCTCTCTCTTCCCTGTCTGTGAGGACCTTCACTATCTAGTCCATTTCCTCATGGCATTGGAGCTACTTTTTAGCATCTCACTATATACTGAAGATGAGCTGAGACATCCAGCCTTGTGTCTGAGGAACTACCGGATTCTTGGACTTTCCATTGGTAGGTGGCCATTGTTGGATTAGCTGGACCACAGCCTGTAAGCTATGAATATATAATGAATCTATGAATATATTATGGAAATATTAATATATAAATATATTGTGATATATAATATATACATACATATATATATTCATTTTGTAAATTCTATGCCTCTAGAGATCACTAATTCAGGGACTAAGCCTGCAGATCAGCAACAGAGTGTTTGTATAACATGCAAAAGGCCCTGAATTCAACCCCCAGTACCAAAGAAGAAAAAATTAGGAAAAACTACTAGGGTTTATTTAGGTACTTCTTCACTGTGTGAATATCTCAGACCTGTGCTTCAGAGCTTGAGGGAGAGTCCCTACCCCATGAGCATGGGTGGTCTTTTCACCATCTGGGCATGATTGTTTGAAAGCTTTCTTTATAGAGGCATTTTGTGTCCTGGGTTAGGTTTGTGCCAAGGTTGTTTGTTGTTTTGGTTTTGGTGGTGATTGTGGACGGGATTGTTGCCCTGATTTCTTCCTTAGCATGTCCATCATTGGCATATTGGAGAACTACTGATTTCCATATGCTAATGTAGTATTTCCACATGCTAATATTGCATGTGTGGGGAGCCGCCCTCACATTTGCCATTACAAGATGGCGCTGACAGCTGTGTTCTAAGTGGTAAACATAATCTGCACACGTGCAGGGGCAGTTTTCCCGCCATGTGTTCTGCCTTTCCCGTGATGACAACTGGGCCGATGGGCTGCAGCCAATCAGGGAGTAATACGTCCTAGGCGGAGGATAATTCTCCTTAAAAGGGACGGGGTTTTGCCACTCTCTCTCTCTTGCTCTCTCTTTCTTGTTCTTGTTCTTTTTCTCTCTCTTGCTCTCTTGCTTTTGCTCTCTTGCTCTCTTGCTCTTGCTCTCTCTTCTCTTGCTTTCTTGTTCTTGTTCTTTTTCTTTCGCTCTCTTGCTCTCTTGCTCTCTGGCTCCTGAAGATGTAAGCAATAAAGCTTTTGCTGCAGAAGATTCCGGTTTGCTGTGTTCTTTCCTGGCCGGTAGTGAACGCGTGTAAGAGTTGGTGCCGAAACCCGGGACGAGAAAACCCGAGACGAGAAATCCTGGGACGAGAAAACCTGGGACGGTTACCATCACCGGCGCAAGGAAGATCCCTCATTCTGGAACCAGAACTGCGGGTCATGGTAATGAAGTGTTCCCGTAAAACAGACTGTTGAGAAGGATTCAACTGTGTGAATTCAGAACTCTTCAGCTGGGGAACGGTGGTAATGAAGTGTTCCCGTAAAACAGACTGTTGAGAAGGATTCAACTGCGTGAATTCAGAACTCTTCAGCTGGGGAACGGTGGTAATAAAGTGTTCCCGCATCACAGACTGTTGAGAAGGATTCAACTGCGTGAATTCAGAACTCTTCAGCTGGGGAACAGGGTACCCGTAAGTATAGCTTTACAAGGTAAGTCTGGCCTTGAACTTTCTAACGAAATTCAAGACAGTCTATCAGAAGTAAAGTGGAAAATAGCTTTACAAGGTATGTTTGGCCTTGAACTTTCTCCAGTGTTAGGAGCCTTTTTGTTCCTTTTCACATGTTATCAAGTGGTTAAGGCAGGGCTGAAAATTCTGGATGAAATTCAGGGCAATCTATCAGAAGTAAAGCAGGGAGAGAGAGTAGGAGCAAAGAGGAAATATGGTACACAAAATAAGTATACAGGCCTTTCCACGGGTCTTGAACCTGAGGAAAAGTTTAGGTCAGGTAAGAATACCTGGGGAGAGATTAGAAGGAAAGAAAAGAAAAAAGATCAATCAGCGGAGGTCTCTAGGAGAAGGAGCCTACACTCATCACTAGATGAGCTCAAGGAGCCAGTTCTTAATAGTTCTGAATCAGATGAAAAGGCTATTAGGGCCTGGAAGGCGCTCTCCCGAGCAGGTGAGGCCACTGGACAACTAACAAAGATTAGTTGTCCAGAGACCTCAGGAGTCCTTCTCAGATTTTGTGGCCAGAATGACAGAGGCAGCAGAGCGTATTTTTGCAGATTCAGAGCAAGCCACACCTCTGGTAGAATAGCTCATTTATGAGCAAGCCACACAGGAGTGCCGAGCGGCCATAGCCCCAAGAAAGAACAAAGGTTTACAAGACTGGCTCAGGGTTTGTCGGGAGCTTGGGGGACCTCTCATTATGCGTTACTTCCATTCAGTATGAGAAATTTACTAGGGCAGCTAATTTGTCAAAAAGTCTTTCTCAGTATATGTTACAGAATTGGACGGCTGAATTTGAACAGACACTTCGGGAATTGAGAATTGCCATCATTCAGATCAACTCCATGCGCTTGGACCTGTCCCTGACCAAAGGATTACCCAATTGGATCTCCTCAGCATTTTCCTTCTTTAAAGAATGAGTATGGGTGGGATTATTTGGAGATACACTTTGCTGTGGATTAGTGTTTCTTCTCTGGTTGGTCTGTAAGCTTAAGGCCCAAACTAGAAGAGACAAGGTGGTTATTGCCCAGGCACTTGCAGCTCTAGAACATGGTGCTTCCCCTGATATATGGTTATCTATGCTTAAGCAATAGGTCGCTGGCCATTCAGCTCTTGCACCCCACGAGGCTAGTCTCATTGCACGGGATAGAGTGAGTGTGCTTCAGCAGCCCGAGAGAGTTGCACGGCTAAGCACTGCAGTAGAAGGGCTCTGCAGCATATATGAGCCTATTCTAGGGAGACATGTCATCTTTCAAGAAGGTTGAGTGTCCAAGTGTCCTTCTCCCCAGGAAAAACGACACGGGAGCAGGTCAGGGTTGCTCTGGGTAAAAGCCTGTGAGCCTAAGAGCTAATTCTGTACATGGCTCCTTTACCTGCACACTGGGGATTTGACCTCTATCTCCACTCTCATTAAAATGGGTGGCCTACTGCTCTTATTAAAAGAAAAGGGGGATCTGTGGGGAGCCGCCCTCACATTTGCCATTACAAGATGGCGCTGACAGCTGTGTTCTAAGTGGTAAACATAATCTGCACACGTGCAGGGGCAGTTTTCCCGCCATGTGTTCTGCCTTTCCCGTGATGACAACTGGGCCGATGGGCTGCAGCCAATCAGGGAGTAATACGTCCTAGGCGGAGGATAATTCTCCTTAAAAGGGACGGGGTTTTGCCACTCTCTCTCTCTTGCTCTCTCTTTCTTGTTCTTGTTCTTTTTCTCTCTCTTGCTCTCTTGCTTTTGCTCTCTTGCTCTCTTGCTCTTGCTCTCTCTTCTCTTGCTTTCTTGTTCTTGTTCTTTTTCTTTCGCTCTCTTGCTCTCTTGCTCTCTGGCTCCTGAAGATGTAAGCAATAAAGCTTTTGCCGCAGAAGATTCCGGTTTGTTGTGTTCTTCCAGGCTGGTCGCGAGAACGCGTGTAAGAGCCCTGCCACTTTGCTGGCAGTATTTACTGGACCTAATAATTTTCTGATATGTTTCCTGGGGTCTCTTACACATAGAATTGTATAGTCTGCAAATAAGTATTTCCTTTCATATTTATATCCCTTTTATTTGCTTTTGTTGCCTAGCAAAGACTTCCAGAACTGTACTGAGAGAGTAGACGGAGCCGGGCGTGGTGGCGCACGCCTTTAATCCCAGCACTTGGGAGGCAGAGGCAGGTGGATTTCGGAGTTCGAGGCCAGCCTGGTCTACAAAGTGAGTGCCAGGACAGCCAGGGCTACACAGAGAAACCCTGTCTCGAAAAAACCAAAAAAAAAAAAAAAAAAAAAAAAAAGAGAGTAGACGGTGTGATCACCCTTGTCCTGCTCCTTATTTTAATGGGTCAGTGTGTCTTCATGTGGTGACAATGATCTACCTCTGGCCTCTTGTGGTCCTATTCATGAGGGTCCTGACCCACAACCTAACACCCCCCCCCCCAAAGACCCTATCTCTTGGGCTAGGATTCCAGTATACAAATGAGGAGGAATACAAAACATTCAGACCAGAGCACAAAGTCTCTTCCCTCAGTGGGCTCTGTCCCACAGGCTATGACTTCAGTGTTGCACTGGTAAGCCAGCTGTGACCGGAGTGGAGAACATCTGAAGAAATAACCCTGCACACAAAGGCGGGAGCTGTAGGCAGAGGATGGGTTCACAGGGCCCATGGAGAACCTCATGGAGCTGAGAGCATCCTTCCTGTATTGCAGTTGTTCCATAAAAGAAAAAAACATCTGTATTACTTAGCTATGCTGTATTAGGCCTCCCAGTTATATGCTAGCTGGTTATCTGGGTCTCCGACTACTTACTGTTTGAGTCTGGGTCCTCTGTCCGATAACCCACCACTATCTCATCAGATTTCCCTCCCCTCCCCCAAGGTTTCTTCGTGTAGCTCTGGCTGTCCTGAAACTAGCTCTGTAACCAGGCTGACCTCGAGCTCACAGAGATTCTTCTGCCAGAGATGACTCCCGTGCTGAATTAGAGGCATGTACTACAAGCACCCAGCATCTTATCAGATCTCTAACTGATGTGACAGTCTATAAATTTTTTCTGGGGAGATTTGAAGAAATGTCTCTCCACCTCACAAAGGACACCAACAACAGACCAAAGAGATGATGTTGCCCAACTCTAGTTTGACAAGTCAATGAATGAGTTTATTGGAGTTAGGAGAGCATGCATAGGTCAGTTAAAGGCTCCTGAAAGGACTAAAAGCTACGTCAATGGAGCTTACCGCCCTAAGGGACAAGCAGAGAGTCTGCCCACCCTGCACTTGCTTACTGCTTCTGAGCGTCACATATCCTTAAGCTTCCTAAGTCTTAATCGCTGTTCTACATCCAACAGGGAATGTTTCAATTCAGAGGAAATGGTTGCCCAACTCAGAGCTCCTTCATACTGAGTGCCATTCATTGTCTGTCTGTTAGTGAAGTAGGAGAACCTTGAAGTAGGAAAATTGATGCTATAAGGGATTCACTAATAACCTTGCTTAGGAAATATCAAGTAACACAAAGTAGAACTTACCTAAGGGCTGCCTCCAATATGACTTGAGGAGTAGTATACCAACCGGGTGTCTTAGTTAGGGTTGCTATGAAGAGACACCATAAACAAGGCAACTCTTAATTGGGGCTGGCTCACAGGTTCAGAGGTTCATTCCATTATCATCATGGTGGGAAGCATTTTAGTGTCCAGGCAAGCATGGTGCTGAAGAGGCTGAGAGTTGTACATCTTGTTTTGAAGGCTGCTAGAAGTCTGGCTTCCAGTGAGTTAGGAGAAGGATCTCAAAGCCCACATCCAAAGTGACAAACTTCCTCCAAGGCCATACCTACTCCAACAAGGCCACACCTCCTATAGTGCCACTCTCTGGGCCAAGCATATTCAAACCACCACATCAGATGTGTTAGAAACTGTAGGATTGAAAATTCTGTGCTATAAATCAAGTTTAGGGTTACTCAGAACGTTCTGCTAGTGGTTATTCACCAATATATAACTCCAATTAGGTCTCATTCCCATAACAGGAGGAAACAACCCTGACTTAACAACTGGATTTTAACCCCATCCCAAAGAATATGCCCCTAAGGGCAGCTCAAGAGGGCAGTGCAGGATCACAGCCAACATTAATCCTTGTTTTCCCTGTAGGAAAAGCATATCTGCCACGTGGGCAAGATGACATCAGGTAACAAAAAGAACAATACTTAAGAAATAATTCTGCCAATACCTTGCAGTCCCTTGTCTTGTTTAAATTATTCAGATCATAACCTGGAGCCTGGACCTAAGGGACGACAGTGCATTCAGAATGCATAAGCCCAAAGCCTGTGTAAGCTGATAAAATTTTCTGTTTGAGACTGGTTCTTTTTTGTGTGCATTGGCCAGAAGCAGTCACAGGGTATTATTAAAGAATGTTTCCCTTTATTAATGTCTAAGGGTGAGGTGTGGCTTCTCACTGGGAAAGCATATTCATTCAGACACCTCCTGCTCTGTGTGGCCTTCCTGCACTTAACCACTGACCCTACAGACCGTGCCTGCCGCTGTCTGCCAGATGCTAAGTCTTTTGGCTGCCTTCATTCTCCTGTCGTCTCCCCACTGTAGGCTGAAAGTCTGCTTGGCAGCCCTGACTCGTTCTTGTCCATCTGTAGCAGGCCTGGAAGAAATGAAGGTGTTCTAAAGAGATGCTTGTCTCTCGGTCTATCAGACTTGTGGCAATGAACGCCAAAGAAATGGGAATTTCCTTAGGGTTCTCTTGGGCTAGCCATACAAGGAACTTGCTGCCCAGGAAGAAATTTCAAAAGTTCTAAACAACTTATCAAACCACCTTGCAGGATGAGACTGAAACCCAAATAAACATGGTTACTGGTGAGTGTGGCCACACCTTTTCCAGGACTCTTAAATGTGCACAGCCTTGGCTCTCTGTTTAAGTTCTGATCTCACTTCAGGCCCGTGAAGGCAGACTCTGGACTGTCTCTCTTCCCAATGCATTGAATAATCTATTTTTCTCTGCTTTCTAGTATTCATTTGTTTTTTTGTTTGCTTGCTTGTTTTTTTGGTTTTGGTTTTGGTTTATTGATGATGGTGGCCAGACCTGACTTGGGGCACAGTTTGTGACCACCCCCAGTGATACATCTTGTTTTGCCACAGTCAAGCAAGCTACACATGGCTATACAGTTTGTGAGCAAATGTTGCCTGACTCCTCACAAAAAACACATCACAGGACACAGTCATCTGTGCTGGGTTCTGTCCTGTCCCCCCACACATCCCACACACACTCCTCTACCCAGCACATGAACCTTCCCTATCTAGCCATGCAGGAGACTTGAGTTTCTGTCTGCAGGGTCAGGCCATCCCAGAGGACTTGGGTGATGGAGATGCAGTTCACCATTTGAGGATCCACACTTGCTTTGTTTTCTTCCCCAAACTTCAATGCTGGCCGTGTACATCAGACATGTCTGCCTGGAGATACAGAGAGGCTCAGGAACACGGTTTCACATTTGGAATGTGCATAAGTCTAAATTCAGATAAAGATTTATCTAGGCTTAGGAGGAGAAATGTTTGGATTGACACTGGCATTTGGTAGGAACCTCACTCGGTACCCCAGTTCAGGCAGCTACTGTTTACTTATTCAATACAATAAGACAAAGTCATTAAAGCCCCCATTGCTGGTAATTGTCTCAGAAATTGCATCCCTTGGCCTCACAATTAGTTTGATACAAAGCAGGGAGACACTTGGGTTAATAACCTCGAATTTTTATGACTCAATCAATATTTTGGTTTCTGCAGGCTGCTTTGCCATTGTAAACTTAGAGTACAGTGCTTGTGGAGTGTGTAAATATTTAGCTAGCCATTGGAGCATCAATTAATGAAATCATTTCTTTAATTTAGATGACACCATGGCAGCATGCCGCTATGAGGTATTTATGCTAGCTGATTTCATAGGCCGGGAAACCAGATTGCTGTTGTGCTCTGTGGCTTACAACCATACCACTTCATAGCTCCTCCCTGCAAATATTCCTGGTAGATTAAGCGCCTTCAGATAGAACTGAATAACTGAGGTGCTTGCCACAGATGTTTTCATCTTGATTTTAACTTTACAATTACGCTTCTTTATCTAAGATCTGCAGTGTTTATGTGAGTGCTGGTTAGTCCTGCAGATGGGCTGGGAGTCACAGCTGAGACTGATTGCTCCAGCCTTCTTTCTAGAGTAGGGTACTGTTCTAAAACAGAAAAGAAAAAAAGAGAAGAAAAGAAACCCTAGCATAATCAGAGTCCTGCGCTATGGCTCTCAGATACCAGAGCACCCTGTACAATGATACTTTCTCTTAACTGGATCTTTTTTATTTTCTTCTTCTTTAAAATTTGGTTTTGGAGTCAGGCATGGTGGCACATGCCTTGAATCCCAGAACTGAGTGGCCAGAGGCAAGCAGATCTCCATTAGTTGGAGGCCAGTCTGGTCTACACAGGTTAGCCAGGAGTACATAATGAGAGTTCTTGTCCAAAAGTAAGTAAGTAAATAAATAAATAAATAAATAGGTACTTAGGTACTCGTGGTTAAAGTGTTTCCTTTGCAAGCATTAAAACCAGGGGGGGTGGTTAGATACTCAGAGCCCACATAAATGCCAGTTAGGCAGGGCATGACACCCTGTTATTGAAGCCATAGAAGGCTGGAGACAGAGTCCCCAGAGTAGGCTGGCTAACAAGATTAGTCATGTCAGCAAGATCTAAGTTTGACTGAGAATCTAGGTTGATCTGCTCCAAAGAATAAGAAAAGCAATCAAGGATGAATTCCAACACAACCCTGGACACCACATACACACTCACATGCATGCATGTGCCTACACACAAGCAAAACATGCATAAAACACACATATAAAATGGAAAAGAAAAATTAACTGGCTTTGGACTTTTAAGATGTGGTCTAAGGTTTATCAGGTTGGCTTTCAGGTCCCAAATCTTCTGCTTTCTCCCTCTGAGTTCCAGGATTAGAGATGTGTAGCAACACAGTCAGTTTTCAGTTGGTTGTTCCAAAGCGAAATTCCCAACTCTGCTCCTGGGAATGTGTTTGCCGGGGTTGCCGAAAGTATTCTACTTAATGAAGAAAGAAAGAAAGAAAGAAAGAAAGAAAGAAAGAAAGAAAGAAAGAAAGAAAGAAAGAAAGGAGGGAAGGAGGAAAGGAGGAAGGAGGGAAGGGGGAGGTTGTATTGTCCAGTTCTCAGTTTCTTCAAGGCAGAAACATCTTGGGGATGAAGGAGTGTGCATACTATGTCCTATATTTTTCAACTTGAACAATTAGGAGGAATTTAACTCTTTAACTAGAAAAGAGTTATCTTGTCGAGCGTGGTGGCGCTCGCTTTTAATCCCAGCATTCAGGAGGCAGAGGCAGGCGGATTTCTGAGTTCAAGGCCAGCCTGGTCTACAGAGTCAGTTCCAGGACAGCCAGGGCTACACAGACAAACCCTGTCTCAAAAACCAAAAAAAAAAAAAAAAAAAGAGTTATCTTAATGTAAATTGTCCTAATACATAATTTCTTGGTTTTGTCACTTGGTTTTTAAACAATCACAAATATGGAATAGAACCTGCATTTTATATATACTAAAAGCCAAGTGTAGTGTTTCTTACCTGTAATCCAGTTATGTGAGAACCTTAGGCTGGAGGATTGAATTTTGGGCTAGCCTGGGCCACATAGCAATACTATACCTCAGAATACAGGACTATTGCTCAGTCAGTGAAGCCCTGGCATTGCAAACACAGGGATCTGATCTTTATCTCTAGAGCCCAAATTGAAAAGCTGGGCTTGGTGGTACTTACTTGTAATCCCAGTGCAAGAATGGTAGAGACTGTCTAAACAAACAAACAAAAAACAGGTTGCTGGAGCAATATTCAAGGAAGAACAACACACAAGGTTGTCATCTTGCCAATGCACACTCAAGCACATACACACATTCACTCACACACATATGAGCATGCATACACACATACATACACAAAGGTAAATAAATTCTCTCCTCATTTTTGATCATACATACCAAAGTACATACAGATAAAATCGAATATTGTCTAGAATTCCTTCAGAAGATCCCAGCAGCCTCAGATCAGTCCCTGGTTATAGGATAGGGATTCTGTCTTTTTCAATTTCAACTATTGCTCAGACTCCTTTTCAACTCCTGGGACTAAGTTAGCCTACAATGCAAGGCAGTGGTGGTGCACGCCAATAAAAGAAAGAAAGAAAGAAAGAAAGAAAGAAAGAAAGAAAGAAAGAAAGAAAGAAAGAGAGAGAGAAAGAAAGAGAAAAAGAGAGAAAGAGAGAGGAAAGGAAAGGGAAGGGAAGGAAAGGAAAGGAAGAAAAGAGAAGAGAAGAGAAGAGAAGAGAAGAGAAGAGAAGAGAAGAGAAGAGAAGAGAAGAGAAGAGAAGAGAAGAGAAGAGAAAAGAAAAGAAGTTAGCCTACAGCCTGGGCTTTCCAAGTAAATTGAACTATGGACATAAAGGACCATACCTGGGCTAGGACCCTGTCTTTTCCATCTGCATCTGTCTATTGTTCTAATACAGGTCTTCAACACCAAAGGATAACAAGAGTGTTCACTCCAGCAGATCCTGTTCCTTGAAGTTACTGAAAGACTCATACAACAGTATTCACATACCATTGGACCACACATCTAGCTGCAAGAGAAGCTAGACAATATAGTCTCTACTCCAGATCTCATCCATCCATCCATCCATCCATCCATCCATTCATCCATTGGTCAAGGCTAGTCCTCAAGAGAACGAATTGCCCATCATCTGTAATGTAATGATGTAGGGTAATAAACCGGTTTCATGCTGTCTCAAGTATCACTGGGACTTTGTCACACTAGGAAATTGTATTGGCACTCTCTGATAAACTATTTAGAAAAGGCAGCCTTCAAGTTGTGAAAGAGGTAGTGTAAGTGTAACAGTCACAAGTCCCACTGAAGACCAGCAAGTTCACACTAAGCATTCCAAACACAAGGTATTTGCTTAGGCAAGAGCTGGATTTTACAGTTAATACTTCCCAGGTCTAGGTTATAAACTCATGGATCTTCTAAAAGTACAACATTGGTAGCAAAATAAAACCTTGACTTCACTTAGACTACTGTAATAAAGATCTTTCGAAATGTTCCTTTAGAATGAGTTCTCTGCCAATACATAAACATTTTTGGATGAAATTTCATAGGGTTGGGAAGGTGGCTCAGTAGACAAAGTCAGCCCTTGCTGCACAAGCATGAGAGTTCAGTTCCACATAAAGCAAAGCTGCTTCTAATCCCAGCACTCAGGAAGCAGAGACAGTGACTCACTCCCTGGGGCAATCTGGCTAGCTAGACCAGAAGGACAAAAGGGGGCTGGAGGATGGTTCAGCAATTAAGACGACTAACTGCTCTTCCAGAGGACCTGGGTTCCATTCCTGGCACCTACGTGACAGCTCAAACTTTCTGTAATCCCAATCCTAAGGGGCCCAACACCCTCTGGCCTCTAAGGGTACTGCACACAGGTATACATGCAAGTAAAACATTCATACACACAAAGGGGGGGAATGGAGGGGTTTTGTTTTGCTTTTGTTTTAAAGCAAAAATGGTTTTCCTGCAGTGGGGAACAGAGCTAAGTAGCAGTAAAGACACAGACAATAGGACCTGATAGACAGCCGCCTAGAGCATCATTGTTTCTGAGGTGAGATAAAGAGCACACGGTGGGGTGCCTACCATGTGGGAAATTACAAAAGAATCTGCAGGTGGACATAAAGCCATCCTACTGATGGCCTTATCTTCTGAGAATGGTTCTCTCAATTGGAGGACACAAGTAGATAAAGACTCTTTTTCCTCTTGCCTGTTCCTTCCCTTATCCTCAGGACATTTTTTTTTCCTGTATTAAACTTGGCCAATGCAAATTAACTAGAATAATATTAATTATAACATTTGCTGGGCAATAAGAAAGACAAGCTACAGGAAAGGACTGCTTTCTCTGAACCCCTAACAAAGGCCACAAGGGAGACTTGGGAAGGAGATCAGCCAAGAAAGGCCAGAAAGGTGTCTGGTTGGGAAGGAATTAGCTGGGTGAAGCAGGAGGTGGCAGAGAAGTTCCCATGCAGACTTCTAGCATGAATGCAGAGCTCAGTCGTGGGGCAGAACACGGCAAGGGATGAGGAAGCCTCAGCAAGCACACAGGAATGAGTGCACAGAGGCCTGTGAGACAGTCGCATTTGTTTGTGAATTGAGCCCTGTCTGGTAGGGACCCCTAGGAAGTAAAGTCAGAGTTAAAGACATCAGTGACACTTCCTTGGGAGGTCAAAGCCTAAGGCAGACAGGACATGGGGAAGTGATACAAGGAGGGTTAGGTGTCACCCCTCTGGTGGCCATGCCACACAGTGCACGACCATAGCTGGGTGTTTGTTCAGCACCCAGGACTTTTCTAGTGAATGTACAAGGAAAAACGTGGCTCAGATTTTTTTTTTTAATTTGAGGCAGGTCTCAAATGAGGGTGGGGCATAGAGGAGGAGCCAAGTGATGGACACTGATGAGAAGGAGGGGAACTGATGACTTATTCTGGGCATTTCCCTGGGAAGAAGAGAAAGAGAAGAGAGGGTCGTGGGTTTGCCATCAATATCCCCAACAACAGCCTAGGTTCACTCTCAAGCACGCACATATGTAAAGGTGGAGGGAGAGAGCCAATTCATGTAAAGCTGTCTCCTGACCTCCACACCTCCACCCTCCAACACACACAGATCACACACACACATAGACATAATACATAAAATATTCTCTAAGAGAAAGATAGAGAAGGCAGGCTGTGGCTTTAAAGAAATGTCCACGTTCTGTCTTGGGAGACCACATTAAGACAGAAAGACCAAGGGGACGGTTTAGGTGCCCGGACATAGTGTGAGGCTGGAAGGGGTGGAGGAGCTGGGATCCCCATTACCAGCACAGAGCCTAAGCTCAAGGCACGAAGCATCCACCATGGGTGAGGGCAAGAGGGGATGGCGTCTGTGAAGGTGGAGCTGGAGCAGGACGCTGAGGGTCTGGTTCAATGGCAACAATTTGTGAATTACAGGAAGCAGGCCAGAGACAGACATGTGAGTTGGGTGAGAGGGATTGACTTGGAAACGGAACAAACTCAATGTAATGATGTCAAGAGAATGTCAATCCATGAGCACCCAGGAGAAAGATGACTGGGAGAAGGGAGAAGTGGCAGAGGTGGGGTGTCACCTTAACACCCCCAAAACCAACTCCCCAGATTTTGCTTTGTCAGCCTTGGCTCTGGTCTAACTCAAAGGTAAGGAAGTCTGAGCAGTCACCCCAGCTCTTTGGCTTGCAGAAGATTAGAAGGCTGCTGTTTTTAATGAACTCACAAACACTAGCTTATCACAGGAGCCAGCCATTTAAAAATGTCCTTTATTGTAGCAGGGTGGTGACACTTTCAAATGCTAGTGTTGGAGAACAAAGCACTGTGAGCAAGCACCCACTAGAAGCCTACCCAGGAGTGTGTTACAGCGCTTTGCCTGGTGGGCTTCTCTCTCCAGCCAGCACAGGCCCTCACTGTTCACCTGCAGGGGAGGACTATTTGGAATACTTGTGTCGGGCACCTCGGTAGGTGAGATGCCCGGGAACTCTGGGCAGCAGCTCCAGTTACAAATCTCGGCCATATAAAATAGCAGGAAATGTGGGGCGTGGAGAGTTCACTGGGGAGATTAACTACTTGGAGGAGCCCCACATCAGCATCTTGGTGTTTAGAGAAAAAGATAGCCCGCACAGCTTTTAATAGCATAAAGAAAACTCTGCTGTCACGCTGAGAGAGAGGACTGTCCATTCTGCTTCTGGAAGGGCTCATCTTTAGTTTGAAAGCCATCTTTCTTTTCTGTAAGAAACACGGGGTTGAAATGAAAGCCAGATGGAGCCGCAGTAATTTTGAGGTTTATTTTTTTAAATTAAATAAATAAATAATTTCTGCATACCCTAATTTTCCAAGATGAGCCCCCAAGGTTGTTGACTTTAATCCCCTTCAACTATCCTCTCCCTCCCTAGCTCCCATCTTGCTTAACACTAAACAGAGATTTCTACACACCAGCCCACCATGCACCTTCATTTTTTCCTACAGGTACATTGCTATTCAGATAAATGTTCCCTGTAGGTACAAGCATGCTTGCTATTTAGGTAAACTTGAAATGTCTGGGGGATTCTAGCACTAGATGAGAATCTCTGTACTATCCAGAAGGGTGAGCCAACGTTCTTGGTATAGCTGGGGCAACCCCAAATGATCAAGCATGCTGGCATGTGTACAGTCTTGGCTACAGTTCTCCAAGAAAGGTATATACACAGTTGAAGCAAAATAACACCGTCCCACAGTGTACACTGACAGTGAACTGATGAGAAATTTTACTGGAATTGGTAAGCACAGTGTATGAGGGAGGAACAGAGAATGGGGTGTGATAATGAACACACAGGATCAACCTTCAAGCACAGGGTTCAAAAGCCCAGACAGAGCAGCTCGGAAGGTTAGAGAAGGATTAAACCTGAGAGCAGAGTTAGTTCACTTACGGTTCCTTGGGAGACAATAGGGGAAAGGAAGATGTGTGTCCAAGAACATGGGCCCATGGTTGACCGACTTAACCCAACTAGACTTAGAAGCATTAAATTTTCTAGTGTTTCTGGCTGAAGCGGGTGTTTAAAAAAATCCAAAGGACCTCCCTGGATAAGTAAGCCATGGTACAGTTTGTTTAGGGTTTGTTATTTGGAAATGCCTAGCGCCCTGGGGGAGGACAGGGGCACTCTGTTTGAAGCAGGTAAAAGGTCTGTGATCTAACATTCTTGAACTCTAGAAACACCCACGGGTAACTGTACACAGAGCAGAGGCACGTGTTTTCATGTAGATGTCCCACTCTGACTGGGAATGTCACTCAGCCCAAGTGTTCCTTGGAGAGATTTACTAAGAGAAAGGCTCACTGGAGGAAGGGGATGCACTCTCCTCATGTCTGCACTGCTTGAATTGAACATACCCTCCTAGGTATTCCTCAATCCAATAAAGTAGACAACAAGACCATCCATCCTACTGGAAATGGCTTTGATTCTCTTCTGCTGGATGCCACCTCTGGATGGCGCTCTCAAGGGCATGCCCACTTTTCCAGCATCAGTGAAAAATTAACCCAGGATCTCCTACTGGCTCTACCTCAACCAAATACCCAACTGTCTCAACTCAAAGCTCTCTAGCCTTTTCTCAGCCTCTTCTTTTCTTTTCTTTTCTTTTCTTTTCTTTTCTTTTCTTTTCTTTTCTTTTCTTTCCTTCCTTTCTTTTTTTCTCTTTTTTTTTTTTTTTTTGTGGTGCTACGCCCACAAACCCAGGACTGCACAGATGTTAGGACAACTGCCTGCCCATTCTTCTGTTCCTCCTATCTCTTACTCCATAGTAAGACTGGGAGATCAAGATGGGTGAATGGGTACAAACTTACCCTGACTGGGACCATCGAGAATAGCCATTGTTAGGTCACATGAGTGATTCCTCAAACGTTGCTACTTTTTTAAAGACCAGTAGGCTTACCAAAGCCTGTGTCCCTGCAGATCACTACTTAACCCCCCTGCAGCTCCTGCTTTTGTTGCTGAAGCACATGTCCCCATCCCTACTCTGTATGCCCCTCATCCTCCCAGCTCTGCAGACATCTATCTGAGGAGCAAGTCTCTTCTCTGTCTTCAACAGGAATGTGAAGACAGCTCTTCCCCATGATGTCAGTTCTGCATCCCCTGGGAGGAGAGACCCACAAGGCCCTGTACAAATCACAGGCCCCATCCACTGAACCTAGCCCCGAATTAGCTGTCAGGAGGAAGGTTGACCAGGTCCCTCTTAAAACCTCAGTTTTCAGAAAATTCATGGCAGAGGTTCTAGGTGTGTCTCTGTCCTCTCACATGGCCTTAGGGGACAAGCGATGCCCAGGTGTCATGTAATCTTCAAGTTGGTATCTTCACTTGTCACTTCTTTTACACTGAATTGCTTAAAGGTAAGTGTTGAGCTCAGAAAAAAAACAACAACAACAACAACAGAATCTGGTTTTGTTTGTTTGGCTTTATTTTATAAGACATGGTCTCTTGCAGCCCAGGCCAGCCCAGGATAACCTTGATCTTGCTATGTAGCCAAGGCTGGCTTTCAACTCCTGAGCTTGATTCTTTTTTTTTTTTTTCTCGAGACAGGGTTTCTCTGTATAGCCCTGGCTGTCCTAGAACTTACTTTGTAGACCAGGCTGGCCTCGAACTCAGAAATCTGCCTGCTTCTGCCTCCCAAGTGCTGGACTTGATTCTTAGCCTTTTTAGTGCTGACTATCAGTGTGTACCACCAAGAACTGTGCAGGTTGCTTCTTTTTAAAGTCTCTTTTCTTTCTTTTTTCCTTGTTTGTTTGTTTTCAATCGCTTTATGTTGGCAGACAGGCTTTGAAATCCTGGACACAAATCATCCTCCTGTCTCAGTGACTAGAATACATGTGCTGTTTAGCTTCTTTGCTGTCATTTTAGACAAGCTCTTGCTGCATAGACCAGGCTAGCTTTGCTGCATAGATCAGGCTAGCCTTGAGCTCACAGAGATCTACTTGCCTCGGTTTCATGAGCACTGCAGTTATTGTATTGTATGGGTGTAAGTATTGCACCCCATCTGGCTCCCTTTGCTTTTGTTGTTTTTTTGAGATAGGGTCTCACTATGTATGCAGGGAACTCCCTATGTAGACCAGGCTGGCCTTGAGCACACAGAGATCCTACAGTCTCTACCTCCTGAATACTACAATTAAAGGCACATACCTCCAAACCTAAACTTTGTTTTTGTTTATATTCCATAAACCTTGTTCAAAATTCCCAGAACAGTGTGCGTGCATGGGGTGTTCATGCATGCTGGGAATGAGACTTAGGTAGCTCAGTGGTAGACACACTTGTCTCACATAGAGGAGGCCCAGGGCTCCATCTTCACCGCGGCAGGGAGAGTGAGTAGGGACAGGATAGATATATTCTCCTCACCAATTAAAGCATTGGTGTCGCATGATAAATGAGGTAACCCCTTCTGTTCTGTGTAACCACATATGTGCCAAGTTCCCAAAATAATGACTCCAAGACTGGATTATTTATGAATAAATGCCTAGGCCAAAGGCTTTGGCTCATTCTTCGGAGCTCATAACGCCCACTTATTCTATTCTAAGTCCTGACATGTGGCTAGTAACCCCTCCTCAGGTTTATGCCACCAGCTCCATCAGCTTTGGGGTGGATCTCTTCCATGTCTGACTCTATCTCAGAATCCTCTCTCCTGCCAGAACTCCCACCTCCTATTTTCTGCCTAGGCCAATAGGCCAACAGCTTTTTTTTATTGACAAATGATGCTTCTATACAGTATACAAGAGATTCTCTCTACAGTTCTGAATATTGATTTTGGAGGGGAAAGCCTTACCTTGCTGACAGGCAAAAACTGGCCAACATCTTCGTGTTCTGTATCCTCAGGTATAAACTATGGACACCTATAAACTGCACTATTGCTGCCTAGTGAGACCCTCTTGACCCGAGAGTCTCTGGTGTGAGTTAGCACATTCAACTCATACACACCAACTTCTAATGGGCAGGACTTGTAAAATTATCTTTGTCTTATGTGCTCTGCACAGAGTCTGGCTCAAAGAGTCAGAATGTATGTGCTGGCCAGTGAGTTTATCCAAAAGCATCACATTATAAGGTCTGTGTCTCTTCCTTCCTTCCTTCCTTCCTTCCTTCCTTCCTTCCTTCCTTCCTTCCTTCCTTCCTCCCTCCCTCCCTCCCTCCCTCCCTCCCTCTCTCTCTCTCTCTCTCTCTCTCTCTCTCTCTCTCTTTCTTTCTTTCTTTTTTCTTTTTTTTTTTTTTTGGAGACAGGGTTTCTTTGTATAGCCCTGGCTGTCCTGGAACTCACTCTGTAGACCAGGCTAGCCTCAAACTCAGAAATCCACCTGCCTCTGCCTCCCAAGTGCTGGGATTAAAGGTGTGTGCCACCACTGTCTGGCCTGTGTCTCCTTCTTTTTGGCATGGTCTTCATACCAGGCTCTATCTCAAGTTCTGGAATAGAATGACAGAATTCTGACAAAACAGAGTAATTCTTTTGGGGTTAATGTGTTACCTACGATTAGCCTCTAGTTGTGATTCCACAGTTACTGAATTAATAGCCAGATGAATTAAGTTCAACCTATTTGAGGGCTGAGGTGTCACTCAGTGGCAGCAGGCACACCCAGAAAGATCTTGGATTGAACCCTCAGTATCACCACAAAGACAAAACAGAGCAAAAGTCATAATTTTGTTCACAGTCCTAAAAATTGAATGTCCTTTGGCAAGACCTTGACTTTAGATAGCTTTCCACTTCATCTATGCCTCTAAGAGTAAGGACAAGCAGCCAGAGATAAGTTTGAGAGCTAGGTCTGGGACATAGGCTTTTATAATCCTAGTACTCTGAAGGCTAAGGCAGGAGGATCACAAGCTCAAGGCTAGCCTGAGCTGACAGGTGAGTTCAAGGCCAAGTGATCAACTTAGTGAGATGCTGTTTCAAAATAAAAGAAGTGGCTTGAGCAGGGCACAGTTGGCATTGCCTATAATGTCACAGGCCACCTGTTCAGCTGTGTCGTGTATTGGAACGTGGGTAATGGGAACACTTCTTCCTGAACCTGTGGGGAACATGACTTGATAGACACTGTGGTGGACCACAGAGAACCTCAGAGCTCTGCTGTTCCTGCCGCCAGCTAGTGGACTCAATTTCCCTTCCCATTAGCCCAGACTCTCCTTGTCACTGACAAGATTCTTGACAGAAGATAGTTCCCTCCCCAGGACATGCTGCTCTAGTCCCTGGAATCTGTAGGTAGATAATATATATGCGGCAAAGGGGATTCTAGGTTGCAAATAGTATTGTTTCCTAGTATCTGCTGTCCTTGAGCTGGGGCCACAGGGTGCTTAGATGTGAGGGAGAGAGGCAGGAGACAGAGTCCAACAACACGGGGACTTGACTAGTCATCAGTAGCTTTAAAGATAAAAGGAGCAATAAACCAAGTAGTTCAAGCAGCTGTTAAGAATATGGAAAAGCTGGACTGAGGATGTCGCTCCAGCAAGCCTTTATTTCTGTTCTCAGTATACATACTTTCTCTAAAAAAAAAAAATTACCTCATTCAACTGTCAAGTAGAACTTACAAGAGGATAATTGGTTACATGATTTTCTAAATACTTTTAGATTCCAATAAGTTCATAGTAAGTTTAAGTCAATAATTCATGTTATAGATTGATAGGAGTTAAGAAATCACAGCAGAATTGTTTACATGTCTTTCCATTAAAACTACTATCCCACCAAACATTCATTAGCTATTACTAATTGCCCCCTAAAAGTTCATTATAAGTTTAAAGCAATATTTTTTATGTCACAAGTTAGCACAGTTTGGTCAAGATACAAATCATCTGCTTTGTGTCTTAGTAGTTTTGAAGTTTTGTATATATAAACTAGTCTCACACCTAACCTAGAAGGAATGTTTTCTGTGATCATAAATTTGTTCCAAGCCTGCTTTCTTTCCTAGTGCAATTAGCCCATGGCACATGAAAGTTTACAGAACTCTATATGCAGCCTTTACTCTACAGAGATCTATAAATTACTTGTATAAATTTAGTTCTATAAAATCATTATCAGGGATTATGAAATCATCAATTTCTCTACATAACATTACTACATGAGAGTACACCTTCATGTTGCTCTGTAGAAATCTGCCCAATAGGATGGGCTGATGCCCAGGAACCATTAGGCTATGTAATGGCGACAAAAAAAAGGCATGTCAGCAGTAAGAAGCAATCCTCGGATGAAGTCTCTAAGGACCCTGCATTCTTGAACCTCATCCATCGCAGGTCATGCAAAATGGTGGGCCATCCCCAGAAACTTCACTTGCATTCCTTAACTTTTCCTAGATGACTTCTGACAGGTTGAGCTATTGAGACCCAGCCTCAACAAAAGAAAAGAAAAGAAAGGAAAGGAAAAGACAAGAAAGGAAAAGAAAGAAAAGGCAACTAAAATGTGTCCTCTTGAACCTCTTCAAAGAAAAGCAGCCTTACACAAACCTGAGTTTAGTCCACAGAGACCCATTTCAGATTTGTGACCTCCAGATATATAATGTAGCACGTTTGTGCTTAGTTAAATCACTGCAGCTCTAATAATCCCTTGCAGCTGCCAACAAGAAGATAGCACACACCAATATAGTATGGTAGAGTTATGCTGAGTGACAACTAAAGTTAAGCTTTTGATTTCAACACTCTTGGAAGGCCACTCTTATGCAAGAAGTCCAATTGTACTGGCTAGTTTTGTGTCAACTTGTCACAGGCTGGAGTTATCACAGAGAAAGGAGCTTCAGTTGGGGAAATGCCTCCATGAGATCCAGCTGTAAGGCATTTTCTCAATTAGTGATCATGGGGGAAGGTCCCCTTGTGGGTGGGGCCATCTCTGGGCTGGTAGTCTTGGTTCTATAAGAGAGCAGGCTGAGCAAGCCAGTGGATGCAAGCCAGTAAAGAACATCCCTCCATGGCCTCTGCATCAGCTCCTGCTTCCTGACCTGCTTGAGTTCCGGTCCTGACATCCTTTGGTGATTAACAGCAATGTGGAAACTGTAAGCTGAATAAACCCTTTCCTCCCCAACTGCTTCTTGGTCATGATGTTTGTGCAGGAATAGAAACCCTGACTAAGACGCCAGTCATGGTGTAATTCATTATGTGAGGAAGCCCAAGCTAGCCACCTGAAGGGCAGGTATCACACTTCATGTCTCTTGGTGAGCACAGGCCAACCCAGCTATCAGCTGAGTGCAGCTGTGACCTTTGCCAACCGATATACACAGGAGAGCCATCCAAAGAACCTGTCCCTGACTCAGAACAGTAAGCAGGTAGATGGTGGCTGCTTGAGACTCCTATATTTTTGGATTGTATCTTTGCTGTGCTTTTATGCTGTAAATACTTAGGATGATATCTGCCCCATAAGACATCTACATCAAATGTTCATTATTGTTATGATACTTCAGCTACATATACATAAATTTCCCTGTAACCTGATAAAGACATATCATCCTTGATGTGATAGTTGGGACTTTGGTTCCACAAATACTTCTTCCTGCCATCATGAGCCATCATGGCACTGGTGCTGGGCTTTACCTTGGGGATTTAGGAGATCAGGTCCCTCCTGCCTCAGCCTCTCAAGTGCTAATATTATTATAAGCCTGAGTCACCATACCTAGTTCTTGTCAAAAGTTCAAAAAGCAGGGAGAGTGAGATAGCTCAGCAGGCAGAGCCACTTATAGCCTAACAACCTACACTAAAGGAGAGAGATGACTTTCTAAAGTTGCCCATTAACCTCCATATGCATTCTGTGGCATAAATGTGCACAACTCAGTGCATGTGTAGACACATACATAATAAATTTAAAATTGGAGAAGTTGGTAATTATTGAATGATTTTCTATTAAAAACAAAAAAGTAAAATAAATAAAAATAACACACCAGGTGCATAGTGTATGTTTGTTGTCCTCAACATCGAGAGGTTGAGGCCATCACTCAAGTCTGGAAACGAGACTAGCTCAGGAACATATCAAGAAAAAGATACGTGAATTAAAAACAGGCAAGTGCCATGGAGTGTTCATGACAAAGAAAGCTGTTCAGACAGTTGTTTCGGGGTTTTTTGGGGGGTTGGGGAGTATAGGGAGCTTGTTTTGTTGTATGTGGGGAGTTGAGACAGGGTTTCATATGTCCTATGTGAGCCTCAAACTCTTGGCAGCTAAGATTGACTGGTACCTTCAGAGCTTATGGGGAGTGAAGTCCTGAGTGCATATAGTTGGCATAGTATAGTTGGCATTATCATGAATATGTTAAAGACCCCAGTGCCTCAGAGTGGCAAAGCCTTCTCCTGGGTCTTGCACAGATGTTGACAGTATAGAAAATGTTGATGATAGCTTCTTCCTCCAGGATTTCAAGAGCCTAAAACTTCTCCCCTAGAGAGACCACCCTCCTACCAAGATTAACTAAACCCGTCTCTTCATTCAACTGTATAGAATAAACCTGTGCCTTCTCAATTCAGATGTACAAAATATATGTACAAGTGCTGATGCATCTCCATTGGAAGCCGTGGCTTAAACTCCAGATTTCTGTATGTGTGTTTATCTCTTCTTCATTTCCTGCTGCCCCAGCTAGGTCAATCCCTAAGCCATGCAGGTTGCAGCAGGGTATTCCTGTCTATATATTCTATATTCTTGAGTTGTGGTACTATAGCTATGGGTTACCACACCCAGTTTATGTGGTGCTGAGAATCAAACTTAGGCCATCATGCATGCTAGGCATGATGCCCTAAGTATTCTATCATGAGTCATTACCAGCTAGGAAGCCAGTGTTTGTTTTGTTTTGTAGCCAACCAGAAGTCCCAGTATGAGTTTCTTGGGGCTGTCAGAAGAATCACTCCATCCTAAGGACTTCAAACACTGGAAATATGCCCCCATCTTAGCGTTTAGAGCGCTGGAGTTGGTGTGCTGTCCAGGCCAGGCGTGCTGTCGTCCTGCGGGCGCGGTGGGGAAGCTCCATTTGCTTGCTTCTGCTTCCGGCAGCTTGGCAATTCTTGGGGTTGTAGATTCATCCCTCTAATCATTACCTCCACCACACCGCCTTCTTCCTATGTGTGTCTATATTTCTAATTCTCCTCCTCTCTCACAAAGTTACACTAGTCTTGAAGCCCTCACCTCATTCACTATGCCTTCATCTGAGCTAGTTTCAAAGGTCCTATTTCCAAACAAGGGTATATGCTAACTTTCTAGTGGGCTTGAAATCCAAGAGGGATATTATTCAACCCAGCCAAGTCTCTATGTTTAATACTAAAAACTAAAGGTATGATTGACTGCATCCAAACAAAAGCCTCAGGTACACACTCAGAAGCAGGAGAACTTAATGGAATGGGCTGGGAAGAGGTCTCATAGAAGTCAAGATGTGGATGTTGGTATAGTCCAGTTGTGTCCCTCCAAAACTCCTGTCAAAACTTAAACCCCTCATTGTGGTGGACTGAAGAGATAGGGTCCTTTGCAAATCAACTAAGGCTGGCAGGCTGAGTGCATACTAGAGCACCTGCCTATAGTAAATGGGTAAGACTTTGTGTTCGATCCCAGCAAGGCAGATTTTAAGGAAGGAAGAAAAGGGAAAAGAGAGCTATGTAATTTCGGCTAGAGGCATAGTTCAGGAGTGTAAAGCCATGGGTTCAATCCACCTCTCCCCTCACCCCAAATCAACAAGGATCAGCACTGAGGGCTTTACTGCTGTGAATGAATTACTGTCCTTAGAGAAGAGGCTTCAGTGCCTGGGGCCTGGCTTTCTTCCTCTGATCTCCTGTTAGTGCCACTGTCCTGAGCAGCCCCTGACTTGTATCTAAGGAGCCTTAGACTTTACTAGATGAGTTAATGGAGGGATGGATAGAGACTCAGAAAATGGCCCCAGAAAAGAGGAATGGTGCCATTCCCCTCACTCAATGAGGCAGCAGGACAAACCATGGAGGAAGAAGGAAGCAGAGACAGGGTGCCTCTGAAGCCTTGTGTCCAGACCAGCTGACACAGAAACCAGGGCTGGCCTGAGTAGTCATCAATGTTCTACACACATTCTTTCAGCTTTACAGTTACCTTCTCTCCAGTTCCAAGAGGTGAGTTAGGGGTGTTTATTTGGTCTTCTCGGACCTGGGTCTTCCCCTTCCAGACCTTTCAGATCCTGGGCCTGCATAGGAAAGACTGCATCTGCAGCTCAAAAGAGTGTTTGTTGCTCTGCTAATTAAGGTCAGAGTCTACCATTGTCCAGATAGCCTTCTGAGCTTGGCACAAAATGGTGACTTGCTTTGTCAGCAAGGATTCTCCATCTCTGACCTTGTCTGGGGAGCCTGAAACCTCCACCCTCTACCTGCAGAATGTCATGTAGCCTTGGTTAGATTAAAGGTTCAGCTTCCCTTCTCCCAATAAGAACCATTCAGGTAGCACCTGAGGCTTCCCGGATGCCTCCCCATGCTAATGAGGCATCCAAGTACCTTAGCCTCCAGCCAATGACCTTTGCCCATCCTGGAGATTCCTACGTGCTTCTCTCAAACTATATAACCTTTGATTCACTGTCAGTAAAGTTGATCTGTCTCCTTGAAACTGGTCCCCAGATGTCATTATTACCACTCACAGGCCTTTATCAACTCTGCTCCCTTTGTCCTCATGGGCTGGTGGCCAGTGACTCCAGAAAGAAGAGAGATCCACAAAAGAAAAATGAGGAGATAAGATAGACGATGAATGGAACACGTGACTTATTTGGAGGAAAACTTGCAGAGAGAAGCTCAGTAGGAATTAGCACTTAGAAGCCTTAGAGATAGCTTAGCAGTTAAGAGCACAGGTCTACTCTTCCAGAAGACCCAGGTTCAATTCCCAGCACCCACACGGTGGCTCATAACCACATGTAACTGCCAGGAGATCTGACACCCTCTTCTGAGCTCTCAGGGCATGAGGCACATACATGGTGCAGGCATACATGCAGGCAATACACTCATAAGCAAAAAACAAATTCCTTTTTAAAAATCAGAGCCTTCACTTATAATCTGGGATGGAAGGGAGGGGGTGTTATAAAGTTTCCCCTTTTTGCCCAAAGTTGGCCATTGCTAGGGGCCAACCAGTTAAAGTATGTTAGGTAAGCCAAAATTGTTTTTCCTTGCTGGACATTACTTGGGGTCTATGGTTCAGAGAAGGCAAGCATCTAGAGAAATAACTTATGCTAGGTCTGGAGACCAAGTGACTGTAGTTCAAGGAATTGTCACCTTTCAGTCCCACATGGAGGAGGTCTTTCAAAATAACATGGTTCTTCCTAACTCAGCCTATCCTTGGCACCCCCTCACAGGGGTGGTGTAAGCAGAGGTGCTGATAGTAAGGTCTGGTTCCCTAATTGGCTCTTGATTTGGTCAATAAAGAAGGTGGGAGCCAATTACTGGGGGAAGGGTCCAGGTGGGACTTTCAGGTCCCAGGGGAAAAACAGATGTGAGGGAAGAGAAGAGCCCTTTGGGCCAAGCTTTGGAAAGAGAAGCATGTAACAACCATGTAAGATCTTGGGGTAGCTAGAACCAGCAGATGGTTGCTATAGGCTAGGCTGATAAGGTTAGGGCAGGAGATTCTGTGCCCAACAATTGTGTTATCTGGCAAGTTCTAAAATAATAATATTCTCTGAGTTATTTTTCATCCATGGAGCAAAGGTGGGCAGAGAAGGAAAGAAGTCAAGGCAGTGCTTGGCAAAGTTAGCCAGAGGAACAAAAGAGAAGCCCAGAGGGAGCTGGTGGAGTGGGAATGGTTGCAACCCATCCTGGGCTAAGCTGGATAGAGCAAAGGGAACCAGGAGAGGACAGAGCACTGGCTGATCTCCTAGAAAGGCAGTCATGTGTCTTTTAAAATTACACGCAACAGGGTGGGAGCTACACCCTTGCTCTGGACAGCATATTGACACAGCCTCACTGTCTTAGCACCTGTCTCTCCTGCCTGGCCTTTGAGAACTGGGGAAGGATGGGTATAATGCTGCTCTGAAAAACTGAAGTGAGCGACTGCTTGTGTCAGGCCATCACGAAGCCCTTTGCTCTGTGACTATGACAGATAGAAAATTTAAGTGGCAAACATCACCAGGAGAAAGGCAAAGCAATGACTTGAACTCAAGCCAAGTCTCAAGGCTTCTGAGAGCCATGTTCAGAACAGGAAGAGATGAGAGGCCAGAGCTAGGGGAGGCCAGGGGAGGGCTCACAGGGAGGGAAGAGGCAGGTGGGAATTTGCTAGTTGCAGTTCTTCCAACTGAAAGAGCTTTTGGGAGATCTGTCTGCAGAAAACCCCAGCTTTTAGCCAGGACAATGCTATGAACATAGCTGGCTGAAGGAAGAGAGGGGGAAAATAATTGAAGTCACTTTCTGGGCACCAATTTACTATAATTAATTAATTAATTAATTAATGAAAATAATATTGGTGTTGTCAGGGATATTCTTTCTACTTCCTGGTTATGGAAAAATATATAACAACTATATATAACAACTAACAGAGCCCTAACATGACAGAGAATAAAGTAGGTGACCATCCCTGGTGGCACCATAACAAGTGTGAATGAATGAGTCTTCAGATAGCAGTGCACAGTTGCTGCCTTAAATGAGGACAATAAAGATAACTCAAGAATAGGCAGCTAAAGCCTTAGGTGCCCATGCGTGTAATTCCAGCACTCAGGAGGCTGAGGCAGGTGCCTGTGGCCATTGTAAGTTCAAAGTCAGCTTGGGCTGCAGAGTGGAATCTTGTCCCACAAAACCAAGCTTTGACAACAAGACCCTGTGGTGACTCCACTATTAGGCAGTCTGAGTTTAATCCTGACCACTTTCTCAGATGGCCGATTCAGGGCAGGTTAAAGAACAGGCTGCCCCTTCGATGTTCCTCAGTCTGCTTTGTCTACTTTTCCTTCACATTGAACTTATTCTCTTGCTTATCAATTCTTTCAGGACTTTTTGTTGTTTGGGGCAGGGTCTTGCCATGTAGCTCAGGCTTGTCTGGTATGCAGTATATAGAACATACAACAATCCTCCTGCCTGCACCTCAGGAGCACTGAGATGACAGATGTGTACAACCGACCCTTGGCATGATGCTTTGTTGTGACTGTCCAGGACTCTCTGGGCCTCTCCTGGCCTCTCATGCTGTGCTGAGTATCACTCCCATTGAGCTGGATTTTCAAGTACATCTTTGTGGACCCAGTGCTGACTAGAGCTGCCCCCAAGAGAATCCATATGCATCCCTTTTAGGTGACAGTCATATTCTGAGAGGGAGTGTTCCAGGAGCAAGCATTCTAATGCCAAGATGAATCATTATCAGATCCTATGCAATTTATAGCTATTTAGTGTCCTACGTAGCCAGGCGAGTCTCAGGCCAGATACAATGGAGGACAATTATCTCCATCTTCCTTTCTCTTAGAAAAAATGATATACTCATTATCTGTGTGTGTTCATGGTGTGTGGGTGTGTGTGTGTGTGTTTGTGTGTGTGTGTGTGTGTGTGTGTGTGTGTGTGTGTGTGTGTGTGAGTGTTCATGGCATGGGGGTGGCATGATGTTGTGCGTGGAGGCATGATGTGGGAAGAGGGGAGATGCATACCACTGTGAGACTGCAGAGTCAGAAGACAACTTGATGATGTTAATTCTCTCTTTCTACCTTTACATCAGCTCTGGGAATCGAACTCATGTCTACAGGCTGTATGGAAAGCACTTTTACCCACTAAGCCATTTCTTTAACCCAGTTTTTGCAATTGGAGGTATAGAAATGAGTTTGCAACTGCCTTCAATCTATACCATCTAGAAATAGATGAGACTAGGGTTAGAATCCAGGCTGGCTGGACACCTCCTTCACAGTCACTTTGAGGCCTAATTATGAGCCTGTTCAACCACTGGAAAGTGGCCATTATTGATTCTGGTGTTTGAAAAGGAAGTTAAGTGGCCATATCAACACCACTTAGCCTGATCAAAAGGCCAGCAAGTACAGGCTGAAAAGTGCTCCACCAACAAGGCCTGGTCCTCCCACTGGGAGCTGCTATCCTTTCCAGACTTTGGAGCTACTGAGCTAGATGCCTGTAAGACTCTGGCAGCGTTCTTAACTCGCTGATTCTTCCACTATAAGACAAGGGCCCAGGTACCTCCACTAGAACTTCTAATATGAAGGCTTTCTGACAAGTGCTATTTGTGATCATAAGCAAAAGTCCATGATTTTTAAAAAATTTATATCACATTTGTTTATTTATTGTGTGTGTGTATATATGCCCGTGTGTATATGTGAATGAGTGTTTACATGTGTATGTGTGCATGTCTATATATCTCTGTGTGTGCATCTATGAGTGTGTACATGTGTATGTGTGTGTGTATGTCTATGTGTGTATCTATGCCTCTATGTGTGCACATGTGTATTATATGTGTGTGTGTATGTCTATGTGTGTATCTATGCCTCTATGTGTGCACATGTGTATTATATGTGTGTGTTTTGTGTGTGTGTGTATGTGTGTAGGTCAGAGGACAAGTTATGAGAATCATTTTTCTCATTACATCATGTGGGTCTTGGGAATTAAACTCAAAGTCTTCAGTTTGTTAAGATAGGTGGCAAAGATGTTTACCCACTGAACCATCTCTTTTGGGAAAAAAAGGTGTGTGTGTGTGTGTGTGTGTGTGTGTGTGTGTGAGCCCATGCTTGACATGGTACATGCCTCCCTATGGAAGGACTTGGTCTTGGTGGAGCACAATTTGGCCTGTTTTTACTGGCTTTAGTATCAGGCTATCTAAGTGGCGTTGATATGGCCACTTAGCTTCCTTTTCAAATACCAGATTCAATAATGGTCACTTCCAGTGAGTGAATAGTCACTTGTAGGAAGTCACTTCTTTCCTTCTACCATGCCAGTTCCAGAGACTGACCTCAGATCAGTGAGCTTGGCAGCAAGTGCCACTAACCTGCCACATGGACAAAAATGTGGTCTTGAAAAGTAATTTTCACCACAATTCTTTTTAGCAATGGGAGCCTGGCAATCCTTGACTTCTCTCCCCTACAGTAACTCCCTTTTCTCCAGACTTCTTTGTAGGACTGGGGTCTAGCTCAGTGATAAAGCACTTGCCTAGCATTTGCAAGGCCCTGGATTTGGGCTCTAGCCTGGGCCTGGGATAGGGGGTGGGAGGCTCATCTCCATGCCCAATCACATTTTAGGTTCATCTCTGCAGCTGTGTCTTACCTCACTGCAAAGCTTTCTGCTGCACACTGAGGAGCTGAGTGTGATGGCACACATGTCTTCCCAGCAGTGCAGGGGACTAAGGGCAAGAAAATTACTGAAGTTTAAGGCTAGTCTAAATTGCACAGGGAGAACACACATACACACACACACACACACCTGTAACAAATGAGCTGTACTGGATAGAGACTAGTCCACACACTCTGAAGCACTGAGGCTGGGTTAAGGCAGCTGGGGGAAGGGAGTGCTGGGCCAGGTTATTCTGACAGAATCCTAAGGACCGGAGAAGGTATTTCCTTCTGTTAGCACCCACTGCAGCTGAGGGTAGAATCTGCTGGCCCCAAATCGCCTCTTAGCAGAAAGCCCCTGAGAATCAGACAGATGCGGCTTCTTCTCTGACAAAGGGCAGAAGACCCCAAGAAATCAGAACTGCCTAAGTCCTCAACCTTTTCCTCCCTCTCATCTTCCTCTTCCTCCTCCCACCCCTCTCTCTGCTCCTTTCAGGCTGGGGTGGCAAGGCTCAGTGGCAGAGTTCTGGCTTAACTCAGAACATAAAATAAACAACTCACCTATTGGTCTCCCCACCATACCACAGTGAACCCCATTTAAAGTCTCATACCCCTCTTCTTTTGTCCTATGACTGTCCCCACACATAGATTGTCCTTTGTTAAATGGTATAGGCGGCTGTGTGTGAGGCAGATCCATGCCTGTAAGCCAGCACTTGGAGGATTGTGTGAGTTGAAAGCTAGCTTGGACTACAATATGAGTTCAAGGCCAGTCCGGGCCACAGGGCACAACATTGTTTTTAAAAGTAATAAGTAATAAGTAAGTAAATGCTGAAACCATCACATACAACTATCTGTCTTCTTGGAGGTTTCACTGTGTCACCTCTGTGAGGTTTCTAATGTTTATCCAACTAATCTGCCCTTTCTTTATCTTGTAGCATCCTTGTTGTTGAACATAAGATGCTAAAAGGGAATGCTTTTTCTTCCTCAATATGGTTTTTGTTCATGGGTGCCTCAACAGTCTTCTAACTCTTGTGTGTGGTGTGCATAGATGTGTATGAGTGTGTGTATGTGTGTGTGGGGGGGGGGTACTTGCATCAGGGTCAGAGGACACCCTTGGGTGTCAGTCCTTGTGAGGCAGGGACTCCTTGTTGGTATGCCATGCCAGCTAACTCATGTACCCTGGAGAATTTTTCTATCTTATACATCTATCTTGCCATAGCCTTGCCAGCTTACAGATGTGGGATACTGTGACTGGCTTTTCAGACAGGTTCTAGGATTTCAAACTCAGTTCTTCACACTTGCATGGAAATTCTTTACACATAAAACCATCCAAAAGCTTTCTTGCCCTCGAGTTTAATTTCACATCTATCTGAGCTGGATACCTTCTTAGGGTTGGATGAGTGCTAGCACCTCAAATGTACCTTACGTTGCTGGCTTGGGTTGCTTCCACAGAGCAAGGCATTGTGTTTGTTGTCAGGTTAAATTACAGAGCCAGCCAGAGAGTTATAGATGCCTAAAGGAAAAATGTTTTCTTCCCTCCATGAAAAGGCAGGTGAGAGCCTTTGGAGGGCCTGGGGTTACTAGGCATGACAATTTGGGTGGCAGTTATTGGGTAGACACATGGACAAAATTTAAACCTAAAAGTTGGAGACTAACCTGAATAGCACAGCGAGACCTTGCCAGAGGCAGGCATGATAGTGTGTGCACCTGTAGTCCCTCAAAGATCTGAGGTAGAGGACATTCTGGGCTACATGGAGGCTCTTTCTCAAAACAGAGGAACAAAACCTGAGCAGAGGAGATGACTTAGTAGGTAGAGCTGTATAAGCAAAAGGACTGTGAAGATTCCTGGCCCCCACCACAAGTTCAGCAGGATATGACAGTAAAGTCTGTCACTCCAGCACCGTAGGGACAAAAGCAGGTAGGTTTCTGTCACTGAGTGACTAGCCATCCTAGAAAATCGGGAAACTCCAGACCAAAGAACAGAAACATGCTTTTTTTTCTACCTACAGTTCTTGAACTAGCCCTGTTGGGCTGATTGGTGCTTCCCTAACCACAGTGGTTTTAATCCTTCACCACACTGCCTCTCCATCAAACCATAGTCAGGTATAAGGAGAGGGCGTACCATGGCCCAGGAGCACTGGGGATGTGGGCTCCAGTGCCATTCATCATTAAAATAAAGAGAAAAGGCAGGAATAGGCAGCCTCTAGCAAGGGAGTTCTCAATCCTCCTATAGCTGTGACCCTTTAATACAGTTCCTCATATTCTGGTGACCCCCAACCATAAGATTATTTTTGTTGCTACTTCATAGCTGTAATTTTGCTGCTGTTAGAGTCATAATGTGTTTTCAGATAGTTTTAGGCAACCCCTATAAAAAGGTTGTTCCACCTCCAAAGGGTCTCAATCCACAAGTTGAGAATCAGTGCTCTAAGGCTCCAGACCCCAGGATTTGCTCTGATGTTTGTTTTAAAACTCTCTAGAATTTAGAGAAATAAGAAGTTAGTACTCATAGTCATAGTGGCTGTCATGGTTAGTTTTTGTCAACTTGACACAAACCTGGCCAATACCTGGGAACTCTTAGTAGAGTGAATCTCTACAAAGAACGGCCTCCATCATATTGGGCTGTAGGCATGTCTGTGGGACATATTCCTGATTGTTGGTTGATGTGAGAAGGCCCAGTCCCTTTGTTCAGGGTCCCATCTCTGGGTAGATGGGCCTGGGCTCTATAAGAAAGCAGGCTGAGCAAACCATAGAGAGTGAGTCAGTAAGTAGCATTCCTCTATGGTCCCTGCTTCATCTCTTCCCTTTCCCAGAGATGGACTGTAACCTGGGAATTATAAGCTGAAATAAACCCATTCTTCTTAAGTTGATTTTGGACAGGGTTTTATCACAGAGCCCAAACTATGACAACACAACTATGGCCATGGTCCATACCTATCTATAATCCTAACATTTGGGAGGCTAATTTGGGAGACTGAGGCATGAGGATTGCCATGAACTCAAAGCCAGCCTAGACTACAATAGTGAGACCCAGTCTCAAAAAAACAAACACCAGCTCCGTTCCTTGGGGATTCCTCCTCTTGGCGTGGGCCCAGCTTATCTTTTTTCTGTGGACCCTCTCAGTCTTCCCTACTAGCACATCTCCATTCTTTCTTCTCTCTCTCTCTCTCTCTCTCTCTCTCTCTCTCTCTCCCTTCCTTTCAAAGATTTATTTATTTTATGTATATGAGTACACTGTAGCTGTCTTCAGACACACCAGAAGAGGGCATCAGATATCATTAAAGATGGTTGTGCGCCACCATGTGGTTGCTGGGAATTGAACTCAGGACCTCTGGAAGAGCAGTCGGTGCTGTTAACAGCTGAGCCATCTCTCCAGTCCCCACATCTCCATTCTTTGTGTCTGCAGCTGAGCAGCAGAAACACTAGCTACCAAGAACTCCTGGTGGCCACACTGGGCTGGGATTCAAGTGGGTGATTCTCACTATCTTTCCTGTTCTCCATTCTAATATCTTCCTATGGCAACCGAGCATATTCAAACCATAGCAGCAACTCTTCTTCATGATCCTCCTCCCACCCTACCCCCACCTCCTGGGTAACCCATCTCTTGGTGTGGACCTGGTCTTCCTAGCTCTTTTCTAATGACCTCTCAGTATTTCCTCTAGCTCATCTCCATTCCTTTGTGTCACATGCCAACCCACAAACACTCTTTCTATTAGCAACCTTTCAGCCACCTAGAACCCAGACTGACCAAAAACAACCAAAAGAGGGAACATCCTCCCAGAAAAGTCAATGCCAAATCTGTCTATACCAAAAGACACCTCAAATATCAAAACCCCAGATGCCTAGATCCCAATGCAAACATGAATAGCCAAGGCAATATGCTTTCTCTAGAAGCCAGTAGCCCTATTACAACAGGCCCTGAAAAAAAAACAAAAAACAATTTAAGTAAAGTATTCAGTGAGAACATGTGGTCAAGGACCTCAAAGAAGATGTAAACAAATGCCTAGTAAAGACCATGGAGACACGAACAGGTGAATGAAGTAAGGAAAACAATCCAAGGCATGAAAATAGAAATAAAAATCAATAAAGAAAATAAAAGGGCTGGTGAGATGGCTCAGTGGGTAAGCGCACCCGACTGCTCTTCCGAAGGTCCGGAGTTCAAATCCCAGCAACCACATGGTGGCTAACAACCATCTTTAACAAGATCTGACTCCCTCTTCTGGAGTGTCTGAAGACAGCTACAGTGTACTTACATATAATAAATAAATAAATCTTTAAAAAAAAAAAGAAAAGAAAAGAAAAAAGTGAAATAAACCTAGAAATAAACCTAGCTTAAAATGGCAAACAAAACCTCAGAGGTAAACCTTGAAAAGGTTATAAGACATGGAAGAGATTTTCAGGTATTGAAGACAAAGAAAATGTTAAATCTAAAATAAAAAAAAAATCCAGGCATAAAATATCCAGGAATTATGGGACACTATGAAAAAGACTAAACCTACATATAATAAGGAGAGAAGAAGAAAAAACTCAGGTCAAAAGCATACAATTAAAATTAAAATTAATATTAAAAATATATCTCTCTAATCCAAAAAAGGATACCTACCAAGATATCAAAACATGAATTGTACAAAACAAAGAATATTAAAAGCTGCAAGGGAAAATACCAAGGAAGGTATAAAGAGCAGGCCCGTTTGAATAACACTTTAGTTCTCAATTGAGACACTAGAAAGGACAGTTGTTCTACAGACTCTGAGAGACCAAACCCATTAAAACTACCAATTACAATAGAAGAAGAAAGAAAACATTATATAATAAAACCAAATATAAAGAATTACTTTCTCCTCATCTAGCCTACAGAAGTCATTGGAAGGCACACATTAGTCTAAAGATGTAAGCCATACCCCCAAAGACACAGGAATAAATAATCCCAGAAGAGTAAATCAAAAGTATGTGTGGCCAAGACCCCACCATAACAACAAATATCAGGGATCAATAAACACTGCTCATTAATAATTCTCAATATTAATGACCTCAGTTCTCCAATAAAAAGACATAGACTAACAGATTGGATTAGAAAACTAGATTTGTCTTTCTGCTACATCCAAGAAACACACCTTACCATCAAAGACAAACGCAGTCTAGGGGGAACCCTACTATAATTGTTATGCTAAAGAAACATTTAAATAAAATTACTTTTGATGACATAATGCTAATCCCATAGGCCAGTGTCTTGCTTAACCCTCATTGGAGAAACTTCTTCCGGCAGTAGATGGGAATTAGCACAGACCCACAATTGGATAATGTACAGAGAGTGAGAGACTTTGAGCACTCAGTCCTAAATAGGATGTTTGATGCAAACATTTCCCTCCTTCCTTTGAAGTTCAAGAAGCTATTGTAAGAGCTGGAGGTGATGGTTGGCCACCAGGAAACAATGTCTTCCAGACACAACAAGACTGATGACCAAAGAAGCTCACACAGGCTGCGGTAGTATGCGTAAGACCTACATAGACCTACATGTTCAAGCCAGACAGGATCCCAGCTCTGAGAACAAATGGGGAAGTGGACTTCGGGTCTCACCTGTAACGAAGAAACTACAGGCAACTGACATCCCCTGGCAGAAGAAAAATCCGTTTTTTCCAATGGATCTCACTGTGTCTATCAGCCAGACTCTGGGCAGGCCCCACACCAGAAGTAGCTAGCCATCACAGAACAAACTCCCTGGTATTTCTGTGGATTTTTTCCCATTTTGTTTTGTTTTGCTATTTTTTGCTTTATCAGTCTTTTCTTGTTTATTTTGATTTTTGTGGGGTTTTGTGGAGTTTTACTTGCTTGTTTGGTTGGTTGGTTGGTTGGTTGACCCTCTTTGTTGAAAGGGAAAGAAAAAAACTATAAAGTTGGGTGGGTAGGGAGGTTGGGAGGACTTGGGAGGAATTGCCAGAGAGGAAAAAACAATCAAAATACAGAAATGTTTTTCAATTATAAAAAGAAAAGAATTGAAAGTGTTGCCAATACAAATCCTCAATAACCCTTGCAATTACTCAGAAACCAAGAAAATCCAGGACCCCGTAATTTAAAAACAACAACAAAAAAAACAACAAATAAAATATTTTCCTTAAAACACACACCTCAAAGCTAAATACAGGACAAAACAACTTAATGAAAGGAAGAGAGAAGGAAAAAGAATAAATAAAGTTGATCCTATTTCATCTCAAGATGGCTCTGGAATTTTTGGCAAATGGGTGGCAGCCCACAGACCTGGGGGATGGGAGGAATAAGGACACCGGTCCCGCATCTGCAGGCTTTTTCCATGTTTGGTATCTTTCCAGCCATTCCCTCCCCACCCACTCGTGGTGCCACCCTGCCCTTCTCACTGACTCAGGCCCTGTCCCTGCTCCCTCCCTCCCTCCTACCCTCTCTCTAGACAGTGAGCAGCTAGAGATGAGCCCTAGGCCCATCTTCTCTGGTCCGGATTTTCCTCCAACTATGGGTAGAAAGTAATAGTGCACAGGATGTGGGCTAGGAAACACCCACACAAGGCTCAGCTGATGGTGAGTCCACTTCGAGGTACACATCCGCACAGGCTGCAACACTCCCAGAAATTATGAGGGCACGTGTCATTTAAGGGGTGTGCCCAACAGGGCCTCCAGGGCTCCTCGGAAGCCTCAGCAGGAAAGGGATGAGTCATGGCTGCTGAGCTGGCTTGCCAGGCCCGAAGCTGGCTGGCCAATAATTAACATGACAATCGCCCTACAGGCACTGACTTACAGACGAGCCTACTAAAGGGGTGTGCAGGGCAGGGAGTTCCTTCCCGGCCTCCCCTCTTCCTGAGACTTTAGATCCTGTCCCCATACCTCCCACCTCCAGTCTCCCGACGCCAGAAAGGCGGAGCCAGAAGAGAGGTTAGGAGCTGTCAGCTTCCAGCCCCAAATTCACCGAAGACTCTGCCAGCAGAGACGTTCATGAAAGAGCAATTGTGAGGCCCAGTGTTTTCGTTTGACACCCGTCCAAGAACAGGATGGTAAACCCAGAAGCCAGGTCACCTTTTGCTTGCTACTGACCCCTCCTGGAGTGAAGAAGACTGCAAGCTGAAGAAGCCCAGAAAAAACAAAAACAAAAACAAAAACAACAAAACAACTGGTTCTGAGTTTGCTGTTCACAATGTTGTTTCGTTGGAACCGGAAACAGTCCAGGTCCCCAAGTGCTGGATTTACAGATGTGCACCACCAAGCCTGGCTTTAGTCCTGAGAATCTTGTTTTTTAAACAGCTTCACTGTGGTCCAGGCTGCATTGAAACTCAGCAATCTTTCTGCCTCAGGCTACCGAGTGCTGGTATTGCTAACACACTTGTGCATGGTTCTGGCTTGTTTTAATTTTAATTTAATTTAATTTAATATGTATGGGTGTTTTTTTTTTTCAGGCATGTATGTCTATGCGCCACCTGCATGCTTAGTGCCTTCAGAGGTCAGAAGAGGATGTTGTATTTCCTGGAAATATAGTTACAGACTTTGTGAGCCACTATGTGGGAGCTGGGAATTGAGCCCACAAACTCTAGAAGTGCAGCCAGTGCTTCTAACTGCTGAGCCTCTCTCCAGCCCCTGTCCTGAAGTTCAGCTCCTTTTTGGGGAGGATGAAATCTGCCTAAATTTGAGGTCACAGGGTAAGAGTCTCACAATGGCATTCCCTTTCCTCCCAGGACTTTGCCCTTCCCTCACACCTGATATTTCACTCAAACCTCCCTTGTGTTTTGTCTTGTAGAAAATGGAGATGCTACCGAGTCTTTAGGAGATTTACACAGTATTTAGAAAGCGCTAGTCAAAAATGGTGGTGTCACTCCGGGGAGCCTTAGCTTACCAGGGGACCCCTGAGTGAACCACACGGAGCTGGGATCAATGCAAAAAGCAAGAGGAATTTATTGTTTCAGTGCACTGGGGTCGTCCCAGACCCGAAGGAGAGGCGGTGACCCCCAGTACCCATTCGGTGAGATTTTATATGGTTTCCAGGGGCAGAATAGAGCATCAGCAACTAAGCACAATATGATTGGCGGAACAGTACACCCTTAAAACTGATTGGTCTTTAGGGAATGAGGTGACAATGACTTCCCTTGTCTGAAGATGAGCAATGGTCAGTCCTGTGGAATGTGTCCCCACCCACAGGTCTGTTCCTGCCTCGTGGTCTGAGAAATGTTAATTATCGTCTCCCTTCCGAAGGGGCAAGTGTTTCATGACCTTCCCAAAGTTCCTAAGCTGACCTTTTCAGTGGATAGTGAATACTCTAATGGCCAGTGATCCCCTTATTAGGTCTTTCCCTAGCAGCCCCACTGGCTCACGGTGAGGTTGGCCATTACTCTAGCTCTCCTAAGGCAATTCTGGGGAAAGTCTGTAATTCCGAAGTTCCTGGGTCTACGACAGACTGAACCTGCAGTTATCTAACTCAAGGGTGGGAACAGCAAGAGTAGAGACCTGCTGACTCAGAGTGTGCTAGTGCCTCATGGATGACGGTGGTGGGGAGTAAGGCAGGCAGCAAGGGTGGGAGGGACTGGAAAGAATGGTGCTAAAGGCCACTAAGGAAAACCTTCAGGCAGAGTCTGCTTAGGTGGCAGTAATGTCCAGGCGTTCCAGGCGTGCTGGGCTGATCATTTGTCGAGGAACCACCTCTAGGAAGATAGGAGCACTTAAATCTTGCTAAAGGATAGATA
Source organism: Mus musculus (assembly GCF_000001635.26). Classification (NCBI taxonomy): domain Eukaryota; kingdom Metazoa; phylum Chordata; class Mammalia; order Rodentia; family Muridae; genus Mus; species Mus musculus. The sequence goes on along the minus strand of NC_000077.6, from coordinate 20,475,610 downwards.
AAAAATTAGTCGCTTACTAAGACACTGTGCCTTCCACTCTATCCTGTTGTAAAGAACACGCGTCTCTCTCACAATAGCTCAGTCATGTAGCTTTGTAAACCTACCCCTTCTCTGGGGTATTTTTTTTTTCTCCTAACATGCTTTCCCTAACAAGTTTAGCTTCCTTATTCTTTCTCTAAAACATTTCCTCCACCATGTGGTTGCTTGACTATCAAGTGCTTGACTTCTATGCCAGCTTCCAAGCTTGGCTCTCTCCTTCTTGCCTCTACTCCTGGCCTCTGGGCAGCCAGTGAAGTTTATAGTTGGCCTGCCCTGAAGTTTTTCTGTTAAATTCTAATAAAATTGTCTTTGAGCTGCCATTTGAGTCCTCTTTTTTTTTTTTTAATTATTTATTTAATTTAGGTATATGAGTACACTGTAGCTGACTTCAGACACACCAGGAGAGGGCATCTGCTCTCATTACAGATGGTTGTGAACCACCACCATGTAGTTGCTGGGATTTGAACTCAGGACTTCTGGAAGAGCAGTCAGTGTCAGAGTCCATCTTTTTTTTTTTTTTTTTTTTTTTTTTTTTTTTGGTTTTCTAAGACAGGGTTTCTCTGTATAGCTCTGGCTGTCCTGGAACTCACTTTGTAGACCAGTCCTTGAACTCAGAAATCCGCCTGCCTCTGCCTCCTAGGTGCTGGGATTAAAGGCATGCGCTACCACTGCCCGGCCTCCCAGAGTCCATTCTTAATTTAAAAAAAAAATTACTTTATTTTGGGGCAAGAGGGATGGCTCAGCACTTAAGAACACTGGCTGCTTGGTCATAGGATCCCTATTCAATTCCCAGCATCCACAAGGCAACCCATAACTGTCTGTAAATCCTATCTCAAGGGGTCCAAAACCCTCCTCTGGCCTCTGTTGATACTGCATCCATGTAGTGCAGAGACATACATCACACAAAGAGTCACAGACATAAAATAAGAATAGAAAAGCCCTTCAAAACAAAAGTTTCTTTTATGCCTATATGTGAGTATGTGTGTATGTAGACTGCCAGTGTGCCTGGTGCCCCTGGAGACCCAAGGAAAATGTCAGATTCCCTGGGCTAGAGTTGTGAGTTATCACGTATGTACTGGGAATAGAACCTAAGTCCTCTGCAAAAGCAGCAATATAGAGGCTGGAGAGATGACTCTTTGGTTAAGAGTACTTATTGCTTTTGTAGATTCCAGCACCTACATGGTGGCTTACAAACACCTGTAACTCCGGTTCAGAAGATCTGATGCCTTCTGCTGAACCCCACAGGCACCAGGTGTATACATACTACACATACACACATTCAGGCAAAACACTCATACATATAAAGCAAATTCTTAGGAGGAGGAGGAGGAGGAGGAGGAGAGAAGAAGAAGAAGAAGGAGAAGGAGAAGGAGGAGGAGGAGGAGGAGGAGGAGGAGGAGGAGGAGAGAAGAAGAAGAAGGAGAAGGAGAAGGAGAAGGAGAAGGAGAAGGAGAAGGAGAAGGAGAAGGAGAAGGAGAAGGAGAAGGAGAAGGAGAAGAAGAAGAAGAAGAAGAAGAAGAAGAAGAAGAAGAAGAAGAAGAAGAAGAAGAAGAAGAAGAAGAAGCAGAAGCAGCAGCAAGTGTTCTTAACTTCTGGCCCATCTTTCCAGAACCCTGAGATGGGGCCCTGGTTTCCTCTGCATCATTAGGTTATAGAACTGGTTTTCTGTGAGTCCTCTAGAGAGCAGGCTTACTGGGGGAAAGGGATTTCAGGAGCTGTTGAGAAAGCAAGGGGATATTTTGGAACAAAAGTAAGGAGAACCCTGACTCACCCTGGCTTAAAATCACAACAGTGGGTTCTGCTATGGAAAAAGACAGATGCCATGCCATGGCTCAGAGTAACTCAAAGAAACAGCCCTTTCCTCTCTGCCATGCTGCCTTTGTTATTGTCTACATTCTCAGACTCATGGCAAGCAGGTCACCTCTAGATATGAAGGTGTCCTGCGCAAGAAGAAAGACCCTCTATTCTTAGGTGCTTCTCTGAGAAACTAGGTCGTTTTTCTCAGAAGTAGACCAGGCCTGAGTCACATGCTCAACCAGGAGCAATCCTCGGTGGGGCAGACCAGCCAGACCCACTCTGGAGTCTCCCTGACGCCTGCATGGTTTATGCAGAGAAGGTGTAAATGTCTGTTGGAGAAAAAGAAGTGGGAATAGATTAGAATGTAAAGCCAAGGCTATCCTTTGAAGCAGAGGGCAAGAGGGATATGGACATAACTATGAAATTATCCAGTTTTAGTTTTCCATCTGTTAGTTGTTCACTGGCTCTCTTCTGCCTGTAGGAACATACATTCTCAGCTAACTCTAATTGATCTGTAGTGGCTAGAGAGTTGACTCAGCAGTTAAGAGCACTTCTTGCTCCTGTAGAGGACTGAGGTTTGGTTTCCAGCACCCACATGGTACTCACAAATGTCTATAACTCCAGTCCCAGAGATCCGATGCCCTTTTCTGACCTCTGTGGATACTAGGCATGCATGCTGCACACAGACATAGAGGCAGGCAAAGCACTCATACACATAAAATTAAATCAAATTAAAACAAGCCAGGAAGTAAATTTAAAAAAAAATCAATTTGTCAATTCTTAACTTCCTGCTATTTCTTCATATCAACTCTACTCTGGTCTAAGATGTCCATTCTAAGAAAAACAAAAAACAAAAGACAAGCCTACGTTTTTGACTTACCCTGTCCTTGGAATGTTTTTCCCCATGCCACCTAGTGGATAGCCAGACCTTATACAATCATCCAGGCCAGGCACAAAACCAGTTGCTTTGTCTACATTAGTTTACATTGTACAAAAAAAAAAAAGTATGTAAAGAGACCCTCGTCATCCAGGTCACCTCTCCTTGCTCAGCTCCAGCCTACTAGCATTTCCTTGAGAAAGAGTCCATCTTTCCACTCCAAGGGACTCACCCAATGGCTGATGCTATTGATTACTAGGTGTCTACAGTCTGAGGAGGGAGTATTATCAGCAGGCTTTTAAATCTACATTCTCTCAGGAGAGAAGCCAGAGAAAGGTCAAGAGGAGAGGCTGGCTCTGAGCCCAGGGGACACTGCTGGGCAGCCTGGGAGAGCAGCAATGAGATGATGTAAGTGAAGAGCATGCCGACTGTCACCCCTCAATGGACAGGCTAGGTGACAGATTATCACCCACTAACTGTTCTAAAATAGATTTTTAGTGTCACCTCTCCTGAGTGCTGCTTTTGCCATATCAAGTGTCTATGGGGTGTGCATGTGACTTGAGGCAGAGTTTCATGCTGTAGCCCAGGTTGGCCTCGAACTCACCATCCTCTTGCCTCAGCCTCCTGAGTGCTAGGACCACTGTTTCTGCTCTCCTGCTGCTGCTGCTGGAAATAGGACCCAGGGCCTCAGGCATGGTAGTGCTGCATTACAGAGCTCTGTCACCAACCTTACTCTATCTATTCTCAATGATAGCTCATTACAAGGGGTCTGGATTTCTCCTGTTATTTTTGATTCCAAAGAGCTTGAGGATCCAGCAGCTTCCATATCCATTCTTAGTTTCCGAGATTTCCTTGGAGTGGAGACAGTGCTGGCTCCACTTGTCTGTTTTATAACATATATAACAATTTATAAAATGTTTTATAACATTTATAAAACGGTCAGCAAACATTTATTAACCCTGCCTTTTGGGAGACACTAGAAGAAGCAGACATAGCTTCAGGCTTTCATGGCACACGGCCTCCTCAGGTGGACTGGCACCTGCTGCCGCTAGCAAAGGAACTTGTGGAAATTATTTGGATGGCTCAGACTGCCTTTCCTCTCGCCTCAAGTTCCACTCAGAGATTTCAGCACCAGGGCAACTGGGTGGCTGGACTCATGACTCCCTGATATTTCCTTTGGGACACCACTAGCTTAGCTATACATAGGTGCCTCTGATTATCAGACTGTAAGGGGAATCTAAGAGTGATCCAACGTCACCCTGTAGCAGAGCAGCTAGCTTGAAAGAAACAAATCAATCACAGGGAGTAACACTCTGAAAAGATGCAGGCTAAGACTGGTGGGTTTAAAGTCCGTTCTGACTCCCCAAGGCCACTTGTCACTTGGAATTTTCCACAGATGGTACATACCCTCCATTTTCCTTCAGCGGGGACAGGTCTCTTTGTACCCTGTATAGCTGTTACCAGATTTAGGGTCACAGTCTATGCACCAACTAGCCAGGTTTAGCTACCCACCTACTGTACAGCAGTTAAAATAGCTACTGTAACAGTGAAAAGCAGACAAAGGTTCTTGGATGTTGGGTCAGCCTGCCTTAGGGATGTACCTCTGCACCAGGCCATTATCCTCACCACACTCTGCTCCTTTCTGCAATGGTATGGGCACCTCACATGCAGATGACAGGCAGATAATGGGCATGTTGTCCTGCTGGCTTCCTGTGATGTTTGTTTCGTCCACATCTGTTGCAGGAAATAATAAATAGAACCGGTTCATTCCAGTGCTTGTGCCGGCCATGCATTGGCAGGCAATGGCCTGTTTTTATCTCGTGGAGACTTTGACTCAGTGCTCCAAAATCTCTCCACCCAGCTCACTGGGTTCCCACTGGGACCACTGGTGCTACCACACCAGCCCCTTGCTTCAAAACCCCCACTTCCTTTATGGTACACATCTTGCAAACCCATTCTTTGCCACCGTACCTTTCTCTCTTGAACCCAGACAAGCCATTGTGTGAAGGAAAATGCAACACAAACTTAGTTCAGAAACAATGGTAACTCAATCACTGGGCACAACAACTAAAACCTAATCTTGTAAGCTTATTAAATCTAAATCCTTGGGGGGAAATCCTAATGGATCCGCCATTGAAACTGGGAGACACTCGTAGCTACATCTTGTCCTCACACTATCCCCATCCAAAAGGTCCTAACTCTCTCCTGCTTCCTCTCTTCCTCTAACCCGGAAGTCCCGCCTACTCACCCAGTGGCTGACTCCTTTATTCATTAGGTGATTGGCTCACAACAGCACCAGGCCATCCACAACACACATCCCTCCACTCTGCTGTGGTCCTCCTTCTCCTAACCCCCAGAGTGTCTTATTGTCTATCTTTATTACATTTGCACATTTGCTCAGTTTCAGACCTTTGCTCTGGGAAAGACATTCTGTATTTCTTTTACAAACACAACTGAACACGGACAACAGTCCGCCACTTAGGGAAATCATAGAAGGAATTTGAAACCAGGAACCAAACTTGCTAGCTGGCTTATAGGTCCTATCTGTGCCTGGCTGCTTTCTTATACAGCCCAAGGACCACTGCTCCGGGAATGGTATCACCCACAATGAACTGGGCTCTCTACATCAGCTAACAACCAAGACAATCCCCCACATACATGTCCACAGGTTAATCTGATCTAGGTCTGGGCAATCCCTGCCTTGGTACTCCCTTCTCCGATGACTAAGCTGTGTCAGACTGACAGCTAAAGCTACATAGGACAGACCTCAACTTTAACTTCTCAAGATCAATACAGATACATGACACCCAACAACTGCTGAAGTTCAAACTAGACAACGGCAAGGGCTCTGGATCTTTCTGAATTACACACACACACACACACACACACACACACACACACACACACTACAAACATACACATAATACACCCATATCACACACACTCCCACCACACTCACCATACATTCACACATACCACATACATACACACCCACACCACACAGACCTACCACACACTCACACACAAAGACCCCCACACCTCCTACCACACACACACACACACACACACACAGGGCCTCCTGCATCTCCCATCTCCTGGGGGCTTTCACAGGGCAGTATTTGTAGCGACTGCCTGCTTGGCCTCCCAGGATCTGCTGGGTAAATGCCTGCCTCCTTCCAGCCCTTGCTCTCCCTGCTACACCTGGGTGGACCTTGGGAACCTTCCTCACTTGAGTTTCTGTGACTCAGTGGAAGCCGGTGGCCACTTCCTTACTCCCCACCCCACCCCCACCCACACTCACATTCCAGTGGCCAGCTCACTGCCTTCTGGAACTTGACCCACAGGTCCTGGCCTCGGCTTAGAATAAACAGTCATCTCTTCATGGGACAATTTACAAGCAAGACCGGCCCAGGATGGGAAGGGCTTGCCTGTGTCTGACCCACTGTGGATAACTAACCCTGCAGATCCCTCCCCGTGACACCTCGCTGACCTGGGACTCTCTGTTAAAGGAACTAGAGACTGAAACTCAGTGCAGCATTGAGTAAAAACAGGTTTAAAATATTATTTAGAAGAGGATAGGGATGTAGCTTAGTTGTAGAGATGTTGGGGCAGAATCAATTCAGGATCATCCTTAGCCAGGTAACAAGTTTGAGACCAGTTTAAGCTACATAAAACTGTGCCTCAAGTTTTTACGTAAGTAAGTAGATAAATAAATAAATAAATAAATAAACAAACAAATAAAAATTTAATCCCCAGTACTGTAAACAAAAACAAAAATAACGCATTGGGAAATTGGCTTCTTTGGCTGGACTTTTCCTGGGAGTTCTTTAGAAATTCACAGCTCTCTCAATCAACAAAGACAACATTAATTTGAATAACCCCAGGACAAGTATGGCTGCTTAAATAAATCATCCGGGCCCCAGGCCGCCTCTGCCTCTATCACTTTGCTCTTCTTCTTCAGCTCCTGCCTTTAGCCCTCCAGATTACAGAAACCACTGTGGTACTTCCTGCTTTCACTCTGACCTCTGGACGGAAGAGAGAGGAAGGACAAGAGGCCTGCTACTTCCCTTTTCTAAAAAACATCAGAAACGCCTTTCCCAGAAGCCTCACTTGGCTGGATTTGCCTGCACTCTCTTGTACAGCCATGTGCCACACACACATCCCACACAGAAAGGAGTCTGTGGGGAAGGGGAGAGCCAGCCATGTCTGCCAGAGAAACGGTGGTGGTACCAGGCGAGCATGTAGTGTGTGTGCAAAGGCTTTGGGGTTGGAATCCAGTGGGCAGGGCAGGCATTCCTGTGCCTCAGGTAGACTTGTTTGTCCCACCCAACCCCAGCCTCAGTCTGGCAGTGTGTCCGCACTTGTGTCCAAAATCCCAGCTGTTCTGGGCCATCACAAAGAGTGAACTTGTTGACGGTAGCCATGCCATTAACTACGTGCTAATGTTCAGATGTGAGGCAATTATCTGTTCCGGGGTGACCACCACACCCCAGAGAGGCTGAGCAGAGTTCCTTGGAAAGCCAGATTAGCTCATGGCGAACCAGAAAGCAAGCTGAGAGACAGGGACTCAGAAATACGCTTCTGCCAAAAGCCAGAGTCCTGAGGGCAGAACCTCATTCCCAGTAGTAGCACAGCCAGTTCTCAAATGCAGGTAGGGTGGCAGGGTGGGGGTGGCTGGGAGGGGAAGGAGTCTGGTTGCTTCAAGGTGGCTTGCTCTGGGGAACAGGCAGGGCTGTAGAGGGGTTCTTCTTTGGCAGCATCTTTGGACCTGTGGCCTTATTTTGCCTCATGTTTTCATCCTAGGTAGGTCAATAAATAAGACCACTCTCACAATGCTTGAGCTAAACTTGAAGCAAGCTTTATTAAATGCTGACCAGGACGTATCTAACTGGGGGCAAGCATGCTTCTGACATACTTCCTACCTATGTGCCTCCTGCCTACATGTGATCGAGTACACCCTCTGCAGTTGGGGCTTTACATGAAGGACAGCCTGAGCATTCCAGGAAGTCATCTGTCCTTGGACAAATGGGGCTTACAGGTTTATCTGTCCTTGGGCAAGTGGGGCTAACGGGCTTAGACATCTTTATTTTATAGATCTCTTAAGCACAGTAATTTAAACTTAAAACTTAACTTGAGCCTTCAGGCAGCCCTCAGCCTTTGCCGGGTCTCCTTGCCAGGCTATTACACAGGGGTCTGCAGAGCCTTGAACTCAACACAGCGCCTGCTTCAGACCCAGCGTTAGGGATGGCTTGTGTATCAGCTTCTTTTCTCTGTTGCTGAGATAAAAGACCATGACCACGGCAACTGTAGAAAGAAGGATTGATTTGGGCTTCGGTACTAGAGAGTAAGAGTTCATCCCTGGGAGGTACGTACGGCAGAGGCAGGCGTGGTGACTGGATCAGGAAGCCAAGAGCTCACATCTCCACCACGAGTACGAAAAGGAGCATGAGCTGCAGGTGGGGTGGGCCCGTATAATATCCAATCCTCTCCCAGGGACATACTTCTCTAACAAGGCTTTGTATCTTCAACCTCCCCAAAACAACAGGGGGCCAAGTTCAAATACCTGACAGGATAGTTCTCATCCCAAAACACTACAGCTTTATGAAACAGAAAGAGTTAGCTGGTAGATTATCGTGGGCTGGACTCTAGACACTTGCTGTGTACTTTATGTGTTTAAGTAATTGATTAATTTCATTTTGAGGCAGGGTCTCATGTAGCCCAGGCTAGACTTGAACTCATCATGTGGGTGATCTCATCTCAAGATGGCTTCTTGCTGTGAAGGGTCATCATGACCCAGGTAACTCTTATAAAAGACAGTATTTAATTGGGGGCATTGCTTATAGTTTCGGAGGGTTAGTCCATTATTATCATGGTGGGGAGTGTACAAAGCAGCATGGAGGCAGGCATGGTGCTGGAGCAGTAGTAGATGAGAGCTACAATCTGATCTGTAGGCAGAGAGAGAGAGAGAGAGAGAGAGAGAGAGAGCCCAGAAAGGGCTTTGAAACCTTCAAAGCCCACCCTTAGTGACACTCCTTCTCCAACAAGGCCACACCTCCTAATCCTTGTAATTGTTCTTTAACAGTTCACCTGCTGAGGGCCGAGCTACAGATTCACAAACCTGTTAGGGCCCTTCTCATTCAAATCCCCACTGTGGGTAAGACTGGCCTTGATCTCTCGGTCCTCTTGCCTGGAGCTCCCAGCGCTGGGATTACAAGTGTGTACTACTGCAAGTGGGACGTGTTTAGTTTTATACAGGGTCTCTCTATGTGCTCAGTTGGTCTCCAGTTTCTGGTCCCCTTTCCAGGGCACTCAGCTGATGTCTTCATCTAAATCATCATTGCCTACAGCTACACCTCTACCTCTTGGTGTACAGGGTGGACAGACGGGAAGAAGCCCCCAGAGCACCCTGCAATTGGTTCTTCCTGCATGCCGTTCTGATGGCATTTCTGTACAGTCGGCGATGTCAGTAAGCTCCTAGCCTCTGCCGACCATGCTAGAGAGAACCTTTCACTCCTCTCAGACTCCAGTCACCTGAGGATGTGTGGGTTAAGGGGAGGCACCCTGGTTGGAAGCCCCCAGTTCTCAGTGTGGAGGCAGCATGCTGGGGAAGGCTGCTTGCTGTTTTTAAGCTGAGTAGGTTCCTGGGTGTCAGGGGCTGAGGAAGGATCCTTTAAGGACACTCAGCCTTTCCACCGAGGGAGCTGGCATGAGACAGAAAGGAGAAAGAAGCACAAGTAGGTGGAAGGAAGTAGCTGAAGGCACTTGGCAGGAAGACAGTCACCAAAGCAGTGACCACCCTTGTGCCAAGGAGGAAGGCACAGCCTCAGGCTGCATTTTATATGCCATGGCATGCATGTCCTTATGATGGCTGTCCTGTGGATCATGGGAACAGCTGACCATCATTGGGAAGCAACAGGCTCCTAAGGAAAGTCAAGGTGTCCTTCCTTGAATGGTAGCATCAATGGAAAAATCATCATGGGAACTGCTCTGCAGGAGCTCTCTCTCTCTCTCTCTCTCTCTCTCTCTCTCTCTCACACACACACACACACACACACACACATCTCAGTAATTGCCTTGTTGCTGCATACTCAAGCAGGGATGCATGGAGCCAGGAAACAGAGATTTCCCTCCTAGAGAGGCATGGATATTCTCTCTCTCTCTCTCTCTCTCTCTCTCTCTCTCTCTCTCTCTCTCTCTTCCTCCCCTTTCCTCCTTTCCCTCCCCCCCTCTTCTTTCCTTCCTCTTTGCCACCCCCCCCTCTCAAGACAGGGTCTTACTAGGCAGCCCGGTACTCACTATAGAGACCAGACTGGCCTCGAACTTACAGAGCTCCACCTGTTCTGTGGCTCTCAGTGCTTAGGTTGAAGGCGTGCAGCGCCACACCCAGCCTGGCATGGGAATGCCCAAGAAGTGCAGAATTAACCTGTTCATCGTGGGTTTCTTTATTCACCCTCTGGGCAGTGCATGGAGCTGTGCGATGTTCTTTGGGACTTGGAAGTTGATTTTAATGTTTAAAGTAAAAGGCATCCTTATCTACAACTTATGAGAGACTTGTGAAAAACAGGCGGCAGCAACACAGAAACAAAAGCACCTGGGCTGGTTTGTTTCCTTCATGATCTATGGGTCTCTTCGGAGCCCTAGTAACATCCAACCCAAGGGCGTTGCTTCTGGCGGAGGGTGGGAAATGGAAATTGTCACTTCGTGGGTATGGGGAGGCCGACGTCCTTGACTTTAAGTGACAAACCCAACAGAGAAAGGAATAAACCAAAAGAGAGGAAGACAGCAAAATGGAACAAAGTGGTCAGCAGTGTGCAAACAATCTGTGCTTTGCAGCAAACTTCCTGCAGTGGAGGGCCGTAGTGGAGGCTGGCCACTGAGAGGCGCCTGCAGGTAGAGCCTCCCCCAAAGGAGCCTGTAGGTAGACCCTCCCCCCAAAGGAGCCTGTAGGTAGAGCCTCCCCCAAAGGAGCCTGTAGGTAGACCCTCCACCCCCACCCCCACCCCAGGCAGCCCATGTCTCCCAGGCTGGCCTTGAGAGGGCTTCCAGGCCTTGGCTGAGAAGCCTGTATGGGTCTGGCTGCTTCCTCTTTCTCTGCTACCCCGTGGCCACCTGTGTCTGGTTCGCTCCGCCTCAGTGAGAACCAGGAAAGCCTAGAGACTGAGAAGAGGGCTGACTTCCCAGAACCTCAGGGGTAGAGAGGGGAGGGGTGAGGACATCTTGAACGGGAGCTGCCATTAGCTGAAGAAACGTTCTGTCTTGTGCCTCGCTGTCCTGGTCAGCTCCCAGGATAGGCCGCGCAGCAGGTACTACTTCTGCTTGTCCTCATGGGAAGGGCAGGGTTATTCGCAGACTGGTTAAGGCCTGCCAGGCAAGGACTCTACCTCAAGCTGCTTCAAGGGCCTGTGGTGGTTCGTATTGACTGCCAACTTGACAGAATTGAAGACATCTTGGACAACATCTAGACATTTTTGTGAAGGATTTCCTAGGTAAGTTTAGGTGAGAACACGTACCCTCATGTGGGCTGGGGTCCTGGATTGCATAAGAAGGAGACAGCAAGCTAAGCAAAGGCATCCATTGCTCTCCTTCCTGACTGTGGACGTGATGAGGCCCAGAAGTCTCCTACTGCCTGACCATCCTCGCTAGGTAGATGGTCTCCCCAGGAACTGTGGCCAAAGTTAACCCTCCCGCCCTTACGCTGCATCTGGTAGGTGTTTTGCCACAGCAAGGAGACAAGCAGCTACTCAAGAACATAGTACTCAGCGGACTCCAGGCACAGGGACTGTTGGGTCATGATCCCAGTAATTCACATTGGTGCTTTGTCACCGAGTCCTTGTGTGAGCATCCGTGGGTCCAGGGATCCCTTCTGAGCCCTTCCTCTCTAAAGCTAAAACACACTTCACACTGGCATGAAACCTCATGACTGTGGCTGGCTCACACGGTTCTAGGCCCGCGGTGAGGCAGAGTGTCGCTTTTGTTAGTTCTGTTCTCCACGGAACACATGGGGCATCTCCTTTTCTGGACTGTTTCTCCTGGGATACTGACCCAAGAAAGAACAGTAACAAGCAAGCGTTTACTCCTCTCTGCTGTGTAATTAGCCCTAAATTAAGCCACTCAGTGAGCTGGGATGCTGTTCTGTTGTTTAGGCTGGCTTCGAACTCCTGGACTCAAACAATCCTCTTGCCTCAGGCTCCTACGTAGCTGGGTTGTACACCACGGTGCCTTTTAGGAGTGGCCTGTGTTACATACAGTTTCTGTGTGTGACTGATTCCGGAACCCAGTTTGGCAGCTCTGGTTCAGAGACTCTTAGGAGCTGCAGGTATCTGACTTGACCTGAGGCTGAGCGTGGTACTTTCAAAGGACTGGCTGGTGGGTGGGGCTGGTGGGCGGGGCTGGTGGGCGGGGCTGGCGGGGTGGGGCTGGCTCTTAGTGCAAAGGCCCAGCTCCTAAAGCAGTGCTTCAGTGACTCAGGTTTAAGATTTCCATCAAAAGAGCATGATTGTGGGCCAGGTGCAGGGCAAGGGCAACAGAAGAGGAGGACGCAAGCACGGGAAACGGGAGGTGGGAGGAGGCACTGGGGGAATTGGGCTCGTGATCCCAAGAGGCAAGTGGCTTGGTGGGGACCCACAAAGGGCACTCAGCATGAAGGGATGGAGTAGAACCACTGTCACACCCAGTGAATTCCACAAGGGGGACAGAACTCTAACCCCAGGAGAATCTCAACCGTGTTCAATTGGAGATAGATCAAACATGATTGCCACCATCCTGACCTGATCTCTAAAACAGACAGCACCAGGAACGCATAGAGTGGTGGGTTCTGGAATGAAGGGACAGGAGCCTCTCCTCTCCCCTCCTCTCTTCTTTTTCTCCCTCCCTCCTCCTCCCCATATTTACAATACTGGGGAGTGAACACCCAGACTCCTACGTGCTTAAGCACTTCAGCACACAGTTACAGCCCCAGCCCAGTAATTTCTTCCCAGAGCAGGGTCACTGCATCTAAAGCCTGAGATAGAGCAGACATTTGAAGGTGGCTCTTGGCCCTCCTGAAGAACAGCTCATTCTAAAAGTGAGCGGCACCATTCCTGGACATGAGTTCTGGACTGCATTTAAAGGAGAACGCTAGTAGATCGTAGGTGTTCATCATTCTCGTCTCCTGTTTTAAGGGATGGCTTTGGCTCACAGTTCCAGGTTAGACCCTCCCTCATAGCAGGGAGGTGTGTGTACAGGATCCTGAGGGAACTAATCATGTCACATCTGTCACCAGGCAGGGGACACAAAGGGGCACACACATGCTCAGCTCTCTTTCTCATTTGTAACTAAAGCTTTATTCTACACAACTTGAAACACAGACTCTGACCCCTTTGCCATTGCAGACTGTCCATTGTTCTGGAAACTTATTACTGATTTTCTCTTTTTCTACTTATACAGCCCAGGTCCCACCCAAAATTAACTCAGAGCTTCCCACACTAATTAGTACAATCACAAGAACTTCCTAGAATGCTTAGAGGCCCAGCTCCCCAGTGGTTCCAGATTCTGTCAGGTTAACAATTAACACTAAGTTACCTAGCCAACTAGTAACCTTTCCTCTCTTGGGACAAAGGGCAACCAACCAGGCCAGGCCAGCTGAGGGTTACCTGCAGAAAAAGGGGCAGGAAGAAGGCTCATGGTAAAACTTTCTCCAGTGTTGTATCCACGAGGCAAGCATCGCTCTCCTGAGATGCCCCCAGCCCTCGTTCTAACAACTCCACCTCATGTAAAAACATTGATCTGAGCCAGGTATGGTGGCACATGCCTCTAGTTCCCTGAGTTGAGACCAGCCTGGCCTACAGAGTAAGTTTCAGGATAGCCAGGGTTACTCAGATAAACTCTGTCTTGAACCCCTGCCTCTCCCCCAAAACATATATCTGCATGTACAGGAAATGTGACAATCTCCCCTTCAGGGAGATAAGTGATAGGTGACCTTTGACCCCTTCTTTCTATTTTTTGCCCAAATTCCTTTGTGTAGAGAATGTTCTACTCATATTCAGAAGGAAGGTTTTTCTTTTCTTTCTATTATTCTTAAAAAGCTGTCATATATCCTTTTTATCTTTTTCTTCAAGATCTAGCAAAGAATGAGGAGGATTGCGCCACTGAGCCAATCCTCACACAGAACTCTTTTATTCTTTAATCTTAGAACCTTTTTTTTTTTTTTTGAGACAGCCCAGGCTGTCCTTGAACTCCTGATCCTCCTGCCTCTACCTCCTTAGTGGTAGGATTACAGACACAAGGCACCATGTCTAGTTTTTAGAGCTTTAAAAAAAGTATCCTCCCTCCACATGACAGGCAATATGGATAAAGGAACAGTCCTTTGTGTGTTCATAAGTTTTACCCATAATGTACTGCTGTGCAGCTTCCTTTGGGGTGAAGCTCCAGGCTCTGAGGGTGAAACTTCATGGGGAATGTGTGCCTAGCATATCTGAAGCCATGGGTACAACCCCTAGCACCAAAAAATAAACAAGATCTAAACCAGGTGGTGGTGGTGGTGCATGCCTTTAATCCCAGCACTCCGGAGGCAGAGACAGGCGAGCTCTGAGTTTGAGGCCAGCCTGGTCACAGAGTGAGTTCTAGAACAGCAAAGGCTACACAGAGAAACCCTGTCTTAGAACAAAGGAAAAAAAAATCTAACAAAGAATTAATCAAGCTACGTCCAACCTTACTTCAGGAGTCACTTCCTTCAGAGCATGGGAGAGGTATTAACCAATAACTCACACACCTCAGGTGGGCACTGGGCCTTGCAACCAAGCCCCCTGGAGTGCTGGAGATACCACACCACCATAGCGCCTCTCACTGGAGTGTCCACCAGGATAGTGCAGCCTTGAAGGTATGTGACACCAAGTGTCCCTTCCCCCACACTGGCTGGATATGAGCCCTGGGGTCTGAGTGGGGTGAACATTTTCTGGCTTCAAGAGCTTTCTTCTGCTTTCAGAGTCCCTTCCAGGCTGATCTTCCACTTCTCCAGAGTCCTTCGCTTTTGTGTTTGGGCCAGCAGGAAAAAAGCCCTTGGCTTGGCTCCTTATCTGTCAGGAATCCAACATTTCCAGGGGGCTTGCTTGGTTTCAAGTATTGCCCGAGTCTTTTCTTCCCTCTGTAGCTGAGCTTTTAGCCAGGATTTCTTGGCTCTTAGAAAGATCGAATGCTTGCCTCCCCGAGTGCTCTAGGTCTGTGTTTCATTTGCAGCTGCCTGGCCCTGCACTGGGCGACAGTCTCAGTCCTCCCCTGCCAGCCCATCCCATCATACAGGGCCAACAGAGGAGGTCCTTTGTGTGGTTGTCCTGCAGTGTGGGAGGGAAATGCTTCCAGTTTCCTCCACGGCCCCGTGTCTGCCTTTACCTCAGCACAGCCCAGGGGCAGGGTGGCACTGACTTCAAGAGTGCGCTGGCCATCTCCTAGACCTAGCAAAGAACGGAATGCCAACCCTAAACAGCCCTGGCCCCTAACTGCTTCTAAGTCAGATTGGGAACAGCTCAGCACCTGGTACTTTCCTGACAGAACTTTGCAGCTGATCTTTCCCCACTGGGTTTGGCAAAGCTGTAAAGATTTGGAACCAAAAGAATTCATCAGTTCTGTAGTGCATTATGCCTCAGGCTCTGCCTGCCTAGGGTCTCCTTCCTGGATTCCCCCAGGCACACCCTGACTTTGAAGTCCTCTGGCCTGATGCGTGGCTGCCAGGCCCTGGAGTACAAGTGTCAGGGAAAAGACTGTGGCTTATTTTGGTGGCATTGTTGTCACTCCACGGCCGAGAAAGCAGCTGAGCTCTAGTTTATAGGTAACGGCTGGCAGCCAGTTTAGGACATGAACACAGAAGCAGAGAACTCAAGGACTCTCCAGTGTGTCTCGATCACCAAGGGTGGCCCGTGCCCTGGCATCTATCTCCCAGAAGAGAAGCTACATGGGCAAGCAACAAGGCCTTGGCAAGGCACCCTTCTTTCCTACTGGGGACTGTAAGGGGTGGCCCCGTGCTCTGCTTGTTCCGGGTACCGTGGCTTACATGCAGATAAATAGTATTTGGAGCCTAAGGAAAGTAACTGTGACCAGTGTGCAGTTTTACCTGGTTAGGGAGGAAAGCGGTTGAGTCAGTGGGGAGGGCCTCTGACAGTTCTCACCTCAGTGAGTGTTTGGAAGACAAAGCAGGTCATGGAGAGGCTGCCTTCTTCCAGAGTTACCCAAACCCAAAAGGTTTTGAGTGCTTTGAAGATGAAGGGTCTCTGTCTTAGTTAGGGTTTCATTGCTGTGAGGAGACACCGTGACCAAGGCAACTCTTATAAAGGATAACACTTAATTGGGGCTGACTTACAGGTTCAGAGGTTCGGTCGGTTATCATTATGTTAGAAAGCATAGCAGTACGCAGGCAGACATGGTGCTGGAGGAGCTGAGAGTTCTACATTTTGATCCGAAGGCATCTAGGACGACAGTCTTCCAGACAGCTAGGAGGAGGGTCTCAAAGCCCACACCACAGTGACGCACTTCCTCTAAGGCCACACCTACTCCAACAAGGCCACACCCCCTAATAGTGCTCCTTCCTGGGCCAAGCAGAGTCAAACCACCAGAGTCCCCTTAGAAGCTTTGCACCCAGGGAGTTCCTTTGTCCTCCTGCAACATAGCAGGTAACTCCCCCTTCATTCTTGAGTTACCCTACTCATAGGCGGTCAGGCTCTAGCCTCAGATACAGACAAAAAAACTGATGCTCGGAGTTTGTCCGACTGCTCAAGGTCTGTGAGCGCCAGAGCCATGAAGCCAGTGAGGTCTCAGGCAGGGGCTGGGGATGCGATGCGAGACCCTGTCTCCAGCACCCACTGGCAGTCCCCAGATCCCAGCTCTGGCCCTGCAGGACCTCAGCTCAGGAACACACTGTGGGGTTAGAGGAAGCCTTGCTGCGAGGGGAAGCTGGATCTTGTTTGTATCACACTCCGCTGGCACATCGTGAAGCAAGAGCTCTGTTGTAGCTGAGCTGGTGCACAAAGTCATTGCATGGTGTGCATCCAATGAGGGAAGTAATCCACTCCGAAGCAGGGCGCTGAAGACACCAGGAGCTAGAGGAGAAGGCTGAGAATCACAGCCAGCCAAAGTGATTGGGGTCCCATGTAAAGGAAGCTGTCTGGGAGGCTTCCAGCAGGATCAAATATGGAAGCCTGTGTTTCCTGACGCTTGTCATTTGGTGGGCTTGTGCAAGTCTTGACCTTTTGACCTCTAAGACCCTCACTAGAGAGACTTCTGAGGCCAAGCACCTTGGACCCTAGAATGTCCTTTTGTTCCCAGTCACTGCCATTGTTACTTAGCCACAGAGAGAGAGGTACAACACCAGAAATAAAGAAGCAAAGTGAGCTGGAGGTCAGGAGTTCAAGACCGCCCTCAGCTAAAATATGTGTTCCAGCTCACCTGGGTTACACACACACACACACACACACACACACACACACATATATACACATACACACGCACACACACACACACACACACACACACACTGAATGTCACAGATGTCATGCCTGTAATTGATGCTAACCTTGGACAATATAGCAAGACCAGCTGCAAAAATAAATACATAGACAAAATTGAATGTACAACTTTAAAATAAAATAACCCCAGCTCTTCGGAATGCTCATCACCAGGCCCTCCCCACCGCCGCTTCTCCTTAAGGTCACTGAACACTGCCTCCTCTCCTCTGTCATTATCTGGTTAGGATGACATAGAACTCTTGATATTTCTGCCTCTGCCTCCCAAGTGCTGGGACTGGGGTCAGCCATATGGTAAAGGTGTTTATGTCTAGCCTGAATGGTTCTTGGGGTAAGAGGCTGACCCTGACCACATGCTGGGACTACAGGTGTGGGTCACATCGCTCAGACAACACACCACAGTATAAAAGCATGCACAGCTTGTTCCTAGGTCCCTGGTGCCTTTTCCTCTCTGGTAGCTTCCACCCCAGGTCTCATGTCCTGACTGTTTCCTCTGTTGGAGCATTTGTCTACACATCTTGAGGGTGGCCCTCTTCTTGCTGGTAAGGTCTCAAGTGCCCCTCTCCAGGAGGCATCTTCCAGACCAGCACTGCACCTCAGCCCTATAGTGTTAGTGTGGGTTAGCCCTTTTCCCTTATCCCTTCCACCTCCCCACCTTTCCCAGGCCCGTCCTCATTCTCCAGGATTTTCCTCCTGCCTCAGCCTTTGAGCTCTGGGATTTCAGGCACGGGTCATTATATACAGCCTACTTTAATTTCTCCATATATTCACCAATATATAAAACGGTTTAACTTTGGATCTACTCTGCTCTTCCTATTAAGATATAAAATACTGCAATAGGGGAGATGCCTCACTTGGGAAAGAGCCTGCCAAGCATGTATAAGGACCTGAATTTGGAGCACTGATGTAAAATTGTTACAGGACATCTGTCACCCCCTGGGGGTGGTGGCAGGAAGACAGAGCCCTCTGGTCAGCAGGCCTAGCTGAACCATTATGTTTACTGAGAGACTGCATTCCTTACTTGCCTTGATGCTCTGACAAAAGTGACATTAATTTACATCATGGTTGGGGAGCAGCAGGAACTTCAGGGAGCTGAGCCCATTGCTTTGCAGTCAGCAAAAAGAGAGGAATGGATATTCAGGATTAGATAGCTCCCTCCTGTTTATGTAGTCCAGGACCCAAGCCCAGGGAACCACAAAATCTTCCATGTCAATCAAGACACCCTCTAAGGTATGCCAGGTGATTCCATCCAAGTTCTGTCAAGTTGACAATTCATAGTGATACTCACAGGAGCCGTGTCTCCAGTGGACAGTGATGGAGGAGGACACTGATCTGGTCTCCTCAGGTACTTACACACATGCATGTGTACCCACACGAACACACAGACACCACATACCCACACATTTAAATATATATGTACACACACCAGTGGTTCTCAATCTCCCCCGTGCTTCAACCTTTAATACAGTCCCTCATGTTGTGGTGACCCCCAACCATACAATAACTCTAAGTTTGCTGCTGTTATGAACTGTAACGTAAATTTCTGATATGTGGGGTATCTGATATTCGACCCTTAAAGAGGTCACGGCACACAGGTTGAGAACTGCTGACATACACAAACGTTTTTTAAATACTAGGCTTGGACTGTAGCACACTGGTAGAGTGCCTTCCTAGCCTGTATGAGGTTCTGAGCTCCATCCGATAAAAAAGGTGGGTGTTGGCCGGCTGCAATCAGACGGCCTGGTGCACTCTGAGCACGCACTGAATTTGATATAAGCACTCACTGGAGAAGGAACACAGAAACCCAATTTGTGAAGATGGTGCCATCTCAGGATGGCTACTGCAGGACCGGAGAGGGAAGCCAGAGAGTTCCCTGCTTCCCAGGGGTTGGCTGTGAACAGAAGACTGGGCGGGGTAAATAGAAGATGGACAGGCGAGAGCAATTCTAAGCATTCCTCCCCAGGTCTGAGTTAGCCGCGCTGCTGAGGAGGTCGGATCAAGGAGCAGGAAATTCCTAGCAAAGGTTTCAGGATGATTAATAGGTTGAGGGGTACACAGCATCTCTGCATCCTTAACTAAGTGCTTTCTCGTGGGAGCCTAGGATTTTTAGAAGACAAAGACATCCAGAAGAGTCTGGGAACCATGGGGAATCAGTGATTGATCCCCTTGGATTTCAGAAGTAAGGAAAACCCATTACCCAACCTTTTAGGGACCAATATTGAGTTCCTGTTTCGGAAGGTCTCCCTAGGTAATTAAGGGATTGCTGAACGCGCAGAAGGCACTCTTACACACGGGTTAGCCTGCTAACTCTCAGCTCTCACCCTCTGCCACACTTAGATCTTTCCGGAACACATCACACAAACTGCTCACAGGCAGGGCTGCATCTTTTATTATTCACCCAGTGACCGAACACCGACTTCTCCAGACCCCCACCCTAAGGATGCATCCCGATCACAGCTTCTTGCCTTCCCAGCCCCCTCTACCCAATTCCAAATTCCATCGTCGTCGGGGTTGGAAAAAAAAAAAAAGAGTCCACGGCATCCTGGGTTATATGATTTTAACTCTGCCAATCCCAAAGGCTCCAAGTGTCGCAGCTTCCTGCTGGGGAATAGTGACTGAGACATCTCCCTGGGCTACTTAGGTTTGGGGTCGTACCCCCAACCTCCAGTCCCCATGCCTGAGCACCTGAGACAGGGGTTCTCTGTGTAGCCCTGGCTGTGTTGGAATTCGCTGCGTAGACCAGGCTGGCCTGAAACTCCGCGATCTACCTGCTTCTGCCTCCGGAGTTTAAAGGCAAGCGTCACCACGCCCGGCTTTGTTTTTATTTTAAGAACTGAAACAAGTTATCAATTGGAAACTCCCAAGGTATCTCCAGAGAGCTTCCAGAGGCCATTGGGTCTTGAGGTCTCTATGACTTTCGAGCCGTGAGGCTCTGGGGTCGCGATCCCCACAGGGTCCTCCCTATGGTTGTTGGTACTACTCGGTCTGGGACACCCTAGCCGGGGGCGTTCTGGAACCGCTCTGCATTGTTGCATAAACCCTGCTCGTCCCACCTGCGCTGAAGTTAGCCTCATCTCAGGCTCGGCTAAATTCTCCACTAGACAGATGCGAGCAGGATAAGAAACGTAATCGGGAAGGGGCCCGGGATGCAGGCGCCGTATTTAAAGAACACATACAAACACACTTGCAATATCCCTGGTCAGTCGCTCCCCCAGGCGGCGGCGCAGCGCCCTCTGGAGGCAGAGCGTGGCCTTGCAATCCCTGCACGCCTGAGAGCTGTGCGCCAGAGCCAGGGGAACCTGAAGCTTTTGGAGAAACTGCAACAGCTTGGGGAAGGGAGTGAAAGTGTCCAGTAAGTTCTGAGAAACGCCAAGGACAAAGGAAAGGGGTCTTCATAAAGACAGGCTTTCTGTGTTTAGCTCTGGCTGTCCTAGAACACCAAATGGCCCCAAACTCAGAGATCTACCTGCTTCTGCCTCCTAAGTGTTGGGCCATCCTTCAGGGCTCCTCCTTCCATTTTCAATGAATCCCTGAAATCTTCCCGACACAGTGCCACCCGTTACCTACAGTTTGATGTTATTTATTTGTTTGTTTGTTTGTTTGTTTGTTTGTTTATTTTTAAATGCAGGTAGTCTTGCTATGTTGCCTAGGGGTCTTGAAATCGTGTTCTCAAGCAATCCTTCGTCCGCATCCTCTGGAGTAGCCTGGACTCCATGCTTGTGCTCTGGGATGGTGACATTTAACAGTCATGTTTAACCATCGTTGTACTTACAATACCAGTGCAATTTAAAGGTCCCCACCTTCTGGCCACCTTCTATTTTCTTGCTGGTTTTGAGTGTGCTTGTCCCTTGTGGCCCCTACACATTTCTCTGCCTTTCTCACGCGCAGTCACTAAAATGTAGACTATTAACATGCCCATCCCAGTCCAGAGCCTGCAGTTGCCCACTGGCATGTCTGGACCTCTCCTATGGCACTCAGGACCCCAGGGGATCCGTAGGGGGCTCTCTCAGTTCTTTTTTGTACTTCAGTCTGGCAGGATGCAGCCACCCCGCTAGCTGAGGCCCCTCTTCCCCTGTTAACAGGTGCTCATTGCTCTCAGCCTCCTCTCTATCTGGAATTTCTCTTCTCTGGCCACTCCACACTGAACTCAGGCAGGCTCTCCTTGCCTTCCCTCTGAGTCCCTCTTTATTCCATTTATGCCTGGTGGGAATACCTCCAACTTCACACCTTCCTTCTCTTTCGTGTGCTTTCCTGCTGTATCAGTTTTGTATTGCCACACAATCAGGCCACCGCCCCTTGGCTTAAACTGTAGCTTCAAACAATAAACATTTATTTGCTCCAGAGTCTGCGGGCCAGCTGGTGAGCCTTCCAGCCTGCCTCTGCTACAGCTTGCTGATGTGTCACGTGGTGAACTGGCAGGACACGGCTGGTGCTTGGCTGTCACCTAAGGTGAAACCGTGACTGGATCACATGTGCCCCATTCAACAGCCTGGGTCTCTCTCAGGCTTCTTTCCATTGCCAAAGATGTAAGTGCAAAAGCTAGCTACAAGACTTCTTGAACCCCGGGCTTGGAACTGAGACATGCTTACATATTCAGGGAGGTTAAGTCACAAGGCCAAGTCAGACATGGGATTGAGCAAAGACACTTCAACTCCTGCTACAAAGGAGCTATGGAAGACAGCAGCTGCAGTCTAAAGAGATGGTTCAGCCATTAAAGGCTAAGGTTCACACCAAAAGGACAGGAGGACTGCAGCCATTTAGTGTCCAGTTCAGCCTTATGCTCACAAAATGGTGGCTGGCTCCCTCCTGTGACTTGAGGCCACCAACACAGCCATTGCTGCCAGCACTGGCAGACCCCATTGCCTACAGCCCTGGTGCCCGTTGGCATTTATATGACTAGTGGAGGCACCAGGGAAGTGGCCTCGACAGTGCTTTCCTGGTCCCTCGTGGAAGCCTGCTTGTCTGGAACTGGGACCAGTTTGCTGTCACAGGCTCTCTGTGACTGAAGTCAGACAGGCCTGAGGAGAGCTGCTGGCTCTTCTTCCTGTGGCGTCTGGGCATGAGAGGTGGCTTCTCGGCTTCTGGTTTTTGTCTGTAAATAGGAGTGGCCACGGAGCCACATGCAGAACACAAGCCCCATTAGCCTGTGTTTAGAAGGGCATCAGAACTCATACCCCGGGACATCGCTGTGGAGGAAACCCCCCTCCCCCATCCCCATGTATGTCACTCACAGGGTCCTTTCACAGACACTCACCTCTCAGTTCCCTCTGTCCTTTGTGGGGAAGACTTAGGCACTTCTGAGACTTTAATGTCTACCCAGACTCCACTTCCTGGGCCTGCACCCTGGTTTAATTTTAAACCTACTAGCTCTAATATTTAACCCAGAGCTTGGCATGGAGGTATCTGTGCTGGCTAGTCTTATGTCAGCTTGACACAAGCTAGAGTCATTCGGGAAGAGGAACTCTCATTGAGAACATGCCTCCATCAGATTGGCTTGTAGGCAGGTCTACAGTGCATTTTCTTAATTAGTGATTGATGGGGAAGGCCCAGCCCATTGTGCTTCCACCCCTGGATAAATAGCCCTGCGTGGTTGGTATAAGACAGCAGGCTGAGCAAGCCATGGAGAGCAAGTGGGTAAGGAACATTTCTCCATGGCTTCTGTTCCAGTTTCTGCTTCAGGTTCCTGCTTGGCTTCCCTTGGTGATGGATTCGCCGTAAGGTGAACTAAACCCTTTCCTCCTCATGTTGCTTTTGGCCATGGAGTTTTATCACAGTAAGAACACCCCCACCCCCACCCCCACCCCAGGGCTCAATAAAATCTTTTTTTTAAAAAAGATTTATTTATTATATGTAAGTACACTGTAGCTGTCTTCAGACACTCCAGAAGAGGGTGTCAGATCTCCTTACGGATGGTTGTGAGCCACCATGTGGTTGCTGGGATTTGAACTCTGAACCTTCGGAAGAGCAGTCGGGTGCTCTTACCCACTGAGCCATCTCACCAGCCCCTCAATAAAATCTTTAGTGACTTGGGGTTCATGTTAACAAATGCTGAACAGATTAAAATTTCAAGATGCTCTCAATTCTGAAACTTATGAAAGAGATTTTGTTTTTGCTCTGCTGCCAAGGCTGGCCTTGAACTCCTGAGCTCAAGTGATCCTCCTGTCTCAGAGTAGTTAAAACTGTTGGGGAAAAGTTTGAATTTTGGAGCATTTTAGGTCAACTGGTGAAGTCTATACAAACACTCGAGAATCGGAAGTACTCTGAAATCCAAATATTAGGGACTAGAAAGTCCCTGGCCTTTTTGATAAGGGATCCTCAACTGGCAGTTTCTCTTTTCTTTGGGTGAGAGTGTTCTGCTCTGTTCTCAAGCCAAGTCAACTCATGGTGGCTGAAGTTAAGATATTCCTAGGAACTGGGAGGAGGGGCGATCCTCTTTGCCAACATTAGTCACTAGAAAGTGGAGGAAGGCTGGGGCGCCTCATCAGGAGGCACCCCAGCATTTCCATGCTCTCTCCCAGCCCTCAGCTATTCAGGGTTGACAGTGAACCCCAGGTTCTAATGATGGCTTCCTAGGGAGTTCAGATCACAGAGAATTGCCATCCTGCCTCTGCTTCCCCACGCATCTCGGAGTGTTGTAATAACCTGCGATTGCAACCAGTGCATTAGGGTTTTACTGCTGTGAACAGACACCATGACCAAGGCAACTCTTATAAGGACAACATTTAATTGGGGGTGGTTTACAGGTTTAGAGGTTCAGTCCATTATCATCAAGGCAGGAACATAGCAGCGACCAGGCGGGCATGCTGTAGGAGGAACTGAGAGAGAGTTCTACAACTTATTCTAAAGGCAAACAGGAGAAGACTGGCTTCCAGGTAGCTAGGATGAGGGTCTTAAGGCCCATACACATGGTGACACACTTCCTCCAACATGGCCACACCTCCAAATAGTGCCACTCCCTGGGCCAAGTGTATTCAAACCATCACACAGTAGATCCTGAAAGGTGACGGAGGCAGGTTGACTGGATTGAAAGAGACATCAGGTCGCAGAGAGCATGGTGAGAACAGACTCTCCAGACTCTCACAGCTTCTGTGAACCAGCTCTTTAAGTGGGGGAAACCAGGGCTATTACACTTCTGAGGGTGGATAGGGGCTTTCAGGGTGAATGTACAGGATTTTTGTTTTGTTTTGTTTTGTTTTGTTTTGTTCTGTTTTGTTTTTTCGAGACAGGGTTTCTCTGTATACCCCTGGCTGTCCTGGAACTTACTTTGTAAACCAGGTTGGCCTTGAACTCAGAAATCTGCCTGCCTCTGCCTCCCAAGTGCTGGGATTAAAGGCGTGCTCCACCACCGCCCAGCTACTCTGGTGGATCTTTAGGTTTCAAAGGTCCCACATTCCCAATTAGCCAGTATCCTGGGGATGCCTCATTTACATAAGGAGGAATTTCAGGTACTGCTGGACATGACCTTATAAGGGGAGAGGGAGTTTAACTTGGCTGCATGCTATGTGACCTCCTCCGAGGAACAAAGGTAGGGGTGCAGGAATATGTGCACTGGGACACACGGGTCCAGGGCAGGAGGGGAGCAATCCTATGCCTGCCAATTTCAAGATGAGATTTCTGTGGTGTGAACATACCTCAACTCCACTCTTGCTCCGGTGGGCTGCAACACCCTCCTCTGCCACTCCCCCCCCCCCCCCCCGCCCCACATCCCAAGGCTCTCTAGCCCCACAGAAAATGGTGGCACCAAGCACAGATGAAAAGGAACAGGGTGTGACTGGGTGTGCCTGGACGCCATTAGGATATGTTGAGCATCTCACAGAACAAGTTTACATACACCCACATATGTGCCCTTCAGAGTGAGCAGAGACAGAAGTATGCCACAGTGACCGGGGGATGATGAGCATACCCTAGGGCCTCGGGGCTCTTCCCCAAGCCAGGATCCAGAAGACCTATGAGAGAAATCTGGGAGCCAGGTGGGCCAGAGCTTGTAGCACAGGGGGAAAGGGGTTCTTCTGTTATGGCAGTAGAAAGGCATCCTGGACCAGTAAGGGAGAAGATGGAAGCAGAGCCGGGTGAAGAAGGTTGAGTCCCTCACCTGCTTCGGTTTTTCACCTGTTTCATCAGTAGCTACACTCCTCTGAAAGGTAAGTGTGCATCAGTCCATGGCTGTGTTAAAAGTACAGAGGAAAAAAAGCAGGGGGATGGAAGAGAGTGGGTGCATGTGTTTAATGGCAAGTCAGTACTCAGGGTGAGCTTGAGAAAGCAAGTGGGGTCTTGAAGTGCACAATTCTGGGAAAAGGAACTTGAAAACCCAAGAGCAGTGGTTCTCAACCTGTGGGTCGTGACCCCTTTGAGGGTTGTATGCCCGATATCCTGTCTGTCAGATATTTATATTACAATTCATAACAGTAGCAAAATCAGAGTTGTGAGATAGCAAATGAAAATAATTTTATGGTTGGGGGACACCACAGCACGAAGAACTGTATTAAAGTGTCATGGCATAGGGAAGGAAGGTGGAGAACCACTGCTGCAGGGTGTAGATTTACATTCCAAGAGGAGGGCTCTGACTGACAGACAAGGGAGGTGAGGCTGATGTGGCAGGGCTCCAGAGTCACTTGCTAATCGACCACCGGTGGTGGCAGTTTTTGGGAGAAAAGGTGTTCCCAGGCTTAACCAGAATTAACCCAGCGGCATAAAATATCCACCTAGCTATGTGCGGTGGTGCAGGCCTTAGCCACAGGACTCAGAAAGCAGAAGCAGATGTCTCTCTGTGTATTTAAGGCCAGCCTGGTCTACACAGTGAGTCTCAGGACAGCCAGAGCTATGCAATGAGACCCTAAAGAGCCAGCTGAGCCAGCCCTCCTGGAGTCATGTTGATGTTGTGGGGCTTGCTGCCACTGGGGGCCATGTTGATGTGAGTGGATTGAGTTGCCACCTGAGGCACGGCATGTTGTATGGTCAGTGTGGCTGTCAGAGGCCATGTCTAGATACAAGGTTCTATTGCAGCTGGGGGGCCATGTTCACACGGTCTGTGCTGTTACCAGAAACCATGTGGAAGCCTATGACCCTGTCTCCTGCTGACTGTGAAGATGCACAGTTGAGTGAGAGCGACATGGAAGGATTCTGTGACAACCCCAGCTCCTCCCCAACTCTATCCTTGAAAAGCAGCAGCCTGAAGTCATCAAAGAGAACTCTTAAAAAATATGATGGGTATGCTGATGTGTGAATCGGCACAGTGATGGCTTCTGGTGAGCTCAGGAGGGGAGGACTCAGCTCTGGTTAAGGGCAGACCACTGAGAGTTTGACCATGCTCCAGTGGGTATGTAGACAACACAAACTGGACTCTTTTTGAAAATTGTAATTAATTAATTAATTAATTAATTAATTAATTTTTGGGAGGTCGCAAGAGTCAGGGGCAGACATGAAAGGACCGGGAAATAAGTGTGATTGAGTGCATGATGTGAAATTCCCAAAAAAATCAATAAAATTTTATTATGTTGAAACAAACAATTCCTACCTACCTAATCTCTAAGTATTGGGCTCTTGAGTGAGCTTAGGAAATTCAAGTTTTTTTTTATTTGAATTTATTATTAAGATTCATTTTATTTTTAATTATGTGTTGGGGTGTGTGTGTTCATGACTATAAGTGCCCCAGTGGCTGACTGCTTTAAAAGCCATGTTCTGGCCCCTGATTGATCCAAGGTGGCCCAGGAATCCATATTACTAGAAATTTGCTCAAATAATTATATGATCACTTGGCACTGGTTCTCTGGCAGGGAGATAGAAGGAAAGTTTCTTTTTTTTTTTTTTTTTTTTTTTACTTTAAAAAAAAATTATTTATTTATTATATGTAAGTACACTGTAGCTGTCTTCAGACACTCCAGAAGAGGGAGTCAGATCTCGTTACGGATGGTTGTGAGCCACCATGTGGTTGCTGGGATTTGAACTCCGGACCTTCGGAGGAGCAGTCGGGTGCTCTTAACCACTGAGCCATCCCACCAGCCCCCAAAAGGAAAGTTTCTAAGCTGTGATCTTTTTCCTCCCTTTGCAATTCTGTCTTGATCCAGCCCAAGGTGGGCCCTCTTGTCCTCCCTCGGCACCACCATGCTTGGCACACACTTCCTTTTAATGCTGACCTGTGTGTTCAGCACAGAGAGACTGAGTGGACCTTGGGATGGGGAGATGACGGGTGGGGGACACTATTTCAGAATACTTTTGATTGATGAGAACCCAAGTGGGTTCCACTATGAACTGCACCTGAAACACTCCCTATAGGCTCATGCGTTGAATGCGTGGTTTTTAGTTGGTGGTGCTGTCGTGTGAAGTGATAGAAATTTTAGGAGGTGGGGCCTCAGTAGAAGAAGATGTCACAGGAAGATTGCATTCTTTCTGTTGGCTTACTCTGGTTCAGGGTCTCTTCTGTTCTTCTCCTTCCCCAACTGTGTTTTCCTCTTCCTCCTCCTGTCACCATGATGTTCTGTCTTATGACAAGCTAGAATCAGCAAAGCCAAGGACTATGGACTGAACCCTCTGAAACTGTGAGCCAAAATAAATGCTTTCTCCTTCATGGTGTTTGGTTTAGAGTGACAAACTAAAATGAACACAGCAAATTAGCTGGATCATACATACAAACAAAACTTGCCCAAAGGACTTATTCTCCTCATGTGCAGCAGCTGCTGCTCAAGACTCTGAAAGTATTCCCGCACTCACAGTGTACAAGGACCCGTCCTTGACCTGCACCCCCGAGTCTACTCCCTACCCTGCTATCTAGCACCCCGGCTATGTAGGCTACATTTCTCATGGTGGTTAAACTTCAGGGCAGGCTGGCTCTCAGCCCTTGGTCCTAAGTCTCCACTAATTGTACCCCTTTCCCATATAAAACAGCATTTCAGTTCTTATCCAGAAATAATACTGGGTGCCCTTTACAATCCACTTAATAGAAAAAGGGGCAAAGGTGTGTGAGGTCAAAACTATTTCATAAAAAGATGCACTTACTCTCTCCACTCTTGTGTTCCCCTTATGGGAAGAAAGCTAAGTGCTTTGGGAAATGCAGTCGATATTACAGCAGACACAAATGCAGAAGCAAACAGGAGACTCCATCTGTCTTTCATTGAGCTAAACAGTAAAAACAAACAAACAAACAAATAAATGGCAGAAATGTAAAATAGTACCATACTTAACATTTTTTTTTGTTTCACAAACTATATTTTTCTAAATAAACCCACGTGTAGTGGTTTTATTATTATAAGAAGTAACCATCTTCTAGATTCTTAGTTTTCACTCCTAAATTGGTAAATGTTCAGAGGTACAACCCACATAGACAGAAAAATCCTCTTGGAGGTTCTTCTGGGTGATGTTTGAGTATAAGATAGTGGTTCTTAACCATGGGTCGTGACCCCCTGGGGGTCAAACTTTCATAGGAACTGCCTAAGACACAGATATTTACATTATGATTCATAACAGTAGAAAAATTACAGTTATGAAGTAGCAATAAAAACAATTTTATGGTTGGGGTCACCACAACGTGAGGAACTGTATTAAAGGGCCACAGTCTTTTTTTTTTTCTTGTTTTCAGGTTTATTGAAAATATGGCATAACAGATTAAACAGCTCCACGTGTTTTGAAATTCATGCCAACTGTAGGCTGAGTGACCTGAAGGTTAGAGAGACTGCCAAAGTCCAGAAGCTTCAGCATCTCCTTGGTGTCGGGATCCACCTCAATGATCTCCTGATCTAGGGCTGAGACCTCAGGAACGTAATTATCTCTCCTCTCTCTCTCTCCTTCCTGCAACTTAATAGAGATGCCTCTCACAGGACCTCTCTGAATCCGCTTCATCAGATGCGTGACGTATCCGGCTATCTCGTTCCGAAGCTTCTTGCTGGGGATAATGGCGATCTCCTCGCACACGCGCTTGTTGGTGTGGAAGTCATTACCCAGACGCGTGTAGTACTTCTCGATGATGATCCGGGCAGCCTTCTTCACGGTCTTGGTGCGAACGCGGAAAGGGCCACAGTCTTAGGAAGGCTGAGAACACTGGTATAAAGGGTTCCTGAGCAACGTTGTCTCATTTCCTCTGATCTCTACTGGCGAGGAACTCACTCACCTGTGAGAATGAGCTAGCTTCCACAGCTGGAAAAGCCAGCGTCCAGACCACAGCGCCTGCCCTCTGAGGACCTCTGGTTTTGAAGTTCTTGACAGGGCAGGCCTGCACACGAGGTAAGAGATGCCTGTAACTGCTATCTTCCAGCACACACTGAGGGGAGAGGAGGTACAGACATCTCCTCTCCCTCTTCCAGTGGCCGATCTCCAGGACCAGCCCTCATCTGCCCCCTGGTGGCAGGTAGCCCCCATACATGGGATCTCAAAATATATCGCTCTCTCTTTCCCCTGTTTTCTCCTCCCCATCTTTCCCTCTTTCCCCGCGCTGGTGAAAGTCCAGGGCTTTCAGCACACTAGGCAAATCCTCTGTCTCACTGTCACATGCCCCTAGTCTTTTTCCCCTCAAGTAGCTGGATGTTGATCGCACCCAGCCCGATGGCCTCTTCTAGGTGAGGGTGAATGATAATATTTTTCTGCATATTTATCTCTTCGTAGTTAATTACCGATCGTTCCTGGCTCTGAACCTGCCCTTTAGCTGGGTTAGGAGTCTTGCCTTTGACTAGGGCATGTGACAGTGAGACAGAGGGTTTGCCTAGTGTGCTGAAAGCCCTGGGTTCAGTCACCAGAGCAGGGAAAGGGAAAGATGGGGAGGAGAAAACAGGGGAAAGAGAAAGCGATATATTTTGAGATCCCTGTAACCCCCGAGCAGCAGGAGAGCTGTTAAAGCAGCGGCTCCAGCCTGAGGCCACCATAAGATACCACCACAGCTGTCAAAACGACAGCATCTGTCATAATGGTGGCACCTATCAAAGCAGTGTATCTCCTCAGCCTACAGCCTTTGTGAAATACCACCTCTGGAGCTGTCTACAGTGGCAACACCTTCTCTGCAGCCTCCCCAAGGAGGTTAGCAGTGATAGCACCTCAGCCAAATCGGCCTGTGGCCGGGAAGGACTTCCCATCCCCACCCATGAGCCTGATACAGGGAAAAGGGGGTCAAAAGAAAACCGCGGATCCCTGAGCTTTCCACAAAACCCACCAATCCCAAAGCTCAGCACTTGAAATCCAACCAGTTCTCGATCTGGAAATCTCTGCCCTGAAAAGCCCCGCCCCCTAAGAAATCCTGTGGCGAAAACGGTGCCTCCCCCCCCCCCCCCCCCCCGCCCTTCCATTAGGAAAGCCCTGCCCTTTGTTCAATTCCCTGCTGGACTCATCCCTCCATGCCCTGGACCCTGTAAGAAATCTTTTTTTTTTTTTTTTTTAATATGAGATTTGCTGCCTGATGGGACTCTCTCATCAGAAGAGTCCAAGAAGCAACAAAGATGGGAGGAACTGAAGAGGTGGAGCGGGGCTGAGGCTCCTGACTCCGGGCTCCTCAGCTCAGCTGGGGATACCCTCCCCGGACTGCGAGGCCTCTGCTGAGGAGGCCTCCCCTCAGAGCGGGGTGGTTCCTGGACTTCTGTGTTTCAGGGTGCCCTTCGAACTGAGCAAGAACACTTACAATTCCCAATTATATAAGCTGTGTTCTTTTCTTTATGCATATATCCTCAGGACAAAGTTTAATTTACAAATTAACAAGTTAAACACACTGAGTGGTTAGCAACCAGGGCTACTAAGAAAATCGAATGTGTAACAATGTGCTTCCGTGAAAGTAAGGTGTCCCTGGAAAGGGTCATGGTAAACATTTATGTTTGGGGCTCTTTGGTGATCTCCGCTGAGTGAAATGGAGAGCAGAGTATACCTTATGCGGTGCCTCTTGAGTGGGGTCCCGCCACAATCCTACTTCCTGCTAGTGGGCTCCATAGCGAGAACCCTGCTAGTGGGCTCTGACAGACAGAGAACCCTGGACATTGGTTATTTGAAGGATACAATATCTCAGAATTCCTCAGAGTAAGTCTGCTGGTTTACATGGGCTCAACAGAAAACAAGTGGCCCATAAACGGAGTCCTAGAAACTCCAAACAAGAATATCCTTAAACCAATCTCACTGTTGAAATGGGAAGGGAAGTTCAGAGGCAAAGCGAATCCCAGGCACTAGCCTGGGGGCTTTCCTACAAAGCTTACTAGAAGGAATCGCCCCTACCTTACAAGCAAACCCAGCTAAGACCTATGGTTTCCATGGTAACCCTCAAAGCATGACTTCCCTACAGATGTTCTTCCAGTGTCTCCTTTCACCTGTCACTTTCAGGCACAACTTAGACCTGAACTCTAAGCAAAAGCATTAGCTTCCCCTTTCAATCCGTGTTTTTAAGAAACTACAAACTGTCAGGTCCAAAGGAAACTCCGCTTCCCCACATTGTTCTGGCAGTTAGACAAAAGGTAGCATTCCTCGGGAACTGGTGCCCTTCTATGGAACCAAACTGAGCCATTTCCCTTATCACTGGCAGAAAGGACCGTGACTACCTGTGGTGTCTGTTAGCAACAAAAAAGCATGGCCTCCAGGCTCCCTCAGTATCTCCAGTACCTGTTACACACATCACAGTCCGTGCTGGCATCCTAGCTCTTCTCACCTCTCCCCTACCCTAAACTTCAGAGCTCACAGGCTTCCCTCTCATCATGTTCTCATGTCCTCATTCTCCTTATAACCTTGCTATTTCCATATACTCCTCTCTGTCTGTCTGTCTGCCTGTCTGTCTGCCTCAGCCCTCCTCCCCAACTCTCTCTGCTCTCTCTTTCTCTATGTATATATGTATATGTGTATATGTATATGTATGTGTGTGCACATGTGTGTGTGTGTCTGTCTGTCTGTCTGTTTTGCTCCAGCTCCTTCCATGGCCAGGTCCACTCTGCTGGCCATGTTCAATCTACTACTGCTCTGGACCCTTCTAGATGCCTCTGGCTGTTTGTTCTCTCATACCTACAATAAAAACCTTGCCTTTAGCTATATTATACAGCAGTCATGTCACCAGTTTATACACAACCTACTTAGTTTACACAGAAATACCCATTACAATGATTCTGTGGTATCAACTATATGGGGTTTATCTCATCGGGCTTTTGTGTATGTTGAAAATTAATTTATAATAAAGGCCAAGGGTGTAGTTCAGTGTTCAAGCCCCACAATTACACATACATACATAATATATGTATAGATACATACAAACTAGAAAGGCATATTCAAAAAAAATTTTGGAGAGGTGGGGGATGGAGAGTTGGATCCACTGGTAAAGGTGCTTGCCACCATATTTGGTGACCTGAGGTAAATACTTGAATTTTATGCAGTAGAAGGAGAGCTGGCTCCTGAATGTTGTCCTCTCAGCTACAGATACAAACACACACACACACACACACACACACACACACACACACACACACACTACCAGAAACCTCAGAGGCAAGCGGCTATACCACAGCGGCCAGTTTTCCTAAGTTTGTTCTCTGCAGGAAAGAGGTGGAAAGGGGAGTTTCCTTTGACCAGACAACAAAACAGAGGACCAGTCTGTCCCTGATCTATGGATGGAAATTGTTCTTTCAGACTTTTTTATTTTTCCAGTGTGTCCCCTCCTCCCTCACACTGCCAGAAGGATGACAGAACAGCTGCCACCAGCTGAGTGGGACACATTAGTTTATCTCTTCACCCTATCCCAACAACCTCCTCCAAACTTACCCATCCTGAAATGCCTAAGCACAGCCTCCTATTTTAAGAGGCGGATTCCCTGTTGGCATGGCAACTCGGAGACAATAACTCTTTTCAGTTGTTCTGGAAGGGAAGCAAAGTTACCTTTCGCCAGGGCTGCTGCTGGCCTGCTGCAGAGGGCACGCAGACATCTGTCTCATCAACTCTGCTCAGTTTCCAGCCCTCTGAAAATAAGAAAAACACTCTTAGATTGCTAGCCATTAAAAAAAAAAAAAGACTTGAGGATCATTGAGGCAAAATCTTTAGTTTTTAATATCAATTGTATCATCTAGTGTGATTCCAGTGGGGTTTTGTGCTAAAGAGTCCATTTCCCACCAGGAGCAGGGAATGGAAAGGTCCCTGGGGAGTTTTAGGTTTGGGAATGGGCCCACTGCCTCTGTGGGCTCACTCTGACAGAAGGGAAGGAATTGTATTTCATGGAAAGAAGATGCTTCTCCTCTGAAGTCTTCGGGAACTATAGATAAGGCCAGAACATGGCACAGGGGAGGGAGAAAATAGAAGAATACAGAATGGGAGCTCTGCACCAGTCTACTTAGCATCTTGGGCACTGTCAGGGAGACCTGGCTCTCTGTAACAGTCGGTGAGACTGGGCAGGGAATAGTATTGAGGTGAGTGTCGAAGCAGGGAACTTCTGGGGTAGACATGATAAGTTGATAAGAAAAGCAAAACAGGGGAGCTGGAGAGATGGCTCAGCGGTTAAGAGCACTATCTGCTCCTCCAAAGGTCTTGAGTTCAAATTCCAACAACCACATAGTGGTGTACAATTATCTGTAATGAGATCTGACACCCTTCTGGAGTGTCTGAAGATAGTTATAGTGTACTTACATATAATAAATAAATAAATCTTTTAAAAAAAGCAGAACAGACTTTTAAAATGTCAGATAGGTTACAAGACATCAGAGAGACTTTCCGATTTGTGGTTTGTGATCTGGGGTGGACAGGGTTGCTGTCCACTGTGGCAGGATGGTGGCTGAGAACAGAACCCTTCACA
Source organism: Mus musculus (assembly GCF_000001635.26). NCBI lineage: Eukaryota > Metazoa > Chordata > Mammalia > Rodentia > Muridae > Mus > Mus musculus. The sequence goes on along the minus strand of NC_000077.6, from coordinate 20,441,688 downwards.
GTGTCACCATCATGGACAGACTGGCCTTGTGTAAGCCCTGACCGAGTGTGGTTCAAGCGCTGTACATATGTAACTTATAGATACATTGAGCCTAGGCCACTACATATGGAAACTGAGGCACTGAGAACTTCAGGAATCCCTCCATGCCCACCCAGCCACGTGGAAATGGAATTTGAACACAAGCAGCCCTCCTGAGGTTTGAAAAGAAGAAGGTTGTGGCAGCCAAATGAGAAATGGTATCCACAGCAGAAGTACAGAGGTCCCAGCCCCAGTGCAGAGAACGCTCTGAGCTGGGTTTTGATTCCTGGAACAGTCTCCCTTCTCTGACTTAGGTTAGCCACTGCAGCCTGGGAGCTGGACTCTATTTTATGGCTCCTCTCTAGTATCGGCCTTCATCACTGTCCTTGGGAACAACTGACCTAAAGTCCCAGCAGGGCCCACAGGAGGTTAGTGCTTCCTCTGGGGCTATCTGCTGTTCCAGCCAGCTTCCAGGGGACAACAGGAGATGATCTCCACTTCAGGAGCAGATAATTTCAGATTATTATTTTTTTATTATCTCCATGCCAATGGGGAGGCTCAAGAAAGCAGGTTGTAGATATTTCAGTTGCATAGGAGCAACCCAAAAACGTTTCAAATGTTGATTGAGCATTTACCATGAGCAGTATTCAGACTGTGGAATGCTGGGACATAAGAAGGTGAAACTGTCCCACTGCCCACAAGGGTTACAGAGAAGACACGAACTCAGACAGACGACAGACAGACAGACAGACACACACACGTGAACATACGCACGCATGTATGCATGTACACACACACAGCTGGTATCAAGCAGTGGACAGAGGTAGGCTGAATGTGAGCAATGAGCCCCAGATCAATAGGATCTCTGTTGGTGTGGAACTTGATCGGGGAGGGCTCCTGGTTGGAGCAGGGTTAGCACAGGAGGGGTGAGCCTGGCGGTGCTGAATCCCAGCTGTGCTCCTGTCAGTTGCATACCAGGTAGGTCTTAGCTTGGGGTGCAACATGAGCTTTTGTGCTAATTTCCCTTTCCATCCATGCCTGGAGGAGGACAGGGAGAAGGGTGGGTGATTGCCATTGATATTTGCTGTCCGTCAGTCCCCCTGGAAGTCAGAACTTCTGGCTCCCCAGAGTCCAGAAGGGAAGAAGAGATGATGGAAAAAGAAGGGGTGAAATATAGCTGGAAGCCAACACTCACCTGGAGAATAAGGAGAGAGAGAGAGAGAGAGAGAGAGAGAGAGAGAGAGAGAGAGAGAGAGAGAATCCTAAACAACCACAGAGAGCAGATACAAGGATGCTCTTCTTTACTAGTGGCTCCTATAGTCCTCTGGTATTTGCCAGCAAACCCTGTTAAAATACTCTGTAATTAAAGGTCAGTTCTGGGGTCTGTAATTTAGAGCATTATCAAAATATGGCCGGTGACTTGAGGTAAGAGCATAAACAAGACCTGCTTTCATAAGCTCAGTGTAGACCACACGAATGGAGATTCTGAAAACTGAGCCTCTGTGCCGGGCTGCCATCCTGTCAGCCCACACGGGTGTTCACCATTTGGCAACTGGCTACATTTTCATTATCCCAAAGGAGTGTGGTTGGAGGGATAAGTTGGTTCTTTTAAATAGGGTGATGTTTGATAGTTGAGTTATAGTTCTTATCACATATAATAACTATTTTAAAGTATGCACATGCCCATAATCTCAGCACCAGGAGTATCATCAAAAGTTAAGAGCCATTCTGATCTATACAGCCAGTTCTGAACCAGCCAGAAAAAAGAAAATGTGTCATTATGTAGTTTGGGGTATATTTCCCATGTCGTACAACCATCCACTAAGTTTAGAGCTTTCTTTGTTTGGAGGCAGAATCTCACAGTGTTGCTCTGAACTCACAGCAATCCTTTTCAGCTTCTCAAATGATGGGGTTATAGGTGATGTGTTAGAACAGCAGCTCACGTCTGAACACAGCACACTAGGCCAAAACATTTCCACATGTAAGAGGTTTATTGGGAGAGAGAGGGGCAAGGAAGGTGGTGGCCGAAAGAGAAAAAGGGAAGAGAGAGAGGGAGGGAGAGAGAGAGAGAGAAAGAGAGAGAGAGAGGTTTCTCTTATATATGGACAGTGCCGTGAGCCCCAATGGATTCTGGGAATATGGTGGCCATTGTCTTGGCAACAGGTGTGTAGGTCAAGCTGTTACCTATGTGATGTCACAGGTTTCGGAGGGCCTAATGCCAACATACCTCCCTTCTTGTTATTATAAAGAGAAGGGAAGGTAAAGGGAGGGGAAAGCTGATGGTGAAAAGAGAACGAGGGTGTCGTGTCTCTTAAGCTGCTTCCTGCTGTCTAGGGGCGAGGTCAATTTTGGGGTATAGCTGGCTTTCACCACTGGGATCCACTTGATGAACGTTCACATCAGGTTTTTCTGTGGACAATGGCTCTTCTGTGGGCAGTGGCTGGTAATCCTGTAATAGGAGCTGATTAATAGTTTGGTTAGAACGTTTCTTTATTTGTCATTAAAGGAATGTAAAGAAAATATTAATGAGGCAGGGAGCAAATAGTAATAACACCAGGAAGCTGACTAGGAAAGGTGTTACGAAAGGGAGTATCCACTTCCAAATAGGATTGTCAAAAATCCCAGAACTGGAGGTCTCACGGTCTCTGAAGTTCTTGATGTCTGACTGTAGTTCCTGGATTTTATTTCTCACTATCCTGGATTGGTTGACATAGAAACAGCATTCTTCTTGGAGGAGCAGGCAAAGATCACCTTCTTTAGCTGTCAAGAGATCTAGCCCCCATCGGTTCTGAAGCATCACAGCTGCCAAAGAATCGATCAACAACTCCTGTCTCCCATCTGGAATTCCATGGGCCTTGTATGTAGAAAAAGAGTGTCTTGGGTGTTGATAGAAAAAATGATTGGTCTGTAATCCTAGCATACGTGTCTGACAAGACCAATATGGGCAGCCCCCATATTCATCTGGCCATTTTCTATAATAATCTCTTGTCTGGTCAAAGAGAAATCAAGTATAGAGATCATAATGTTTAGATGGGATAATAGATATAGGGATGATAGCAATTTGGATTGGTTCCGGGCATCCAGCTATGGAGCAGTTTCCTGACCCTATTTGGAAAGATTGTTTGTTATCTGTGGGGGCTTCTTGGACTTCGAATCTCCAGATGTAAGGGCTACCCTGGATGGAAATGAACAGCAGGGGGAGGACGAGAGACCCATGTCTAATCCAGTGAGGTCAAGCTCGGCTGCCAGAGTGGAGTCTCATTTTCTAGGATTGGGGACAAGATGGATGGTTTCAATGTTTTCCAGAACTTAACAGAGCACAGTCCTGTTAGGGTGGATGTGTATGAAGAAGAGTCATTTCTGGGTGTAGGAATGAAAGGTTTGAGGTGAGACAGATGGACCCAATGAGAGAGTCCCTGGAGTTTAGCAGCTGTAGGGGTCATGAGGATTACCTTAAAAGGACCCTGCCATTTGGGAGAAAGAGGTGAGAGCCGATGATCTGGAGGGGATAGAAGGACTTGGTCTACAATGTTGACAGGCAGTAGACAGGAGACAGTGAGTGGCCGCAGTAAATGGTGGTCAGCAAAGTTCCATAGGAGAGAACAGAGGTGGCAAAGTAATGGGGTGAGTAGATGGTCTGGGAGGGGAGAGCACATAGGTGAGAGAACAAGAGTGAGGACTGGATGTCCATTCATGAGTTCAAAGGGCGAGGTGAGGAGAGGTTGCTTGGAGAGAGCTCGTAGCCTGAAAAGTGCCAGAGGTAAGAGTTTTACCCAATCAAGGTGAAGTTTTTGTGACAGCGTACCAAGAGTGGTTTTCTAAAAGCGGTTAGTTCTCTCTATATTACCAGAAGATTGAGGGAGGTAGGAAATGTGAAAATGCCAGGGGATGTCTAGGGCCTTAGATAGGATTTAAGAAACTTGGGAAGTAAATTCGGGACCATTGTCTGATTGGAGAAAGGTTGGGACACCAAACCGGGGGATGATCTGACTGTCTGAGCCCTTTTGTTACTTGTGGGAAATGCCTCTACCCACCCTGAGAAGGTGTCCACCAAGACCAGGAGGTACTCGGCACGTCTGACAGTGGGCATGTGGGTGAAGTCAAGTTGCCAGTCAGTTTCAGGAAGGGAACCTCTAGCCTGATGGGTAGGAAATGGGGTGCTATGATACCTTGAGCTGGAGTCAGACATCTGACAGATTTTGTAAGAAGCATTGATAGATTTTAAAAAGCTTAGGTACTCAGGAGTAGTTTGTAGGTGTGTCTTGACAAAAGAAGACAATGCTTGGCTGTTAGGATGAAAGAGTTGGTGAAGATAGGACAGAGCTTGGCAGGTCTCAGGAGGTGATGGTGGAGATATAGGTTGTAGTGTCCTGGGAAGGGTGAGACAAGTCTAGTCCCCCAAGGGCCACAGCTCTAGCTGCCTTGTCAGCTCAGTTGTTTCCCTTGGAGACAATAGAGTCATCTGTCTGGTGGGATCTGCAATGGACAATCCCAATAGCTGTGGGGAGATGGGAGGCCTTTAGCATGGCCATAATTGGTTTGCATTAGTTAGTTACTGATCCTCCTTTTGTGGTAAGTAGCCTGCACTCCTTCAAGGTAGTAGTGTGGGACAGGAGGATATGGAAAGCATATTTGGAATCTGTGTAGATGTTAAGGGATTGACTCTGTGCCAGTTGAAAGGCTCGGGTAAAGTCTATTAGTTCAGCCTGTTGATTGGTAGTATGAACAGGAAGGGCCTGTGCTTCCACCACCTCGGTGTCTGATACTATGGCATAGCCAGCTCTTCTGGCTCCTTCATGTAAAAAGGAGCTGCCATCTGTATACCAGGTATTGATGGCCTGAAACAATGTGCCCTCCTTTATGTAAAGGATGAGGTAATAGTTCCTCTAAAGTTTCAGTGCAGGAGTGAGATGGGGTGTGGTCAGTATTTGGTCGAGGAAGAATATTGGAAATATTAAGAGGCAGGGCATGATTGGAAAATGAGTGTAGTGTCTTCTATTAGAGCTACCTGGAGAGAGAGAACTCTGGAGGGAGGTAGAGTCTGTAAGCCTTTATAAGTTAGGAGCTGTGACAAGTTATGGGAAGAGAAGCCAGTTATAGGTAACCCAAAGGTTAGGTTTTTTTAAGGAAAGTCTGGCTGCTAAGGTGTGGGAACTAAAAAGGGGCTGAGGAAAGAGTGGGGAGGGAGGATAGCCTACGTCCGGCCAGAGTTCCTCCTATGCTCTGGACAGGCAGACGTGGGAGGACTGCCAGACGCTTTCTACTCGGCTCCGAGTGGGCATCTAAGCACTCGACGGGGGCAGGGTGGACAAGGGGCAGCCCCCGAAACCAAGGGGCCCCAGGAAGACACCCTGTGCCCCGAGGTTATGGGAGAGAGAGCTTAGGGAGAGAAGTTCCCACACAGGCCAGAGATTGCGCAATGGGCCTTGATGAACAGAGACAGTCTATGGTTTTAGAGATATATTGTAGAAAGGCAGGGAGAAAGAGAAAAGGTGGAGAGAGAGAGAGAGAGAGAGAGAGAGGCCATGGCCAAGAGGAGAGAAGGGGGGAAAGGAAAGAGAGAGAAGAAAGGCTAGAGAGTAAGAGGGAGAGTGAGGAAGAGAGAGGAGAGAGGAGAGAAGACAAAGAGAGTGAGAGAGTGAGAGGAGTGATAGAGTGAGGAGAGGCCAAACAGCCCCTCTTAAAGTATGCTGCTATCTTTTCTGTTGCTAGGTAACTGGGGAGGAGTTTAGCCTGAAAGTCAGAAGCTTGGGACATTGCCTATGTGACTATTAACCATGCTTCTCCTGTGGGGGCTGTGGGGGCTGTGGGGGCTGTGGGGGCTGTGGGGGCTGTGGGGGCAGTAACTTTGTCAGGAGCCAGAGTTCCAGGAGACATATGAGAACTCCTTCTGTCCCATGTAGGTGAATTAACACCACCGGGTCCTGGGGTTCAGATCTCAGCGCGACTGGAAACCAGACTGTCTGTGCATAGCCCAGTGCCCCACCCTGAGGTACAGATACAAGGTGCCCATCCATGAATGGCTAGATCTAGTTTTTTTTGACAAGTATGCTACGGGTGCAAAAGAAGGTCCCAGTTGGTGACCTAGGACTCCAAGAGCAAATTCCTCCTTTTCTGCTACATAGAGGGAAAAAGGATGAGTCAGGTCCGGGAGATGTAAAGCTGGGGCCTTAAGGAGAGCCTGTCAGAGCCTTTGAAAGGGCTTGGTAACAGGTTTGAGGAGAGGTTTGTGGGTGGGGTCTAACGCTGCCTCATATAAGGGACGAGAAAGGAGGGAAAAGGAAGGAACTCAGGAACATAAAAGTCTAGCTATTCCTAGGAATGGTAAAATCTCCTCCTTTGTAGAAGGAACAGTTAGAGACTGAATCAGATTCTTTCTACCTAAGGTAATAGCCTCATGGTTTGGGGTAATTGTTAGTCCCAAATAGGTGACCTGAGGGGGTAGACAGTTGGACTTTAGAAGTTGAGACCCTGTAGCCTCGACTAGAGGTGTCAGTTTGGCTAGTTTCTAGAGAGTGGCTACAGAGAAGGACACCATCTACATAAAGTTCAATCTTAGATTCAGGGAGAGACAGAGATAGTAAGTCATAGCCAGGGTCTGGCCAAATAGGTATGGGCTGTCCCTGAATCCCTGAGGTAGAACAGTCCAGGTAAGTTGGGTAGAAAGTGGGTTTCAGGATCTGTCCAGGTAAAGGCAAATATGTTCTGTGACTGGGCATCTAGAGGGATAGAGAAAAATGCATCCTTGAGATCTAGGACTGAGAGATGGGAAGTCCCCGAGGGGATAGTGAGAAGAAGTGTGTAAGGTTTAGCCACAACAGGATGGAGAGGAACCACTGCAGAATTAATGTGCCTGAGGTCTTGAACTAAGTGTTAGGTATCACTAGGTTTCTTAACTGCTAGTATAGGGGTGTTAAAGGGGGAAGAGGTAGGGCAAAGGAGTTTTTTTCTCAAGAGGTCAGAAATGATTGGCTTATGTCCCCTGAGACTCTGGAAAGAGAGAGTTGGGTGATGTACCTGGTAGAGTCCAGTAATTGGATGACAACAGGAGAATGACATTTAGCAACAGAGGGGTCCTGGAAGTCCCAGACTTGGGGATCTACCTGAGAAGTTGGTAAAGGAATTAACATAGTAGCGTTAATAGGTTGGCTGGCTTGAAGAAGGAGCAGAGGAACTGCTGGTGAGCTTGGGTTTAGGCAAATGGGGGGAGCAAAGGAAATAGAGACTCCCAGCCTAGCTAGAAGATCCCTTCCCAATAAGAAGACAGGACATGTTGTCACTACCAAAAAGGAGTTGGTGAGAGGTATACCCCTAAAAATGCAACTAAGTGTTGTGGTCTGGTGAGGGAAGTAAGGCTGTCCTCCTACCCCAACAATAGGAAAGCGAGAAGGAGAAGTGGGTCCCCAAAACTCCGTCAGGATTGAGTAAGTGGCCCCAGTGTCCAAGAGGAAGGAGATGGGCCATCCACATACCGTGATATCTACCTGGATCTTCCTGTTAGTGATGGCAGTGGTTGGGTCAGGGGAGCTCGGGCCTTGTCAGTCAGCCATAGGCAAGCCTAGGAGATGGGTTGGAGGGTTATCTGGGAGTGATGTCCCTCTGTTCTTCATAACATGAGGGCAATCGATAGCCCAATGTCTTCTTGATGGCACCTAGGACATGACCCCTTTGGCTTGAGGAAGTTAGAGCGGGCTTTTGCCCAATGACCTTGTTGACCACATTTGTAGCAGGTACCTAGTGGTCTCTGAGTTTTGGAAGACCAGGATTCCATGGCAGTGGCTGGGGCTGGTCAGACAGCCTTCACCAGCATATGGTATTTTTGTTTACAGACCTTCTCATCTCTCCCATGGTACACTTTGAAAGCCAGCGTTAAAACTTCTGCCTGTTGAGTTAGGGGTCCCCTCCGTGTAGCTCTGGGAAAAAAGTAGGTCATCAGAAGTTGCTTACCTTCTGGGTTTTCAGGGTCCACATTGGTATACTGTAATGAATAGTCTCTGTGAGGCATTCTAAAAATGAGATAGATTTTCCTGTTTGTCCAACCTCTTGGAGTTTTTCAAAATTTACTGGCTTTAAGGCTGCCTTTCTTAGGCCCACCAGAAGGCATGTAAGAAACCCATGGAATGTACTCAAACTCTTTAATAAAGGTGGAGGAGTTAGAGGTATAGGAACCCAGTTTCCTTTCTATTTGAGAAAGTTCATTCAGTGAGAAAGGAACATATACTCTGACCAGACCATCTAACCCAGCAACTTCTCTTAGAGGAAGGACTGATGCTGGGTCAGGTGTCCCTGGGGGAGAAGGACTTGGGGGTTTGTTTGGCTGTGGCCTTAGAGCAAGTGATAGGGGTGGTGAAGGTGGTGCTAATGTATGACATTTGGAGTGACCTGCAACTGGCACAGAAGAAGGGGAGGGGTCTGGAGAGGTAGAGCTAGCAGGCTCTGGGGTATCCTGTTGAGAAAGAGAAACTGAGGCAGCAGTTTGGGTTTTCTGCAGCGTGGAAACAGGTCTGAGGCAGAAAGGAGGTGGTTCATTAGCTGGATCTAGCATTGTAGCGTCATCTGGCGGAGGCTGCGTAGGTTTCATGGCTAAGAGAAGTTGGGGAACAAGAAGAGCACATGGAGAGATTGGAGCAAAGATAGATGAATGCCTGGACGTAGGAACCTCCTTTCATTTACCAGTTCACTGGCAGTATGTATTAAGATAGATCCCTTAAAATAGTTGGATCTAGGATGCCATTAAGTGGCCATTTGGAACAATTGTCTAGCTGGTACTGAATCCAAACCTTATTGCAAAGATTTGAGATTTTCCAGGACACATCCCAGTGGGGTGCCTGGAGGTACATTCAAAGACACCCATTGGGAGGTTATTGAATTATTAGTACCGGCGTCCTGAGAACAATTCAACAACCAAAAAGAAATCAGCCAGACTAGAGGCCCAAATTGTCACAAGGGTTCCCCAGAAACTACACAATAAGCCCCGGGCTTAGTGTAGAAAGTGCCCTACCCTGGATCCGGGGATTTTTAAATGGCTGCAAGAGCCCGAAGTGGGAGGGGAGCGAGAGCCACTTTCGAGGGAATGGTCACCCAAAGGGTTGATGTCCTAATTCATATGTCAGCTGGGAGGTGTGGCTGTAAAATGCCAACCCCTTAGCCCCCCCAGAAAAAGCTGGCCAGGCCCTATCTGGGGAATTAGGGGTCCTCTAGCCAATCGGCCCTACTACCAATTAATATGCCAGTGTCTGTGGGAGAATTCTAGCGAACTAGTAAATAGAAACATGGAACTGAGTGTGGGTAGGTGTGGGCCGGCAGAAGCTAGTCCCGCAAGATGGACCAGTGTGGCACAGCTCAGTGGTAGAAGTTCATGGCGGCAGCGGCGGTGGCAGCAGCAGCAGCTCATGTTGGGAAAGCCTGTGATTACTGTAGCAACCAGCTGAGGGGCCGGGAAGCCGTTTGTTCTGCTGGTGTACACAGTGGACCAGGCATAAGTTCTGCGGAACAGTGAGAGTTCTGGCCTGTTCCGCTGGTGGCAGTTGAGGCTGAGTGGCAGTAGCAACCCTGTGCAACTCACGGCAGCCATGGTTGCAGGCTGAGGTCGGTGGTAGGAGTCCACTTGGCGACGGTCCATGTGACTGATCTCACAGCTTGTGCTGGACCCTGCTGCTCTGTAGCAGTGGCCCCAGCGGCTGTTGATGGTACCTGAGTTCCTGGGTTTCGGCACCAAATGATGTGTTAGAATAACAGCTTGCTTCTGAACACAGCACACTAGGCCAAAACAGTTCCACGTGTAAGAGGTTTATTAGGAGAGAGGGGCAAGGAAGGTGGCAGCCTTAAAGGCTATCCTGAAGGCCTCAGCATTTATCATTTTTGTTAAGGACATTTGACACACCCTTGCCTCCCAGACTTGTGTTGTCTCTGATTACCATGGAGTTATTAAGCTTGGCAGAGAACACATTCCGTGACAACCTCGGCAAGGAGAATATTTCCCAAAGGAGGAACACGGAGTAAAATATACAAACAAGCCTTATACCTAGCAACTGTCAACACTCAGAGGCCCACACCCGCTGTCTCTGTTCTAGGGGTGGGAATCCTATCACACAGCCCCTTCCACATGACCATGCAGGACTCAACAGTGCCACACAGGCATGAAGTGATGCTTGCTTGTGGTTAACCCTGTAGGGAAGCATGGAATAACCATGCCTTTTCTTTTGCTCTTTGTGATAAACCATCTGACTTCTCTGCACTAAGCCAGAACAAGACAGTGTAGGATTCGACTTTAGGGCTGACAGAGGAAAGGAAGGAAACTCACCAAAGGAGGAGGACTGGGTTCCTAGACCTGGGAATATTGTCAAACCTTCCTTGGCAATCTTTAAAATGGGAATAAGTGAGCACTAGTTTCTTCCAGGGCTAAATACCTGGGCATTTTTCACACTTGTTGGAATCTGCACACATTTAAATGTGCCTATGCAAGCAGGAGGCTACTGTGGCTCCCCTTGCCTGGGTGCACACATCAGATGTCACAGACTCTGGTGTTAGTAGATGGGGGAAGCTCACAAAAGAGCATAGCCTCTCCTAGCAGTGACCTCCACACTATGTCAAGAGGTAGCCATGGAGTGGGCTCTTCTGCAAGGGAACTCATTGCACTTGGCTTTCCCTTTTGTGCGTAAGAATGATGTATGGTGAACATTTCTGTTTAGGTAAATGAAATAAGGCTCTTCAGTAAATAATAAATAAAAACACTGCAAGTTGCTATAGTTGTTTGTGCCAATCAGTATTGCTTTCATTTTAAGTGAGCATTGAGGAAGCTTAGAGGGACATAGGTGGGCACGGGGAGCAAGAACAAACTGTCTAAGATTGCAGCTTCTCAATCCATGAGAACACTGGAGGGGAGAAGGCAGGAAGACATGAGGTCTATAAGCAGGACCAATAATGGATAGGGACCCCAGCCCTCCTCAAGGACACTGTTTCAATAAAGCTGAATTCACTTTCATTTTCTCTCTGACCTTTCCCCAGCATTCAAGTCTGTCAGAGACCTCCTAGACTACAACCAGCACCCCTGTTTTAGCGGCCTGCTTAGAAAAGGGTGGGCCATGACACAGATAGGAAGGCTGAATGTACTGGAAGTGGTCATGCTAGAGGACTGCTGGTCATGTTAGAATGAATGCTGACCATGCTAGAGCACTGGTCACACTAGAACACTGGTCATGCTAGAATGCTGGTCATGCTAGAATGCTGGTCATGCTAGAGTGCTGCTATTTCAAAGTGATAATTACAACAGTACCAGCTGGGTAAGGTGGTTTATATCTGAAATCCAGCACTGGGAGATGAAGGCAGGAGGCCAGCCTGGGCTAGATAACATAGTGAAAGCCTGTTCAAAAACAAACGAAAGCAAATAAATAATAACACATCTTTTTCGCTAATATTGTAAAGACTTTCTACCAGGGCCCTCTTCTGACCCTTTGCTGCCTTGTTTCTCTTACTTAAGGTAGGAAAAAATCATAATAAATGTCTGTTTCATTTATAGTTTGCAGGGGCAGGGCACACCAGTAAACTGGCTTAAAAAAAAAAGAAAAGAAAAGAAAAGAAAAGAAAAGAAAAGAAAATTTAGTAAACTTAGTCCAAAGCTTCCGTGGAAAGGCAGTGTGCATGCTGTGTACAAGACAGGAAGGTCACACACAGATTTGGCTTCTTCTTAGAGGACATTCAGGTGACAGAGTAAAGGCCAAGCCTGTTCACCCCTTACTGTGGGCCCCAGGAGGACACTGGTTCCCAACATCCTCAGAAGCCTGTACATAGCATGGACACAATCCCTGCCTTGTTTCAGGGACCATACACTGATAGCCTGAAGCACACTTCTGCTTTGCATTCTTTGGGCTGAGGTGGTTTAGGGAGAGGGTTGAGCCTTTGGAGCGCTGCAGCAACAGGGGATTTGCTCTCTACTCTTGCAATACTCCACCTTTGCATGTGACTCCCAAGGAGATGCCCACTGACCCCCAGGAAGTTCTTTCTGCTCTAGACTCTGGGTACAACTCTCTTGGGTTGCTGCAAGGCTGGAGTTAGGTTTATTTAGTGTGGGGTCTTTTGAGAGCTGAGTGAGCCGGATAGTGTGGAACAGAAACAAAGCACAAGGAAGTAAAAACTGTACATGGCAAGTGCATTTCAAGTAAGGGGGGCCTCTTTATCAGTTAGTAAAGGTGGGCATCACTGAAACAGCCATACAGGGTTTTTCTATGAAGCCCAGCTGTGTGAGCAGCTGTAGATCAGGCTGGCCTCTGATTCAGAGATCCCCCTGCCCCTTTGCCTCCCAAGTTCTGGGATTAAAGGCTTGTACCACCATTGTCTGGTCATGTTTCCTTTTTTTTTTTTTTTTTCCTTTTTCAAGACAGGGTTTCTCTGTCTAGCCCTGGCTGTCCTGGAACTCACTTTGTAGACCAGGCTGGCCCCGAACTCAGAAATCCGCCTGCCTCTGCCTCCCGAGTGCTGGGATTAAAGGCGTGTGCCACCATGCCCGGCTATGTTTCCTATTATTAACAGGCTTAGCAAATCTGGAAATGAAGGGCCAGGCTGTGTGAGGAGAGAAGGCTGATGGAGGTACTGGAGGTGAAGGAAGAGGTGGGCAGGGGCAGGGGTGGGGGAGGGAGTGGGATTGGGGTACTGAACACACCTTATCATATTTCAGGGTAGAAGACACAGGCACAGGCTATGCCTGAAACCCACCCCTCCCCTCTGCACCTAGACAGAAGCCCACCCCCAACCCCCTCACCCCCGCACCAAAGTAGTCTCTGGGCTCAGTTCTTTAAATGTCTTTCCAGAAACACTCGGGAGCAGGGTGTCCTGACCTGCAGGATGGTCGACAGGGACAGGGGCAGGGAGGATCACCTGGGAGAGAATGGGGGGGGATAAGAGACGAAGAGACGCGAAGAACAGACAGCAAGTCAGGAGGTCTGATCAAGCTGACGGATGTTTATTGTTCCCACACAGGTTATATACTCATAGAAGCAGGGTATGGGGTAAGGGGTGGAGTGGGGTCATAATAAATCATAATAAATGTTTGTTTCATTTATAGCTTCCAGGGGCAGGGCACAACAGTAAGCTTTGTCTCTGGGGAATACACCTGTTCCCAAGAACAGGATATTGGCTGGGTAAAAAGTTCAGCAGGAAGAACAGAACAGGTTGCTAGGTACCTATTCTCAAAATCTATAGCTATTTGTTCTCAACTGGGGTAGTACTTTCCCACAGAGGCCAAGACTTTGTGCCAGTAAGCACTTATGGCTGACAAGGCAGTTATGTTCAAACAAGGTTGCTCCCAACATCTCCCCCATTTTCTTTGTATAGAAGGACTGTGGCGATTTTAATCTTTGCCAAGGCGGGGATAGAAGACTGACCTCCAGTGACTAAAGGGGATCTTGTAATGGCTCTGGTCCTCCTGGTGTTGTCCAGTGAGGCATGGGGGCCATACCTGTCCTAATGTCTTTTTCCTGGAGAGGGGGTATTTTTTAGACATCAACCCCTATGCAGTCAGGCTTGTCCCTTAGGGAACCCAGAAAGATATTTTTAGTTTTGTTTTATATTCCCTTGCAGTACTTTGCCTCACAGCCCAAGCAAGAACTTAGTTCGTCAGTCAAAGGGGGTTCTGGGTGGCCCCTCTCTACTTCCTGGGGCGGAAGTCCCCTTTTTTAGGTTGGGTGGAGATGAGTTTTCGAACACCCTGGATGGGATATCAGCCTCGTCTTGAATCTCTTGGTCCTCCATAGCTAACTTATGATAATGTACCTGGATAGGTTTTGCTGCCAAATCATCCATCTGATGTTTCACAAAGTTGGTAAGTCTGTTAAAGGACCAAGGACCAAAAGAAATAAGCAAAAACAACCCAACTAATGGTCCCAAAATGGAAGGAAGTAGGGTTGACAACCACAAAGAGGTTGAAAACCAATTTTTATGCCAGCCCTCTTTCTCTCGTTCTCTCTGTCTTTTCGCTAGCCTTCTCTGGCTTTTCTCATGCTCTCTTTGACCACCCCTGTCTTGTCTATGTAAAAGCAGCATTCTTCCCTAAGATCTGCACACAGCCCTCCCTGCTGTAAAAAGAGTAAATCAAGTCCTGTGCAGTTTTGGAGGAGGACTTCAGCTAAGGAGGAGAGGGAATCAAAGAGGTCGTCAATGCCTTGTTGGAGACGTGGACGTCTCTGTCAATGGTGACACTGAGTTCTTGATCCCTAGACTTGGAGAGAACATATGAAGAAATGCCAGTCCCCATGCCCATGGCACCAAGGCCAGGGAAGACTGAAATGGTGATGGTAGTTAGAGGTTCTCTTCGCTGGTGGACCAGTGAAGGGGAAGAATCAGTGGACTTGTCCTACAAATGAAAAAACTCTTCTGAATGAAAATAAATCAATAGAGGGACCAATTGTTCAAGAATGCAAAACTCAGAATTTTCTGCAGAAAAGGCACTGGCTGAAAGTCAGGGAGTGAGGCCATCAAGGCAAACCCACCAGGTGTCATTTGGAGGAACTAAATACTGGCTACTAATATCAGGTGCAAGGGTAATATTACAAAGATGGGCATACTGTGGAGGAGGTGTATTACAAGTCACACAGAGGCCCAATCCCTAGACCTGAGAGAGGGGTAAACCATTCCACTCCCTGGGTTGCCAGCGGCAATGGTGGGAATTATTTGTAGGGGTAAAACAGCCAGGAACAGCAATGCCTTCATAAAAAGGTGGTTGGGAATGGTAACACAGCCAGCAGTCATCAACTAGGTTAGGGGAGGTGGCATTAAGTGTAAGGACGGTTTGATTCACTAAGGTAAAGATAAGATTCCTGGTCTGAATGGAGGGGGGAGGATTGGCTATAGGAGCAAGGGAAGTTTCTGAGGTAAAGGTATGAGCAGTTTCTGTAAAAGGTGGAGGGTCAGGTTTTTTGGATGGCTGCGGCTGGGGAACTAGATTAGGGTTGGGACCAATAGGAACTGGAAATTTGGCATGAACGTGTTCTTTAAGGAGCTTGATGGTAAAGGTGAGGCCAGTATCTGTGCCTGATTGATAAAGGCGGAGGCCCCATGAGAATCCCTGTGCCCAATCTTTGTACTTAGCATGGTGTGTAAATGTAATGGACAGGGGGAGGCACCAACTCAAGGGGACATGGTCAGAAGTTTTACAGAGAGGATTGACATTTAAAGAATTCTGGGGGCGTGAAAAAGTCCAGGAGACAGTAATATAATCCCAGGAGGAGGTAGGATTCCAATAGGCTGCTCCCGAGGTCTCACAACCCCAGCTGGCACAATAAAAATCAGCTTTGCCACCGCACTTATGATGGAAAGCTCAGCCACAATAGTGCCCTGGGCAAACATAAAAATCTGTATCTTAAAGTAAGGCTTGCCTGATAGAATTATCACAGTCAAATCTGACTGACTGATGAACTGAAATCCAGAAATTGTGAGGATTATAACTCTGGGTGTGGACACATTATCTTCTGGGGCTTTATATAAATCTAGCTGGTATTCAAGACCCCAAGGGGCCACTACTCCCTGTGCTGATCTACAGAGATGGGGGTAAGGCTGGCTGGCCACCAAATATTGGTGGAAGTCTTGGAAGTAGCCCAGACAACATCAATTCTCTCTGAGAGGACCACCCAAGTGTAATTCCAAGGGATGTGTCTATTATTAGGAGATTTGGGTGGAGGCAGTTGAAGGATGGTGGTTATTCTGGTCAGCCACAGGATCATGAGTATCCTCACCTGGGGCAGCATCTGGAAAAGAAATGAGATTTGTCTCAGGAGGAGATGGTCACTCCATTCTAGACACAGGTGGGTTAATAGTTTTTACTAGCCTCTCTGGTAACCATCTTGGACTAGGATTTTCTTTGTCATAGATGCAAGCAGACCCTCAAATAAGGATGGGATCTGGTCCTTTCCACTGTCCAGTGAGGGGATCTCTCCATCTCACTAATGTGTGAGAATCTTGTGGTTTAGGATGCCACAGGTGGTCGTTGCCAACCTGCCCTCATTGTCCAGGGACAAGAAGTTAAGAACAAATGATTGAGCCTGTTTCTAAGCGTCAAGGGGGAGTTAGCATCTGTAACTTCAGCCAAGCACTGAAGCATATTTTTTAAAGTCTGATGGATTTGTTCTATGATGCCCTGGCCCTGAGGATTATAGGGAACACCAGTGACATGTTTGATGTCAAACTGGGAACAAAACTGTTGGAATTTGGTCCCTGTATAACTGGGGCCATTGTCAGTTTTAATGATCTGTGGTTTTCCCAAGGCAGCAATGCACTGTAAAGTATGTGTTATCACATCAAGTGATGCCTCTCCAGAAAGGGGAGACGGGCGCGTGTATAAATCCACTAAATGTATCAACTGTGACATGTAGATATTTTAAACATCCAAAGGAGGGAAAATGGGTAATATCCACCTGCCATAGTTCATTAGGGATGGGTCCCCTGGGGGTGACTCCCAGGTGAGGAACCAGCAGCAGAGTGGCACATCCACCACAGGGCATAACAATTTCCTCTTGCTTGATCTCTAGAAATCTTGAACATTTGGCATTTAAATGATGCAAAGCACGAGCCCGTTTAGCCAAATCTATGGAATCAAGTAGGGTGGGGAATGCTGCACGAGTGGCCCAGTCTGCCAGGGCATTTCCATGTGACAGAGGACCACCCAGGCCAGAATGGGGTCTCAAGTGTTCCACAAAAGGTAGCACTGTCCTTTTTTTTTTTTTTTTTTTTTTTTTTGGTTTTTTCGAGACAGGGTTTCTCTGTGTAGCCCTGGCTGTCCTGGAACTCACTTTGTAGACCAGGCTGGCCTTGAACTCAGAAATCCGCCTGCCTCTGCCTCCCGAGTGCTGGGATTAAAGGCATGAGCCACCACGCCCGGCAGCACTGTCCTTTTGATGATTAGGGACTGAATCTCCACAAATAATTTGGAAGCAGTAGAAGCAGGCTTGATATATGGGACTGTCTTTAAGACAGGAATAGAATGGGCCACACAGGCACTGTCAGTATACAAATTAAATGGGGTCATTGGTAACATTTTGAAAACCTGAAGGCTGCAAACAACTCTACCAGCTGGGCAGAGGACTATGGGGACTGCACTGAAATAACCCGATCTTATACAACATAGGCTGCTTTGCCTGTTGAGGAAACATCTGTAAACACCAAGGAGCCTTCAAGGAGTGGAGTCTTGGAGGTGACTTTAGGGAAAGTCAAGGAATGTATCTTTACAAATTGTATAAGGGAGTCGTTTGGATAATGATTGTCTATGGTGCCCACAAAGGAGGCGCAGGCTATGGCCCAATCATCATTAGATTGAAGAAGCCATTCAATTTGATCCAAGGTATAGGGGATAATGATAATATCAGGATCCTTGCCAAAATATTGTCTGGACATTTTTCTTCCTTTAACAATTAGGGCAGCAGACAAGGAATAATACATTGCCAGGACCTTACTTGGACTTGGGGGGAGATATACCCATAAAAAAGGACATACTTTTTTTGGTGGGAGACTGGGGCTGCTGCCAAAAGACCCCCACCAGAGTATGTGTAGTAGCATGAACAATAAAATAAAGTGGGACAGTGTAATGACTTTGAAATGAGGTTTGGGAAGATATGGCTTGACTTATCTGCTGCAGGTCTGAAATGGCTTGGAGTGTAAGGGTTCAAGGAGACAAAGGATGGGAGTCTCCTGAGAGGAGTTCACTGAGGGGAACTAAAACCTTGGGAGGAATCTTTAGATAGGGGTGAACAAACTGGAGGTTCCCAAGCAACTGTTGAAAATTATGTAAAGTCTTAAGGAAGGAAAGTTGAAGCTCAATCTTTGGGGTACGGACCTGTCCCAACTTGAGCTCATATCCCAGAGAGGAATAAGGGTCTTTTATCAGAATCTTTTCAGGGGCAATTTTAAGTCCCTGTAAACTTAGTGCCTTTTGAAGTTGCTGAAAACATGAGAGGGCCTGTTGTTTATTAGGGGCTACAAGCAAAATGTCGTCCATGTAATGAAGTATGTATATTTGAGGCCAAGCATTTCTAACAGGTTGAATTACATGGGCTGCATATTTCTGAGCCACCGTAGGGCTATTCGCCATGCCCCGAGGGAGGACTCATCAATGAAAGTGGTCCATGGGTCCTGGAAATTAATTTGAGGAAGGCTAAATGCAAAATGATGACAATCATCTGGATTAAGGGGCATGGAGAAAAAGCAATCTTTTAAATCAATAACAATTTTAAAAAGGTTTGCTGGAATAGTGGCAGGAGATGGGAGACCAGGCTGCAGGGCTCCCATAGGAATCTTGACTTTGTTAACCACACAGAGATCTTGTAAGAGTCTCCACTTGCCAGACTTTTTCTTTTCTTTCCTTTCCTTTCCTTTCCTTTCCTTTCCTTTCCTTTCCTTTTCTTTTCTTTTCTTTTCTTTTTAAAAGATTTATTTATATATTTTATGTATGTGAGCACACTGTAGCTATATAGATGGTTGTGGGCCTTCATGTGGTTGTTGGGAATTGAATTTAGGACTTCTGCTTGCTCTTGGTCAGCCCTGCTCGCTCAGGCCCAAAGATTTATTTATTCTTATACGTAAGCACACTGTAGCTGACTTCAGATGCACCAGAAGAGGGCGTCAGATCTCATTATGGGTGGTTGTGAGCCACCATGTGGTTGCTGGGATTTTAACTCTGGACCTTTGGTAGAACAGTCAGTGTTCTTACCCACTGAGCCATCTCGCCACCCCCAGACTTTTTCTTAATAACAAAACTTGGGGTGTTCCGGGGGGAGGAAGATGGCTCAATGTGACCAGCTGCCAACTGTTCCTGTGCTAACTGTTTTGCAGCAGCCAGTTTCTCTTGAGTTAGTGGCCACTGATCAACCCAAACAGGGGCAGTATTGTTCCAGGAAATCTTCTCTGTGTGAGTCTGGGGAGCAGACATGACCCCGGCCCTTAGGGAAAAGTTGAGGTTGGGATCCCAAGTCTTGCCGGTCAGATTTCTGTGTCAGAGTCAAAGGTTCTTTTATGCCTTGTGTTTGTTTTCCTAATCCTTGTCCTGGCAGGAATCCCTGGGCCTGCATTTGTTTTATCACCACTTCATTGGGGCTGCACGGGACATTTGCAAGAGAATATCTCTCCCCCAGAGATTGACTGGTAAATTGGGAATCACGCATGGGACTACAGTGCCTGAATTTCCTTCTTGGTCTGTCCACCTAAGGGTCTGAACGTTGACTTGAGGGTTTTTGGAATGCGTAATCCCCTATAAATGGGTGGCTGAATCTGTCAGGGGTCAGGCAGGTGGCCAGACCTGTCAGAAATGACAGTGGCATCAGCTCCTGAATCTAAGAGTCCTTGAAATGTTTTTCCATTTAGACTCAAGGTAAGCTTGGGGCGAGAGGTAATCTTTTGGGCCCAAAAGGCCTCCGCTATTCCCCTCTTGCCTGGGCCCTTGTGTCTTTGTGGTAGTGTCTTAGTCAGGGTTTCTTTCTTTCTTTTTTTTTTTTTTTAAAGATTTATTTATTTAATGTAAGTACAGAAGAGGGAGTCAGATCTCGTTACGGATGGTTGTGAGCCACCATGTGGTTGCTGGGATTTGAACTCCTGACCTTCGGAAGCGCAGTCAGGTGCTCTTACCCACTGAGCCATCTCACCAGCCCTTAGTCAGGGTTTCTATTCCTGCACAAACATCATGACCAAGAAGCAAGTTGGGGAGGAAAGGGTTTATTCAGCTTATACTTCCATACTGCTGTTCATCACCAAATGAAGTCAGGACCGGAACTCAAGCAGGTCAGGAAGCAGGAGCTGATGCAGAAGCCATGGAGAGATGTTCTTTACTGGCTTGCTTCCCCTGACTTGCTCAGCCTTCTCTCTTATAGAACCCAAGACTACCAGCCCAGAGATGGCCCCACCCACAAGGGGACCTCCCCCCTTGATCACTAATTGAGAAAATGCCTTACAGCTGTATCTCATGGAGGCATTTCCCCAACCGAAGCTCCTTTCTCTGTGATAACTCCAGCTGTGTCAAGTTGACACAAAAGTAGCCAGTACAGCTAGGGATTTGTAGTAGGCACCTTGAGAAAGAGCAACAATTGGGCGATGGTCTGTTTTGCTGGTATAAACACAGGACCATCTGTGGTATTTGCAAGAATCTGGATTTCTCCCTGGTGGTCTGGGTCTATAACCCCAGGTATGATCTGGAGTTCCTTTAGGGAAAGTGAAGCTCTTCCTAGGACTATGCCAAAGCTATTTTGGGGTAGGGGGCTGTGTATGCCTGTAGTCATGGCCTGAATGTCCTCCTCATGGGTCAGTATTGTGCTGGAGGTGACACAGAGGTCCAATCCTGGGCTGTTTTTTGTAGCTCGCCAGAGTTGGGCAACAGACTGGGTGTGTGGTGAGAAATCTGCTTGGGGACAAATTCTATTGCCCTGGGCCTGGTCTGGGGGTGGGGGCTGGAGACTGCTCCCTGAGTTAGTTTCCCGAATGTTGTGGCAGTAAGGGACACAGGGTGGTCGGTAGTGCCCATGCAGGAGGGACATCTCCCTTGCCCTCAACAGGAGGTCTCTGACTCTGATGGGGATGGGGACATTCTTGCAGAAAGTGGTCAGGCTGTTTGCAATTAAAGCAAGTCTTTTGAGAGTTATTTAAGCCCGCCCTCTGAAGGGCGGTGCCAATTGCCAAGCTAGCTGATGGTGTGGCTTGTTCTGTCCCCTGTGCAAAGGCAGACATATTCAGCCAGTGATTTAGAACAGGCATATTTAAGAATATCTTGGCAAGTAGGGTTGTCATTTTCAAAGGCAAGCTGTTCAATAAAGGGGTTCTCAGGCTCTTGGACCCCAAACAAGTGCTCAGCAGTCTCCTTAAGGTGGCTAAGGAAAGAATTGTAAGGTTCATCTGCTCCCTGTAGCACCTCAGTGAGTGCAGCGGAGGAGCGGAGATTTAGGGGGCAGCTTCTGCCAGGCTGCGGACCTGAGCCAGGAGGCCAGGGGAAAAAAAGCATTTGGGCCTCAAAGGTGTTATAAGGTGTTTAGTTCAAAATCTTCATGGTCCAATACTTAGTGTCTGGTTGCACACGGTTTTTAGTTTCAATTTCTTTTGCAGTTTCTGCCACTTCTGATTTCCATAACACAAAGTCACTTCTGGTGAGTGCGGCTCGAGTGAGCTGTGAAAATTCTTTAGGCGTAATCCAGCCTTCCATAGAGGATTCAAGGAGTGCCAAAGTAAAAGGGGTGTGTGGGGGGGGGGGCAGTGGGGCCATAATTAGATACTGCCACTTTAAGTTTTTCCAGAATCTTAAAATCTAGCAGTTGATAATAATAGCGGGGTGGGGCATTCATTGTCAGGCCGGTGCCGCAGGGGCATCCTCGACCTTCTGTGAGTGAGTCGTGAGTGAGTCTGGTTGAAGCTGTTTCTCCCTCTTCCCCACTTGCTCTCTGGCTTTCCTTCAAGTCAGTTTTTGGGGATGGGGAATCTCTAGGGACTGTGGTTCCACTCCTTAGGGAGAGGGGGGAGGCTAAGACCTTCTTTTTCTGATCTTTTTTAGTTTTAACAGAGACCTGAAGCAGTTGCTGGGGGGAAGGTGTTAGATCATGCAATTTGACCTTTAGTGACTCTAAGCAGTTGTACTTGTTCCTTCCGGGTTTCTACCATATGGTGCAGAAATGCCACATCAGCAGTTAACTGGTGGTGGGTGCTGGACATGGCAGGCGAATCAAAAACTGCATCTAAAGTCCCATAGGGTGGTGGGGGAAAGAAAGACAGGAGTATGGCAGCGCCTCTGGGAGAGGGGCCGAGGCTAGGGCAATTGTGGCCATTTGGGGTGGATTGTGATAGCACTCTAATTCATAATGAGCTGCCTCCCCCTCAAGAGTCGCCTCATCAGCAGGTGGCAGGTTGTCATCAAGATCAATGAGGGAAGGATAGGGGCCTGCTGTCTTAATTTCCTCCCGATATGGGGGCAAAGAAAGGTCCTTAATGGGTGGTAAAGTGGGGAGATCTGAAACACCATCAGCCACAGAAGTGGAACGGACAAGGGTCCCTCTCTTAAAGAAGACAGAGGCAGTGTAATGAGTCGCTAGGTTAGTGGAAGGAAGACAGGAGATAGATTCTTTAAGAGACGGCTCTCCCTCGGACACCAAATGTTGAAGATCTGGCCATTCAGGGGTGGTTTTAAGAATGTCATTAATGAGAGACCAGTAGTTAAAATCTGTAACAGGTATTTTTGTAGGTCCAAATGCTTCATAATAATCTTTAAAACAATCAGCAACTTGGTGCCACCTTTTTTCATCAATCGTTCCCTCTTGGGGAAACCATGGGCAAATCTCTCCCACAAAATCTAAAACTTTCTTTAAATCCTTTTTCTTTTTCTTTCTTTCTTCCTTCCTTCCTTTCTTTCTTTCTTTCTTTCTTTCTTTCTTTCTTTCTTCCTTCCTTCCTTCCTTCCTTTCTTTCTTTCTTTCTTTCTTTCTTTTTTTTTAAAGGCTTTTTCTTAATCCTAGTACCTCGTGTCTTTAGGGACTCTTTAAGCCCTGACACAAAAAGTGACTATTTAAAAAATGCTTGTCCCATGTCTTACCTTAAATACCTTAAGATCTGTACTGCACTATGATCTCCCAGACTGTCTCACAGCAGATTGGACCATGGCATTGTGCTGAACCGAAGCTGTTCTCAGGTGCTTCTGGAAATGAGTGTGTAGGCCTACCCTCCAATGATGAGTAGTGTTCTCTCCATTGTGACCATCTGAGGTCCCTGTTTGGGTGCCAGTTTGTCCTGACCCAGGGGACGGTCGACAGGGACAGGGGAATCACCTGGCAGAGAATGGGGGGGACAAGAGACATGAAGAACGGACAGCAAGTCAGGAGGTCTGATCAAGCTGACGAATGTTTATTGTTCCCACACAGGTTATATACTCATAGAAGCAGGGTATGGGGTAAGGGGTGGAGTGGGGTCATAATAAATCATAATAAATGTTTGTTTCATTTATAGCTTCCAGGGGCAGGGCACAACAGTAAGCTTTGTCCCTGGGGAATACACCTGTTCCCAAGAACAGGATATTGGCTGGGTAAAAAGTTCAGCAGGAGGAACAGAACAGAATGGGTTGCTAGGTACCTGTCCACAAGATCTATAGCTATTTCTTCTCAACTGGGGTAGTACTTTCCCACAGAGGCCAAGACTTTGTGTCAGTAAGCACTTATAGCTGACAAGGCAGTTAATGTTCAAACAAGGTTGCTCCTAACAGCAGGGAATTTGCCTTTTCAAGCCCAAGTGCCTAGCCCAGCCAAAGTTCCCTGTGGAGCTGTGGGCACTGTGAGCTACAGCCTTATAGTATCTGTAGGAACCCTTTCTTCACCCCTCCCTCTCTTTTCTGGAGTAATCTGAGCTTTATACTCCCAACAATGGAATTTCCACTAAGACTGTCCATTCCTTAAGATCTTTGTAGACACTGTTCAGTTCCCTGCAGGGAGCCTTCTTGGCTGTCTTCCATCCTAAGAGTACATATCCTTGACCTACACGAGTGTGAGGCCCTGCTCAAAGATCACTTCCTCCGAGAAGTTGTCCTTGGCTCACTCCTTCCCCTGGAGGAAACGGCATAGCCCTTTAGCCTCCTTGTGATGTTTGCATCTTTTGAACCCCTGCTAGGTTTTTCAGTGGGTGATGAAGTGAGGCTCTCTCTGTCTCCACTGGCTCTCTTTGACTGTTTCTAAGGAAATACTAGATCCCTAAACTGTATCTGCGAGGGCTCAGCAGATGTCTAGCTTAGGTCTCAGGACCTTGGTCCTTCCTCTGTCACCCTGAGGGCTGTGAAGTAGTTGAGAGGATTTGAAGACTTCTTGTCCCCAGAGCAGGAAGGGAAACTAAACACAGGTAATCACTAGTGTTCCCTGGAGCCTAGAGAGCCTGCTCTTCAGAGGCCTTGGCAGGCTTGTCATTGTTCTCTGCATCTGAGGGCCTCATGGACCAGGGCCATACTTTCAGTAGCAATGAAAGAACCTAGTGGGGAAACCCTCACTCAATTCCCGATTCAGCATGCACCCAAAGAATCATGAGAGACCATCTTGATGCAAACACATGAGGTAGTTTAATGACGGAGCTTTGGGCTGACACATATCTCACACAGGAGGTAGCGGTTGCCGGCCAAGAGGCTCGAAAGCTAGGGGTTTTTAAAGAAAAGGGCCTGGGGCTGGGGGAGAAATTGGAGCGGTTTCACACGATTGGTTCATGTAAACATCAGCAAACTGTATGTGCAGATCGA
Organism: Mus musculus; assembly: GCF_000001635.26. Lineage (NCBI taxonomy): Eukaryota > Metazoa > Chordata > Mammalia > Rodentia > Muridae > Mus > Mus musculus. Next base: position 20,417,453 of record NC_000077.6, on the reverse strand, counting down.
GGTAACAGCAGAGCATCTGGTTAACATTTAACCCACGTCAGAAGGGCGGGAGATAGGGAGGTGCCAGGCCAGTCTGGACATGTCTTTGCATTCTCTTTATCTTTATGGCCACGAAGCCTCAGGAATGTCTTAACGATGGGCCTGCCCAGGCATGTCCTGGCCTGTTTCATTAAAGCTCACAAACAACTCTTTGGGCTATTTGACATAAATTACATGAATCACAGGTCTCAAGTTTTATTTTCTTTCAGCCTGAGAGGGTGGAAAGGACCTGGCCAATCAGAAAAAGGAGTGACTGACCTCCTCCAAGGGCAGAATGGGGGTGTCAATGAAAAACTTGAAAGGTTCACACTTGGGATATTTAAATTCTGTTGACCTCAGCATGAAGGAAACAGGGAGTCAACTTTGGATTCTTAAAGCTGCACTTTATGTGGCAGCATACTAGTAAGTACTGAGAGCCACACCCACCCAGCCAGCCACGCTTGAGTGCTCTCTGGGGAACAGACAGGGTACTCAGAAGCACAACACAGGGTCAGTATTATTTACCAATCTGACATCTAGATGGTCCTGATATCTGGAAGCAAGGAGCTGTAAGACTCTTGTGAGCCTTAGCTTACTGGGGACCCAGAGTGAACCACGCAGAGCTGAATCAATGCAAAAAGCAAGAGGAATGTATTGATCCAGTGCACTAGAGTTGTCCCAGACTCAAAGGAGAGGCGGCGACCACCAGAACCCATTTGGCAAGTTTTTATATGTTTTCCAGGGGAGGAATAGAGCATCAGCAACTAGGTACAATATGACTGGTGGAACAGTGCACCCTTTAAACTGATCAATCTTTAGGGAATGAGGTAGTAGGGGCTTACTCAGCCTCTCCATTCTGGACTATGTGCCCTCTGATCTGCCTCCTCCAGGAGGGGAGGGGTCCAGTAGAATTTTGGAAAATTCCAAAGCTCTGAGCTGACCTCTTCAGAGCCATTCCTGGTTTTGCTCTTTCTCCCTGAGACAGGCACCTGAAGCTTGGGAAAGGCAAGGGGCAGGGGAGCGAGAAAAAAAAAGCCACCATTTCCTTCCTCAGACACCCTGAGAAAGGGCAGATAAAACACCACCAAATTCAGCTAGAAGTTTGATTACGATCCAGTCCCAACAAATGGATTTTTGCAGGGTTAGGCATGGCCTTGGTAGGGATGGAATGACATGTGTCCTGCCCCTAGAACAGGGCCAACAGGGCGTGGGCCCACACTAATAATGAAGGTTGCTGTGGGCGTGGGGATTAACATTAATGGCTTCACATGATCAGAGCCTGGGAGTCGAGGGTGTGGCTAACGTCTCAGCAAAATGGTAAATGCTGTGACCTTCAGGATGCCCCTTAAGGCTGTGGGGAAAAACTCTGAAAATGAGTTAAATCTAAACATGCAATATGAATTATATGAAGGGCTTCATGAATCTAAAAGAAAAGCAGATGTGCTGTGAGTCAGCTGTCAGAAAGACACTAAGGAAGGAGATAAAGAGGTTTAGGGAGTGGTGACCAAAGGAGATCCCACCCAGCTAAGTGTTTTGTTTATGCTTACAAGGGAAGACAGATTCCTGAGTTCTAGGTCAGCCTAAAACAGAGAGAATTTTGGTCCTGACTGAGGTGGAAGAAACGGTGATTTTTAGGGTGGTGTTGAAAGACTCTGAGAGGAGCCCTCGCTCAGGCCTCGGGATAATAGCAGACCCCCAAGAACTCATGAGAGACCAAGCTTGATGCAAACCACATGAGGCTTTATTCGGGGAAAGCCAGAGCTTTGGTGATGACTCATATCCCACGCAGGGGTAAAGGAGTTGACCTTGAGGGGAAAGAGGTCCCAGTTTTTATAGGCCCTCACTGGGGAAAGGAGAAGTGGGGAGTAGGAGATTTCCAGATCTAAACAATGTCTATTCCCAAGAAATGGGTATGGGAGGGGTACAAGGAAAGAGTCTGGTGCAGGTGTAGCAACTCAGGATTGGCCCGGCTGTGGTTGCTGGGGAGATTTTCCGACTCTATCCCAGCAACCAATATCACAAACACCTGGCAGTGAGGTGCAGCACTGGGCACACACCTGAGTTCAAGGAATGGTCAGAACATTGGCAGACACACGGGTTCAAGGAGCGGCCAGAGCATTGTGCACCTCTATTTTTCTAAATCAGTAAAGCTAGTTCTGCTAGCCATGAAATCTATTTTGCCAATTTCAGGGCTTCTGTGACCTTTTACATTCTGTCAGGATCTTTCAGTGTCCTACTCAGCTAGTTTATCATCTGTGCCAAACAAAGGCAGGTAGGGTTCTGAATTCTCTGCATTGTTAAAAAAATGTGTACTTCCTGCCTTCTAAGAATCAAGGGGCTGAGGTCATAGGATGCTACTTCATAGGATAATCAAAAGAGAACCTGGAGTAAATGACTGGATTGATATGTAAAATAAAAGACTGGGCTTATGGTCTGTAGGAGATGAGCTACACAGAGAAATTTTTAGAATAGCAAGAGAGAACTGCTTGGAGAACTGTCTCAAGCAGACCATAGAGAGAGAGTTGTTTGAAGATTTCCAGAGAAAGCAGATCATAGAGAGAGAGAGAGAGAGCAACCTGAAAGCTGTCTCAAGCAGAACATAGGCTGCCAGCTTGGACCCACGATTTGACTTCGAGTAGTTTGTTTTAGTGCCCAAGGTCAGTTGTACTTCAAGATGACCCTGAGTGAGGCACCAACCAAGACACAGATCAATGCAAAAGCAAGAGGTTTATTTTCTGGCATGTTGGGATCAATCTTCAACTAGTCCCTCAAGGCGAGTGACTAGAAGGCACCCCCCCCCCCCACACACACACAATTGCTATTATAAGCAGTTTTTTATACTTTTTAGGGGTACAGGTTACAGCAAGGTTACAGTTCAAACTTATTGGCTAAACATATTGACCTTTAAGTCTATTGGCTAGCAAGCATGACACGCATTTGAACTCTACCTGGGACTTTCCAGAGGGTCAGGTGACTATCACTCAGTATATTCTGAGAATTTTTTTACACAAGAATGTTCCTATGGGTGGAGAATGGAACTTGGCCTAGCCGTGACCCCAGGCGGGAGGGAGAAGCTGTAAAGAGGGTATGGGCCTGGAAAAAGCCCTTAGGGTCCCTCACTTTCTCTTAGACCCCTCTCTAAGCCAAGGCTAGTCCTTGGCAGCTGTTCCTCAGGGGCACCAAAGACTGTGAGATGCTAGGGCAGTGTCTCTGAGATGACAATAGTTAACTCAAGGCCCTGCTGAGGTTTTCACTGGGCAGGCAGAGTATCCTCACCTACTTTTTTCTTTCTTTCTTTCTTTTTCTCCCCACCTCCCCTTCCTGTTGCTCTCCTCCTCCTCCTCCTCCTCCTCCTCCTCCTCCTCCCCTTCTTTTCTTCTTCTTCTCTTAGACCATATAGCCCAAGCTGACCTTGAATTTTCAATTTCTGCCTTAGCCTCCAAGTCCTAGGATTGCAAAACTGCACCACTGTGCCAGGCTAATGTGCTCTTGACTGATAATATAGACATTTATATGCACACACCTTCATGCACACACATACACTGGGTGAAGCAAAGGGGGCTCCAATAAGCAAGTTTTTGTTGTTGTTGTTGTTGTTTTTGTTTTTTGTTTTGTTTTGTTTTGTTGGTTTTTCGAGACAGGGTTTCTCTGTATAGCCCTGGCTGTCCTGGAATTCACTCTGTAGACCAGGCTGGCCTCAAACTCAGAAATCCACCTGCCTCTGCCTCCCGAGTGCTGGGATTAAAGGCGTGTGCCACCACGCCTGGCTAGTAAGTTTTATCAATTTCACATGTACACATGTAAATATACACACATACATATACACATACCTATACACACACATATACATACATACCCATATACACATTTGGTAGACAACTCTACATTTGCTCCACATTTGGAGCAAACTCTAACAGCTTTACACATATACATATATACACATATTTGGTAGATAGAAAGAAGCTCCAACAACTTTTATTTTTTGCCCTTAAGAAAAAAGATTACCTCATAGCCATAAAAGCAATTATAATAACAGGTAGAAATCGCCTTCCTCTAAAGGAATATTTCCCTATGCTGTACATGTCTCTGGAGATGGCTCATGACACCTATGTGGCCTTTTTGAGCCTGGCACACAGCAGACACCTGTGCATGTCCTCTTCTACTTCCCCATGTACTAAGAATTCTTGTTCATCACTACAGATTCTTGTTCTGATGTCTTGAATCTACACATGATCTTCTGGACTCCTCCAAAAGGCTTATATCACTTCTTCAGCTCTGCCCTCTGTGGCACTCTAGGCTCTGGTTGACTCCACTCCACTGATGCTGTTGTTCTTGGTGATCATCCCACGCTACTGGCATCTCTAATTCTCTGCTGCAACTAGGCTTCACCAATAACCTCTCATAGGCTCTCTTCATGGTGCCAAGCCTCAACTTCTTTGCATAACCCTGAGACATCAACTGCAACTGAGGCTGTACCTTCACCTATGATATTCCCTGGCCTCTCAGTGCCAAGCCTTAGCTGCTCTCCATGACCCCTTCATGCCTTCAAAACTAATACCACCTAGATGATTCTTACATATTACCAAGTCCAGATGCAGCATGAGGTTCAAGCTTGGTTATCTCTGGAATGAAGCTTCTTTGTGAGCTCAGAAAACACTTCCCAGATCTCACCTTAGTGATGCAGGTCTCTTCTTAACAACTGCTAATTTCGGGCTGGAGAGATGGCTCAGTGGTTAAGAGCACTGACTGCTCTTCTGAAGGTCCTGAGTTCAAATCCCAGCAACCACATGGTGGCTCACAACCATCTGTAACAAGATCTGGCACCTCTTTCTGGAGTGTCTGAAGACAGCTACAGTGTACTTACATATAATAATAAATAAATCTTTAAAAAAAAACTGCTAATTTCTTAGGTCTAGCTAACCAGAATCAATTGTCCCACTAGTCCCTTCTACTCTTGATTCTAAAGCCAGAGCCACGTGGCTAAAGCTGCCAACGTTCTGCTGCTTGCTGAGGCTGGAATGTGGCTCCTTTGTTCTTTTACATTATCACCAGCTTTCTGTTTTCCATCTTCTTCATTCCCTAAACTTGGCTGACCTTGAACTTGCCCTGTAGATTGACCTTGAACACAGAGATCTGCATGGCTCTGACTCCTGAATGCTGGGATTAAAGGCATGTGCCACCACACCTGGGCTTTAGTTTTTCTTCACCTAGAACTTACTTTGTCCCAGACTGGCCTTGAACTCAGAGATCTGCTTGCCTCTGTCTCCTGAGATTAAAGGTGTGTACCACCATGCTTGGGCCTAAGCTTTTCATGCCCACTATTCCTCAAAAATCTGGATCAAAAGCTATGTCTTCCAGCCTCAAGATCTGGGTCACAGATGTGTCCTCCATTTCTGGATTGTAAATCATTCCTGATATAGTTAAGTTGACAAGTGAGATTAACCATCACAATCCACCCCTCGTCAACTTGACACAAATCATATCTCATTTCAATAACCAGGCAATAACAACAGATAAATATAACTATCCCTCGTTCAACTACAAAAGTACAAACAATAAGCTTAGCTGGGTGGGATCTTGCCCTGAGATCACCACTCCCTTAATCTCCTTGAACACAGGATTCAGTTCTATTCCACCTTCCTGTTACCCCTTTAAGATTTGAACCATACATTTTGTATTTTTTTTTCTCAGCCTGCCCCTTTTCATCAAAACCCTCTTCAAAAGAGTGAACTTTAGTAACCACATAACAGAATTTATACCAGAATGTTTTGAGAGTTTTCTTTGCTAATGCAATGAATCTAAATCTCTCTGCTTTAGCCTGAGATGGACTCTTCAGACAAAGGCAAAAAGCAGCCATATTCTTCACCAAAATACCACAAAAACAAAAAACAAACAAACAAAAAACAGCCTCTAGCCACAAACTAATGTTCTTCTTCTTCTGAAACCTCTTGAGCCTAAACAGTTCAAATCACCCTCAGCACCACTGTCTTCCATATTCTTACTAGGACGGCCAATGGCCCAGTAAGCCCCACTTAAAGCATTCAACTGCTTTCCAAAGTCCCAAGATCCACATTCTTCCAAACAAAACCATGGTCAGGCCTGTCACAGCAATACCGCAATCCCTGGTACCAACTTCTGTCAGGGTTTCCTTTGCTGTGAAGAGATGCCACAACCTAGGCAACTCTTATAAGGGACAACATTTAATTGGGTCTGGCTTACAGTTTCAGTGGTTTAGTCCATTACCACCATGGCAGGAAGCATGGCATCATGCAGGCAGACATGGTGCTGGAGAAGTGGCTGAGAGTTCTCCATCTTGTTCCAGCTGCAGCCAGAAGAAAACTACCTACTCCAATAAGGCCACACCTCCTAATAGTGCCCTGGGCCAAGCATATCAAACCACCACAACCACCATGCCTGGTCCAACTTGTTTTATTTTTAATTATGTGTTTGTATATGTGTATGTGGGTGTGTATATGTGAATGTGGGTGTGTATATGTGTATGTGGGTGTGTATATGTGTATGTGGGTGCCCTTGGAGGTGAGAAGAGGATCTTCAATCCCCTAAAGTCGCTGTGAGTGCTGGGAACTGAATTACAAGAGCAGACTGCATGTTTAGCCACTGGGCCACCTGTATTTTAAATGTCTCTTCTTCTAAAAGAGCTGGTTACAATGGTTTTCATTTAACATGAAAATGTGAAGACTTTGTTTTCCTACTGTGCTGATGAGGAAGTGGGTTTGACTCCTGAAAGACCCCGCGAATAACAAACACTTTAAGATAGGATGAAGGCTTACTTGTTTTTCTCATAAACAAGACCATTCTCAGCAGCTGCTCTTGCTTGCACAGTCTGAGACGACTCACATTCCATAAACAAATGAGAAACAAGAGCTAGATGTGGTTTTACCATGGACCAGGAATCCTAACTGGGGAGGAGAAGGCAGGAGGATCTCAAATTCAAGGCCAATCTGGGCTACAGGGACAGAGAATGTCTGAAAAGCAAACATCAGACACACACACAAAAAAAGACAGAAAGCAAAAGAGTATGACTTCCACTTCCACCCCAGAATTTAGCTGACAGAAGACTGGACAATAGAATCACTCTTCTGGCATTGAACTAAACATAGAGGCTGTTACCTCAGAAGGGAGGAGAGACTTTGGCTCCTGTGGTGGTTTGGATGAGAATGGCTCCCAGAAGCTCACATATTTGAATGCTTGGTTCCCAGCTGGTGTAGCTATTTAGGAAGGATTAGGAGGTGTGACCTTGTTGGAGGAGGTGTGATATTGGAGTAAAGTTTGAGATTTCAAAAGTCTACACAAGGGTTAGTCTTTCTCTCTCTTTCTGCCTTCATGTTGTGGTTAAGATGTGAGCTCCCAGTTACTGCTCCAGCCCATGCCTGCCACCATATTCCCCACCATGATGATCATGGACTAAACTTCTGTAACTGTAAGCAAGCCCCAATTAAACGCTTTCTTTTATAGGTTGCCATTGTCATGCATGTCTTTACAGCAATAGAACAGTAACTAAGTCAGATCGGTACACTGCATTCCCTCTAAGCTCCATTTGCAGATCTCTTTCAAGTGAGTGGTCCAAATTCACTCTCCTCATTTACTCTGTTTTCCCATACAGACAAGAATCTGCAAAAGTCTTCTAGAGAAAGAAAAGGAAACTATTACATATGCCATCCTGTAGAGGTAGGATCACTTAGGGGTAGGGTGAGGCATTTTACATGATCATGGGCAGCCAGGTCAAGCGATGAATGCTGATTGCTGTCCAGAGTTGCCCAGTTATGGCCTAAAAAACTGACCAAGGGGTGAAGAGCAGCAGACCAGGAGAGACTGTGCTTTGTGTTACTGTGGACGGCACAGGAGCCAGGGGTGCAGCTCAGAGTCAGGGAGGGTACTTGCTTGGCACATGAGAGGTCTCCAGTTCACACCCCCAACCCCACCCCAACCCAGGACCCAAAGTGAAAACAGAAGACAGTGGGGTCGGCGGTGAAGAGGGTGCAAAGAAGGTCAGAGAATCAGTTACTTTCAGATTCCTCATCTTCTCCTTCTTCAAGATGATGGGGGTGGGGCGGGAGCGGGGCGGGGTGGGGCAGGGCGGGGGCAGGACTTTTCACAAGCATGCCTTCCCAGGATGGGATGGCTGAGAAGAAAAAGCACAGGGAGTACGATGGCATTCTCATGTGTGACGTTTCTTTCTGTTCAGATCTCTTCATTCTGATGGTGTTGAACAACAAGAGGAGAGCTGCACACAGGATGTAACTAACACATGTAGAAGCAGCATTTGATACCAGCATAAGACACACAAGGGGTGAAGCTGGAGGGTCTCTGAATAACATTGCTTGGGATCAAAGCCTGGCTTCTCTATGGTGCTGGGCACATCTTAGCCCCTTGATTCCTAGTTTATAACATAGGGATGACAATTAGGTTGCTTAGTTTTAGTAAGATGTTGAAAATAGCAGATAGGGCTGGTGAGATGGCTCAGTGGGTTAGAGCACCCGACTGCTCTTCCGAAGGTCCAGAGTTCAAATCCCAGCAACCACATGGTGGCTCACAACCATCCGTAACAAGATCTGTGACCCCCTCTTCTGGAGTGTCTGAAGACAGCTTCAATGTACTTACATATAATAAATAAATAAATAAATCTAAAAAAAAAAAAAAAAGAAAAGAAAATAGCAGATAACTCAGTCTATGAATAACAGAAAAAGGCAACCACAGGCTTTGTACCTAAGATGCTGCCATGTAGAACTCAAGCTTCAGGTCAGAATGGTTCTGCCTCTGAAAATTGGCTATAATTGCCTATTTTATTTGGTTTTAGTGCCAAATTCCATAGGAATTGGACTCAGCAAGCTATTTCCCAGACATAGTGTATCCCAGAATTCCTCATGATACTGGCTGATATAATCCCAACACCAAGGAAAATGAGGCAGGAGGATCATAAATTTTTTTTTTTTTTTTTAAGATTTATTTACTTATTTATTATACGTAAGTACACTGTAGTTGTCTTCAGACACACCAGAAGAGGGCATCAGATCTCATTATGGGTGGTTGTGAGCCACCATGTGGTTGCTGGGATTTGAACTCCAGACCTTCGGAAGAGCAGTCGGGTGCTCTTACCCACTGAGCCATCTCACCAGCCCAGGATCATAAATTTAAGTTCAACCTGGGCTACCAGGAAGATGCAATCTCAGGCACAGACCTGAGGTTTGCTAAAGCTGGGCTGTCTCGATGGCCCCTCTTAGAGCCAGACTTGAGGTGTGACTTGGTCCCTGTCTGCCCTTGCCACTAGAGAAGTTTCCCTGAAAACTTCGGGGCTCCTCTGGGAAATCAGAGGGTTTCTCGGGTTAAAAAGGACTCATGGTAACCTGGGGAGCAAGCAGGGGCTGGGCCCCTTGTTTATGATTCAGACCTTCCCTCTGGCAGTTATGGCTTCTGGGGGTGACTTAGAAGCAAACATAGGGTCTGGGGAGATGGCTCGGTGATTTAGAGCACTTTCTGCTTTTGCAGAGGATCTGGGTTTGGTTCCCAACACCCACATGATGGTTCACAACTGCCTGTAACTCCAGCCAGTTCCATAGTCATCTGATGCCCTTGTCTGACCTCAGTGGGCACCAGATATGCATGTGTTTCCCGTATAAACACGCAATCAAAACATTCACACGCGTAAAACAAACCTTAAAGTAACTCAAAACAGAAACACAAATCCAGGATGCCATACTGGGTTTTAGGACACAGCCATGTCATGCCCACAATCTGTAGGCAGGCCACTGTAACCACACTTGTACAGACCATGGAGCTGTGGAGCCATTCCCTCACAGCGTGGCCTCTGTGGAGTCCAGGCACTCTGTCTCTGTGCTCTTCCTCCACAGAGAGCCTTAGAAGTTTCTTTTCTTCCCTTTATTGAGTTGGCATCTGGAAGGTTCAGGACATGGTATCCCAAACCTGGCATCTAAGAAGACAGCCTGAGCAGGAGGCCCTCTCACCCCGCCCCTTACTCTTCTCCCCTGAGGGAGGCCAGAGGCTGTCCCGTCCCCTCTCGACCAGCAAGAACGACACGACCACCAGTCCTTCTAATAGCAGTTTATTCAGCAAACTTCAGTCTTCATCTCTCTCTCTCTTCATCTTTTTCCTCATCTTTCTCCCCCGAACCCCGGGTCTCTCACTCTTATATACTCTCAGTTCCCATCCACTCACAGCAGGCCACGTCACCTTACCAGGCACACAGCTTCAGCCAATCAGGGCGGCAGGGGCATGTCTCCACCAAATATGGACTTGTTTAAACCGCCAGCATCATGGTGCACCTGTGCAGCTCTCACCATGGTTGTGGCTTATTTTCAGGTGTATGAGGAAGTCAGGTGCAAGTCATAAGACTTAGCTGCAGTCCCGGGCGCCAACTTGGGACTGCTGCCACACCAGCTCCTCACAAGAGGCTCCTCTGGCTGCTTTCTGAGGAACGTCTGCATGATGTGAGAATGTGAGCAAGCGGTCATGCTATTCCCTGCCCTTCACCTTACAGGGCCAGGCCCTTCTGCCCTCCGGATACACTTCTTCAGAGGTATCCACAAAGCTGTCTTCCCTGGTTCCATGCTGGGGGTTGAAGCCAAGATTTGATCTTGTGTGTCCAGGGCTCTCCCCTATATCCCCAATCCTTTGAGGCTCTATTTCTGAAGGCACAACATATGTATTTAATATATTGTGGGTCACACAAACGTATTAATTATACAGTTTTGCTCTTAGTAACCTGAACTTTTGTTGTAGGAACCTCAACCAGGAACCTCATGAGAACCTCTTTTCTTCTCTGTAGTATAAGTATGGTTATACTAATAATCTATACAAAATATCAGGCAGGCATGGTGATACAGGCTTAAAAATCTCAGTGCCAAGGAAGATGAGGCACGAGGCTCATGAATTTAACTCTAGCCTGGGCTACTAGTAAGAACCTGTCTCAATAAACAGAAACAAATCCTACAAAACTTCAGAAGTTCACTTTTGTCCTCTGCCACAAAGAAAACAAACAATAAGCCAAACGAAGGTAAAGTATGCTGGCACACCCTGAAGTAAGGTGAGCTGAGGCACAGCCATGGTGCTGCAGGGTTCTGAGAGCAAGAGCCATGGCACTGTTCTCTCAAGAGCTTGCTCTTCTTAAGGTTGCCTGGGGCGTATTCTGGCTACCTCAGCTGTCTTGGAGCTGGGTCTGCCATCTTGCTCTTGAAAACACCTCCCATGACAGACCTGGGAAGACAACACATGCTTGGCTACATGACATGACAGACAGATGAGGGCTGGAGGATGGGGCTCAGGGTGGGATGGGAAATACTGGGTGTTGGATGTGGTATTATAGCCCAGTGTCCGTGGCTGAGGATGGGGAAGAACCCGGGGGTGGGGGGGGGGAGCAGAGGGCCCTTGATGGTCTGCACTCTTTCTCCCTTGTTTGGATAGGAAGATTCTGTAACATTTTTAAAATTTGTTTTTGTTTTTAAAACAGAGTGTTATGTAGCCTAGGCTGCTGGAAGTCACTATATAGCAGAGGAATTTTTTGAACTCCTGTCTCTGTGTCTCAAGCGCTAGGACCACAGGCACAACATGCTCATCTGTGAATCATGCATCATCTTGACTCCAGCCACCCTGACAGGAGACAATTTAACCAGCTCAGGCAGGGTGGAATGTGCAGTGGTAACACACAAAGCTAGTTTCAGAACCTATGACAACAAAGACTGGCTTGGTATTAAGTCAGTCTTGCATCTCTGTGTGACTTCAGGCTGTCTCTATGTTGTCTTTGCTCAGGGACCCAAGAAGACACAATAGCTGTTATCTGGGACCAAGACAACAACAACAACGGCAGGAAGAAGGAAAATGTGGCAAATTACAGCTCTCACCTGGACTTGACCTTTCTCTTCTAGTCTCTTGCTTTAGCTTCCAAAATGCAGCAAAGGGCAGGAGGTGAGAGATGACCCCCATGCTTCCACAGGGGAGAGTGAGCAGACTGGCGTGTGTGTGTGTGTGTGTGTGTGTGTGTGTGTGTGTGTGTGTGTGTCTGTATGTGTCTGTGTGTGTGTGTGTGTGTCTGTGTGTGTGTGTGTCTGTGTGTGTGTGTGGTCATGAGCTGCCATGTGGATGCTGGGAACTGCTCACTTCTTTTGTTTATCCTTGTTTTTAGGGTGTGTATGTATGTTTGGGAGTCTTTTGTAGTCCAGGCTGGCCTCAGTCTTTCTGTGTAGCTGAGGTTGAACACTGTCCTCTTGCTCCTGCCTCCTAATTGCTGTAATTACAAGTGTGTACTGTAAGACCCTGACCCTCGTCAGTGGTACTTACTTCGAGATGACACTACCCCCACCCCCACCCTAACCCCCTAGTGAGACACCAAGATGCAGATTGAAGAGGTTTATTTTCCAGTACAACGGACGGAGTCAACCCTCAACCAGTCCCTCTAGGCGAGTGACCCTGAATGGCTGTTACAAGCAGTTTTTATACTTTTTAGGGGCACAGGTTACATCAGCAAGGTTACAGTTCAAACTTATTGGCTAAGTATATTGACCTTTAAATCTATTGGCTAGCAAGCATGACACGCATTTGAACTCTACCTGGGACTTCCCAGAGGGTCAGGTAACTATCAGTCAGTACATTCTGAGAATTTTTTTACTCAAGAATGTTCCTGTGGGCGGAGAATGGAACTTGGCTTAGCCTTGACCCCAGGCAGGAGGGGGAAGCTGTAAAGAGTGTGTGGGATTGGAAAAGCCCTGAGGGTCCCTCAGTACTACCATGCCTGAGTTTATGTGGTGCTGGGGAGCAAACACAGTGATTGACTGCCCTTAAGCCAATGGCTGCCATCTTGGAGAGTTCAGCTGCGCCTCTTTGCAAAATGATTATCCCTGCTGGGCTTGTCAACACTCTCCTCCTGAAGACTTGAGGCGAGTCACAAAATCCTCACCAGAGTTTCCAGCGGATCCTTCCCACCTGTTGTATCATCTCTGAGATAATTGTGCAGGGTCTGGGGAATGGCTAGAGTACTATGCCTGGAAACAGGATGGGATGGGGAGCACCGTCTATGCAGCTACAGGGAAACCTTCATCCTCCTGGGTAAGACTTTCTGGGTACCACTTACTGGGATGAGGAGCACACACTCCTGAAAGTGAGCCCTCATCGATGCTCTGTAAGGAAGCCCAATAAAGCCATTATTTATCGGAGTCAACTTTGGTGGTATCTGTTATTGATACCGTCATGAGGTAGACTTAGGCTCCCTCTAGGAGGGAATTTTAGCAACGGCCAACGACTGTGTATACTAGAAGAGTATTCCACCAGCTGAGCTACACCTCTAGGCAAGTGTATTTCTTTTAATCCTTACAAAACTCATGCATGGTAATTCACAATTAACTACATTTCAGACCTGAGGACACTGCCTGGACTACCTTGTCACTAGGGACAGACATGCACAACGGTTGATAAAACCTGTGTCAGTTGAGAAGGATCAGGGTCTGGCTGATCTCACACCTAGACCCCCAGCACTGGGAAGGCAGAAGTGGGAGGATTGTCCATGAGTCTGGGGCTAGGTTGGCTTATATAGTGAGTTTCAGGCTAGACCTGTGTACAGAAATCCTGTCTCAAAAAAAAAAAAAAAAAAAAAAAAACCAAAATAAGATAAACAAAATCCTTGTTCTACTTTGCTTCTCTGTTGCTGTGATAAAACTGTGGTCATCAACAACAAAGTTACTTGGCTCACAATTTACAGTCTGCCATGAAGGGAATTAAACACAGGAACTCAATAGAGGAACTGAAGCAGAGACCACAGAGGAACACTGCATGCTGGCTTGCTTCCCATGGTCTCAGCAACCCGTCTTCTTATACAACCCAGGGCCACCTCTGCAGGGGTTGCATCTCCCACCCATCATGGACTGGGCCCTCCCACGGCAACCATCAGTCAAGAAAAGGTTCCGCAGACAAGCACACAGGTCAATACAATGGAGGAGATTCCTCAATAGAGGCCCCCTCTTCCCAGGTGACTCTTCTTTCTGTCAAATTGGCAAGAACCAAGCAGCATGTTTGTAGGGAGGGATGTCAGTATCATGGAAAGTAGATGACTTAAAAAGCTGGGCACCCTCCACTGACCCCCCTCCCCAAAAGGAAGTGGAGAGGAAAGTGCTAGGTACCAGAACTAGAGCTAGATTCTGCTTCAGGATACAAGAAACAAAAGGGGAGTTAGAGAGATGGCTCAGAGGTTAAGAGCACTGGCTGCTCTTCCAGAGGACTTCGGTTGGATTCCCATAATGCACATAGCAGCCCACAACCTTCTGTAACTCCAGTCTCAAGAGATGTGACACTTTTTTCTGGCCTCTGTGGGCATACGTGTCATGTCCATATACATATGCAGGTAAAATACACATACACACAAAGTTAAATAAATCTATTTTTAACATAGGCAATGGTAAATAAATAGACTGGCAAAATAATAAATTAACCTCAGAATAAGATAAAGTTACTTATAATGCAATGTTAGAATATAGAAAGATGAGATGAGATTAAACTATTACATAAAGATATGATATGCGATGTAAGGGTGATGGCTTAATTATGTTAATGATGTCAACTTTATAGGGGGGTTAAAAATATTGATTTACTTTATTAATTGATGACATCCAATTTCATGTCCAAAATTTAGGATTCACACACACACACACACACACAATTTAAAGAGTTCACTAAAATGTTTAGCATTCCCTAAAGAAAGGAAATTATACAGAGCTGAGATATAGAGGAATATGGAGGGCAGAGACCAATATGACTGAAGAGTCAAGAAGAAGACCCTGCCATACCCACATGTGGCGGTTTGAATATGCTTGTTCGTGGGAAGTGTCACTGTTAGGAGGTGTGGCCTTGTTGGAATAGGTGAAGAAAGTTTGTCACTGGAGGAGCAGGCCTTGATGCTCTGCCCAGTGCAGAGAGTCAGTCTCCCAGCAGCCTTCAAATGAAGATGGAAAGCTCTCAGCTCCTCCTTCACCATACCTGCCTGGATGCTACCATGCTTCCTGTCTTGATGGCAATGGACTGAACCTCTGAACCTAAGCCAGCCCCAATTAAATGTTGACCTTATAAGAGTTGCCTTGTTCATGGTGTCTCTTCACAGCAATGGAAATCCTAACTAAGACACTGCATGTGAATATGTCTGAGAAACTGTGCTGATTTATACAGTTGAGATTTTTATTTTTTTGTCCTGCGATAGCCAGCCCCAAAATGGCCCAGAATGGCCCTGGAAGGTACTTAGATCTTTGGTATTGTCCTCATCCATACTGGGGCAGAGCTAGTCCTTACAGCCAGTAGGATACAGAAACAAAGGCACACATTTCATCTGGAGGCCGTCAGTCTGAGGCTCCAAGCCTCACAGAAGCACCACGTTCTCTCCTGACCCCTCTGCCTTTCATCATTTGATCTTGGAGTGGGGACTTTTTATGAACATCCCTAACAAAGGGCCCACCTGTGAGAAGAGCCAACAGCCACATCTGTGAGCTCAGAAGTGCACTCTTCAGGGCCTGTCAAACCTTTCAAACATTTGGCTGCCACCTCTTGAGAGTCACTGAGTTGGAAGCCTGCCACTGAGGCGCTCTCTGTAACTGCGGGAGGACAGATGTTTTGGGGATAATTTGTTGCACGAATAATAATTATTAGAACAAGTTTTCAGTTTCAGATTCCATGTAAGGTACACACAGTTGGTCATGGATTAGAGGTTCAACTATCTAAGAATCAGATGTATTTACAAGCCAAAATGGTGTCTCTATTGAATGTGTAGAAAAAAGATTTTTCTTTTGTTTTATTCAACAATAGGATAATATTATATACAACTACTTTCTTAGAACTTACACACCATTAAGTATTCATGCAATTAGTGACGTAGAGATAATCTAAGTATGCGGATGCATGTGTGTAGATTGTAAATGCTGACCGTAGCGTAGTGTTAGATAAGGGGCTTGCACAATAAGGATCCCCCAGTGAGACTGAATAATGACTGAGTATTGCTTTATCATCAGAAGAAAAATGTTTTAAACAATCAATCAAGAACACCCGTCATTACAGTAAGATAACGGACAAGGGCTTGGCTATCATTCTGGATGCTCCTGGGAAGAACGGTGGAATCAGTGGGGCTGATCAAGGACTTCCTATGGTAAAGAATTCTCCAATAAGAATGGAGATAATCTGAGGTTGTTACAAGATAATACAATGATCATGGTGCCTAATGCACAGCAAACGCGATTCAAATATATTTGCAGGTTGCTATTTGGGGGAAACCATGCTATTTAAAGTGTCTCCCACAAGTTTGATGTCAACGCAACGAGACAGAAAGGCTATTTCCTTCCTTCATCACAGGGTGGCACTGTGGCACCGACTTCCTTTCCACCGAGGCCCGCTTCCAGCTGGTAACGAGGCAGGAAACCAGTTCCCTCCCAGACTTCCAAGGCTTGCGCGTCGGGTTACCAAGAGCGACCCGGCAGCCAGACACCCTCCAAGCATTCATCCGGCAGATAATGAGGAAACAGGCCCGGGCTTTGTACTCAAAGTAAGGGCCAAAGTAAGGGCCCCACAAAGAGTTCACTTCTATTAGAGTCGTACTGGAAACAGGAGGCTCCTGTTGGAGGCTGGGGGTTCGGGGTGGGAGGTGGGATGTTAGTGTTCTAAATTGGTTCTCAGTGCTGAGGCTCCGCATTCTAGCACTTAAGCTGCGGCCCTTCGGGGGTTGGGGGTGCGCGAGCGCGGGGCGGGGGTTGGGCGTGGCAAAGAGGGTTGGTTGGTTGGTTGGTTGGTTTTTGCAGTATTTAGCTATATCCCCAGCCTCAGAACTCAGTTTCTAAATTGTCTCAAACTTCAGTCTACATCACAGTCACCTGGGGACTAAACAGTTCAGCTGCCTGGCCCATGGCCTGAGAATTTGCATTTCAAACAAGTTTCCGGGGATGCTGAGAGGCTGGTTCACTTCCAGACCTGAAAAGACGCTTCTCAAGCTGTGACCCCTCTACTGTGACGCCCAGGCTCTCGGGCAAGCTCCTTAGGCCACACCTGGGTACTTGTTAGAAGTTATCACGGCAGGACCAAAGACTGATCTTCCCTGCTATATCCAGAGGGCAACTCTCAAGCCCCACTCGCTGGAGAGAGTCTTTCTAGCCGATGCCACCAGTCCAAAACAGCATCACTTCCAGCCGGAGTCTGCATGCATGGTCTCGAAGGAATTGTTGAAAATCCCACACCCAGGCCAGACAACTTACATGGACAGAAGGCAGTCAGAGTCCTGAGGAGGGTGCCTCCCCAGAGCACTTCTCTTGCTGTCATCACACTGATCAAAGCCTATCTGGTCATAAATTCCAAGCTTTGACATTTATCCCAAAATGGTTTGAGGCCAGGAGGCTTGATAGCTCAGACCAATAATCCCAACTACTCTAAAGGCTGAAGCAGGAAGACTGTAAGTTCAAACCTGTTTAAACTAGAGTGAGTTCAAAGCCAGCCTGTGCAACTTAGTGAGACACATTGCAATATATTAAACAGTAGAAAGAGAGGACCGTTGGTAGAGTGCTTGCCTACTTCATGCAAAGCCTGGGTTTGATCCTCCATGGTGAATTAGCTGGGAGTTGGGGTACATGCCTATAACCCCAGCAGTTGGGAGACGGCAGCAGAAGGACCCAGAAATCCAGCAGCTTCATGGTCAGCCCGGGACACATCAGCTGCTGTCTATTAATAGCAAAAACAAAAACAAAAAAACCCAAAAAACAAAACAGTGAATGAACTCGAGGCTCTTTCCTCGAATGTGCAAGGGGATTCCCTTGCAGCTAGAACAGTTTCATTCTTCTCAGTTATTGACAGCCACACAGTCATTGAATTTTGTATTTGTGTGACAAACATAGATTCCTAGATCCATTGGTGAGCCTTATCCCACACCACCAACTCCAGCTTGTTCTGCTGCCCCTCCCCATCCCCCACGCCTCCTCCCTTCCCCATGCGGGACTAAACCCAGGCCCATGCTAGGCAAGCACTTTACCCCTGAGCTGCATCTCCGTGCTCTCTATTTCTTTCTTTTTATTAAGAAGACTATTCAGCCTCTCCCACAACTTTCACTCCAAATTCTAAAGCAGAGTGTTCTATGAGAAGTTTATACTCGGGGATTAACAAACACCAAGAGGACATATTTTGTGGTACAGCGACTCTGAAGACAACTTTTGAAGTGTCCCAAAACACTAAACACAAACCTGATGTATACACTGGCCATTCTGAGTAGTTACTGGACTACCTGAGCTAATTGACAATATATGTATCACAAATATATATGAATGAATGTTCATAATAGCCCTATATAGAGCCGTTAAAACTAGAACAACCACAGTGGCCAACAACAAGTGGCCACTTGTTGAATACATACATTCAGGTATATTCATTAAATCAACCTACCAAAACAATGATGCAAGCCAGGTAGTGGTGGTGTACACCTTTGATCCCAGCACCCTGCAGGCAGAGGCAGGCAGATCTCTGAGTCTGAGGCCAGCCTGATCTACAGAGCAGGCCCCAGGCAGCCAGGGCTACACAGAGAAACCCTGTCTGTAAACAATTTATGTGCCTTTAAAATGGTGGGAAGCTAAGTGAGTGTGACTTCCTTATACCATGGAATAGTACTTGATAATAGAATGAACAACTGAAGTGCCATACATAGATGCACACAGTGGACACATGCCATAAGACTCCAGGAAAAGGCTACCCTGTAGTTGTGAGAAGCATTGTTTTCCTATTAAAGGAAACTCCCCCATCTTGTGATCTGTCCAACCCCTAGACATTCTTGAGACTTGCCCATCACAACCTTCTCTTGTCCTCCAATCAGCACACCAGGAGTAGACAACAAGGTTGAATCTCAGCCAGTGAGGAACAGGTTGCCTTAGGGATGAAAGAGGCCATCTTGGCCATATGCTTGCTCACCTGGTTTAGGTCAAGGCCTTTGGTTTTGTGGGGAAATTGCCTTGCCAGGCTACTTTTGCTTTCCTTGTGTGTTTCTTTGTGAGGTGCCAAGATTATTCTTTTCTAGCAGTAGTGATGAAGATCAGGTTCAGGTATAGAAAGATGATAAAGTTATTTTTTCAGTGTGGTT
Organism: Mus musculus; assembly: GCF_000001635.26. Taxonomy (NCBI): domain Eukaryota; kingdom Metazoa; phylum Chordata; class Mammalia; order Rodentia; family Muridae; genus Mus; species Mus musculus. Next base: position 20,398,327 of record NC_000077.6, on the reverse strand, counting down.
TGAATGAGAATTGCCCCATTGGCTCATATATTTGAATACTTGGTCCCCAGTTGATAAAATTGTTCGGGAAGGATTCAGAAGGATAGCCTTGTTGGAGGAGGTGTGTCCCTGGGGTGGGCTTTGAGGTATCAGAAGACTCTTCCTATTTTGTGTTAGCCCTCTACACCTTCTGGCTGTAGATCAGAATATCAGCTCTCAGCTACTGCTCTAGCACCACGCCTGCCTGCCTGCCTGCTGCCATGCTCCCAGCTGTGATGCTCAAGGACTCTAGCCTTCGGAAGCCATGAGCTCCAAATCATACAATTTCTTTTATATGTTGCCTTGGTCATGGTGTCTCTTCGTGGTAATAGGAAGGGGCAGCTGCATATCCATAGGGATAATGTAGTCTTGTTTCTGGGAAGGGGCAGCTGCGTATCCATAGGGATAATGTAGTCTTGTTTCTGGGGAAAATAGAATACAGGTAAGCAAGACAAGACAGTTGGTTATGGTCTTCCTCCTGATTTGGTGGTGAGCACACAATCTCTCTACACATTTGTCAAAACATGTAGAACCAGGCACCAAAGAGACTGAACTTTACTCTGTGTAAATAAAGACACATAAAATCACTTCACATTGTTACAGAAACATCAAATAGTATAGGAAGGAGAGGTAAATGTGAAGGCTTTTCCACAGGCACAGCTTGGTGCTTTGAGCTGCCTTGGAACTCTCTGCCGGCAGTGTGGAGTGCTCCTTCAGGCTATTTTCTAACGTGATACATGAATGTATACATGTATTTTATTTTCCCAGAAACAAGACTATATTATTCCTAAGATCTGCAGCTGCCTCTTTTCTACAGTCGTCAAAAACATGGAGAAGTATGATTTAATTGCCAATGTACAATGCCAAGGAATTTAAAACCAGCCCTCTATTTTCAAGGACACACAACGATCCTGTTATCCCTGAGACCAGGGTCTCAGAAGCAATTAGACTGGGTTTCAGTCATTCAGGTGGCAACTGTGAAGGGAAAGCTTCACCTTGTAGCTGTCTCCCTGTCTTCTTAGGTTCTCCCTAGGGGTCATGGTCATTCTGCTAGAAGAAATGAGGGGCAAACTCACCCCAGACTTGAGGGTCTCAGATGATCTGTGAATTGTGGGGAAGCTTGAAAAGCCTCCGTAGGGACTGTAGCCAGGACACAGAGCCAATGGCAGCTTTCCAAGGTGAGAAAGGAAATTGGACCAATAAAGCAATTACCTTATTTTATAGTTTGCAGCACTAGTAAATGAACTAAAGGTCTCACACATGCTAGGCAAGTCCTCTGCCAACTAAACCGTCCCTGTGTCCGCTTTCTCATTTCTATTTTGAGATAGAGTCTCACTGAATTGCTCAGGCAGGCCTTAAACCTTTAATGCTCCTGCCTCAGCTTCTCAAGTAGTTAGGATTCCAAGTGAGTGTCACACACCTTTCCGGCAGAGTGTTTTAAGTCTGTATTTTGGGACGATAGGGTGTGCTTACTTTGCTGTGATACTGTAAACCATGCTCCAGAGAGTAGGCGGTGTGGCCACGTGGAAAGACACTGAGCTCTGTAAGAGGGCAGCGTGGGTTGGAATCTGACTTTTGACTTTACCAAGTGGGTGACCTTGGGCAGGTCACATGACCTTCCCCACTTGGGTTGCAGATCAGTAACTTCATATGCACACCTGTGACACTTCATCTGCACTGTAGGAAGCAAGCCTGGGTGTGCTTTTCTGTTAGTTCCTCTCCAGGCCTCAGTCTGAGAGATAAGACCTCTTCAGGTCATTGAGCTCAGTCTGAGAGCTAAGATTCCATTCTTGGGGCTCTGCTGAGGGGCTACCACACAGGTGCTACCGGCAGCTGGCCCTTCCCCCAGAGGCAGCTCGAGCCCGGGCTTCCACTATTTCCATGTCAGTGCCAACAAACAGCTGAAGCTTGGTGTGGGATCTTGGCTAGCAGGGCCTGTATTGATTTTGTTCTCGAAACCTTTCAAGTGGCGGCTGCCTCTGTGATCTGGCTGCAGTGCCTAGTTACAAAGCCAGCGCTGTCCCAACGTCCCAACTGCTCTTGTGTGTGTATGTGTGTGTTTCCGGAAAGAACACAGAGCATCCAAGCTTCAGCCAGTGAGTGCTCACCAGGGCCCAGGGCCCAGAGCCCAGAACCTTCTTGTGGGTATTTCGCAGCAGATGCTGACTGAGCAGCATCAGAAAGTCCCAGCAGCGCCTCACTTTCGGGATCAGAAAGCAAATATTGGTCCTGCCTGCTACGTGCACGGAAGCCACACAAAGCACTCGCAAGACCTTTATCACCCGCCAGGTCATGGGTAACTCAAGGGAAGGCAGCCTCAGTGAGATCCCAGCTCATTCCTGCCAATATTTAAACCAGGTCAATTTTTCCAGGCCAGGGCATCCTTTGACTCTCTATGTAGCATCAATACTGGTTAGATGGTGGGTAGCTCAGCCTCATGAGGTAAGCCTCAGCCTCACCTGGGAGGGCGGGGACCTCACCTCAGACTTAGATTATAAACACAGCATGAGACCCTAAGTGGAACCTGTCCCCTTATTTTCTTCCCTTTATAAAGAAGCCATTTACTTTCTGGCTCCTTCTGTGGCTACATGTTGTGGATAGTCCTGGGGCTAATTATATTTGATGTTAATTCCATTCTCCTGTGAGGGGCTGCAAACAAGGAATGAGTCAGCACTCAGGTGATTTCCTGTAAACCTGCTTCCCACCTTAATTTGTAAAATAAAGGAGAGCTGATGATTGGGCAGATAAAGGAAAGGTGGAGAGGAACAGGGAGGGAGAAGAAGGAAAAAATGGAAGAGGGAGAGGATGCAGAGGAGGAGGAGGAGGAAGAGGAAGAAGAAGAAAAGTGGAGCAGAAGCACATGGCTGGAGAAACTGCAAGTTCTAAGGGGTCTCATAGATGTGGAAGAGGGTAGTGTATAGATCTGCCCAATCTAGGCACCCAGCATATAATCATATTATCTGTGTTGTGTTTTCATTGCCGGGGCGTATTTGGGTTGGAGATTTACCACAACACAAATGGCACCCAACGTATTGATTTGAATTCAACTAACCTGAGATAAAGGTTCAGAAGTAGGTAGGGAATATTAGTCATTGAGTTTATTGTTAGGGTATTTCCAGTTATTTTAATTAGAAATGGCTGAGAGTAGTTAACAGACAACAGTCTAGATTACTTCACATAGATGGTTGGTTTTCAAAAATGTCAGAAGTCCACAGAATGTGACCTTTAATGTTGGGGCCGGCCTGTGTCTCTCATGTCCAGGTTCAAGCCTGGGAGGCAACCGGAGCTGAAAAAGAAGAGGGAATCTAGGTGGGTAGAGAAATAATGGAACCAAGACAAGCTAGTCTGCTCAAGGTTCAAATGTTTAATAATAAAATCTGCGCTTATAAAGAGGGAAGCCCATCCCCAGTCACACCAAGTTTCTTGATGTAGAGATGTGAAGTTGTCAGAACAGCCTTTTAGCAGAAACTTGCCAAATTCACAGTTTGCAGCTAACTCCAGAAAATCTTGGAGAACTGGTTCAGCCTCAGGGCAGGTGGCAGGCAGTGTAACATCAAAGGAGAGTGATGAGAAGCAGCACAGCAGGTGGCCCTGCCTCAGTGGCATACAGTCTGAACCAGCCTATCTAGGCTGAAGGAGGTTACATTTTCTCCCCTTTAAATAATATTAAAAAAAAAAAAAAACTAGACTGAGGCATAAAATTTATTTATGCTCCATAGTCCCGCCCAGGAGTTATGGTGGCTGGCGGCCCCGCCTATCTTACAAAATATTAAATCTTCTCTATTTCATCCTTATCTGTCAAGGGAGCATACATGCAGCTTGTTTGTGTTTATTTTACACAAAACATGGCTCTGTGGTGTATTATTAACAGCCACGGCCTCTTGGCATGTACCCCTGTCTTAGATTGGTATGATTCTGAGATCTGGGTGCCTGTCATTGACTGTCAGGCCCTCATTAGCACACCTTTCTCCCAATTCAGACCAAAGCCACAATAGGTATTTAAAATGCTTCTTGATGAAGATTAATAACTGCCACCTGAAACTTAGAATACCCAAGATATAAGATACAATTTGTAAAACACATGAAACTCAAGAAGAATGAAGAGCAAAGTGTGGACACTTTGCCCCTTCTTAGAATTGGGAACAGAACACCCATGGAAGGAGTTACAGAGACAAAGTTTGGAGGTGAGATGAAAGGATGGACCATCTAGAGACTGCCATACCCAGGGATCCATCCCATAATCAGCCTCCAAACGCTGACACCATTGCATACACTAGCAAGATTTTGCTGATACAGCTATTTCTTGTGAGGCTATTCTTGGGCCTAGCATACACAGAAGTGGATGCTCACAGTCATCTATTGGATGGAACACAGGGCCCCCAATGGAGGAGCTAAAGAAAGTACTCAAGGAGCTAAAGGGATCTGCAACCCATTAGGAGGAACAACAATATGAACTAACCAGTACCCACGGAGCTCGTATCTCTAGCTGCATATGTATCAGAAGATGGCCTAGTTGGCCATCAGTGGAAAGAGAGGCCCATTGGTCTTGCAAACTTTATATGCCTAAGTACAGGGGAACTCCAGGGACAAGAAGTGGGAGTGGGGCGGGGGAGAGCGGGGAGGAGGACATGGGGGACTTTTGGGATAGCATTGGAAATGTAAATGAAGAAAATACCTAATAAAATTTAAAAAAAATAACTGCCACCTGTGCTGTTGGAAGCAAGGCTTTACTCCTGCTGCAGTCAGGCTGAACAGGCATGGCTGACCTGCTTGAGAAACAAAGGTGGGGCAGTGAAAAGCAACAGTATAAAAGCTTCTTTGGAGAAGTCCAGTTACTTTATTCAGTTGCAAATTAGCCACGCTCTGGCCTCCCGGTGTGGGGGAGCTGGCTTTGAGAATTAGCAGAAAGGCCAGAGATTCTCTGGAAGTGGAGGCTGTGCTCCAAATTAACTTTGCTAGGTAATTAAGACTTTTAGCTATCTTCAATAGGAATCTCTAATATTGGAATTATTACTAGACCAGTCCATGATTGAGTTAGAATAACTGGTCACAATGAGGGAAAGAGAAGGATCACTATGACTCTTTTTATATGACTAATCTTTCTAAGTCAGATTACACAGTCTCTGATATTCTTTTTACCATAAAGTTAAAAAGCTTGAAGCAAGGCAGCTTCACTTGTCCAAACTGGAAAAATGGCAAGCAAGGATGGGTTGAAAACATGTACCCAATTCAGCTTCCTTGTCACTACAGTCAGGGCACTGAGCCAACTCACCTGTCAGCTTCTCACACGAATTAGCCATTGTGCTTTTGCAGCATTCTGTGGAGAGAACCTATGCTTTTCCCTTTCATAATAAGGTGGCTGTTCAGGATCAAGCCATATGCCAATAAGTAGATCCTTTTAAGATACTATAAGGCATTTATTAAGTTCTTTGACATCTAAATTTCAAAATTCTAAAATAAAAGTATGATTTAAATAATGTGCATGGGAATACATTAAATAATATGCATGGGGATATATTTTTCCCCTTCTTTGTCTTTTAAGAAGCTAGAGTTTTAAAGTTCCACAATACCTTGTCCTTGAGAATTAATAATTTGTTGGCAAAACATCTCAAATACTTGACTGTTATAGTCAGTATTCATGTAACATGGGCAGTGACTAATTGTACTTTCAATTGTTTTTCTTAAAGAGCGATTGTAACTAGAAAGCTTGAAAAGTTATTAATAGTCACATGTGTATAATTTATTTATTTATTAAATCAGAAATAAGAGCATTTATTTGCAGCAATTTATTAAGTATAAGTCCTCAAGAATTAACACCATTATGTGGAAACAAGTAGTAACTGAGGACACTAAGAGCAAAGAATTTTTTTACAATTTTACATGCACATTTTCCAAGAATACTAAAATATTATCTTAAACCATAGCTGTTTTGAATATATAAAGAGCGAGATTATATATCCAATCCATCTTATATATAGGACCTATAGACTGCCTGAGATATAAATCCAGCATGGCATTGCTTTAAGATGTCCAGGCAATCCAGAACAATTTATTAAATGTCCAAAAACAGCCTTCTAAAAAGGACAGCATTTTTTCTAATGAGTTGTATATGCATAAGCAATTGTAAATTTGAGAATTAATAGTAAGGGACGAACAATCTTAAGCAATTGTGAGCTCTGAGATATAATATTGACTATTAATATACAAATTTAGGTTTGATTGTTCAGCATTTTAAAACACCATCCCTAGCACACAACTTAACTATCTGTGCTGAAACAGGGGGAAACTCAAATGAATAAGCGAGTGATCTGATTCACATTTACTTATTTCCCATAGAAGGGTTGTTTTTAAACACAATAATTGGGATGCATGCATGCATGAATTTATAGAAGATACAAAAGCATGCATAAAAACAATTTTTAACTTATCTTTGGGATATTGATTGTCAATTTTATTTAAAATGATGGTATGCAATAGATCAATTATTAATATTCTGTAATAACCAATTTAATTGCTGTTTGGAACAAGGAACAGAGACTTTGTCAGGTTCTTAAGACACAATTTTTGTTATAGGTTTTCCAAAATACACGAATATATCTTACAATTCTTTATTAGCACCACAGCAGTTTTAATAGGATGCTGAAACTGTGTTTTGAGGTGAGCGCCACCTCGGCCTCACCTACCCTCAGCCTTCCTCTCAGGCAGAAGAGGCTGAAGGTGACCCAATCTGTTGTAGGCTAGAAAGCCCAAGCAAGGGCAGCAGAGCACCCCGAGTCTTAGCGGGGGGAAAAATACGGCTACCCCAGCTGGGACGGGAGGAGTCTAATGGGGGCAATGGCGAGCGCAGCCCTCCCCTGAGTTCGTTACAAAGGCGCCCAATTTCTAGCGGCTCTCGCGCCACTACCGCTTAGGGAAAACTGTGTACTTCAAGGTCCCGCCCGCAGCAGCCGGCTGGCTGGGAGGATAAGAATAATGTTTTCTCTTGCCAAAGAATACAGAAAATAAAGGGGGTAGGAAGTCACAACAGGCAAATTACCTTGAAGTTACCTGATAGGAAACAAAGGAATGACTTTAAAAGGATTTACAGGAACCAGATAAATCTTTACAGTAAGGATAAAGCGGCTCTGCTTAGGGTCAGCTTAATGACAGCTAAGGTTTTCACACCCTAGTCACAATGCAGCCTGCTAAAGAATTGCTGTGGGCACATTATCATTATTATCATTGATTATAATTGATAACAATTATAAAAGCTTTTTTTATTTTCTGCAAAGCCTTCTGTAGCAAACTAAAACCCTAAGTATTAAAAAGATATTGCCTCTGAATCTTTCCTGGAGCAACAGCTACTCCCCAGAACTAAAAAGCAACTTGTGTGAGAGCAAAGACTTAAAGTAATCTTCCCTTGAGAGGCAAGGAGAGGCAAGTTTCAAGAACTTCCCTAGGCACACCGTTTGCAAAACAAGAGAAAGTCACACAAACCTCGCTGAGGCTGCCCTGAGCTTTGTATGGCTGTATAGCCACAGATTGCTGTGTTAGTGCTCTCATGAGATGATTACTCTTGTAATTATCTTAATTAACAATATATGAGTGAGTATAAAATCTTAAATTTGTGATCAAACTGCCAGATGCACTTAAAGGAACACTGGCAATTTTTAACCATGATTTTTAAGTTTCTTATGCAACGTTAGAATAATATCTACAGCCTTGGGAAAGCAATACCCAATTTCAAAGCAATATATCACTTTAGAATCAACATCAAATCTTCACTACCATATTACAAGATTTGGCTGCCAACTTATACCTATGAATGTATGACAGTTTAAGCTTTAATGCTTCATTAAAAAGACATTGCTTTAAATCTTATCTTTAAATTTACTTTCTAGGATAAAAATCATATTAAATATTATCTCAGCTAGAAGAATCTTAGGAGGCCCGGTGTTTTGGCCCACTTATGCCACGTGTTTGAAAAGACTCCTGAGTTGCCAACTTAAGGCTAACCTTCTGTTACCAATGTTACAATTATTTAATCTTAACCAGTAACTTATGAGCTGATACCAAATGAAGCGGCTACACTTAGACCAATCAGAGAATTTTAATTTTTCTAGCTATAATTATAAAATAAAAAGCACTTTGTCATTAGCTAAATGCAATAATCATGAATGCAGAGAATTTTCTTAGGACAAAACCATCTATTGGCTTTTTCTCCCCAAAACCATGAGGCTGTAGACTCCCTTTCTTAAAAAACAGTTTTTCCAGCAGGAGCCCTCCTGCTGTGCCTGATTCTCAGTCAAAGTGTGGGTCACTCTCGGCTTTGCTATACCAGCAGAGAAAGTTTTAGCCATCTTTTATTTTCCAACATGAAACACAGAACACTCAGTCATTCAGACGACTAGACAAGAACACACATGAATTGAACACGTGAACAGACCGGTGAACCAGATGTTACACGTTAGACAACACAAAGAGAGCAGAGAACTACTGTTGTAAGGGCTAGAGAGAAAAAGGCAGGGCGCCCCCTAACATTTCTCTCTGCCTCTGGGACATTTTCCTCCCGCCTGATGCAGTTTCCGACTGCGGCCAATCCGCCTGATTATTTAATCCCTTTTATTAAACCCTTTTATTTCTCTCGCCTAAAAAGCAGCTTCTGGAAGCTGTGGCCGACTGCCTGTTACGTTCCTAGTTCCTGATATCACTGCTGAACCTGAGTGGATCCAGCGCGGGTCACCGCTGTTCCAGCTCAGACCGTACCACACCTTAGCAACCTTTTGCCAGTTGCTTCTCTGGGTTCTGGTATGAATTTTCTATCTGTGGAGCTCCATACCAGCAGTGTTTCTTCCAGCGTCCTCTGCCATTCCCAGGTCCTGCGTTGCTTCGCCAAATTGTTGGGGCCGGCCTGTGTCTCTCTTGTCCAGGTTCGAGCTTGGGAGGAACCGGAGCTGAAAAAGAAGAGGGAATCTAGGTGGGTAGAGAAATAATGGAACCAAGACAAGCTAGTCTGCTCAAGGTTCAAATGTTTAATAATAAAATCTGCGCTTTTAAAGAGGGAAGCCCATCTCCAGTCACACCAAGTTACTTGATGTAGAGATGTGAAGTTGTCAGAACAGCCTTTTAGCAGAAACTTGCCAAATTCACAGTTTGCAACTAACTCCAGAAAATCTTGGAGAACTGGTTCGGCCTCAGGGCAGGTGGCAGGCAGTGTAACTTCAAAGGAGAGTGATGAGAAGCAGCACAGCAGGTGGCCCTGCCTCAGTGGCATACAGTCTGAACCAGCCTATCTAGGCTGAAGGAGGTTACAGTTAAATATTATTTATTCACTTGTTGTTGAGACTAGTCTGCTCCTGACAGCTTTCCCTGTCTTGGATTCAAAGAAGACACTGAGCATCTTTGAGTTACTCCAGTTGTGGCAAAACAGCCACTAGACAAGAATTGCCTCATTTCATCTATAGATATAATACTGTCCAAAGAAAGGACACAATTACAGGTTAGGACAGCTTGATTCTGCCGAGACAGAGTGAGCTAGTCCTTAATATTCCTGTTTCTCCAAGTCTGTCAGATGACCCTCGCCAGTTGGCTGAAGACTGATGCTCCAATGTGACATATTAATAATAATAATATATTGTGAGAGAGGTTTATTATGAAGGAGAGACAAAAGGAGCGACAAGGAGAGTGGAAGGGGAGAGAAGAAAGAGAGAGAGAGGAAGGGGTGATCTCCTAATTTATATGGAATGTGACATAACACAAAGGTGGGAGGTGAGCCAAGTGGGTTCTGGGATATGAGGGCCATTGGCTTGGCAATGCTTGTCATGGGTCACATTGTTAGCGCCTAGGTTTGGAATGTCCTAGACTAACATACCTCCCTTCTTGTTATTATGAAGGGTAGGGGAGGCTGATGGTGAAAAGGGAATGAGGGCATCTTGTCTCTTAAACTGCTTCCTATTGTCTAGGGGCGTCATCCATTTCGGGGTATATCTGGCTTTCACCATTGGAATCCGTTTGGTAATCGTCTGAATCAGGTTCTTCTATGGACAGTGGCTCTTCTGTGGGCAGTGGCTGGTAATCCTGTAACAGGAGCTGATTAATAGTTTGATTAGAAATTTTTTGTATCTGTTGTTGAAGGAATGTAGAGACAAGATTAATAAGACAAGGGGCGAATAATAACACCAGGAAGGTGACTAAGAAAGGTGTTACGAAAGGGAGTATCCACTTCCATATAGGATTTTCAAAAATCTCAAAACTGGAGGCCTCACGGTCTCTGAATATCTTGATGTCTGACTGTAGTTCCTAGATTTTATTTCTTGCTATTCCGGATTGGTTGACATAGAAACAGCATTCTTCTTGGAGGAACAGGCAAAGACCACCTTCTTTAGCTATCAGGACATCTGGCCCCCGCCGGTTTTTAAGCACCACAGCTGCCAAAGAATCAATCTGGTTTTGGATAGTAAGCACAGTTTCAGTCATTTCCTGAAGATTACTCCCCCCCCCCCCCCGCGCCCATCCCCCCAGATAAGGACCGAACCCAGGGCCTTGTGCTTGCTAGGCAAGCGCTCTACCACTGAGCTAAATCCCCAACCACCTGAAGATGACTTTTAAACTGAGAAGTAAATTTATTATATTGGGTCATAGAAGTCGTTATTTCTGCTATTTCAGTACCAGCACCCACAGCTATTCCTGTGGCAACCAAAAGTGGCACAACTTGAACAGCCTTCTTATGTTGGGCAGCTATCATGTTTACACTGGGATTGGTAGGGGCTTGTTTCCCTTGATTACCCCCTGTTCAGGGGAAAAGGAATACCAACGTGCAAAACCCTGACCAGGGGGTAGATGATGGCTGATAGATGATGATATACTTGAGTGCCACAAAGGATTGACATGTTCTGGACTGCAGGGCATTGTGGCAGAGATGATGTGTCAAGAGTTATAGTTTTATTGCAGTCTAGAGAACTCAGTGTTCCTACAGAGAGAGTCCCAGAGGTTTTCAAGCAATTTGCCACACCAAAGAAAGGGATAGAAGTGAGGTATGGAGTCATGGCAACATTGGATTTATGGCAGCTAGCAAGGGGTTAGGTAAGGTTACTTGGTAGTATCACCAGAGACGCTGTAACTGACAGTTGTGAATTAGTTCCAGGAGATACACATTGCCAACAATCCTTAAAATGCCCAGACCTGGTGACATTAAGGAGCTGGTAGGCCAAGGTCAAGGTCTGAAGCAAAAGACAGAATGGCAAGTTAGTACTATTCATGAGGGGGGATGTCAAAGAGGTAAGAACCTTGGAGGAATGTTTGATTATCTCTCCTACTTTTCCTATATTTAGGGGTGAGGCAGTTGAGACATATTTTCTCTGGATGTGGATGGTACTTTCTTACTAGGGACCTGGGCTGAGTTTTGTGGTAGAGCTTACCAGCAACTCCTGTTTCCCACCTGGGATCCCATGGGTCTCATATGTAGAAAAAGAGTGTCTTGCAGAATCGATAGAAGAAATGATTAATCTGTGTTCCTAACATATGTATCTCACAGGACCAATATGGGCAGCCCCCATATTAATCTGGCCATCTTCTGAAATAATCTTTTGTCTGGTCAAAGAGAAAGCAAGTATAGAGGTCATAATACACGGATGGGCTAACAGATACTGGGACGATGGCGATTTGGATTGGTTCTTGGCACCCAGCTATGGAACAGTTTCCCAACCCAATTTGAAAAGCCTGTTTGTTATCTGTGGGCATTTCTTGGACTTCGAATCTCCAGATGGAAATGAACAGCAGGGGAAAGACGAAAAGACCACAATTAGTCCAGCATCTCATCCAACGAAGACAAGTTCAGCTGAGAATGAGAGTGGAGTCTCATTTTCTGGGGTAGGGGACAAGACAGGTGGTCTTGATGTCTTCCAGAGCCTAACAGAGCACGGTCCTGTTAGGGTCAATGTGTATGAAGAGGGGTCATCTTTAGAGGGAGGAATGAAAGGTTTCAGGTGAGACAGGCTAACCCAATGAGAGAGTCCCTCAAGTTTAGCAGCTGTAGGGGTCACGAGGATTACCTTAAAAGGGCCATGTCATTTGGGAGAAAGGGGTGAGGGCCGATGACATGGAGGAGATAAATGGACTTGGTCCCCAATGTTAACAGGTAGTGTGCAGGAAACAGTGTGGTTGAGGTAGGTGGTGGTCAGCAAAGTTCCATAGGAGAGAATGGAGATGAGAAAGTAATAAGGTAAGCAAATGATCTGGGAGGGGAGAGCACTTGGGTGAAAGGCTGGGAGTTAGAACTGGATGCCCATACATGAGTTCGGAGGGCAAGATGAGGAGAGGTCACTGGGGAGAGCTCATTGTCTGAAAAGAGCCAGAGGTAGGTGTTTTACCCAATCAAGGTGAATTTCTTGTGACGGCTTAACAAGAGTGGTTTTAAAAGATTGGTTAGTTCTTTCTACCTTGCCTGAAGATTGAGGGTGGTAGGGAATGTGAAAGTGCCAGGGGATGTCTAGGGCCTGAGATAGGATTTGAGAAATTTGAGAAGTAAATTCAGGACCATTATCTGATTGGAGAGAGACGGGGACACCAAATCAAGGGATGATCTCTTGGAGGAGGAGATCAGAGACTGGCTGAGCTCTTTTGTTAGTTGTGGGAAATACCTCTACCCACCTTGAGAAGGTGTTCACCAAAACCAGGAGATATTTGGCACATCTGATGGTGGGCATATGGGTGAAATCAAGTTGCCAGTCAGTTCCAGGAAGGGACCTTCTAGCCGGATGAGTAGGAAAAGAAGGGCTACGATACTTCCGGTAGGGGTTAGATGTCTGACAGATTTTTCAAGAAGCAGTGGTAGATTTTAAGAAGCATAGATCCTCAGGAGTAGATGTAGGTGGGTCTTAACAAAAGAAGACAATGCTTGGCTGTTAGGATGAAAGAGTTGGTGAAGGTATGTCAGGGTTTGGCAGATGTTAATGGGTGAAGGTGGAGATATAGGTTGTAGTGTCCTGGGGAGGGTGACACAAGTCTAGGTCCCTAAGGGCCGCAGCTCTAGATGCCTTGTCAGCTCAGTTGTTTCCCTTGGAGACAATAGAGTCATCCATCTGGTGGGATCTGCAATGGACAATCCCAATAGCTGTGGGAAGATGGGAAGCCTCTAGCATAGCCATAAGCAGGCCTGCAATAGTTACTGATCCCCCTTTCATGGTAAATAGCCTGCGCTCCTTCCAGAGAGCAGTGTGGGACAGGAGGATGTGAAAAGCATATTTGGAATCTGTGTAGATGTTGAGGGATTGTCCCTGTGCCAGTTGAAAGCATGAGTAAGGGCTATTAGTTCAGCCTGTTGATTGGTAGTATGGGCAGGAAAGGCCTGTGCCAATAGGTAACCTCAGTGTCTGATACTATGGCATAGACAGTTCTTCTGGCCCCTTTGTGTAAAAAGGAGCTACCATCTGTATACCAGGTATAGATGGCCTGAGACAATGTGCCCTCCTTTATGTGAAGGATGAGGTAGTAGTTCCTCTAAAGTTTCAGTGCAGGAGTGAGATAGGGAATGGTCAGTATTTGGTCGAGGAAGAAAATTGGAAATATTAAGAGGTGAGCATGATTGGAAGGTGAATATGGGGGTCTTCTATTAGAGCTACCTGGAGAGAGAGAACCCTGGAGGGAGGTAGAGTCTGTAAGCCCCAGTAAATAAAGGAATGTAAAAACTTAAATAACAACTGCTACTTTCTTGATTTGCCAACTTTAGAGAAGTTCCTTAGTTTGTACCCTATGCTAAAAGGCTCATCTATGGCCAGTTCTGGCCAGTGCACCAGATTCTTGTTGGTGACGACCAACCGCTTCAAGGCGATTCTTCCTTCTTGGTCTTGGTCATAGTTCCTTGTTACTCATTACCACAGCTGGTAATCTGTGGAAACCTCCTGAGACGCTACAGACAGCTTGACTGGGAAAATAAGGTAAAGCCTTGTAAAGGACTCGTTACCATGAGGGGCTGCACTTTGAAACAGCAAGACAGTACTCTAGATCAGAACAGACATAACCCGGACAACACACTGTCAGTGAGGGCCTGCAGCAACTCGGACTCTCAAGCTCCCTGGGAATGCAAAGCAAAGCAACCTACAGCGGCAGGAGTCAGAGGGAGGAGAGGAGGGAAGACAGAACACGGAGGAGGATGTGAAATCATGGAAATGTCCGTCGTGGTGTGTATTATCTTTCTATTTACAAATTCACACAACATGCAACACCGTGCAAGCTGTGGCTCTGGCTCAGGGTCAGTGGGGGCTCACTGGTCATAGCCAATGTGCCACCTGGGGACACTGGATGCCCATGTGGAACAGCATCCTGGGAATGTTGTGCTTTCTACTCTGTCTTTGCTTTGAACCTTACATGCTCTAAAAATCTGTTCAACGGTGTGTCCTGTGATGGTTTGGGAAAACTCATGAGCAGTCTCCGCCACATCACAGCTTTGAGATCAGCCTTTGTTATGTGAGCCCCTGCCTCAAAAACAAGCAAGCAAACAAACAACACCAATGTGGTGGTTCACACCTGCTATCCCAGAAGTTAGAAGACAAAGGCAAGAGACAATTGCCAAAGTTGGAGGACCGCATCCTGGGCTACATAGTGAATTCTTGGCGAGGCAGAGCTAGAGAGAGATACTCTGTTTCAAAAAATAAATAAAAGCAAAACCAAAACAGTTCCCCAAATAAGTAACTAAATGTAAAATCTCCGTATTCACCAATGTGGTTTTGGTATTGTTTTTTTTTTTTTGTTTGTTTGTTTGTTTTTGTTTGTTTGTTTTGTTTTTCAGGGACTGGGTTGAGCTCACCATCTTAGGCAAGCATTCTACCTCCTTCTATTTTCTGTTTCCTTTTGACAACACAGTCTGTCTTTGAACTTTCTTTGTGGCCCAGGTAGGTCACGCATTCAGAGAAACACATGGCATGATGTTCCTTTCATTATTGTGGAAATCTTGCTTACTTCCCAAATCACTGGGTCACAAATATTCTGTAATTGTGACATGGCTTATTGACTTTTTTACTTCTGGACACTTAGGTGGCTTCCTGTGTGTGCTGCTGTGATAATCAACTCTGCTTGTATTGATAATACTTCCCAGGCATTCATTACATGTCAGGCTCTGTGGTGTGTGCACATCATAAACACTAGCAAATGGTTCACCTGGACAGCAATGGCACTGTCTTACACCCTGTGTGGGGGATGGGGAAGCCCAGGCCCAGAGTGGTGCCAAACAAGCCTTGAACAGTCTGGCCCATGTGCAAAGCACAGGTGTATGGCTTTACCTGTGTGGCTTGTGGTGATGGATACCCCTGTAGTGATTATTAGAGTGAGTTTCTGGATGACCAACAAGAGCATTTCCTCGTGGTCCCATAATAAGTGCCCCAGCTATCCCCCCACCCCCAGTTGAGACAACTCACTGTAGCATAGCCCACAAGGAAAGCCCTATTGTTCCTGCTTCTAACCTCATAAGAGAAAGTTTCTTGGTTGTTTGAAGTTTTTTTTATTTTTATTTTTGTTTGTTTGTTTTATTTCTGATGCATCTCAGCATTTTCGTAGGGTTATTAGTGTTTCATATTTTCTTTGTGGATTATCTGGTATGTCTATTTTCCATTAAAAATGTAAAGTTTGTTTTATAAAGCCGAATGATGCTTCATGCATTAAGTGAAGTAAACTTCTTCCCATTATATTCATTGCAGCTATTGTCAGTTTGTAAAGCTTTAATAAGAGATATTATTCATATACATCTCTTTCTGCATTACAAGATCTAGTGACCCCCCCTGCCCCTCCCCCCACACAATGCTTGCTATATTATACCCCCAGGTTCCTCTGGCCCAAATCTCCATCCCAGTCCCTTTAGATTCATACCTTCTCTAAGGACACCCCCAACCCCACTGAGCCAATAAACCTCTTCCTTAGATTTATTTTGCTACTCCTACCCTGTGGTGATGGCTACTCCTGTGGTGATGGTGAGCTGAAGCTCGGTATAAGCCAGGCATTGTGAGCTGGGAGCTGCCTGTTCTCTTGGAGGGTTTTAACAGAAACTGTAGAGCAAACAATGTTTCCAATCCTCCAAGACTTGGCTAGCACCATCCCAACGAAGAGAAGAGAGGGCCTGTCCTGGGGATCAAACTTTCACAGATGGGTTGGAAAGAGAAAATGCACTTGGCATGGTGGCACACATTCATAATCCCAGCACATAGGGTCAGGAGTTCAAGGTCATGTTTAGCTCTTTGGCTACATAGTGAATTGAAGGCGTTACATGAGACTCCTGTCTAAAAAAGGGGAGCGGGGGCGGGGGGGGGGGCAAGAAAAGTCCGTAGCAATCTGCAACCAACGCCATTGAGAGTATGTTCAGTGCCCATTGAGAGCCAGAACTGGAGTACAAAATGAGTAGCTGCCTTCTGGGGGCGGTGTGTTCTGCTGTCATCCCCCCCTTTATAAAGAGTCTTACTGCTGTGAGGTTGATCTCTCAGTGTTCAGGGTTGGCGCTTGGCTTTGCGTCCTACTCATGTTAGATACGTCATGCTAGCCCCAGAAGGGAATTTAGACGTCAAAATGTCAACAATTGTCCCACAGAGCAGATAGCTAGCTAGTCTTTGAACCCAGGAGAAAAGTGTTTCAGTGACATCTATCTGGTAGAGAGACATCCCAGGGCAGCAGGATCTCCTGGGTGAACCCTTTACCCCAGTTACCCTCAACTAGTGACAGTGTCGGCAATGTCTAAGAACATTAGGGGATGTCACAACTTGGGGGAGGGGACCAATTGACACCTAATGGGTAGAGGCCAAGGATGTTGCAAATGTCCCTCAAGTCAGAGGGCAGCCCATGCCCTAAAGCAAGACAGATGACAACTGAACTCACTTGTATCCAATGTAGAATCCTTACCTTATAAAGAGGTCCTAAGTGTGCCTGCTTCCATAGGAAAACAAGCCAACTTAGACACCGGTCTGGCATGAGGAGGAAGCTTCACACTTCAGCACAGGGTGGCAGAAGTGGTTGTTTTGTGGACAGAGTGAGGAAAGAGCCTACCCTGAGCAGTGGAGCTTCTGGGCAGGTCAGGGTAACAGGCTCAGGCATAAAGGCCACAGGGGATTCGCTCATCCACAATGGCCATTCAGCAGGCTGGCATGGGCCTATCTTCAGAGGGGCAGGATGGCATCTCTGTGGAGGACCCAGGAAGGACTATCTCCATCCTGACCTTTAAAACCAACATAATTCATCCTGGCCTGCCCCTCCAGATAGATTGTGACCTTTTAAAACACACTCCCTTTTGGAGGGTGTTTGAGGTGGGAACGAATAGGAATAGAGGTCTCCAGGGAGGCATGAGTTTATATAATTGGGTAACAAGACAAATGTCGATCTGTTTTCAGAATACAGAGACAAAATGAAAGTTTACCGTGCTCTTCTTCATTGCTGAGCTAATGTTTCTAATAAATCCAATTTCCCCAAGCCTCTGTGATTCCACACAGGCTACCAGACAATGCTCACTTTTCACAACATATCTTATGTTGACAAAACATTTTTAAACATTTTTAGGGAACTTAGCAAATTGTAGCAGCCCTGTGTGGAAGGCAGGGAAACTGAGGCACATTGCATTTATATTCTCTAAAGACATCTTTTCACTGTCAGAGACACACCCTTAAGGATTTTAAAAATAATGCCTATGATTGGTCTTCTAATAATCTGACATGGAGGACAGAAGGGAGGTAAACTAACAGGATAGGTACTGGGACATTGAGTGGGACATTCTCTGACTTTCCTGTCATGCTTCAACTCTCCCATCTGCCATCAGGAGACCTTTTAAAAGTATGCTTCTCTTGTAGTTAGTAGGCCCATACAGATCTGTTCTTTCCTGAGGAATGGTCATTGGGTCTGTAGGGTAGCTCAGCTACCATACTGATTTCCAGGGCTTCTGCAAGTTGCTAGGCATCCTGGCTGGCTCTGTCCCTCTGCCTGTTTTACTTTGCAGTGTGTGAGTCCCTTCTTCCTGAACGCTTTCTCACTCTCAGATTTGGCAGTTTCTCCTCTGGGGGGAAAAACAACTTCTTACCACCCGTCTACTTGGTATTTCTCTCACACAGCAAGAAGCTTGTAGATGGCCCTGCTGTTTGCAAAATGCCAGGTTAGACAAGAGAATCAAACCCCTGAAGCACGGCCTGGATGGGCAGGACCTCCCGGGAACTGGCTTTACAGGAAGCCTTTTAAAAAATAGGTCAGTGTCAATGCTATTGCAAACATTTACTTAGTTTTTCTTCCTTTGATATATCTCTTCTAACCCTAAGATTAATGTCCAACTAGTGTATAATTATTGTTTGGGGGTTGCTAGCATGCTGCTCGGCACTGTAGACGAAACACGTGTTTTAGCCCTGGGAACTATTTTTAGGAGGCAGGGAGGGGAGGATTTCAAGTCTGAGGCTAGCCTGGGTTACATAGCAAGGCCTTGCCTATGGATTATTATAGACACCTCTGTAAAACAAACGCCACTTAAACACTTCCAGCAGTGGCTGAGCATTTCTCGACACCCCTGTTGGCACCATCGTGGGGACCTTAGTCATTTCACGGCTCGGGAGGGTGTGTGTGTGTGTGTGTGTGTGTATGTGTGTGTGTGTGTGTGTGTGTGTATGTGTGTGTGTGTGTGTGTGTGTGTGCTGTGTGTGAGTCTGTATGAGTGTATGTATGAGTGTGTATGTGATGTATATCTGTGGTGTGTGTGTGTGTGTGAAGTATATGTATCTGTGGTGTGTTTGTGTGCTGTGTGTGCTGTATGTGCATCTGTGTGTGTGTGTGTGTGTATGAGTGTGTATGAGTGTGTGTGTATGTGATGTATGTGTATCTGTGGTGTGTTTGTGTGCTCTGTGTGTGTGTGTGATGTATGTGTATCTGTGGTGTGTTTGTGTGCTGTGTGTGAGTGTGTATGAGTGTATGTGTGAGTGTGTATGTGATGTATGTGTATCTGTGGTGTGTTTGTGTGCTGTGTGTGTGTGTGTATGTGTATGTGTGTTTGTGTGTGTATCTGTGGTGTGTATGTGATGTATGTGTATCTGTGGTGTATTTGTGTGCAAGTGTGAGTGTGTGATGTATGTGTATATGTGGTGTGTGTGAGAGTGTGTATGTGATGTATGTGTATCTGTGGTGTGTTTGTGTGCTGTGTGTGAGTGTGTATGAGTGTGTGTGTGAATGTGTGATGTATGTATATCTGTGGTGTGTTTGTGTGCTGTGTGTGAGTGTGTATGAGTGTGTGTGTGAGTGTGTGATGTATGTGTATCTGTGCTGTGTGTGTGTGTGAAGTATATGTATCTGTGGTGTGTTTGTGTGCTGTGTGTGATGTATGTGTATCTGTGGGTGTGTGTGTGTGATGTATGTGTATCTGTGGTGTGTTTGTGTGCTGTGTGTGAGTGTGTATGAGTGTGTGTGTGTGAGTATGTGATGCATGTGTATCTGTGCTGTGTTTGTGTGATGTATGTGTATCTGTGGTGTGTTTGTGTGCTACATGTGAGTGTGTGTGTTTGTGTGATGTATGTGTATCTGTGGTGTGTGTGTGAGTGTGTGATGTATGTGTATCTGTGGTGTGTTTGTGTGCTGTGTGTGAGTGTGTATGAGTGTGTGTATGAGTGTGTATGTGATGTATGTGTATCTGTGGTGTGTTTGTGTGCTGTGTGTGAATATGTATGAGTGTTTTTTTTTTCCAAGACAGGGTTTATAGCCTATATAGCCTTGGCTGTTTTGGAACTTGCTCTGTAGACCAGGCTGGCCTCAAACGCACAATACACCTAGCCCTGCCTCCCTCCCAAGTGCTGGGATTAAAGGAGTGAACCACCATTGCCTGGATGCTTTGGAGTTTTTAAGTAGTATAATGATGGCAAGCACCTTACATCCCAGAAAGCTGTGTTCTCATTTTCATAACTCACATTTCTGAGAGATCACACTTTACTTGTAAGAACCAGTTTTATGAAGTTTTAATAGTAACAGAATTAGGAAGGCCATAAGTGGAGGCATTTTCAAAGTGTGTTGGTGGAGACATCAGGTAGGTAGATTGGGGTAACATGGGAAATCTCTGCCCTAGATGCCAGCTAGCTGACAGCATTTCTAGCTTTTCTGTTGGTTGGAAACTAGTGCTCTGTGAATTGGAAACTTCTGGTTTCTTTGGAAAGTCTGTTATGTCAAATGATGTCTTGCTGGGACACACAGGCTAAAGGATGGTTTGCTAAAGCAGACAAGTAAAAAGATGCATGTAATCCTGTTGTGTCCGGCCAGCGGCTCACATGTCTGGGTTCTAGTCTGGAAAGGCATCTTGGAATCTGGAAGAGAAGAGGGAGCTAGGCGGACGAGAAAAAGATGAAGCTAAGACAAAATTCTGATCAAAGCTCAATTTTAATGTCAGCAAACATGCTTTATAAAGAAGAGGGGAGGCCCATTTCTAGCCATGCAAAGTTCCTTTGAAGTAGACAGATCAACCTAGTGAATTCTAGTGAAGATAGCAGTTGGGTGCTAACTCCGGAAAATTCTTAGAAGAGAACCGGTTTGGCCTCAGGCAGGTTGGGCCTCAGGCAGGTAGTAGCACATCAAAGGAGCAGCACAGCATGGTCACAGCCAGCCTTGCTAGGCTGGAAGGAGGTAACATAACCCATCAGGCTGTGGATGACACTGGATGGTATTGGGGCCTTACCAATGTTTATTGGTCATTGTTTGTTGTGACTCCATAGAGAGAAAAAAACACACCACAAAACTTCTGGGGTGTTCTGGTGGCTTCTTGCCGCTTCCTCAGACTTGGGCCGATTGGCAGAGTGAAGTGGAAGTTTCTGGATATTTCAGCTGATACAAACTCACGTGGTGTTGTTCAGGCAAGACCCATGGGAGGACAAGTGATGCTTGGAGGGAGGATAAATAGGACCCAACAGACAGTGACAGGGCTTGCATGGCTCGATTTGCAATGCTTCATTGGTCTTCCTAGATCTTCACTTTGTACTGGTCCGAGTAGTCCTGATTGGTGCGGATTTGGTGGAGGCCTGGTTGTTTCTGCTAGGCTGTGCCACCGCTGCTGATTTGTGTTTGCTATCCTGACTCTACTGAACTGGAATGCTGGTATTCTGACAGTTGGAAATTGAAATCACCCCAAGGAACTACTAAACAGCCGAGCCTCGCAGCTTCTTCTGGATTGAGCCGTAGCTGATTCCTGTGAACTGGATTGCTAACATCCTGACAACACAGATTGGATTTGCTCCAAAGAACTATTTCTAAACAGGTCCAATTTCCCTGTATCCCAGTAACCTTTTTTTTCCCACTACCACTGGTGGGTGGTGGGCTGGAAGGGAGGTTAAAGCATTTAAGAACCCTTATTAAAGTAGGTTCTGAAAAACCTAAGCCAATAGCTCTGTTTGTAGGTGTAAGGGATTTATCAAACGACCACAAAGATATTATTGATGTCATGTGGCCCTGGACATGCAACTTCGCAGCCTATTCACGGTCACGGCACCCCTTATCAGTCAGTCCACCTTGCAGAGCGCCCCCACTGATGGAAACCCATTCTGCCCAGGAACTTGTGTCACACTGACACTGGTTTTGCTTGTTCTCACAGAGGCACTGGCTTGCTTGCTGTCAGAGAGAATTAAATTCTACTACTGAGCTACTTCGGAGAGTGTGTTCGGAAAGGCTGGGCTGTAGCTCAGTGGCAGCCTGCTTGCCCAGCATGCACCAGGCTCCAGGTTCAAACCCATGCTCCATCCCAACACTGGGACGTAAAGGGAGGAGGATCTCCCAGGAGTTCAAGGCTCATCTTGAGCTACAAAGTAAGACCCTGCTTCAAAAAGAAGGAGGTGGGAAGAAGGAAGGAGGGGGGAGAGGGTAAGGCGAGGGCTGAGAGGAATGGGGAGGAGCATAGGGGAGGAGTGGGAGGGGAAAGGAAGATACCTCTGAAAGAAATGAGAGCACATACCAGATACTAGATGGGCTGAGGTCTAGTGAGGTCTAGCTGTGAGCCGAGAGCATTCCCAGCACAGGGCATCCAGAACAAAGACGTCATGGACAGGATAAACTGGAAAGGCTTGGGAAGCTGTAGAAACACTGAGCAGACAGGGTCTGCTTTCAGAACAGTGTCGTGTGGATCTTTGTGTAAGAAGTGAGGGGCTCTCCCTTCCTGCTCTACAGGTGGCCAAGCAGTCTGCATAGGAAGGTAGATGCCAGGAAACAGATGCTACCAAGCCTACAGTCAAGACCTTGTCTGTGTCCCCCTCTCAGAGGGTTGCCTGCCACCCACAGAGAAGCAGCAACTTGGTTCCTTCTCACGGAGCTCTCCTGCACTTGCTCACCTGTTCTCAAACTCTGATTCTGTGGCTGTGTGGTACAGCTGAGGCAGGGGCAGTGCAGAGCGGCTAAGAGGAGGGGCGACTGATCTTAGAGTCAGTGGAGTTGGAATTCACATTGTCTTTGTGGAGATGGAAGTGTCAGGAGTTGCACAGGGGCAACAAGTGCAAATGGGCTCACTGATTGCCCCCTTGCCCCATATCCTTTAGTGGTGCCTGGGCCACAGCCTGTGGCCATGCAGTTTGTAACAGTCATGAAAATCTATAGATAAATCCATTGTGTCACTTAGCCTGTGGCTGCAGATGCCCAGAGGCCCTCTTCCCAAGCCTCACAAGGTGCCTATGGCTAGAAGTGGCTGCAAGTGTAATCAAAGGGTCCTGCCACTGAGCCCTGTGCAGTGTGTGCTGGAAACCTGGTTGCTATGATGAGGTGGGGCTCTCGGGAAGGAATAAGTAATGGGGTTGGGGAAGGCTCAACTATTATGAGCTGATGTTGATATTATAGAAGGCAGAGCAGGTTATTTGCCATGGGAACAGCTTAGTTATCCCAGGAGTAAGCTGCTGATAGAAGAAAGGTGGGGGTGGGGGTGGGGGTGGGGGTGGAGTGTTTCTTCTTGCTCAGTTGTTCTCTTGACATGTGATGCCTTTGCCATATTGTAAGGCAGCATGAAGACCCTCATAAAGTTCAGTCCCCATGTCTGCGACTGCCCAGCCTTGAGAATAAACCTGTGTTCTTTATAAATTATCCAGCTGCAGGATTCTGTTTTTGTAGCACCAGATTCAGACTCCAGGCCTCATCCTTGATGTCGGTGAGTCCACTGAAACTTCCTCAGCACTAGTGATGGCTCTTGTCACTCCAGTGCCAGCAGCCTGTGATAGTGGAGAGCATGGGTTTCATCTTCTGGCTTCTCACAGTAACCCCAAGGTCCCAACCAGCCCATTTACCTCTGCCTCGGTGACAGTTGTCCATGCTTGCCCAGTGAGTGAAACCACGCTATAAAAAGAGCAGAGTAAGCCACTAAGATTGCAGGGGAGATCCAAGCAGATGCCTGTGGGCTGCACAGTCTGCTGAGACAACTGGCCAAAATGGATGGAAAGCCCAGTGGGCCCTCTTGACAAAGGCATTCTGGGGCCAGGGAGCCACAGGCCCATGGTGAGTTGGCCTGGAGTAAGTGTGTGTGTGTGTGTGTGTGTGTGTGTGTGTGTGTGTGGTGGGAGTGAACGTTTCCATCCAAACCCTGGAAACCTTATCCTGAGATCAGCAGGGGTAGGATCGCTCTCCCTTGCCCCAGTCTTCATGCCTGAGATTGTAGCCCCGTGTCCTCCCCCACACCCCCCAGGTCTCTCCCCTCCAGGTCATGGAGCCTGGTAGCCAGGTTAAACTTCCTCTCCTGTTATAAGGTCATGTCCAGAAGCACCTGGAATTCTTCCTTATGCTAATGAGGCATCTCCAACACCCTAGTACTGGTCAAGGCTGTACACTCAACCCATAGCCCTACTCACCCCAAAGGTTTAAATAGCCTTTGTTTCTCTCATTAAGGTGGGCTGTCTCATTGAAAGCTGCCTCCCAAGTGTCTGTTCTCCTGAGCTCACCTCTGCCTGAGGTCTCTTAGCTCTCCTCCCAGCTGCCCTGCTCTGCTTCCCTTCTTAGGATACAGCTGCAGGTGGGGAAGCAAGGCCCAGCCTCCAGCCTCCAGTAGTGTTGTTTGAACTATTCCACCTTCTGTGTCAGCTTACACAAGAAACCCTGGCCAGCAGCCTGCTCATCAGCTTAAACATCTAAAGTCATGTCCATTCCCAACACCAGGGCCCAAGGGAGTGTCAGGCTGTGGTGTTGCTTCTGGCCTTGCTCAGAATTGCATTCTGGTGTCCCGCTGCCCCAGGAGCAAAGACTGACTCTGGAGCAGACTTGCAAAGACTCATGACTCTCTGGACAGCCATGGAATTGTCCCTCTTGGGAGGTGGAGGAAAGAAGATTGTGATTTCAAAGCAGGCTGTGTTAAAAAGTCAAATAGCTGGGTGGTGCTACACACCTTTAATCCCAGCACTTGGAAGGCAGAGGCAGGTGGATCTCTGAGTTTGAAGCCATCCTGGTTTACAGAGTGAATTCTAGGACAGATCTACATAGAGAAACCTTGTCTCCAAAAAACAAACAAACAAACAAACAAATAGATAAGTCCCTCAACACAACATCCTGAGAACATGCATCATGCTGAGAAGAAAGGGCTTCTCAGAGGAGATGCCTCAGCAGCAGGCTGGAGGCCAGGACCTTCCAGGCAAGGGAGAGCTTTCTAGGAAACAAGTGGAGGCTGCGGGCCGGCATTCTGTCAGTGTGCGCGCCAGGGACAGGCGAAATTAAATGATGACAAGATTAAAAGAAGCATTAGGCCTCTCTGCTCCCTCTTCATCTGGGCCCCTACACAACAGGTCTATACCCGGGCCCTGCGCTGCCATCCAGCCGTCCGTTAAGTAGTGAAGACTGAGTTTGGTTGTGAGAAGAGATGTCGGTTCACTGGATACTAATGATGTGCCCAGCTCAGTGCTGAAACTGTAACACTGGCCTTCTCATCTAATATTCCCAAGAGCAAAGTCAGCAACGTCCCCTCCGATGGACGACGGGGCTGTGTGGCTCACAGAGGAGGAACTGAGCTCAAAGTGGAGGAACTGAGCTCAGAGTTCAGGCATGCAGACCTGTAGCTGAGCCACTCAGGCCAAGCACCCGAGATTCCCATGGCTTCGAGCATAGAATCCTCCCTACAGGCCTGGGAGGGTTAGGAAGGACCTTAGACAATTCCGGCTATGCCCTGAACATGAGAGGCCAGAAGCTGAGGGGCCAGGGTGATTTCAAGGCTGCTGGGTGCTCTCCAACCTGTGAACTGAACTGCTGATATCCTGACAATGCAGATTGGATATGCTCCAAAGAACTATTTCTAAACAGGTCCAATTCCCCTGTATCCTATTAACCTTTCTCTTCTACTACCTCTGCTTCTAGCTCAAGCTTAGACTTGACAAAAACCTAAGTCATATGGCCAGGGGCCTGGCAGCACTTACCTGAGAAAACATGTTGCTGTAACAAACCTTACATAAAGAAATGTGGCTCACACCGAGCAGAAGCCCAGCCGAGGTGACTTTAGCATCCTGACCACATCAATGGCGCTGGCTTGTCTTTGGCTGCAGTGCTGCTTTTTGCTGGCTACAGCGCCGATTGTCTCCCACGTGCTTACCACTCTCTGTCACTTTGGCAGTTCCTCCAAAGCTACTGCCAGTGCGGCACCGTGCTGTGACTTGGGCTCAGCAGAGACCATATCCAGCCCCTCATTTTCCAGAGTGGAAGCCACAGCCCAGATGATTTCTCTCACCTAGGGTCCCAACACTAGTTGGTGGCAGAGCCTAAGCAAGGACCTCCTCAGTGGCTTTCTCTTCCTCACTGAGCCACTGCTCCCAGCTCACTTCCCAGTCTGCGAACCTCTGTGCTGCTTTCTCTTGAACCTGACAGTTGGTTGCCCTGGCCTTGCCAAGGTCCCAGTGCTGGTTTTTCCAATATTACCATGTCTAGTTGCAGCAGCCGCCTCCTCCCGCACATCTGCTCCTGCTCTTACAAGCCATTTGCCACCTGGAATCCAAGATGTCCCCTCCAGAAAACAAAGGTAGTTACAACACTCTCAAAGCCCCAACACCCCCCCCCCCCACACACACACACACAGCAGACTGATGCCTGGCACTGGGTCTGGGTCCTCTTAGCTACAGCTACAGATCTGAACTTAGAACTGGGCAGGATGCTGGGAACATTCAGCAGGGCACAGGCGACAGGGGCAGGAGCTAACTTGTTCTAACCACCCATCCCACCTGGAGTGTTTGGACTCAGACTGGCTGATGCTCAGGAGCGTGATTTCGGGGCTTGGTCATGGTATATCCAAAACTCCAGGGGCCGTCTCCATGAGCTTCCTGAAAAAAGACAGGTGTCCACCTCTGCTGAGAGCTGGCAACTGTCAGTTCATTCAAGTTATCTGTTCATCTGTCTGCCTGTCCATCCATCCATCCATCCATCCATCCACCCACCCACCCGCCCACTCAGAAGACCCTGTGGGAAAATAAAGAAAACCAGAAAAAAAGAAACCAGCTGTCAAGCTTACTTGGTATTTTCTCTCCCTCTTCCTCTTCCTTCCCTCAGGCCCTCTTTCTTATGTCTGTATGTATAAAGGGTTACTAGGTGACACCTTTACAAACCAGGCAAGTGAAATTCTTCCCCTTTATTGTAGTTAAGTAGCTTTATTGTATATGTATATGTACATATGTATGCATGTGTATATGTACAGCATCTGGGGAAGACTTCCAGGGCCCGGAGAGGATGTGGAAGACTACAGTCACTTGAGCACAGGCCACCAGCTCCAGTGAACTTTCACCTTTCGCCGAATGGATCTTTAGGTTTTCAGTTCTTCTCCTCTTCCTCCTCCTTCACAAAACAAAATGTCACCATTTTAGTTGAGACCACTACCTGCGACCTCACCCCCTCTGACCCCATCGGCTCTTCTCGGCTGCTGTGCAGTCTCCTGAGAAAGTCAGGAGTTACAGTGGGTATGGATGCCACTACAGTATAGTGAGTTGCTGCATGAACCCCATGGGAAGCTACGGGATGGTAGAAATGTATTGGATTCCATGTGTATGACATCATACGCCTCGTCTTGCAACTTAATTTTATTGGACTTTTAGAATTGTGAGTAACCTATGCTGATTGAAACATACCAAGTAGAGCAGACATAAATCAGGACAAAAATAACTATCTTCCTCTGCCCAGCCCCATCCCACATAGCCACCCTCAGCAGTAGATACTCTGCCCAGCCCCATCCCACATAGCCACCCTCAGCAGTCGACAGGCAGCTTTCTGCACCTTTTCCTCTGATCACATAAATACATACAAGGACTCGGTGTTCAGGGGAAAGGCAGGGAAAGCTCAGGCAGGCTGGAGTGCCCAGGGCTCGCCACATGCTCAGTCTTGGCCTCTCTCAAGGTACAGAAGGTGAAAGGATAAGAGCCTGTGCTAACTCACAGCCTGATGGGCTTGCTTTCCCACTCACACCACATACACACCCCATTCACTCTTCATTCACTCTTCTCTCACACCTCATTCACACTGCATTCACACTCCCCCTCACAGCACATATACACTCCATTCACACTCTGATCATAACTCAGTCACACTGCATTCACACCCCACTCACACCACATACGCACCCCATTCATGTTCCACTCATGTCTAGCCTTGTAATCCAGTGTCCAGTAGATGAGCAATAAATGTCCTTGGGCTGGACAGAGGGAGGGAGTAGGCCATTGGCCAGCTGGGTGACCACAGCAAGCCAATAACCTCAGTAGCACAAGGACACGGGACCTTTGAAGCCTGAGGTCAACCATTCTCTAAAGAAATTTTTTAGAAGAGAGATGGTCTGCTTACAGGTCCAAGTATGTGCAATGCCTCTGGTTGTCAGTTGAAGTGGCTTATCTACTGTGACCACATCTGAGGCTGAGAAAAGGTCCTGTAAACAGGGAGTGAGAATGTAGAGTGCCCAGAAAGCTTTCCAGGGTTGGTGTTGGGTTTACTTTCAAAAAGGAATAGGCCTAGACATGTTTCAGTCCGAGCTCAGTGGATGGCTTTCTTTTCCTTGAAAAAAAAAAATCCAATCATTAGTTTCATGTCTCTGCAAAGTGGTAAAAGAAAGTATATATAAGACTTGAGTCTGGCTCCAACTTTCAACCCTTGGCACTTAAGAGATGTAGAACTTGCTGGGACATGCACATCTAGATCGGGAAGGCTCTCCTAGGAGCCCTCCAGTGGTTAAATTCTAGGAGTCTGTTCTATTCAGGGTTTTTTCTACCTTCTGCCTTGACTGACAATAGATCATAAGATTACGCTGTTTTAGAAAAGTTCTGGACCCAGGCATGCGTACAGTAGTTCAGGAAGTGTGTGAGCAGATGCTCTACTGGGTGGGACTCCATTTATCTATATCATTTACTTTTGTGTCCGATTGCACTTCTGCATGCCTTCCCCAAGCCAAGCAGGAAAACTGGTACTTCATCCTGGTCCTTGTATCTTCCATCTGAAGGCTCTCAGTTATGCAAAACTGTGGTTGGATAAATTTACTGTGCCTTTCTCTTGTTGATCTGTGCTTTGTTACAGGATGTCCGCTATGATCCCTTCTAGTAGCAGGAAAGGGCCTACCTATCTTTCCTTCAGGATAGCAGCATCCTTACAGCTGAGAAGGCTTTTCCTTGTCCTGTTTTTCTTTCTTCCGTTTCACTGGCCTGACAGCAACATTCCAAAGCCACCATATAAGCTGGGTACGGAGCAAGCCTCCCTCAGGACCAGCAGAAGGCCTGGTAGCCATTCAATGTCCTCCACCAGTGTTATTCAGAAACGGAAACACACTCCCTTAAAGTGCCCGTTTGGGGTCTTTTCAGGGCACTTAGTAGCTCACCACAGCTCGGGACACCATCAACCCCAGCCCCAGGCTCCTGTGTCAATCCCAGAGATGGGAGGAGAAGGATCAACTCCAATTATCCTTAAAGCAAACTTTTTTATTCCTGTCCATGGGCTACCTCCGCCTAAGGGGGAGGTTTGAGAGGTTCACATTAGATTAGAGAAAAAGTTTTTTTTTGTTGTTGTTGTTGTTTTTTTTTTTTTTTTTTTTTTTTTTTTTTTTTTTTTTTTTTTTTTAGGCCAGGGGTAGGGGGTCAAGTAAAATAGGCAGGGTTATAGGAGCAGAACATAGGCATTAGAAATTAGTCATAACAACCTCTTGAAACAAAGACACAATTGCAAGGTTGTAGCAACAGGTAGTCATAACAACCCTTTTGAAACAAAGGTAGGGTTATTAGACTTTTGAAACAAGAGGTTGCTATTCCTGGGACAGAGCCAATTGTAGTTAAGGTTACATGGGGGGAATGGTTCAGTCCTGGAGGAACAGGTACAACAGAGATGTGAGGGGTTCCGCCGGGAGAGTTGAGGTGGATTGCCTGGTGGGACTCTGAGATACTAGAGATGTTGCTGGGATGTGGACTGGGACAGTGTAGAAATGTTTGGCAAGTTCAGAGCAAACATTTAG
The DNA here is from genome assembly GCF_000001635.26 of Mus musculus. Classification (NCBI taxonomy): domain Eukaryota; kingdom Metazoa; phylum Chordata; class Mammalia; order Rodentia; family Muridae; genus Mus; species Mus musculus. The sequence continues at coordinate 20,368,941 of NC_000077.6, read as the reverse complement.
CATGTAAGAGTTCAAAAGCGTTAGATATCTCCCTGGAGGGGAGCATTGAGTCCCCCTGAGGAAAACCACCCCAACCCCCTTTGGCTAGATGTTACCACTTGATTCTGGAGCTGCCCAGACCCTGGGCTCATTTCAGGAGCAAAGCCAACCTTCTGGGGTCCCATAGTCACAGGCATTTCTTCACACCTTCTCTAGGGCCAGACCACCCTGCCTGAAAGTCACAAGCAACACATTGCCTAGGGCCTGCCAGGAAGTCAGGCAAGGGTTACAGCTTTCTGTCTTCACTTGAGCTATGGAACACAAGCAAGTTAATGTGCTCAGTCATGGGGGGCTGAGCCTCTGAGCAACAAGTGGGGATAAGGAAGATGCAGGCACTGACCCCTTGGACTCCCAGCGTAGAGAAGAGAGACTCTGGAGACCTCAGGCATTGTCCTCAGGGAAGACTGGTCCCACTGCATAGTGCATCATTTTTTTAAACAAATATTAAATCATAATCATCATTTGTTTTAAAACTAAGTGGGTAAATCTATGCGGTCATTTAGTTAGCTAGCTAGCTAGTTAGTTGAGACAGAATCTCACTATGTAGTCCAGGCTAGCCTTGAATTTTTGATCTTCTAGTTCTGTCTTCTGAGTCCTGGAACTACAGAATTGTCTAGCTTATATAAAATCTCAATCTCTCCCCTGTCCCCCTCTCTCCTTCCCTTTCTGGTTTTTCTAGACAGGGTTTCTCTGTGTAGCCCTGACTGTCTAGAAACTTACTCTGTAGAGCAGGCTAGCCTAGAACTTACAGAGTTCTACCTGCCTCTGCCTCCCAAGTGCTGGGATTAGTGGTGTGAGTACCACCACCACCTGGCCTCATATAACGTCTTATGAGAGTAAAATATAATTTAAAAATAAAGGCTGGGGGTAGGAGCACAAGGTAGATGACCTAGCTGGTAAAGGCCCTGCCATCAAGCCTGATGGCAGGAGGAAGCTGATAGCCACAAGCTGTCCTGCAGCCATGCCTTATGTGTTGTGCATATGCCCACACCATAAACTAACAAATATAATAGTGATTGATTTTAAAAGGGAGAGACACCAAGATCCACTGTTCTCCTTAGGAATCTACACAAGAGTATCTCCCCTTTGGCCCGGCTGTTGTCAGGGTGACCTCTGGGCAACAGAGACTGTGGTAGAAGACCATGGTCTGAGACCCAGGCCAGCATGTTCCCTTCCCCACTACTCTGGAAAACTTTGAAGTGTTGTGAAATGGGTGGCCATGGTGGCTATGAATGAAGAGATGAAGTGATGGTATTTGTTTTTCAATGTGCATCAAGAATTCACAGCGCCCATCTGACCCTGTTCCTCAGTTTCTTCTTACAAAAAGCATTTCTTGCATCATGAGACAATTAATAGATTTAAGTGTGTGTGCGTGCTTGTGTGCTTGTGTGTGTGTGTGTGTGTGCAGGTGCATGTATACAGCAGTGTGCAAATGTATGTGGAGGCCACGTGAAATATCTTCCTCAATCACTCTCCTCCGTGTTTTACTACATTTCTATTTATTTTGTAGGGGAAGGGGAGTGTGTGTGCCACAATGTAGGTATGGAGGTCAGAGAACGACTTGTTCCACTTGTTGGTACTAGGAATCAACCTGTCAGACTTGGTGTCAAGAGCCCTGCGCTGGAACCTGTGGGTCACAGATCCCACCCAGCAAGGACAGGTCAGAAGGCCTCAGGGATGCCTCTGTCTCTGCCTCCCCATCGCTGGAGTTACAGGCGCGCATGCGCATCGCACACGTGCACTCAGCCGCCTATACCCAGCTTCTCAATGGTTGCTGGGCATCCAACTCAGATCCTCATTCCTGAACAGCGAGCATTTATCATCGGAGTCATGTCTCCAGCACTTAGGCTTCTGTGTTCTGAAGTCCAAGCTCAAGATGGCAAAGGAGTGAGGCCAGGGTAGACCGCAAGGACTCAGAGATGACAGGGCTGGAAGGAAAAGTGTCAGCTCAGGACCCCCAGAACCAAGTTTTCAACACAAAAAAGATTTATTTGCTCCAGAGGGACAGAGGGCAGGGGTAATGGACAAAGACAGAGAATTAAGAGGGAGAAGGGAAGGGAAGAAAGGAGATGGGAAGGGGTATTTATCCTGGAGGACAAAGAACTACCTCTGGATAGAGAGGAGATTCGCTTGTCTCTTGGCAAATGGTAGTTTATGGGTACAAAGGGAAACCTAGTGTTAGGATAAGGTATTTAATTTTAACTGGGCACATTAGTTAGGTGAACCAAAGGGGACTTTTGATTGTTGGACTTTAACACTTTGATAGCTGGACTTTTGTAGTCAGCCTTAGGAAGAGGAAGTGACCAAATAAGGGAAGAGACCTTGGTGACTAGCTTTAGGAATGCAATCTAAAGGTTTTTAGCAAGGCAGAGGGAATGGGGAGAAGATTAAGGTCAACCTCCCAGCAAGCCACATGGTGAGGGGGTAGTGGATGGTGAGAGAAAAAAACCAGGAAAGATATGCAAAGACACTCTTTGGCCAAAACTAACAGGGGCGACATGTAGGGCAAAGGCTAAGTGGTAAGAACTCCCGTTAGCATAGAGAAATCTGCCAGGCCTTGTATGGGCTGTGGGATCCAGAAACGGTAGATGAAGTAGCTGGGGCTGAGTGGCCACATGGGTACTTGATAGTCAGACTTGTAGTTTGCAAAAGTGAGCTGGAAATGTGAAGAATGGCCATCACTCTGTGCGGTCACAGGCTCTCCCACAGTGGACAATTTGGCTATATTGGAGGAGACCCTGACTCAACCTCAGATTCCCTCATATGTCACTGAAACTGAGTGTACTCTGTGCTATGATGGCAAAAGAGAACAATCCAGTCTAGTGTAGTGAGTATTCTCAAAATCGAGGTCAATGGTAGACAGATACACTCAGCTACTGCAGCCTCAGAAGGAGCCATGTTTGTACCTCTGCGGGCAAAGGCTTGTTGGATAGAGGGGATCACAAAATTCGGGATATACCACTTAGCTTTCTTTTCTTGGGAATACCCAGTTTGGAGTTTCTGAGCTTTTCTAAACTGAGCTATTATTAACATTGGGGTGTACTATGTAAAAATGAGAACCAAAGAGAAGAAGACAGACACAGCAAGCATCAGCAGTGCTGTGGACCGGAACATGGAAACCAGGCTGCAGGCTCAGAGACCAGGCTGCAGGCACAGAGACCAGGCTGCAGGCACAGAGACCAGGCTGCAGGCACTGAGACCAGGCTGCAGGCACTGAGACCAGGCTGCAGGCACTGAGACCAGGCTGCAGGCACTGAGACCAGGCTGCAGTCACAGAGACCAGGCTGCAGGCACAGAGATCAGGCTGCAGGCACAGAGACCAGGATGCAGGCACAGAGACCAGGCTGCAGGCACAGAGACCAGGCTGCAGGCACAGAGACCAGGCTGCAGGCACTGAGACCAGGCTGCAGGCACAGAGACCAGGATTCAGGCACAGAGACCAGGCTGCAGGCACAGAGACCAGGCTGCAAGCACAGAGACCAGGCTGCAGGCACAGAGACCAGGCTGCAGGCACAGAGACCAGGCTGCAGGCACAGAGACCAGGCTGCAGGCACAGAGACCAGGCTGCAGGCACAGAGACCAGGCTGCAGGCACAGAGACCAGGCTGCAGGCACAGAGATCAGGCTGCAGGCACTGAGACCAGGATGCAGGCACAGAGACCAGGCTGCAGGCACAGAGACCAGGCTACAGGCACAGAGACCAGGCTGCAGGCAGAATGAGAAGGAAGTAGAATTGCAGAGACAGGCAGAGACCAGGAAGCATAAACATGGCCTTCAAGTCCCTGATGCTGGTCCTTTCTGAGACCTCTGATCATTCCTGCCCTGGGGTTCTGGGGGACACACCCCAGAATCTTTAAATTTGTCCACTTTTGTTACAAGGAGCTCCCACTGGTAATTTGCAACCGGCAAGTGTTCATTATACACAAGTAATTATACACTTGTAATGACACACTCAGAATCAACAAAGCAAGTGACTCACCGTATTCTTCCACATGTGGTAAAGTGAGCACACCCCAAAACTTAACGTTTTCACCACTGTAAGTGCTCAGCATCGTAACGTTCAGCATTCACACTGCTGTGATCAAAACATCCACAGACCACCTCGCCCGTTCTCCCTCTCATCCTCCAGGCTGATGGTCAGCAGCGCTGGATAGCTCCAGCCTCGTTTAGCTTATGTTTAGTCCTAATGTGAACTTAGTCTTCACAACTTGCTTCTTTCTCACAGTATTTGAGTTAGGCACATATCATGGTCACTCGAAGGTTCCTGTTAACCCAGTGCCCAGGATGAAGTATTTGGTTCTCGTCTCATAAACTGTTGCTTTGATTTAATATTCGTTTACAAATCCCCACAAACAGCTTTATTCCCGGATCTACAACCCTAGGTCCCCATTTTACATTTTTAATGATTTTTCAAATTCATTTTATATGTAAGGGTGTTTTGGCTGCACGAATGTCTGTGCACCACTTACATGCAGTGTCCACAAAAACCAAAAGAGGGCATCAGATCCCTGGGACTGGAGGTTCAAAAGACTGTGAGCTATCACGTGGGTGCTGAGAACTGAACCCAGGTCCTCTGTAAGAGCAGCCAATGCTCTGAACCACTGATCCTCCCTATTTTACATTTGACAAGAAAACAAAACAAAACAAAACACAATTAGGCATTTATCTGTCTAAGCAAAGAGAAGTTTCTTTCAAGATTACATGGCCCTACATCCTAAATGGCCTATCAGGAGGCTTTAGTCAGGTAAGTTGTAATGTAGTCATTCACATATCCCCAGTCTGGGCGACTTAAATCAAAGGTTTATTTCACAAGTATCCTCCTGTTCCTCAGGGCCAGTTCAACTCTGTGACAGTCACCTGACTCAAGCAGTTTGTATCTGAACATTGCCATCTCAAAGCCATGGGAAAAAGATGGGGTGAGAGAGAAGTCCCCTTCCAAAGGTATAAATCACTTCCACCCACTTATTGGCTGAAGGATGTCACATTCAGGGTATCCAATTGGGTGTCCCGTCTGTTGGCCTTCAGACTTACACTGCAGATGTTGGACCCTTGAGCTGCCACATCTCAGCAAGGCAACTCCTTAGGCTAAATCTCTGCTGTTCTCTCCGTTATTGTACACAGCCATTGGTCTGTTTCTCTGGGGAGCCCTGAGGGGTACACCACTTTGTGCTTTGCCCTTGTGCTTTTCTTCACAAACACAAAAATCAGCTGCCATTTGAGACATCCAAGTCTCACCCCCTCCACCCCGATCCAGCACACATGAGGATTCCATATCTACCTCAACTGGAGTAACTGGAAAGAGAACTCACGGCCATGCTCCTGCCTCGGCTTCCAAGTGCTAGGATGTGCACAATCATGACCACATGTGTTATGGGACCAAGATGAACATTTTTATTTTCTAGCTTAAGTGTTGGCAAGGTGGCACAGCAGGTGCCTGCCACTAAACCCAACAGCCTGAGTTCAATTCCCAGAACCCATGGAAAGGAAGGAAGAGACCAAGTTCCACAAAGTTGTCCTTTGACTTTGCATGTGCACACACACACACACACACACACACACACACACACACACGTACACACACACACAGAGCATATATGTATATGTATATGCATATATACATACACACATATGTATATATAAAACAAGATAACAATAAATTGAAGTTTAAAGTTTTTTTCTACAAATGTAATAAAATACATCAGTGGTAAAAGTGGCACAATTGTATCACAGGGAGGTGGCTGGCAAGCGCTTCTGCTGTGCCCTAGCAGGAAGTTTTGTCAGCTCATTCTTGGAAAATGGCACTCATTTTAGCATATCAGCTTAGAACATGCAAAAGAATTTGGAATGGTATTATCTACTTAAATTATTATCATTCTTATTCTTAGTTAGGGTTCCTATTGGTAAAAATACCATGACCAAAAGCAACGTGGGGAGGAAAGGGTTCATTTGACTTACTGGTGACTACATTATCACAAGGCAGGAACTCAAGGTGGGAACCTGGAGACAGGAACTGAAGCAGAGACCATGGAGGAGTGTTTGCTCCTCCTGCCTTGCTCATCCTGCTTTCCTATACAACTCAAGACCATGTGCCCAAGGATGGCAGCACCCATAGTGATCTGAGCCATTCCACAACAATCATTAACCAAGAAAACCTCCCACAGACTTGCCTATAGGCCAATCAGATAGGGGCATATTCTCAATTGAGGTTCCCTCTACCCATGTGACCCTGCCTTGTGTCAAGGTGACATCAAACCTAGCTAGCACATTATTATCATATTTTCAGTAGTAAGAATGAAAGCTGGGGACTTACACATACAGATAAGCAAGGCACTCTACCCATGAGCTAGGTTAAAGCCATGTATGAGATTCAATGTGAGTGCTAGGATTGAACCCATGACTTCTGAAAGAGTAGTCAGTGCTCTTAACCTGAGCCACCTCTCTAGCCCTACTGGGCTTTTTTTTTTTTTTTTTAGAAACCCAGTCATCACAATCAAAGACGATCTATGACATGTGATAGAGAGGGGCAGTAAGTATACAGAGAACTTGGAAGCTAGACTCAATAAGTGTCTGAGAAAGTGCAGAGAGGGTCCTAGGTGCCTGGAGCCCATGTCTGCTCTCAGAGAAGAGTATCAAGGAGGGAAATTGGTCTGGGTCTAAAGGGTTAGAAAAAATATTTGAAGCATAGATAAGACTTCTAGAGCATTCTCAAGTCAAAGACATCACATGCTCTTTCCCTCCCCCAAGTTTTAAATCAACAAGAACTCTAAAAGCTGGAAACTAAAATCTTGACCATTGTCTATAAAGCTGTACAGGAACAAGCCCACAGCCAGGCGTGGTTGTTGCACGCATTTAATCCCAGCACTCAGGAGGCAGAGGCAGGCGGATTTCTGAGTTCAGGGCCAGCCTGGTCTACAAAGTGAGTTCCAAGACAGCCAGAGCTATACAGAGAAACCCTGTCTCAAAGCAAAACAAAACAAAACAAAACAAACAAAAAACAAAAAACAAAAAACAAGCCCAAGGCCTGTAGCCAAGTGGGCTTCTAGAGCCCATCTTCTGACTTGGATGTTTTCTGGTTCAAGCTCTGTTGGGTAAATGATTTACTCTACACAGTAGTGATATCAGAGGCTCTCTGACCAGAACACAGGACATTCCCAAAGGTGAGCTGGGTGTTACCTGCTTGGCCTCTCTGACTAGCCTGCCAGATGCCAGAAGAAGGGCTGGGGGAGGGGCAGAGGGGAGGGCGACAGGTGACGCTTTCACATGAAACCCTAGGATAAGAACAATTGTGTCCTGTAACAGATCCCATCTCTTTGTTCTCCCATTGAATTAGATTTCTCTGCAAACTATGGAAGAGATGGCAAACAGCCTAGAGGGTGTGGCTCCTCCTTCTAAAAACAGGTTTCCTCTGGAGCTACTTCTAGCCTGTATAAACTTTAGCCCAAGAAGTGACATAGGTGACCCCAAGAATTAGTAAATCACATGACAACATTAAATCATTTTGTTCCCTCCCGAGAGAGAGAGAGAGAGAGAGAGAGAGAGAGAGAGAGAGAGAGAGAGAGAGAGAGAAAGATACTAGATTCTCTATTTGGAGTAGCCTGTGGTCTGGAGCCTGTGATCTTGCTACTCTGTAAATAATTTTTCCTAGTAAGACCTTGGATCAGCCAACATCCAACCCAGAGAGAATAACAATCTATTATTATTTTTGCTCTCAGTCTGGGCTTGCCTGGGCTCAGTTTGTAGCTTGCCCTTGGCATCTCTTCACTCTGGCTCTGGCACTGGCTACTTGGACTCACATCTGGCAACTAAAGCCAGGCTCCCAGGCAGCCCCCTCCACCTCTCTCTGAGAGCTCTCTCTACCTGGCCTTCCTAATGTGTCTTTGCCAGAGCTCAGGGGTCTCTAGGTGCACATTGTGATGAGGGCAGAGCCAGCCAGTCTGCATTTTCCTTCTGCCTGAGTCTCAAAATTCACAGCACATTCACTCTGTCCTCTATAGGAACAGAAACTTCAGCTCTTGATGAGACAGTAGCAAGGCTTGGAAGAGCATATGGGACTGGGGATAGTGGTTTGGGGCCACCCCTTGCTACCTTCTTATTGTAGTATATTTTTAACATGAGCTAGGAGTGGTAGCACACACCTGCAGTCCCAGCACTTGAAATGTAAGAGGATTGCTGTGAGTTGAAGGCCAACCTGCGCAGCATAGCAGGTGATACATAGAGAGAACTTGCCTCAAAACTCAGTGTGGGGAGAGGGCTCAATGGGCAAAGTGTTTGCAGTGCCGATTCAAGGGTAAGGGGCACAGGGCTGGAGAGATAGCTCCGTGGATAAGAGCACTAACTGCTCTTCCAAAGAAACACAGTTCAACCCCCAGCACCTACATGGTGGCTCACAACTGTCCATGATTCCAGTTCTAAGGGGACCTGACACCTTTTCTAGCTCCTGTGGACACTGCACAGACATGGTACCTAGACACAGTACAAAGGTATCCATGCAGCCAAAACACCCAAGTACATCAAATAAAAATAAATATTTTGTAAAAATGGGAGAGAGTGACTAAGAAAGACACTAAATGTTGACCTAAACACACAAGCACATGCACACGCGTGCACACACATATACACACACATACACAAGCACATTACAGACACATGCACACAAGCTAAAAACTTAAAAATTACCATTGAGCCATTTTGCTTGCTTTTGCAATAGGGTCTTGTTTATCTCAGCCCCAAATGGCAGGAATTACAGTAGGTACCACAGTGCACAAACAAATCATAACTCCTTTTAGGTGTGCCCTTCAGTACCATCAGAACCTTCCCCTCTCACTCATACTCTGTGCCCACTAAGCAGGAATTCCCAGTTCTCTCCTCCTCAGCCTGGCAGCCCCACTGCCTTCTGTCCGAGTCTGACTAGTTTATGTAGTTCATAAACTCAGCAGCTGTTCTTTGGGGGCTGATTTTATGAAACACAATGGCCACATTGCAAGGTCAAGGTCAGACAAAGCTAATTCTATTTCCCATCTAAAATCACATTCAGCTACATTCAAAGCATGCTGACTAACAGAGACCACAACTTGTTTCTCCAAACAACTAGACGATAAGATACTCTAGCAATAAAATTCTAACAGAAAGGAGGGAGGGGGAGGGGGGGAAGGGGAGGGGGAGGGAGAGGGAGAGGGAGAGGGGGAGGGGGAGGGGGAGGGAGAGGGAGAGAGGAAGAAGTCAATACCTAAAGGAATTAAAGCCTGAAATGAAATGATCTGGGCCAGGAGTTTGTCTGGTTTGTAGAACCAGAGCTTGAACTTGGCTCCTTGTACATGCTGGCTCATCCTCATACAACTGAGCTGAACCTAAGACCTCTATCTTGCTTTTTATTTCAAGCCGGTCTCAAAGTTGCCTTGAATCTATTCTGTAGCCTAGGCAGTCCTCAGCCTTTCGATCATCTTGCCTCAGCCTCATGAGCAGCTTCAATTACAAGCTGCTCTGTCAGGCCTGGCTTACCCTATCAGTTAATATTTAATCTGCTAAGTCTTAGCATGATGATACACACTTCTAATCCCAGCACTTGGGAGGCAGAGGCAGGAGGATCAAGAGCTCAAGGCTAGCCTCAGCTACATATTGAGTTAGAGGCAGTTACCCAGAGAGAGCCCTCAGGGCCTGCGTAAGGCCGGGGTCCTTTCTTGAATAGTTCAGGCTCAGACGTGCCCTCTAGGACCTTGGGAATCAACCAGAAGCAGAAGACAATTTTAGTACCGCCTATGCCTATGAACACTTTTGACTTGTATAAAGAAAACCAGCTTTGAGACCACATAGACTCTCTAGAACCCCAAATTTTGTAGAATGGGTTTGGACCCATTTGTCAGAGCCCAGTGTTGTTCTGAAAAGGGCAGATAACCAAGAAAAGCTTTTGGAGGATCAGCTGTTTGAGAACGACAGTCTACACCGTGGTGGGATGAGCTGTCTTTGAATTGAAACTCAAGTGAGAGAAACCTTCCACTAAGAAAGACCTTACAGTTCAGAAACATTGAATGGTTCTAAAGGAGCAAAAATCTCCCAAGAATACATCTAGATTTTCTAGAGTTGGCTTTTTGTTGAATTAGGTTTACAGGCATGAATTTTTCAGAGGTAAAGTAGGATCTGACATTGCGTGGCAATATAATTCTGGCAAGATAGTTCTGGAAACCACTAATAAACCAGTAATAATGTGCTTTAAGCACCGGTCACGGTCACCGGTGAGCAAGTGTTTGGTGCTGTGAATGATCATCAGGGAAACACAGAGAACCTGCTTCTCTCTTGGTGGAGAACGGAGGGGAAGTAATGGTGATCTTGGCTTTTCAGCTCAAGGTCAGTATCAGGAACTTGGAAGTTTGGAGGACAGCCCTCATAGCAGCTCTGGGCCCATGTAGCCACAGGAAATAACATCCAAAGGCTGATCCTGGGACGAACTATGGTGTAAATCCAATTAGCCACAGTGAAGTGCATCTTTTGTTCAAGTTTGAGTACTGGTCCAGGAGTGGGGCTCTGAGAACGGGGTGAGGATATAACAGCAAGATTTCAATAAAGCAGGGGGGCGGGGCGTGTAACCCCACAACTTTGGGGCACCCTGCCAGTAGAAGCTGCCTTCCACCATCTCAGGTTAGTTCTCCGACTGTCTGGAAATCACATAATGATCCTCTAAAGCCCCTACCCTACCCTCTCCTTCCGAGCTCTGTAACTCAACCCAAGCCCTCAAAGCCCCAAGGGGCACGAACACCTGAGATGTTGTACACATCGAGCAAGTTACAGTTTGCCAAGTCATACCTGCCCATTTTTGCCAGGTCAGTGTATGCAGGCAGTCTTTGGAGGAGTGACTCATGGCCACTGGGGTAAATAGCCTGGCAATGGGAAGGGTCTGAGGGTGTTACCTTGTCAGCATGATTCAGCTCCAGAAACATCCAGATTCCTGCCTCTCATACAACCTGGGCTATCACCAAAGGTCACTTCATTCCCTAGACTGGAGGAAACTTGCTTAGTCACCAACTCCTGGAGTGGGATATTACATCTCAGGGCTCAACAGCTGCCAGAAGTCAAGTATACAAGCCTCTGTGCTGATCAGCAGGCGCCAGAGAGCATCAGGAGGCGTGGCTACTGGCTGTCTAGGCAACTGAGTGCAGAGGACCAGGGGGCAGAGGGATGTGAGGCTGATTGCAGCTGTTTCCACTGGATGGTGGGAAGGCAAGCTATAGCCTACATCTCAGTTTATTGAGATGAACTAGCTCCAGGTTGGTTCTGATGCTGGCAGGCTGCTGCTTGTATCTGCAATCACGCGGCTTCATTGTCTGATTGGGAGAAATTACCGAACTTCTTCAACGCTCCATTTTTCTCATTCACAAAACTGTTTTATTTTTTAAATTGTATGTATCGTATTGTATGTGTGTGTGAGTATACTTGTTCACATGTGTGTGGGCACATGTGTGAAGGCCAAAATTTGACGCTAGTGTTTCCCCTGACGGCTTCCTGCTGTATATCAGAGGCAGAGTCCCTTCCTGAACCCAGAGTTCACAGAATCAGCAAGTCTATCCAGACAGCTTGTCCGAGGGATCTTCCGTCTCCACCTCCCACACTCTGGGATGGCTGTGAGCTGCCATGTGAGCTGGCTTTTATGTGGGCTCTGGGAATCTGAACTCCCTCCTCCCTCATGCTTCCACGGCATACAGATCCCCTGACTCTACAAAACTATCGGGTTCTCAATAGTGTTTTAGATTTATCTATAATTTCTTTATTTTTATTTTATGCATATGAATATTGTGCCTGTGTGTATATCTCTATACCATATACAGTGTCTGCAGAAGCCAGAAAAGAACATCAGATCTCCAGGAACTTGAGCTATAGACAGTTGTGAGCTGCCATGTGGGTGCTGGGAATCGAACCTAGGTTCTCTGGAAGTCCCCCAAACTACTGAGCCATCTCTTCAGGCCCCAGAAAAAAAAAATCTCTTAAAAGGTATATGTTATCTAACATTTCTGGGGAAGCTAAGTCATGTAGAAATTGCCTTCCACACAGCGAAGTCCTGTGTAAAAGCTAATCATGGTTGGCTTTGATAATAAATGAGCCCTTCTAGAAGTTCCTTAGGGGTTTGCTGTCCCAGGGGAAAGTGTCCACAGTGAATGATGGATGTGGTCAGGTAAGGAAATAACGTGACAACACGGCTCAACAGCTCCTTATTCAAATCCTCTTAATTCTAATGGACAGTCACGGGATAACAGTCGAAAAGGCTTACAGATGGTCTTGTAGAGAGACTCCTTAGAGGGGCTGGAAACCAAAATATCAACAGCAAAACACAGAAACTTAATGGAAAAGAGCCCGTTGGTGTAGTGTGTGACTTCTAAAACCCCATTTTAAGCTCTGGCCTGCCCAGGCTCCCTTGGATCCTCGGATGAAAGCCACACACATTAGCTGATTTAGAATACGCTTTAGCTCAATGGCTGGACTCTTCCTCAGCTAGCATGCTCTTCCCTTCATTCCCAGCCTGCACCTCTAACTCTGCCCTCAGCGTCAGTTGCTCAGTTACCTTTAGTCCTAGCTCAACACCCCAAATCTGCCCTCAGCTTAGTCTGCCAATGGCTACTCCACCTGAGGTCTCACATGGCTGGTGGCCCTTTCTCTCCAAAGCATGGTAAATCTCTTTCCTCCTGCATCTGCGGGAACCTGGAAGTTCTGCCTCTTCTACCCAGCCATTGGCTGCTAGCATCTTTACTGATCAATCAAGAACCAATCCCCCACTAAAGCATCAGAACCACTCCCTACACATTGACATGCTAGAATTGCTAAGTAAGAACACAAGGTCTACTTAACCTCACTCTAGGAATCACATCCAATTACTAAAGAAGTGTCTTGTTATTATTTCTATTACAGGGCCTCACTGCTGTAGGATGGGCTCTCATTCGGTGGCCCAGGCAGACTTTGAACTTGCAAAATTCATGTCTTAGTCTCCTGAGTTCTGGAATTATAGGTATGTACCATGCCAAGCATTATTGATATTAAGAGTAAATTTTGTATTAAGGCAACAAAATAAGGGTTGTTTTGTTTTGTTTTGTATTTTTTACAAAAAGTCCCATACCACCACACAGGGCTCTGTCTCCCTGGGTCAGTAGCTGGTGTTTGGAAGTCTCCAGAGTACTGAGACTAAAACAAAGAGGGACCAAACCTGGGCTCTGAGCCAGACTGAACCAGTTTCACTGAGGGTTCTCTAGAAGTATAGAACCAAGGGATATATATATATATATATATATATATATATATATATATATATATATATATATATATATCACGTATTGTGTGTGTGTGTGTTTGTGTGTACTTTAAAATAGCAATAACAGCAGAATCTCATTCAAGAGCTGAGAATCTAGTAGTTATTTGATCCTTGAGGTTGTCCCACAATAGCTGACTCTCAATGGGAAGCAACAATCTATACTTATTCAGTCTACAAGGTGGGATGCTTCAGTGAAACCAATCTGGCACCTGAGACATGGGAGGTTCTGGAAGTGCTACTTATATCTGGTGCATGATGAAAATTTGGAAAGGCTGGTTCTGCTATCATTGACGTCATCATCATCGTCACCATCATCGACATCATCATCATCCTCTTCAGCGGCAGCAGCAGCAGGAGGAGGAGGAACAGGGCAAATCAAGTTCTTTCTGCCAAATCCTTTGATATGTGAAGGACCCCCACAATTGGGGTGGGCTTTACCACATCAATCAAGGCAATCAGGACAGTTCTTCAGGTGGGACTCCCTACGCAGGGGATCTCATTTGAGGCCAACTGACATTAAAGCCAGCCATAGTTACCACTGATATCCAGAGCTACAACACTGCTGTGCTTCATTTCTTTCTCATTTGGGAAGCAGATGTGATATGAAATATAAAAGAAACAAATAAAAAATCAGTAAAACAGGGCAAACAAATAAATCCAAAACAAAAAAATTAAATTAAAAAAACAAAACACTCTGACCAAAAGCAACTTAAGGAAGGCAAGACCTTAGACATCCTCTGTTTTTCAAAATAGGAGGAAGAGATGGCCAATGCCCTTGAGAGTCACATTGTTGGGAGTAAGAGCCCATAGAGAGAGAGGACCTCACAGATGCAAACTGGACAGCCTATGGCAGCTTCCAGCTCGAGAGAATGACCCCTATGAATTGGCAGGTCGCCGTGGGTGGGCAGTAAGGCGCTCATCACATAGAAAGCTTCCAAGCAAGCAGTGGTGACGATGTCCTTGGAATTGATGCTGGGAAGGAGAATGGAAGGGATCCCTGGGTCTTCAACACGGTTGAAGGACGAGACACATCCCCACTTCTTATCCTTCCTTACGTCTCTCATCACAGATCGAGTCTCAGATCCATGGTCTCCTGGGCTCGATTTCACCCCGATAAAAGCTCTGCCAAATCATTTGAGCTCTGCGATATTTGTCTTTCTGTTTGGCAAAGTTTAATGTGTCAGGGCACCTGAGACTCGTAAATGCCATTTTTGCCTGGGCTGAAATCACATTCTTTTTCTATTCTGTGGCTGCTATTGCAGATCACCGCTAACTTAGTGGCTACAACAACAGTTCTGGATGCCAGAAGCCAAATGAGCCTCACTGGGTGAAAATCAAAGTGTGGGCAAGACTGCACTCCTTCTGGAGGCCCTGGGGGAGAACAGTTCCCCACCTTTGGTGGTTTTCAATGGTGCTGCCATTTCTTGGTGTATGGATCTCTTCCAGCTATGAAGTCAGAACTATGGCCTTTAAGTTGCAGACGAGGGGCCAAAGCCTCAGGGTCACAGGGATATGCTGTTCTGAAGACTCCACTCTGGAGATTACATACTCTGTGCAGGTTAAAACAAGCTAACCAGTGATCCGAATTCATCTCCAGTCTCTAGTCTGCTCTTAATAGAAGGGCTTGGGAGTCAAACATATTTGGGGTACTGTTATTTAGCCCACAATAGTTACACTTTAAGTGTAACACTTCTGAGCATGATTTTTTATTTGTTTATTTTTGAGACAGGGTTTCTCTGGCTGTCCAAGACCTTGCTCTGTAGACCAGGTGTTGTAACCCCTGTTGTGTTGTGTACAGTTTGCCTCTGCATCCCCCACCCCACCCCACCAGAAGCTCCCATCATTCCTCCAGCCCTCAGCAAACACAATAGGCAGACAGCTGGTTTCTGTGCTTCATCCTCCTGCAGCAGCCCGGGGCTCCCTCCCCCTTAATGAGGACATTCTAAAGAGACAGCAAGAGACATTCTCCCCTCCCTGCCTTTGTGTCTCCAAAAACCAACACTCCTGCTGATAACTCTCCAGGTGCCTGTCCTTGAGACCTTAGAGAAATAACAAGCTCAAGGGAGACCATGGAAAAAGTAAACAGAGGTCAGGACAGACAGTTAAGACTGGGTATAAAATTAGTCCTTGAACAGACACCCATTAATGCCCCCCCCCCCCCGCCCACCTGCTTCAGTACTATTCCACACCTCTGGTCCCCTTTTCTGTAGATGCACACTCTTCCTAACTATACTGTATATAAACCCAATGTTTTCAGGACTCAGGTTTGCTTGCCACCATTCACGCAGTAGGCGAACTGAGTTCAAACTTGAAACAATAAAAGAGTTGCGGGGGACTTTGCAATTCTTGGGCTCATCTGGGTTTCCGTGATCTCAGCGCACAACACAGGTTGGCCTTGAACTCAGAGATCTGCCTGCCTCTGTCTCCTGAGATTAAAAGTGGGTATTACCACCTCCCAGCCATCTTTTAGTTCTAAGACACAGCCATACATGGTGGTGTGTATCTGTAATTATAGCACTGAGGAAACTAAGGCAGGAGAATCAAGGGTTCAAGGCCTTGTCTGACCCCCAGTTTCTAAATTTTGGAAAAGAGAGCACAGGCCTATCGTTTAGGAGGCCGAGGAAGTAGGATTTTGAGTCCTAAGCCAGCCTGGGCTACATAAAAAGCAGAGGGTCATGTCACGGAACTCTGCTCAGGCCAAGGATGCACTTGTTCTTTTAGACGTCTGGGAAATGGCGTGGGTTCCCATGATGTATGCTCTCAATCCTTTCAGAGTGAACCTTAAAGAAACAAGATGTTGGTCGTCCACTTGAACACTTTCTGACTTGCTATTTCTACCTAATCTTTGTACTCAAATGTTAGGAAACCAGAAAGACTTATCTTGGAATTGCATCGAAACTTAGAATGACAAATATTTACATGTACTCACTAAGTACCAGGCCCTGTTCCAAGCCCCCTCTGCATCACTCTCAGTCTTCCAAGAAATGTTGTTGGAAGGTTGCTTGGCGTCACTGAGAGTGACATAAAGAAACACATTTGCTACCAGCACACAGGGCCATAACTTGCATCTTAGTTTCCCTCAGACCCTCAGAAGGAAATAATACAATAGAAATTGCTATAAAAAAAAAAAAGAAAGAAAGAAAGAAAGTGGACATACTTATAGTTTGGCCAAAGTGTGGAAAGAAAATCTGCTCTTCTCTTCCCTGAGACTATAGTGGTCTTACAGGTTATAGACAGCAGACGATCTGTAGTTAGCTGTGAGACAGTTTAGAAAGTTCTCTCTTGGGCACGGGGCCTTGGCTCCTTTGCTGCCTCCACTCTCCAAACCAGTGTCTCTTTAGACTATCTCCTCTGCCTTCCACTCACTGAGGGATCTCCACTATGTGTGCAGTCCAGATAGGAAGGTGCTGGCTGACAGCTCTGTGGACCAATAAGTTTATGGGGAGGGGGTGTTTATTTACAGGTGCATTAATGATGGGCAGCTGTGCTATAAAATCTTACATGCAAAGAGATAAAAAGAAATGAGACATTGATGTTTATAAAATTCTTCTTTAAAACCAATGGAGAATGGTCTAGAGAGATCATTCAGTGGCTCAGAGGTCCTGAGTTCAATTCCCAGCACACACATGGTGACTGACAACTACCTGAAGTGGAATCTGATTCCCTCTTCTGGTGTGCATGAAAACAGAACAATCCTGTACATAAAATAATTAATAAATCTTTTAAAATGGGAAACAATGTAGCTGTCAGAAAGCATAGACTAGATTAATTAAATGTATATCAGAGAGGGCCACTGAGATGGCTCAATGGGTGAAGGCATTTGCTGCATATTACTGGTGAACCAACTCCACAAACTCTTGTCTTCTGCCCTATTCATGGGCTCCATGACACTTGCACCCACACTCACACACATCGTGCACACGTGTGTTGTGCCATTAACACATTTGTGAACCCAAAAGACCACCAAGGAGCTGATTCCAATGTAATCACACTAGGGTCTCTTTATTCAAGCTTGAGCTTGGACCACACCACCATCTCTGATGCAGGAGAATGGGAGGGGGCATTGAGCTCAGTTTCAGTCAAGCATTTATAGAGGCAAGAAGTAGGTATCTAGCCTGGTACACATCTGACTGGGGAGCCATTATGGCTCATATTGGGAGCCAAACCATAAACTTAACTTCTGTTTTCCTCCGGATTCCTCTGTTATTAGGAAGTGAAGTGTCAGGGGCAGGCTTGTAACCTGGGGGTGCAGATTTGTTGGGGAATAGCCTGGAAACTGGTGCTAGGTACCGGCCTGTTAGTTAACTTGAATTTAACCTTAGGTCAGGTTCTCTAAGATGGAGTCTGAACACAAAAGATTTGGTCTCTGACTTGCATGCACACATATTAATAAATGAAAAATTTAAACCTGTACTAGTGAGATGACTCAGCCAAAGAAATTATTATTGCAAATCAGCAAAATATAAGCCCTTATATGTTAATATGGGAAGATATGAAAGATAAACTAAGTGACTGATATTGCAGAAGACCTGTGGTAGGCATGTCTAGGGGCATGCCTAGGGATGGAAGAGTTATGGAATTGTCATGACAGGAGAAGAGAAATTATAAACAAGATATTTGTGTTAGCAGACTTTTGAAATAATGGCTCCCAAATCATTAAAATTAGGGAAATCTCATTCTGGGGGAAGGGAAAAGCAGAAGCCTTGTGCCAGGGAAAGAAGGAAAGGGAAGGAACAAGTCTCTCTGGGAGTTCTAACAATTTATCAGACCACCTCACTGGAGAGAGTTAAGGATCAGTGACAGGCAGGACCACATCATGGCCCGAACTACTTAGTAATGCACGCCTCTCACCCTTTATTAACAGGATAGAGTTTAACAATCTTACTACCCTTTTTTTCCTCCCTCACTCATTCATTCACTCATTATTGTGTGTCCTGTGTATGTGGACGCCCGACTGGCCAGCAAGGAAGACGCCACAACAGGATTCTTCTGCACACGTTTATTGGAAGAGCTTGATAGCGAAGGCGAAAGACCCCGAGCCCCAAAACTGGTACTGCTTATATAGGCCTAGGAGTGGCGTGTCTATACCTGATTGGTTGTGCTTTCAGTGCCTCATTTACATTCCCCGGGATGGGCTGTGACTTGGTGGGAAACCCTTATGCACATGCGCACATTGGTTGTTTACCCAAACTTACGGGCGGTGGCCAGCGGTAGCCAGCGCCATCTTGTAATGGCCTATGTGGCTTCCCACATGTGTATACATGTATAATGTTTGTGTGGATGTATGACACGTATGTTTGTGAGTGCTAGCCCACCATGACAACTTTGAGGAGTCTGTTTTCTCCTTCCACAGTGGGTTCTGGGGACTGAACTCAGGTCCTCAGGCTTGAGTCATCTCCTTGACCCTTGCCCTTTATTTAAACTTAAACCTCAGGCCAGTAACCCACAGATGATCTTAGTGGGTATAGGGGGTGAGTCATGTACCAAGTGAATGTGTATTGTCTGACATAGGCCAGCCATGTTGAGGAGTCCTGTAGAGAGAATCTCTTATAAACATCACCTGTTAATTAAAAAGCTGAAGGCCTATGAGCTGAGGCAGGAAATAGGAGGTGGGACACTGGCAGGAAGAGAGAAGGTTCTGGGAAATAGTCAAAGATAAAAGAGAGATGCGAGAGAAACAGACTAAGAGATGGAATGAGGAGATGGGTGTAAACCAGCAGGAAGATGAACTTAGAGAGACACTGATGGAGATGCTGAGGAGAGAAGGAAGAAGCGGCAGGGACAAAGGGAGGGGTAACTAGTCAAGTGGTATACATAAAATAGTTCTAATGGGTTAAACAAGTTACAAGCTAGTCAGGGAATGGCTAAAGCTCATGGCCTAGGCATTTATTAATAAATATTTAGTCTCAGAGTCGTCATTCTGGGAGCAGGACTGGGAAAGGAAAAATGGTTTCTTAATTTTTATAAACAACCCAGTACCTCAGACCCATGGGAAAGCTTTTTCCCATTATTATTTTGTATATAATGAATATACTGAGCTTCTGGGGTGCTGTGGCTTCTCCCCCTGGGAGCCCAGACTCCTGATCCACCCCAGTTATGTTGATCCCTGGAGCCTTCCCGTAGCACATGATAAGGGGTCACAGGGCCTGTTTATTTGTTTCTTTTCCCAATGAGGCTGCATTGATAAATCTCCATTCTCTGTTTCTAGATATTGTTTGCCTTTTTAATTGGCAAATTGGTATGGGTAGGCAAATCCAATGTGCTACAATAGCTATAACCCTAACATTCACCCATCCTGGAGTGTTCAGTTTTAGGAACTGGAAATCTCCGTTCAAAAAGGAGCAAAGCAATCAACCTAGGAAATGAGATTCAACTTCAAATACAACAGCCAAACACACACACACACACACACACACACACACACACACACGAGAGAGAGAGAGAGAGAGAGAGAGAGAGAGAGAGAGAGAGAGAGAGAGAGAGAGGGAGAGGGAGAGGGAGAGGGAGAGAGAGAGAGAGAGGAGTCTCAGCTGCAGAACTGAGAAAACTGCTGCTTATTGACAAGAACAAACCATCTCCAACCATGTCCTTAAACAGAAGTCTGTGATCTACAAGTCAGCTAGTTTCCCATATGTCTTAATTAGGGTTTCATTGGTATGAAGAGATACCATGACCAAGGCAAGTCTTATAAAGTCAAACATTTAATTGGGGCTGGCTTACGAGTTCAGAGGTTCCATCCATTATCATCAAGGCAGGAAGCGTGGCAGCATTCCAGGCAGGCATGGTGCAGGAGGAGCTGAGAGTTGTACATCTTGCTTTGAAGGCAAACTAGAGGAAACTCTATCTTCCAGGCAGCTAGGAGGAGGGTATCAAAGCCCATCCCCACAGTGACACACCTGCTCCAACAAGAACATACCTCCTAATAGTGTCACTCCCTGGGCCACAGCCAAATATAGTGGAAGCATTCCTACCACTTCCTGCAGGGCTGAGCCTGTCTTTTCCAGTTCTGTCCCACACCCAGTAGGGGCTCAGTGGGTCAGCTCTCAACCCTTACCTCTTTTCTGCTCCCAGAGACAACCACAGTCAGTGGGCCAAGGTGCTGCACTGTCGATTTCTCCTGCATAGTTTTGAAAATAAGCATTTCTTCTTTAGGATGTTTTTGGATTCATTAAACATTTGCCAAAACAATACAAAGAATCACCACACACGCACAGCCATTTCCCTGTCACCAGCTCTATCTCCTCAGGTCCCCTTTAGCTATAGCAGTTTCTCAGGCTTTCCATGGTTTTGGTGTCTTTGGGCACTGATTTTGCATTTTGTAAAATGCACCTCTTCTGGGATATGTCTGCTGTTGAACTCATGATGCCACAGGAGATATATAGGTTTAAAGAGGAAACTATGGGAGGAAAGGCCATCCTTAGCATAGTGGATTAAGGATACACATTATCACCATGACTCCACATTACTCATGCGGAGTTTCACTCCTATTTAGATGTATTGCTCTTTGCATACTGCCAAATGAGTTCCCTGGACTTTCCATGTCCACATAAGGATCTGGGGGCCTGGGTGTGGCCCTTCATTTGAGGCTCAACAAATATACCACCCATCATCTGTGTACATGCATACATATATGCATGAATAGAAACAAGGATTTTGTTTCTGTTCATAATAGAATCTTAGTCAGTGTGCCTTTGGAAGTCTAAACGTGACAGTGATTCAAAAGAGAAACGTGACCTTCATGCCAGCTATGGGTGTGGGCGGAGGATGTAAGGTAGAGAGAAATCAAGAGAACTTGCCTATTTCTGCCACATGCCAAAATCACAAGGGATGCTTGCCAGGGGCCAAGGTCAGCTGCCAATTGGGCTACATGCCCAGTCCTCTTTCTGCTGAACATCAATAGCCGTCCACGATGCAGCTTGAATTTTTGAGCTCCTGTCTCCTGCAAGTGTCTGCCTGTGCCCGGTGACTCATATCTGGCAGTGAGAGTTCAGGAAGGCTCAGCTAGAACACAAGGGATTAGACAAAGAAAACACACACAGACTGGATCTGAAAATTTCCCCATTACATAGTAAAGCTTGCTTGGATTCTTTCTTGCCTTATTCAAATGTATTGTGAACCAGAATTCAAATTAGCTTTCCTTGAATAGAATCAGGATATTGACTCCCCCAACTCCTTATGTTGGCATATCAGCCAATTTGAAGTAACTCAAATAGACCACACACAATAATAATAATAATAATAATAATAATAATAATAATAATATTAATATTAATATTAATATTAATATTATATATAATTGTTTGTTATTTATTAAGCATTTTACAATGCTATAGAAACATTGCCTGGGGCTGGAGAGATGGGATGGCTCACTGACTGTTCTTTCGAAGGTCCTGAGTTCAAATACCAGCAATCACATGATGGCTCACAACTATCAGTAATGAGATCTGATACCCTCTTCAAGGGTGTCTGAAGTCAGCTTCAGTGTACTTACAAATAAATAAATCTTTGGGCCAGAGCAAGCAGGGTTGGAGAGACAAGAAAAAGTGTCTGAAGACAGCTACAGTGTACTTACATATAATAAATAAATAAATCTGAAGAAGAAGAAGAAGAAGAAGAAGGAGGAGGAGGAGGAGGAGGAGGAGGAGAAGAAGAAGAAGAAGAAGAAGAAGAAGAAGAAGAAGAAGAAGAAGAAGAAGAAGAAGAAGAAGAAGAAGAAGAAGAAGAAGAAGAAGAAGAAGAAGAAGAAGAAGAAGAAGCATTACCTGAGGCTATCCTGGACCATGTAGCTACTCAGCCAGACCACAACAAGACCCTGGTTCATAAGAAGAAAAGTATGGTAATAGTTTGTGTGCCTGCCTCAACAATACCATGAGGTAGAAGATAAAACAAAGCACCCAATGATTAAGTGAGCCGACAAAGATCACAGAGCACAGCTATAACACAAAGGAACAAACACATCTCCATGCTTACTCAAGACTGCTGCACCGTTCAAAACCCAGCTCCACAGGTCAGTAAACCACCACACACCCTCTAGGTACACAAGCTACCATGGTCACCACACTATTTGTACAGAGGGTGGGACAGGAAGCATTACTCAGCACTGCTCCACTGCCCAATCATATAGTAGAGTCAAGTATGCTCCCAAAAGCTTTGCTAAGTGCTGAGAACTGGAGGGTGGACAGCTCAGGGTCCCAGCAAAAGGACTCACTGTTGGCTCACTGGTCCCCAGAAGGATGGGGATTCAGGTCTCACTTGAATGTGAACAGACTGAGGGCTACTGGGAGAACACTGTTAAAAGAAGGCCTCTCTGACAAAGGTCATAATCGCCTCAAATGAATGGTGATTTGAAGCTAAGGACACAGCATGGAGAATGACCATGATCCCAAATAACCAATAGTATTCAAAATGCTTAATTAGTTCCATCTCAGTTCATCAGGAAAAGGTCTGCCATCATGACGACAGACAGGCCTATAGGAACAGTGACTGACAAGCGAGAGGAGTTGAACAGCAACTCAGAGCTAGTCCCCGAGGTAGAGTAGCAAGGGCCCAAGGGCCACAGGGTTGGCTAGGTGCTCTTCTAAAGCTATCATGGTGGGGACAGAGGCACTGGGCGAACTTTCAGGATCCATGGAGTGCTCTCCATAGAGGAGAAAACTGGACACATTCAACCTACAGAGTTTATTTACTTATAGACCTAGTAATGTCTTGTGCTAAAATAAAACACACTTCTACTTTATTTTTAGCTTACTTTTTTATTGGTTATTTTATTTATTTACATTTCAAATGTTACCCCCTTCCCGATTTCCCCTCTGCAAAACCCCTATCCCATTCGCCCTCCCCCTCACCTCTATGAGGATGCTCCCCCACCCATCCACCCATTCCCACCTCACTGCCCTAGCATTCCCCTACACTGGGGCATCCAGCCTTTACAGGGCCAGGTAAGACAGTCCTCTGCTACACATATGGCTCCAGCTATGGGTTCCTCCATGTGCACTCTTCAGTTGATGATTTAGTCCTTGGGAGCTCTAGGGGGTCTGGTTGATTGATATTGTTGTTCTTATGGGGTTGAAAACCCCTTCACCTCCTTCAGTCCTTCCCCTAACTCTTCCATTGGCAGTCCGATGGTTGGCTGCAAGCATCGACATCTGTACTGGTCAGGCTCTGGCAGAGGCTTTCAGGAGACAGCTATATCAGGCTCCTGTCAGCAAGCAGTTCTTGGCATCAGTGGTTTATTCTTTGTTGTTGTTGTTGTTGTTATTTTGTTTTGTTTTGTTTTTTGAGATAGGGTTTCTCTATGTAGCCCTGGCTGTCCTGGAACTCACTCTGTAGACCAGGCTGGCCTCGAACTCAGAAATCTGCCGGCCTCTGCCTCCCGAGTGCTGGGATTAAAGGCGTGCACCACCACTGCCTGGCCCAGTGGTTTATTCCTGATAAGCTTAGATATTTGGTAGATTGTGTTTCTAAAACATTCAACACATTTACAAGCTTGGTTAAATTCCTTTAGCAATTTCAAACCACAGGAACAATATAACATAACTGAGGTCTCTGAAGAACTTCAAACATCAAAAGCAGACTTCTATATATAGTGAGAAAAACTTTGTGAATCTAGGAAAGCGGATTTACAAATTGTAGAAGTAAATCAGGTTATCTTAATAATTTAAAGCACTATTTAAAAAAACAACTAAGAACTGGAAAAGTGGGTCAGTGGTTAAGAGCACTTGCCATGAAACTGTGCAGACCTGGTTCAGATCTCAGTACCTACATAACAAAGGCATATGGTCTTTCACAACCCTATATCCACAGAGCTGTGGGGAGCAGACAGGCTTGCCAGCTGCCAGCTTAGCAAAACCCACGAGAGATCCTGCTTCAAATGAACAGGGTGGAGAGTAACAGAGGATGCCCAGTATCCCTTCCCTGGCTTCTGCACATACACAGAAACACATGCCTGTGCACACACATGTATGTGTGTACCATGAAGCAGAGCTCTGTATGAAAACACAAGGATTAAAATGTTATACGCACACAGTTTGTCAGTGGTTTTGGCTCATTACTCCATTCTAGAGTTATGATCATTTGTGTAACCAAGGGAAACAGAATGCTTATTTTAAGCTTGTCATGTCAACTGAATTGAGGAACGCTAGATATCAACATTCCTAGGCCCTCTGTCCTTGAACTTCCTATCGTGTCTACACTTCCCGGTCATTCCCACCAGTCCCACAGCTTTAAGCTTTTTGTGCTGGTGATTCACTATCATATATCTCCATATCCAGTAGGTGTTAGTGTTGTTCAGCCATATTTCTGGTCCTTCTTTCCCAAACACCTAACAGGACAACCCTTTCTCACCCTCTTGAAATGCACCTTGACCAAGTGACTGACTTTGACTAAGAAATGTTATTTTATTGCCCGTGTGAGACTCCACCTCTTTTCTTCTTCTTGCTGTAGCAAAGTCCAGGTAATCAAACC
This sequence comes from Mus musculus, assembly GCF_000001635.26. Classification (NCBI taxonomy): domain Eukaryota; kingdom Metazoa; phylum Chordata; class Mammalia; order Rodentia; family Muridae; genus Mus; species Mus musculus. Next base: position 20,344,152 of record NC_000077.6, on the reverse strand, counting down.
TATTCGTCCACCTCCTAGAGGGGAATCACCACAAAGCAGGACCTACTATGAGAAGCAGTTGATCCAGTGAGACCCAGGTGTAGCATGTAGTTTTGTCTACACTGTTCTGTGTTCCTAGCTGGTTGCACACACATACCTGCCCAGAAGCTATCTCGGGTCCTCGGATAAAAGACACACTGCATTAACTCATTTTTAAACTGGCTTATTGGCTCTGTGACTGAGCTCTTCTAACCTTCCCCGGCTAGCCTGCCCTTACCTTCACTCCTTGCTTAACACCTCTAACTCTGCCCTCACCTTAGTTGCTCAGTTACCTTTACTCCTAGCTCAACACTTCCAAATATGCCCTCAACTTAGTTGCCCAGTTACCTTCTGTGAAGTTCATGGAATGCTTTCCCTTGCTGCCTACGTTTTGTAAGCCCTCCTCTGCAGCTCCAAGTATGTTCTGACACTGCCCCACCTCCCAGCCCCCCAGTATCTCAATTCTCTTCCTCTCCTAGCCTTTGGGAACCTGGAAGTCCTGCCTCTTTCTTTTCACCCAGCCATTGGCCACTGACATCTTTATTGATAGATCAAAAACCAATTGGGGGTGAGGACCTTCAGTGTCAGTCCACACAGATTCCTATTAAACCAAAGCATCAGAACCGCCCCTCTACACCCAGTGAAGACCTTCTTCCTCTCTCTAGAAAGACTTCAAGTGCTGGCTCACCATTTCTAGCAAGATGACTAGGTCGACAGTTTAGATCTAATAAATTCATACCTCAATTTCTATTTTCTTCTCCCACCCTCCAAAAATTCCTACACCACCTAGCCTCCCTGCATCATCTAGCTGTTGTGTCCATCCTTCTAAGGGCCATGTTCCCAACCCTTATCACTGGACTTTCACTCACATCCGATATCCAACCTTTTAGCAAGTCCTGGTGGCTCTAACTCACAAGTACAGTCTGCAGTGAATTGAGTGTCACTGTGTTCTATGCTCCACCCTAACCCTGGGCTCCTCTCTCTTTGATCACAATGGCTTCCTGGCAGGTTTCCCTGTTTCTACTCTCATGTCTCTTGTAGTGTAGGTCTTCAAGATCAACCAAAAAGACCCCAAACTCTCAAGTAGATCTCTATTTCACAGTAAAAATCAGAGTTCTTTTGAGACTTCTGAAGTCCTATCCATAGATTTCTGACCACAGACATTTCCAAAATGCCTCCTAGAAGGCAAAACTCCCCATATGAAAAGTGGTCGCTGTATTATAAGTAGACATGTTCCCATATGTTGAACAGCATTGCTCTCTGAGATTAAAGATTAATAGAAGTTTAAGGCACAGAATGTTAAGGGGGAAGTGAAACATTGCATCCTTACAGGAAACTCACTAAGATCAAGAGGTAAATAACTCTGTGGTTTCAGGAAGACCCTAAAACTGACCAAATTCATTAGGCTCCTCCCTCCCAACCGTATATGAACAGTAAGGACTGTGGAGAGACATTCTCAGACAAACTGAGCTGTGTAGAAAAGGCTCAGACCAACTAGGCCACCAGGAAAGAACACTTTTCAACCTGTTGAGCTGCCTGTAGGCTGTTCAGTAAGCTTCAGGCTTCCAGCTTTTGCTTTCATCCATGCTGGTTGGGGTGGGCTTTGGTGATGCAGCTGTCTTTGAGTCAGTCATTCTTGCTCCTATGAGTAACCCCCACTCATATTCCTGTAAGTAACCCCAATAAAACCTGTTGGGTATTGATGGTATCCATCCTTTGGTCTGTCATCAGCGCACTCTCTGGGGTGAGGAGACATTTGTTTGTGTTCTCCCAGGAATAGTGTCACATGATACCATGCCAGTGAAACCTTACCTCAGAAATGCTATCAACTACAGCTACCTCAAGAAAGTCAGTTAAGCTGACCAAGTAATGTCTCTGAGATCCACTGTCATGTGTGTGCTACCACCATGCTTCCCACAAGCTACACTTAATCAATAGCTAAGCAAGAAGGTGCTAAGTCTATGTGGCAGGTACCTTCATGTTGTGTAACCAAAATACCTGATGGAAACAAGTGAAGAAAGAAGAGAGTTATTCTCTTTTTTTTTTAGATTAAAAAATATATGTGTGTGGAAGGGGTGGTGAGGGTAAAGAGGGAGGGGAGTGTATATATGTGTGTATAGGTGTCCCTAGAGGCCAGAAGAGGGCATCAGATCCCTTAGAGCTAGAGTTGCAGGTAGATGTGAGCTGCCCAATGTGGGTACTGGGAACCAACTCTGGCCCCCTGAAAGAACAACAAGCACTCCCAACTGCTGAGCCATCTCTCCAACCCTGGGGAGGATTTTTCTTGACTAATGGTTTCAGGTTTCACTTCACCACTTTGAGGAAGCATGGTGAGGTAGCTCAGAGCAGTTCCTGGCAAGTGTGGTGGAGGCTGTTCATATCACAGCCTCCAGGGAGGCAGAAAGCAAGGGCAAAACCAGAGGCAGGAAGAACCTTCAAAGGCCTGCTTGTAGCATCCTGCTTCTAACAAATAGGCATCACCTCAAATGGTCCACAGCCACGAGAGATGGGAGGAGCAGGGGGAGTAGGCAGCTTTGCCGATCTCAGCATTCTTGCCCCACATCTGGGGGACAGGGGTGGACTGACTGACATCTGGCCTAGGAGGATCCATACTATAATGACTGGGGAACTTGTGTTCCATGTGAGCAGGTGAGCCCAAGTCTGGTCTCATGGAATTGGCAAGGACTCAGAGTGCAGGCAATGTATAAACCTATCGGAGACTTCTGCCTCTCTCAAGTGAACTCTACTCATGGTTTGAAAAAAAAAATCTTGTGGCTGGGATCAGATACAAAACTGGATTTAGGAAAAACCATAACCACATATCACATCATGCCATCATTGACTCATTGTTTCATAGCATCTGAAATTACCAAAAGACTGAATCACACACCATTTAAACCAGGAAGGATTTCCATCATATTTGCTCATGAGTGAAAGCCAGTTTTTACCTCTGTATAGTGACCCAGGACCCTGGCTGCCCATGGCAAAGATTAGATGTGTTACAGACAACAAAGAGTCTATATTTCATTGGTATATCAAAATTATTTCTTGACTCTTCAAAACCATTCCACACAAGATTTAGGACACTCATATTTTAAAAAGATCCAAATGGATTCAGTCACCCTAGATAACGTCACTTATTTTCAGGCTAACATTCTTTAGTAAGGGCAAGGTCCATCAGCTGTGTTTCAGGTTGGTAGCCAGGAATTGTCCTGTCTGCAACCACCTGTGGCTGGGAGAACTGTGGACAAGCCTCAGTTTTCACACCCAGCCTAGCAGAGGAGAGGTGGAAAGGCATTTAGAAGCAGCAGTGACCTCTCTACAGTTGTAATTTGTGTCTCTCTGCTAAGGATCAAGCCTGAAGCCTACCACTGCATCTGTTGTTGTTGTTGTTGTTGTTGTTGTTGTTGTTGTTGTTGCTGCTGCTGCTGGTTTTGATTTTTGTCGTTCAAGACAGGGTTTCTTTGTGTAGCCTTGGCTGTCCTAAAAGTCGCTCTGTAGACCAGGTTGGCCTCGAACTCACAGAGACCCACTTGCCTCTGCCTCCCAAGTGCTGGGAAGCCACCATAGCCAGGCTCATTTGTTCTTTCTTATAAACTACTATTTCATAAGTTTGAAAGTTTTTAATGTACAGACAAGTTTCCAAAATAAAGTAGTGGCCATCTACACACTTGTAAGCTAGTTTCATAGATTTTTAACACTTGTCTTTCCAACCCAGCTCTCGACACGTACCACTCCTTGCTAAACATCTGGGACTGGTGGGCATATGCCTTGAACTTCACCCCCAATGACCCCTCCAGCTTCTCAAGAGCAAGGCCACTGCTCTGCTCTCTGGAGCACTGCCAGCACATCTGAGACTTCACTTGAATTCATATCTAGTCCATAAAGTTTCCCAACGGTGTCATGACTATGCTCTTGTTGCAGGATTTTCCCTGTCCAATCACATTAGGGCAGTGGGAGGCCTGTGACTGGACAGGGAAAAGGGAGGCAGAGCTAAGAGTTGCAGAGAGACAGAGAACATCTCAGGGGAGAGGAGAGGATGATGGCTGCAGATGTCAGCCACGTGGTGTTACCAGTCACAAGTAGTTGTGGTATCATAAGGTTAGATTATTGGGATAAAGCTTTTATCATTATCAATTGGCTCTGAAATTATTGTATTGGCATCTTGTAAATTTTGATATTGATGATACATAAATCTGATTGGTTAATTAAACTTTAAGAGTCTTGATTCTACTGGGTAATTAGGTGTTGAGATGGCTGGCCATAGGGTATGGGGGGCATTGCATGGTAGCAAGAGGAACTTGCCCCCCCCACACACACACACCCCATACCCTGCTGGAGAGATGGCCTGGCAAGAGCTCTGTGGTTCATTGTGGCCAGAGAGTTGATGGGCCAGCAGGGATGTGGGAGTATGGTCTGGCCCCACAGAAAGTTGGTGAGTTCACTTATAATATTTTCCACAACATGTTTAGTTTCCCTTCAGTTAGATTCCACTGCCTTTGACTATTATAGCTCATTCATCTATTAAATGAAAGACTATGAGCATGTAGATGCAAGTAATTGCAGGGCTACTGATAGCACAAGACCATGTTGGCCAAAATCCTTGCATAAATGGGATAGATCTCACGGCCTTGCCCTTATAGAGAAGCTATGGACAGTTAATAGTTTTGGGAAAAGAATTATTCCTTGTAGGAGGTGTCGCCAACGATAGAATTCCCATGCTCCAGTAGATGCTCTTATACCATGTATGTACCATGTATGTATGGGCAGCACTAGCTGGATTTAATGATTATTTTTTTTTAAATGTGAGATTTACTGTGGGACATGTTGGGGGATATACAAAGGAAGTTGTAGGAAATGAGGAGTATATATAATCACATTTCACTGTAGACATGTATGAAATTCTTAGAAATAAAGATTACATTTACTTACTGATTTTATGCATATGGATGTTCTGTGTGCACGTCTGTCTGTGCATCATACTGACAGTGTGAACACGTATGATTGTTCACAAAGGATTGAAGATACTCCAGCCTGAAGGACTGCTGCCTAAGGAGACCTCCTTCCTAGACTGGCCAACTCTTCTGCCTGTGCTGTACAGACACACTGGGGTTCTAGGCTGCTTCACAGCCAGCCCAGCTCCATGACACTGTGCACAGCCCACCTGGTCTCAGCTCTTCTGTGCTTGCTTGTTCTTTCTTCATTCCTTCCGTTTTCTTAGGTCACGTCTCAGTCAAGCAGGGCAAGGTCAGAAGCCAGTGCTCTAACCTGCTGAGTCATCTCTCCAGCCCCAAGCAGGGGAAAATGAGAAGAAAAAGTGGTTGGGTCCTATGGCAGAATCACACAAATATTGATAACATTTGCTTTTCAGGTTGTTTTTAAACAGGCTCTCATAAAGCCTAGGCTGGCCACCTTAGGCTTGCAGTGTAGCTAACGCTAGCCTTGAACTCCTGATTCTCCTGCCTCCATCTCCCAAGTGCTGGGAATACAGGTGTGCAGTACTATACCTGCCTTTCTTCATTTGTAATCTGTCCTTTTCAAATTCTGCAGTCAGGTTGGGGACCATAGGTTGTAGCTGGTTAAAGGTATCCATGCATATCTCTCCCACTAGAGTTTAATCTACTTCAATGAATTATTGTGCCAAAATTCTAATAAGATCTTTGATACTCTCTAATAGAAATTCTCTACTTTTCTACTCTATCTCCCCAAGCTTCTCCCCTTGTAGCCTTGCACTTAGAAAGAAGGACTCAAAGAGAGAGAGAGAGAGAGAGAGAGAGAGAGAGAGAGAGAGAGAGAGAGAGAGAGAGAGAGAAGAGAGACAGACAGACAGACAGACAGACAGACAGACAGACAGACTCGATTAACAGGCTTTGTACAGCTAGTGCTAAATCTTACCTGGGGCTTTACCTTAATTCTGAGTTGTTAACTCACAACCCTTATACATACGTCATAATTAAATAATGGAATGTGGAGGGAGGAAAGGGTCCTTTGCTGAGATTTAGACCCCTCAACTGTTCTAGCCTCAGGAATATGCATCTTAGGTAACCATGGAAACCATCTTCACCACCACTCCCTGTAGGTGGGAGGTAGAGGCAAGGTCTTCCCCCATAGGCCAAGCAAACCTGGCACTCTGAATATCCAGGCTGCCCTCAAACCCTCAGTCCCTTGTCTTAGCCTCCCAAGTCTTGGCTCACAGATCTGAGCCATTATGCCCTACTCCAATTAAAAGGTGTGTAGGGGGGCGGTGGGGGGCAGTTTGTTGGCTCTGTTGTTCTGGATTTTGGCTTGGCTTGTGGTTTTGAGACAGGGTCTCACTCTGTAGAGAAGGCTAGACCAGAACTTACTGTGTAAGTTCAGTTGGCCTTGAACTTAGTATCTAGCCCAGCCTGCTGTTGAACATTCCTCCTGCCTCAGACTCCTGAATGCTGGGATTTCGGGCATGAGCCACTATGCTTAGCTTTAACTCTTCCTCTCTCCCTCTATGGGCCTTGCACAGGGATTTGCTCTCAGTATCTCTTTAAACATCTGACATATCATCAAATGAAATCTCCAACTCAAAGTTTCTCCCCACGAGTCCTAGAAACCAGATTACTTACGTCCCCGCTGGCCAGCTCATCTCTCCAATACTTCTGCTTCACCAGTCTTCTTGAAGAAAAAGAAAATTTCTGCTGACATACTTTAGCTGTTTCCTAAAACTAGGGACAAGTCTTCTGTTTCTGTCTCATCCTGCCTCTTGCTCCATCCTGGCCAAATTCTTAGCCTCTGAATCATGCTTTTAAAAAACAAAAAACAAAACAAAACAAAAAAAACCTGCATATACAAGTGAGATCATGCAGTGTTTGTTTCATTTAATAATGTCCTTCAGGTTCGTATAGATTTAGCTTTTGGAATGGTCTCCTTTATCTATGCATCCACTGATAAACATCTAATTTGGTTCTGTCTCGTGGGTATTGTGCCTAGAAGCACAGATGTCCAGCTGGTGACATGGTTTATTGAGTAAAGGCACCTGCCACTGACAATCCAAGACCCATCCCTGGAATCATCATGATGGAAGGAGAGAACAGACTTTTACAAGTTGTTTGGTATCCACAGAAGCACTCAAAGTGCCCACACACATACTCAATAAATGTAAAATATTAAATTCCGATATCTTTTCAATATGCTGATTTCACTTCCTTTGACCATACCTAGAATCCCTGGATCAAAGAAATGGCTTTTGATTTTTAAGGACCTGCCATGTTGATTTGCATTTTCTGTAACGCTATACTAATCTGAATACCAACAAAGTATAAGGCTCCCTTCTCCACCCACCCTCACCAGCACGTGCTTCTCAGCCCGCTCTTTCTGTAACTGCCATCCTATTCTTTCTCTTTATTCTAGACATTAGTCTAGGCTCCATAACAAGGCTCTCTCTCTCTCTCTCTGAAAGGGATGAGGGGGCTGGAGAGATGGTTCAGCGGTTAAAAGCAGTTACTGTATGACGTGTAAGTCCAGCGTGTGTGTGGTACAGTCAGGAGGATTAGGAATTCAAGGCTATCTGTAGTTACATAGAGAGTTCAACACCAACTCGAAGTTCATGAAACTCTGCTTCAAAACAAACAAGACAAAATTTCAAAAGCCAAAATAAGGAGGTTAGAAAGATGATTCTGTTGGGTAAGAGTTCAGATCCCAGCACTTGCTCAAAAAGTTAAGTGTGGCCAAGCACTTGTATAACCCCGTGCTGTGGTGCAAAAACAAGAGGATCACCAGCCGAGCTCCAGGTTCAGTGAGAGGCCATCTCAAAGGAGTAAGACAGACAATGATAGAGCAGAAAACCCAATGCTCTCCTCTGGTCAGACATAGACACCAGAAAATAAATACCCCAAACCAGTAATTGTTTAACACCTAGATAGAGAAGTATGGAAATAAACAAGGTGCAGTGACATATACCTGCGATCAGAAAGTAGAGGTATTGTGGTAAATAATATTACTTGGGAGTTTCTACTCTGCCTGGATCATTCAGTTCCCAGATAAAAGACACACACCAATATATTTATAAGAAGCCTTTAGGCTCTCTGCTCCTCCCTGTTCCAGAGACAGCCGCATCTTCTTGTGCAGTGCCAGCCTCGTCCCGTAGACAAAATGGTGAAGGTCGGTGTGAACGGATTTGGCCGTATTGGGCGCCTGGTCACCAGGGCTGCCATTTGCAGTGGCAAAGTGGAGATTGTTGCCATCAACGACCCCTTCATTGACCTCAACTACATGGTCTACATGTTCCAGTATGACTCCACTCACGGCAAATTCAACGGCACAGTCAAGGCCGAGAATGGGAAGCTTGTCATCAACGGGAAGCCCATCACCATCTTCCAGGAGCGAGACCCCACTAACATCAAATGGGGTGAGGCCGGTGCTGAGTATGTCGTGGAGTCTACTGGTGTCTTCACCACCATGGAGAAGGCCGGGGCCCACTTGAAGGGTGGAGCCAAAAGGGTCATCATCTCCGCCCCTTCTGCCGATGCCCCCATGTTTGTGATGGGTGTGAACCACGAGAAATATGACAACTCACTCAAGATTGTCAGCAATGCATCCTGCACCACCAACTGCTTAGCCCCCCTGGCCAAGGTCATCCATGACAACTTTGGCATCGTGGAAGGGCTCATGACCACAGTCCATGCCATCACTGCCACCCAGAAGACTGTGGATGGCCCCTCTGGAAAGCTGTGGCGTGATGGCCGTGGGGCTGCCCAGAACATCATCCCTGCATCCACTGGTGCTGCCAAGGCTGTGGGCAAGGTCATCCCAGAGCTGAACGGGAAGCTCACTGGCATGGCCTTCCGTGTTCCTACCCCCAATGTGTCCGTCGTGGATCTGACGTGCCGCCTGGAGAAACCTGCCAAGTATGATGACATCAAGAAGGTGGTGAAGCAGGCATCTGAGGGCCCACTGAAGGGCATCTTGGGCTACACTGAGGACCAGGTTGTCTCCTGCGACTTCAACAGCAACTCCCACTCTTCCACCTTCGATGCCGGGGCTGGCATTGCTCTCAATGACAACTTTGTCAAGCTCATTTCCTGGTATGACAATGAATACGGCTACAGCAACAGGGTGGTGGACCTCATGGCCTACATGGCCTCCAAGGAGTAAGAAACCCTGGACCACCCACCCCAGCAAGGACACTGAGCAAGAGAGGCCCTATCCCAACTCGGCCCCCAACACTGAGCATCTCCCTCACAATTTCCATCCCAGACCCCCATAATAACAGGAGGGGCCTAGGGAGCCCTCCCTACTCTCTTGAATACCATCAATAAAGTTCGCTGCACCCAAAAAAAAAAAAAAAAAAAAAAAGAAGCCTTTAAAGCACTAGAGCTGGGCAGATGTCGCCCCTCTAAGCTATTTTGCCTACTTCCCTATCAATGACCCCGAGATATAACTTGCCACGTTCTGCCTAGGCTGCTCTTACTTGAACTGGCTAGCCTTTATGGCCATGTTTTCATGATTTACCTATCCCCTGGTGTCTCCTCTCTCCACCTTCTTTCCTCCCTCTCATGGTCCTGCCTCAGACCCCAAGCCCAGGAACTGAAACCTCACCTGCCTCTCTTCTGCCCAGCTATAGGCTGTCTGCATCTTTATTGACCAATCAGGGATAACTTGAGGGGCAAGGTTACATAGTATCACGTTGATGTACTGTGAGGATCTTCTAGTCCCCTAGGCAACAAGGGCCAGTATTTAGCATTACAATACATAGCAACAAACCAAATCTCTACATAGAGGCAGGGGAGATTCTGAGTTCAAGGCCTGCTTGGGCCACAAAGGAAGAATTTGTCAAGCACTAGCATGCAGTCAACAGCATGGCTAGTGGAAGTAGAGGAGAGAAAGGACATTTCAACATGAGTCATGGGGCTTAACAACAGATCAGACTAGAGAAAACTTAAACATGAAGGTTCACAGAGGCAGATCATAATGATAGCAGTAACAGGCTGGAGGAGACAATCACAAATCTGATTCGGAATATGCTGAGCTGAGATGCTGCAGAATGTCTGGGTGGAGCTGTAAAGCAGGCAATTGGAAACCCACTTCTGGAACATGACTTCAGTCTTTTGCATAAAAGCAGCAGCTTAGGAAAAAGGAGGCAGAGCTACCTGGAAATGAGGAACATGGGTCTGTAGGAATCATCCATCCTTGCACAGAGAGGTAAACCATGTTCTGGGAAACAAGATAAAAATATGTATAGGTCCTCATCTAATGAACACACCTCCCTCCCACCAATAAGCTCCTATTTCAACAAGCTGTACATGACAGCTAAATGGCTTCATGTAAGGAACTCTTTGCTGTCTCAACAATTGGACGTTTTACACCTCGACAGGACATATTGATTTGCACAGGTTTCTGTTATGGTATACTTCAAAATTACTTTACTTCACATTGTCTTCCTCTTTAACTCAGCTACACCTAACTAGGGCTTTCTTGGAGGTCTGGGGAGGTAGTTCTTTTCAAAAGCAGAATAGGGAAAAATAAATAAATAAATAAATAAATAACACAATAAACGACTGCCAAGGTTTCCCTTTTTATCTGCTGTGGCCCGGGAAGATAGTAAATAAATGGCATTTTTAAAAAATCCATTGAACCATCTTTCAGACTGGCCAAACACTTGACTGAACTGTTGGCGTGCCAAGTCTGGAGACCCGGAAGGGGGTGGTTAAAATCCCGCTTGTGTTTCAGCTTAAGTTACATGGCAGACACGCCACCGAAAGTGGTGGCGTTAGAGCTCTGTTTCTCTGGGAGAGTTTTACGTCTTCAGCCTGCACACACCAGGCTTCTCCCCAGAGTCCAATGGACTCGCCCCAGAGGGCGCTAGTGCACGCAGTGGCTCACCCTTGGCACTGTGCATAGTGCCACCCGGACTCGCTGGTCACCTAAGGGTAAAGCTCTGCTAGAGTCTTGTACGTGCACGCAATGAGACTTTCCCCCATCCACCCACTCCTTTGTCTCTGTACCAGGAAAGCCTACAGAGCCCTTAGAAGAAAGGATTTCCCGCAGGATGGAGGTTGGGTCGTTCCGGACTCCCTAGCGGAGGGCGGGCACCAACCTCCGAGGGCTCCCCTCCTCCACCAGCTGAGGAGAAGAACTGCCGAGGCGTTCCAGACGCTCCCCTCCCTCTCTCCCCGAGGCCTGGACAGTAGGACTGAAAGCTGCCAGGAGACAGGATTGGCCGATGGCCTCACGCCCCGTCGGGAGAGCCCAGCCTGCCTGTCTCTCACTCTCTTTGCTGTGCCTCCCGGAGGGTGGGAGAAGGGCGGGACCTGGGAAACGTCAGGGAGGTGGGGAACGGATATTCAGGGTTCTAATTGGTCGTAACATCGGAGGTGCGCCTACATGGGCGGGGCGAGCTCAAGCCCCGCCCTCCTTCCTAGGCTGCAGCCTCCAGCGTGCCTCCTGCGTTGCATCATCTCCAGCCTGCAGCGGCTCTGAAAGAAGGCTGGGCGCGGCGCGGTCTGCTCTGCCTGGGCTCCAACCCACAACCCACGTCTCTCTTTTATCTTTCTGAAAAGTGTTCCTGTAGGGACTCACAGAGCTCGGAAGCCGCAGCTGGCACAGGCCACTGTCTCCGCCTGATCCATTCATTCGAAACCGGTCTTTTCTCCAAGTTCCTTGAGTGTTACCGCTTAGAGCGGTGGGCAACGACATGGAGAAGAGCGGCGAGACCAACGGCTACCTCGACGGCACCCAGGCAGAGCCTGCGGCCGGGCCCCGAACGCCCGAGACGGCGATGGGCAAATCGCAGCGCTGTGCTAGCTTTTTTCGGCGCCACGCGCTGGTGCTGCTCACCGTGTCGGGAGTGTTGGTGGGTGCCGGCATGGGCGCGGCGCTGAGGGGGCTGCAGCTCACCCGCACCCAGATCACTTACCTGGCCTTCCCGGGCGAGATGCTGCTCCGCATGCTGCGCATGATCATCCTGCCGCTGGTGGTTTGCAGCCTGGTGTCGGGAGCCGCCTCCCTGGATGCCAGCTCCCTCGGGCGTCTGGGTGGCATCGCTGTTGCTTACTTCGGCCTCACCACGCTGAGCGCCTCGGCTCTCGCCGTTGCTCTGGCGTTCATCATCAAGCCAGGGGCGGGCGCGCAGACCCTCCAGTCCAGCAGCCTGGGGCTGGAGAACTCAGGGCCTCCTCCGGTCTCCAAAGAGACAGTGGACTCTTTCCTCGATTTACTCAGGTACTGCTCTCCACCCCGCCAAAGGCACGGCGGGAGACGCCACGTGCACTCATATCACCTAGAGTTAATTCAGTTACTGTTGGCCCTTAACACTAAATTTCATATTTACGTCTGGGCTACGTGCTGGCCACACCTTTAAAGACTGGAGGCCACAGCTTTTTGCTGGAACCGATTTTCCGTTAGGTGGGATGTTAAGTGTATACCTTCTCAGTTGTGCTTTACTCCTTACACTGGGCTCTCTCAGTTTTGTTTGTTTGTTTTGTTTCGTTTTTTTAATTGTTCCTGTTTTCTCCCCTACATCACCCCAAAGCTTCCAGGACATTGAGTGACTTTCACCAGAGGAGCTATCCAGCTTGTAGTCTGAGGTTTTCTCTGATTCAGCCTTTGGTCTGGAAGGAAGTTGGCAATTTTCAGCAGAATTATGGATGTGTCCAAGAATAATAAAACTGGAGTTAGTTATGTGGAGCCCGTTGCCCAGCTACGTGACTGCCTCTCAGGCTTAGGACAGGTTGTGGACGTTCTTGGTCAGGATCATGGGGCCTAGCGTTATTTCTTTGTAGAAAGCGGGGAGATCCAGAGAGTTGAGATACACACACCTTTCTTTGCTTGTTTTTTTTTTTTTTTTTTTTTTTTTTTTCTCCACTCAGGAGTTGTATTTCATCCCCTGGGATGATAGAGTGTAGTTTTCAAAGCTTCACCTCTCCATTTGAACTAATCCAAAGTTCACAGATGGGAAAACATTAGTCTGCAGGCGTTTACTAATGTAACCAGGTTCGTCTGAACGAGGAGTCCAGCTGGCTTGCCTTCCAGCTTTCTGAGCCTTAGTGGTATATTTTGTCTTGAGTCATTGGGCAAAGCTCCTCATTGCTGAGGTGGTGAAAACCAGAGAACTCTGGGCAAGTGACTTGTCTTTCTCCTGTCTCCATTTCTTCATGTGGAAAATGTGACAGCTGTCTTGCCACTTCAAGAGTTTGTTCATCTAAAACAAAACAAAAAACCGAGACATGGTATTGGACGGGGGGTGGGGGTGGGGGGGTGGGGGGGTGGGGGAATCTGCTGAAAAAGACCAAAAGTTCCTGCAAACAGAGCAAGTGGAGGTAGCCTACGGGAACTTCGATGGAACTGTAGGCTTTGGCGCCTGCCAGGTGGCCTGGTAGTCCAAGAGTCTTAAGGTTTGAGACATAACTGTAGATGTGTTCAGAGATAGAGAACTCTACTGAAGCCCAGAGTAGCTTTGGTTTGTTCTGTCCTCAGGGAGAGAAATATGGGGTTTCAGGGTTCTTTTTGTAGAGCCATCTGTGGCCCAAATGGGAGTATGATGTTCATCTGTGCCTCTCTATGGTAACACAGGAGCCTTAATGGTGTTCTTCCATCATTGAAAAAGGAACTGACCAGTAATTGGGGGTAGGAGGAGTGAGAACCACTTTATGGCCATCACCCCAAGAAAGGACTTACAACTTACTGTTTTATGGCCGTGGTTTTAGACCCAAGCCCTTCTAGCTCCTGCTTTTAAAGTGAATGGTGACCCAGTGTCATGTCTCAAGAATCAGTATAGGTGTCATTTCTCAGAGACTAGGGCAACCCTTGTTGCATCTCCCCAGAAGAGCTTTCCCTGGCCTGTTAGGATGGGGTAGTATTTTCTAATGCTTCTACTAGCTAGCTGCACTTGACCTAGAAGTTCGTGATAAGGGCAGGGCAAGTCGTGCAATCCTGCTTCCAACCCAGGAAATGTAGGCAAAGATTAGGGCTGAGCGTGTTTGGGACACTTACTTAGGAGGCAGGGTTTGAGTCCAGCCTGAGCTACTAGTGAAATCTTAACCAAGGGCGGGGTTTACGCTTTAATGGTAGAGTGATTTTATGGCCCTAAGTTTGACTCTCATGGGGCAGGGTGGACTAGGAGATCCATAGGTCTTCTGCTCCATGGTTTACGGTTTGCTCATTCTCCAAGACAAAATGTATAGTAATGGCAGTATATCCTGGTCTAATGTCACTGTCTCAGAAATGTTTGCCGAGAGCCAAAAGGAGAACCAAGAAGAGGAACTACCATAAGCCAGGTCGGTGCCCTTTCACTCGAGCTGGGCATTTGGATGAAGCACTTAAGTGAAGGAAAGTATGCCTGTACTGCTCAGAGTAGCTTATGACAGGAAACACGCCCAAGCCTCCTGGAAATGCTACCTGGATCAAGGGGATCTCTGGGTCAATTGTCTTTCTTTTGTTTTTTGTTTTTCTTAAATGAGATTCTGTCAGGTAGTGGTGGTGCATGCCTTTAATCCCAGCACTTGAGAGGCAGAGGCAGGCGGATTTCTGAGTTCAAGGCCAGCCTGATCTACAGAGTGAATTTCAGGACAGCGAGGGCTACACAGAGAAACCCTGTCTCAAACCCCTTTCCTCACCACCATCCCCCTCCCCCCCCCCCAAAAAAAATGAGATTTCACATTCTGGCCCTGGCTGCCCTGGATCTAGCTCAGGCTGGCCTTAAGCTTAAAAACATACATATACACAATATCATGATGAACACCAGCTGTGCAAGCCTACCATCCCCCAGGCCTTCCTCAGCTCCCATCCTTATAGGGGGTACCGAGATCTGAAAGGAGAACCCTTTGTTAACTAGCTCTGAGACAATAAACACCGGGGCTGATAAATACTTAGCAGGTATACATACTATGCCTTATCCTGTTCTGGAGTCTTTGAAGTTCCTGCAGACTTAGTAAAGAATTTTTGAACTTAAATAAAAGGAAACACTTCTGAAGCAACAGCAACAAAACAGAGCAAAAGTTCACTATTTTATATTCTTATATAGGATGGGGAAACACACACCACCTTGACAATAGATCAGAAGGACAAACCACACCAAATGTATACAGAAGAAACATTTTTGAAGTTTTCCACACTGAGCTGTTGTGTGTGTGCAGCACAGCTGAGCTCTCCATTTGCCAGTCCAGATAAGCGTCACACCTGTTTGCCTGTGTAAGTCGTGTATCCAAGTGATGTGTTGCCACACTGAGCAGGCGTGTCCATTCACTCCACATTTGGCCCGAGGGACTAGATCTCTGGGTTGAACAGCACACTCCGTATTTTTGTGATTTCACTTTAGCCCATAGTAAGAGACACTTTTTATATTATGACATCTCATATACACACACACACACACCTCAGGCCCGCATTCTCAAACCACAGCAAGTTACAATGGGGTTTTAAGTGTGGTAGATGATTGCTTCTAACATGCTGATAAAGCCAGTGAGTTGGTTTTGTGGCCAGCTCACGTGCGGAACACTTTAGCCTAGTGCATGTCTGGTGTTCTGTATGTAATTCAGGTAACACTGGGATGCGTGTAGATCTGGATGCCATGAAGAGTCACATCCCAGGGTCAGAAACACAACCCAGCCGGGCATGATGGGGCAGCCTGTGGAAGGCAGAGGCAGGAGGACTGGCTGTGAGAAAGTGTATCTCAGAAAAGCAAGAAACACCTTATGCAGAAGGGCGATTTGGTATTTCAGGTCTCAGAAGAGCGTGTGTGTGCTGCACAGTAGGGCTATGCACTGGTCGTGTGTAGTTATTTAAATGAAGTTAAGGTCGGTTAGAGGAGGGCTCTCCAGGACGCACAACCCCAGCACTGCAGAAAGGAGACAAAGAAGCACTCGCCTGTGATCCTTGCACTTGAGAAGAGCAAAGGTTCTAGGCCATCCTTAGCTACATAGCCACAGGCTAGCCTAGGATACATGAGACCCTGTCTCAAAATAGAATAATAATACATTTACTTTAAAAGTATGTAAAACTCCCCCTCTAGCCCCTCTCTTTGTCCTCTCTTCTCTTTCCTTTCTTTGTCTTCTCCTCTTCTCCTCTCTCTCTCTCTCTCCCTCTCTCTCTCTTTCCTACCTTCTCTCTTTCCCTCTGCATTTCTATAATAAAGCTCTTAAACCATAAAAAAAAAGTGTGTAAAACTTTAATTTCCTTGGTTGTATTGTTAGCTGATTATCAATGTCTAATCTGGGTGTTTCCAGGCTATTGGCCTCTTATTTGAGGATTTAAAATAAGGGCTTACAAAATAGCAAGGACTCAAAAAAAAAAAAAAAAAAAAAAAAAAAACCCCAAAAAACAAACAAACAAACAAAATAGCAAGGGGAATGTTATACAAAAGCTAAGTGATAGTAGCAGTCAGAAAGGAAATATGCTGCCAAGTATGACAGGGGGCCACATGAACAAGTTTAAATATATATATATATATATATATATATATATATATATATTCCCTATACAGCAAGGCCCTCAGCTACTGCCTGAGTAATCCTTTGGTGGGGTTCAAGAGGAAGAAGGGGGTACTGAAAAAATAGCTCAGCAGTTCAGAGCACATGCTGAACTCTTGAAGAGTACCCAAGTTTAGCTCCCAGCATCTAAATGATAGGCTCCAGCCAGCCATCTGTAACTCTGGGTTCAGGGTATCCAACACCTTCTTCTGGCCTCTTTAGGCACTAGGCACACATATGGTGCACACACATATACATGCAGACAAAAACTCATGCATGTAAAACAATAAATAAAAGGAGAAGAAATTTGAAGTACATGCTTGCTAAGGTGCATAGTGTGGGTGGCTCTGTTTTACCTGACAGTCTTTTGGTTGGCATTGATGGGTGGTGCTGGGGGCTATTATGAATGATGCTATGTAAACCTTTGTTCAGTGTGCATATTCTTTTCTATAACGTATCTAACTTTAATCATATCTGTTCCCAATTAAGCATAGATATAAGATGGTAAGCAGTTTTACCCTAAGAGTTCATGCAGAGGCCACAGTTTGTCTTAACGCTCATGCACAGAAGAGAGATTGGGCCTCTTACCCTCCTACAGGATATATTGAGAATACATTTGAATAGACCTTGATTGTGTTTGATGTTCATTGAGGGGAAGAGAAACTTAATCTGTTTTTTGTAGTGGAATGTGCTGTGGCTTGATGCAAGTGGAGAAGGACTTACGTTGCTAACAGATTGCTGGGTGCCCCATTCAGAGGCGTGTGTGTACACAGGATATGTATGCGAAGGGCCTACATTGTCAAGTGCATCCGTAGAAGACAGACGTGTGCATAGCCCAAAGCGAGTGGAGCCCCAGGTTGCAAAGCTATGCTTGTCTGCCTCTGGAGGTGCTGAGTAGCCAGTCACCACTGGGCAATACACATACAAGTGCTGCTCTTGAGCAGGGCTTGTCCAGATTAAGCACAAAGGGAAGCAGATGGACGTCATGGCTCTGGGCCTTGGGAGGGTGAAAACTCACCTCCAGCGTCTTTTCCAGCTCAGTGTCCTCTGTGTTGAAAGCTTACTAAGAGAAAGTGCTTGGAGACAAAGCTGTAAAGGAAAGAAACTTCTTGCCTGGCAAGCAGCTGTTGCTGCGGTGCAGGGGTGCTCGGGCTAAGACGAGCATCTGTGTTGGAAAATCTGAGTGGAGAGTTGTGCTCTTCCCCTGTAGCCCTGGCCCTGGGAGCCAGCCAGGGGGAGGCCCTCCCAGCCCCTGATATACAGCATGCAGGACACTGGAGGAAAGGAGTTTTAGATGAGCCCTGTGATAGTTAATCTTGATTGTCAACTTAATCAGATTAAGAAAAAACTAGGAAATTATTGAGGTGTGCTCCTAAGTGTGGCTGTAAGGGAGTCTCCATAGATGAGTTTCCAGATCATGAGTTTTCTGATGTAAGGAATGGTCTAGTTCACTGATGGATTCAAAATCCGAATGGACTGTTAGGGGCTCTGGGAGTGTGGACACTGCAGACAGTGTTCTAAGGAGTTGTATCTCACCCCGTGCTGGACCTCTTCCACGTTCCCTGACTGCTGTGATGCGAGTAGCTCCCTTTGCTATGCTACACTGAACCTTAGAAATCATGGAATCAGTAAACAACCCCTCCCTTCATGTTGAAACACAGCTACAAGGAAGCTAGCATACCTCCCGAGGGCTTGAGATCTGTGTTGTAAGCTAATTTTGGTTATCCAGTTGGGTGTATGTATTTGGAATCTTCTTTGCAGTTATCACCGTACCTTTCTGACTTGGTTTAAGGTGGGGCCCAGTGTAGCCCAGGATAGTTTTGAATTCCTGATCCTCCTATACTACCTCCCAAGTACTAGGAGTACAGGCCTGTCTCTCTCTCTCTCTCTCTCTCTCTCTCTCTCTCTCTCTCTCCCTCCCTCTCTCTCTTCCTCCCTCCCTCCCTTTCTTCCTTCCTTTCTTTCTTTCTTTCCTTTTTTTTTTTTTTTTTTTTTGGTTTTTTTCAAGACAGGGTTTCTCTGTGTAGCCCTGGCTGTCCTGGAACTCACTTTGTAGACCAGGCTGGCCTCGAACTCAGAAATCCGCCTGCCTCTGCCTCCCAAGTGCTGGGGTTAAAGGCGTACGCCACCACGCCGGGCTCTTTTTCTTTCTTCCTTCCTTCCTTTCTTTCATTGGCTTGGCTTGCTGGAGTGTTATCTCCTTGTGCTTATTCAGCATGTATTTACTTTGGCTTCTTTTGCTCAGGACAGTGCTACTGAGATGCTCTGTGCTGCTGTTGGTCCTTTTATTGCCGACTGGTGCTCCACTGTGTTGATTTATCCCTGTCTCCTTATTCATCTGTGATGGGCATGGTACTTGGGGCCATTATGAGTAATGCTGTCATGCATACAGATCCTCCTGCAGATACATATTTTTGTTTCTCTTGAGCAGACATCTGGGCGTAGAAGTGCTGAATCATGGTGAATGTATTTTAACTTTATCTTGGACTGCCAAAGTACACTATATTCTTTTGAACTTTACCTTTTTTTTTTTTTTTTTTTTTTTCCTTCGTCAGGAGTTATTCTTTGGTTTGTAGTATTGTCTATACCCCTTTGTTTCTGTTGAATCTCATTGTTGGTCTTAAAATGCACTCTGTTAGGATTCATTCTGGATAAGATGGTACAGGGTTAGGACTCATGATTGAGAGATTAGTTAGGCAGGGCAGAAAAGGATTTCAACCAAGAGCTGTACTCCTTGTAAGAGGGTCTATTTCTAAGATATGAATGAAAGACTCCTCAAACCCACCCAGGAAGCAGTTACCCCTGGAGGATATGAAGCATTTGCAGGGAAAATTATTCCCAGTGGGGAAGGTTTTCCTAGTTAGGGTTACTATTGCGCCATGACCAAAGCAAACTGAGGAGGAAGGGGTTTATTTGGCTTATGCTTCGAATCACTGTTTACCCTTAAAGGAATTCAGGACAGGGACTCAAACAGTGGAGGAACCTAGGGGCAGAAACTAATGCAGAGGCCATGGAAGAGTTTCCTGGCCTACCAGCCCAGGGTTGGCACCACCTACAGTGGGCTAGGCCCTCCCCCATCAAGCCCTAATTACAAACATGCTCTACAGCTAGATGGATTGAGGTTCCTTCCTTCCAGATGACTCTAGCTCAGTGGTTTACAACCCTCCTAATGTTGTGATTCTTTTTTCTTCCATGTTGTAGTGACCCCCACACACATGAAAACACTTCTTCATAACTGTAGTTTTGCTACTGTTATTGTAATGTACATATGTGTTTTCCAATGATCTTAGGCAACCTCCACCTGTGAAGGTGTTGTTTGATCCCCAAAGGGATCTCGACCCACCTGTTGAGAACTGCTGGTCTAGTTTGTGTCAAGCCGACATAAAACTAGTCAGACAGAAGATGCACATTTTCTAACTTGGCAGTTTCCATAACTTCCCTTTCCTCACAGAAGGAGAACCCTCTGGCCAACTGGGTCTGGGAACCAAGAATTGGCAAGTAGTAGGTAAAGACCGGGAAAGCTGGCACAGGCTCTCTTTCTGCTTCTGAGGAGATTAGCAAATAGAAGGAGATGCAGGACCTAGACACATGGAGATGGGATAGGAAGTTGGTTTTTGTAATGGAAGGAAGGTAAATATATTGCTCTTCTCAGATAGACCAAAGACTACCCAATATAAATTGCTAGTTTATCTTTCAGAAAACTAAAAATAAAATGGGATTTTTATGAACCTCAGGCCAGTCCTAAATGCACTCTATAGCCAAAGATGACTTTGAACTTCCTATCTGCCCTTAGCCCCTAGGGGCTCAGCTATAGGTTTAAGTGGTGCTGGGGACCAAATCCATTTCACACATGCAATCAGCTGAGCTTCATCCGCAGCCCACATCTGCTTGTTTAAAGAAAATGTGCCTATGATAAGAACTTCTCATGATCGTCAACAGTTAGTTCAGCGAAGCATCCCTGTTTTCTGCTCTCGTGCAGGTGTACACTTGCTGGTTGTTCTTAAGGATGCCAAAAGCAATTCAGGTTTCATAGACCAGTGAGTGTGTGGAGGCTGTGAACGCTGGCTGTCTGCTGGGAGCACAGTGAGAGTCCTAAACAAGGTTCCGGTTTGATCTTCATCTCATTTAGATTGTTGACTTGTGTCTTAGCTATCTAGTAACAAATAGCTGCAGTACAGCAGCTTAAACTCCCACGTAGGTATAATCCCAGAGATCTGCGGGGGTGGGATTCTTGGCGTTCAGCTTCTATCTGTTAGAGGACAGCAGTCAAGGCATCCGCTAGCTCTCATCTGAAAGGTCATCGAGGGAAGACTTTGGAGGTCATGTGGCTATTGGCAGAATGTAGCTTGCTGAGGTTTTGACTTGGAGCCATGGTTCCTACTCCGCTGTTGACTGGAGGCCAACCTCAGTTCCTCATCAAGTGGAGCTTTCTAGAATAGCTGCTTCCTTTATCCAAGTGTGTAAGCCCAGAAAGACCGACAGGAGAGTGTGCTAACTAGACAGAATGCTACAATTTTAGGTGACCAAACCTCGGAAGGAATGACCCATTCATTGCTTTCGGTGCGTTGTACCGATTTTGAGCAAGTCATAGACTCCATCACCTCAAGGAAAGTGGATTGTGTAGTAATGAACACCAGGAGGCTATCAGATTGCCCACCACTGGGTCATCACACCTGCCTACCTCAGAGCCCCAGCACCACATATTCTGCATGTGTGCATGTGTGTTTGTAGGTTTCTTTGCTGGTTGAACAGCCTGTCTGACCTTCTTTTCCTGTTGCTGTGATAAAATACCCTAACAAAAAGAAACTTATGGGAGAAAGGGTTTATTTGGGTCGCAGACAAGGTATAGTCCGACAAGGTGACAGGAGCTTGAAGCAGCTGGTCACAGGGCAGCCACATCAGAAGACAGAGTGGCATAGGAATGTGTGAAACTCACTTTCTCTTCCTACTCACCCCAGAAACCCAAGCCCAGGGAATGGTTCTACCAACTTTTAGTCTGTGTCTTCCCACCTCAGTTAGCCAAATTAAGATAATCCCTGACAGGAATGGCCAGAGGCTCATCTCCCAGTGTTCCCAGATCCCTCGCAGTTCGTAATTAATTCTGCAGCTCAGCTTGCCCACAGGAGCAGGAATTGGTGGGAAGGCCGCCAGCACAGGGTCTTTTATTCTTCCAATTTGTTGTTCCTGCTGGAAGTGTATAGCTGGAATATGGTAGTTTATATGTCAAGACCAGCATTCTACACAGAGCCTTGCTCCAAAAAGGATATTCCCAGCACTTGGGAGAAAGAGGCAGGTGGATCTCTGTGATTTCAAGGTTAGCCTAGTTTATATAGTAAATTGTCTCAAAAAAAAAAAAAAAAAAAAAAAAAAGAATAGGTTTTGGACTTGGTTGGTTTTCTGAAAACTCATTTTTTTTTAGTTATTTGTTTGTTTAATCTCTCTTCTGTCTCTGTCTCTCTGTCTCTCTCTCTCTCACTCACTCGCTCTCGCTCTGTGTGTGTGTGTGTGTGTGTGTGTGTGTGTGTGTGTGTGTGTGGTGCTTGCATGTGCAGTACATGAACCCCAGAGATCAATGCTAGGCATCTTCCTCCACAATCATGTTCCATTTGCTTGCTTGTCTGTCTGTCTGTCTGTCTGTCTTGAGACAGGGTCCCTCTGTGTATCCCTGGCTGTGCTGGAACTAGATCTGTAGACTGGGCTGGCCTCTAGCTCACAGAGATCCACCTGCCTCTGCCTCCGAAGGGCTGAGCACTACACGCCCATCTCCTTCAGTCTTGGGATTCCCAGCACTGGGATTTTAGACTCACATTCCTGCTTCTGGCTTTCCATGGAATTTATTTTAGGTCCTCATGCTTGAGCCAAAAGCACTTTACTAACTGAGCCAGTTTTCCCAACCCCTATTGTCTTTAAACAAAACAAAACAAGTGCTTTCATCCAAACATAAAATCCATTCCTATACGTGTATTTCAGGACATCACAATGACTTTATTAATATAAAAGGAAAAAAGGGAAATATTATAATAAGATGTGTTTATTTTATGTGTATTAATGCTTTGCATATGTGTACTGATGTATCTATGCACCACATGTGTGAGTTACAGAAGGTTGTGAACTGCCATGTAGGTGCTGAGAATTAAATGTGGGTCCTTTGGAAGAGCAGCCAGTGCTCCTAACTGCTAAGCCACCTCTCCAGTCTTCCAAAAATGTGCTTTAATCTATAAATGCAGGGCTCTATCCATGGGCAGTGGTTAAAGTGACTGCACATCCTGAGGCTCTCAGCACCCATGGAAAACCAGGCATCCTACATAAGCCTCTAACCCCAGCTCTGAGGAGGAGGAGGAAGAGGAGGAGGAGGAGGAGGAGAGATGGGATTGCTGGGGTTGGCTTGCTCCCAAGGCAGTGGGAAACTTAATCTTTCAAAAATAAGGTAGTGGATGTCTGACTTCGTGCATAACCACACAGTGTCCATTTGTACAAACACATGCATCCATGTACACACACACACACACAAATAAGTAAATAAGTCTTTAAAAATATGTAAATTCTCTAAAAGAGGTTGGATCCTTATTTCTGGTTTAGAATTGCTGCTGACTAGTAATGGTGGTGCACAAGGAGGGAAGGAGAAACCCCTGCTAAGGAGCCAGCTGAGTGCAGACTGAGTCCAGCTCAGTGCAAAAGGAAGGGCTTCAATTTCTTAGCAAGATGAGTAGTTCCTGGAAACTTTCAAAACAAAACAAACTGTTATCCCATAATTTACATAGTAGCTGTATTCCTGGAAGGTGCGTCCAAGGTGTGAAAGGAAAAACAAAATCTCTTGGTTGGAGTTAGTCCAGGCTCAGGCAGGCAGGTTTAAATGAAGCTATTGTCATGCTGAACACTGGGGACTCTACAGGCTTTGAGACAGTTAGTTGTATAGGATTTTGTTGAACTTGCCAGGATGAATTTCTGGACGCTGGTACCCTCCCTTCCAAGATCTCTCAATTCTATAAATGGATCTCAATTATTGTAAAACAAACCAGGCCTGTTGGTTAAACAGGTGCGGTGATGTACGCCTATAATTCCAGCACTCCGGGAGCAGTGGGAGGAAGATGAAGGGTTTAAAGTCAGCTGGGACTTGCTTCAGCATTAACTAAATAACAATTGCTGAGGCTGGAGAAATGGCTCAACAGTTGGAGTGCTTGCCACTCTTGCAGAGGACTATCCCGCAGTTCCCAGCACCCACATCAGATGACTCAACTGTCATTGGTATGTCTGTACACATGTAAGTGCGCACACACACATACACAATTAAATAATAAAAGTACATCTTAAAACAAACAAGCAAAACAGCTGGTGATGCATAGGAGGATCCACAGTTTAACATTGTCTCTGCTACACAGTGAGTTTCAAGGCTGTTTAAATGTTTAAAGAGTGAGCTGGGCTTAAAACCCACGACCCTGACAAAACGCTTGCTTTCTTTTTCCATAGAAACCTGTTCCCTTCCAATCTTGTGGTTGCCGCATTCACTACGGTAAGGTTTGATACTTTGTCGATTATATGAAACCTTGGTGGAGGAAGTGTATAAATTAATGCACCAGAGTTTGGTAAAGTACAGGAAAGAGGGATCCTAGGGTAGTCCCTCCCCAAACCCTTCACGAATGAGGCTTATTAGGAGAAATGACCCTGAAATCATCATCAGGCCTCGAAGCCGGAGGGAGAGCAGAAAATGGTCGGTATATGTTTGGGTCAAATGACTGACGGGGTCATGGAGGAAAAGAGAGGCTTCCCTTTGAAACCTGGAGAGGAGCTTCATTAACAGTGAGAATATGAGAGTTGGGGGGAGGGGGACCTCCATGAGGAAGATGGAGGGGGAGGTCAGAGGAGCATTTGTTTTTAGATATGCCAGAGCAATCCAGAGGGATCCTGTTATAAACAAAACTTAGTAACACTAGGGTCAGTTTTTGTAGAAGGAGATTTGAAACAACAACAAAACCCTGTAGGATGTAGAAAGGGTGCCCCAAGATCCTTTGTATCACTTAGAAAATGCCTTCAAACCATTATCTGGAGACTGTTTGAAACATTATAGATTTTTCAGAAATCATACTTTTATTCTGACTATAAAGGTAGTATGTACATTTTGCTAAAAGTGGGGGTGGATAACTTGTATATATAATGTGAAGTTAAAAAAAAAAAAACAACAAACCATTTAGAGCTTTGGGTGTTTGTCACAGAAGGGATGGGTGGGGTTGGTCTCCCTGCCACCCCAATCACGGGGCAGCTGAGTACATCTGCCTCTCTGAAACTATGATAAAGCAGAGAGAAATCAAAGCTTTTGAAACATGGTCTCAAGCAGGCGCTCAGGTCTATAGCTCTCTGGGTGTCTGGCAGTTCTGTAGCCACGAGACCACCGTAGCGGGGCGGAGAGAGAGATGCATTGCACACCATGAAAAGGTGTGTGTCTTCCCAACTCACAGTAGGACCAAGGTCTGGGAAACTTGGCCAAAGACACTGCCTTACCTCATGCCCCTTTCTCTGGAGGTGGGCAGCTCAAGCCTGATTAGAAACAGACGCCAAAGAGCAGCCACACTTAGGTCATTCTGGAACACTGTGGAACATAATAGATAAATGAAAAAGAGAAATGTGATGAACTTTGTCTTTCTGGAATTTGTGCCAAACTTCTTAAACAATATGAAACATGAGCTGTTGAAGGATCAAACTGTCAGCAGGAAAAAGTTTACCCTATTGCCCAAGGAACACATGAAAATTCTCCATTCCCTCGGTCCCTAAATAACCCGACAGCTTATCAGGGGCTCGCTGCCTGAGTGTTAACGTAACTCATGCAGGATGCAGAGGTCAGCATCAGGCCAGTCAAGTGCAGCTTGCTCAGCACACCCACTACGAATAGTAGCAGCAGTAGACCAGGACCTTGCCATGCCCTTAGTGCCTCTGGTGGGTCTTTACGCCTGTTCACTAATGATGGGTTTTCCTCCTCTTTATTAGTCTGCAACCGATTACACAGTGGTGACCCATAACACCAGCTCGGGGAACGTGACCAAAGAGAAGGTAAGGCTCTTCAGAAGATGGCTTCTGGAAATGTATGGAAAGCAAACCAGCATCCTTAATGACAGACAGGCACATGTGCCTGTTACTTACTGGGATTGGAAGTTGGGGATCTGAATGGAATATTTAAAACTTCCAGGGTAGATTTGTTCCTTACAGCGCAGTTGAACACCAGAGTCAGGAGCCCAGGAATCTCCATAACAGCCCTTCTAGCTAAAATGCAACGGAGGTGTGTCTCAGCATAACCTACAGTCGGAACTCAAAAAACTAACATGATATATGGGAGAAAAAAAAATCACATAACCCCAAACATATGTCACCATGCAAATAGACAATTATAGAACATATAACAACAGTTTTGTATATTTGCATATACTTGGAATTAGTAAATTACGACTTAAAAACAGTGAGACCCTGTATTGATAGAGCACATCTGTAATCCCAGCACTTTGGAGTCTGAGGCAGGAGAATCATTGTGAGTTTTATGATAGTCTACGCTATACAAGAAGATTCTCCCTCAAAAATAAAGTTCAGTAATAAAGTAAAGCCAGAGTGGGCTGAGCATGGTGGCGTGTGCCTGTAGTTCCAGCTATTGAGCTGAGGCAAGAGAATCACTCGAACCCAGGGATGCAGGCCAGCTAGGGCAGCTAATAAAGATGTGTCTGCCGTAGAGTCCTACAGTTTCAGCAGCAGGGAAGCTGAGACGTGGGTTTCAAGTCAGCTTGAAATTAGGGTTAAAGAGCTGAAGTGCCTGTTCCAGAATAACAGAAGTTCAGAATAAAAAGGGGGTAAGACAGAATTCAGCCTAATATTGTTAGTACATTTTTGCATATGGGGGGTGTGCTAAGTAAATACTTCTATCTATATAATAACCCAGAATGCTACAGCTGAGTCTTCAGGTTGCTGTGTTGTACCAGTGATCTGAATTTTAGTGTTTTGTCTGTCAACACACTTTTCTTTCTCTAAGATGTGTTTATTTATTTTATGTATGAGCACACTGTAGCTGTTTTCAGACACACAGGGCATTGTATCCCATTACAGATGTTTGTGAGCCACCGTGTGCTTGCTGGGAATTGAACTCAGGATGTCTGCAAGAGCAGTCAGTGCTCTTAACTGCCGAGCCATCTCTCCAGCTCCCCAAATCATATGTGAATGCATGTTTTGTCTGCTTATGTGTCTATGCACTAAATGCATGCATTTGCCCATGGAGCCCAGGAAAGGGCATTTGGTCTCCTGGAACTAGAATTCCAGGCTATTGTTAGTTGTCATGTGGGTACTAGGACTTGAACCCAGGCCCTCTGAAAGAACAGCCAATATTCTTAACCACTGAGCCATTTCTCTAGCCCCATACACCTTTCTAAAATGGTAACTGACACCTGGTAAAGTTAGAACAAAACGACGTTTTCCTTGACTTTACACTAAACTTTGGAAAGTTTGCGTTCTTTGAATATATAGAACAGAGTCACGCCATTGCACATGCCTTTAATTACAGCACTGGGGAGGCCCAGGAAGAAGGATCTTTGGGAGTCTAAGGCCAGCTTTGTCTACAGAGTGAGTTCCAGTCAGTGAAACATAGTGAAATCTTTTCTCAAAACCATTAAACAGAGTCGTGCTATTTGAACCTCGGGACAGCCTGATCCCCACTGCAAATAGCTTGAAGTGGTGTGCTGAGGGTCATCTGGGACTGTCTGAGGCCTCAAGTAATGCAGGCATCCTAGAACCTACCTGACTCTGTAACATCTTCGTCTAACTTGGTACTTCTGACTGTTCTGACTTCCCCAATGGAAGTGCTAGTGACCCCCAGGTACCCCCCAGATGATGTCCCCTGCTCTCCCGGATAAACTCAAGAATGTTAGCTCTTCAACAGAGGAACAGTGTGGCCTGGCCAATTCCAGGCTTCTTTTTTAAAGACACAAGTAGAATTACCCTTATTCCCAAGGATGGAATGCTACTGGCAGAATTAACCAGGAGAACCCAGCCTAAGGACACATGAGCGGTTCCAGCCCTCACCTGTGGCTCTCCTCCATGCCTACTTTGATCTCCTGTGAACACTTGCCACAGGTAAAGACCTAACCTTTTATTGAATCGTTAATTCAGTAAACAGTGACATTTGGCAGCCCCTGGGTGCCACCCTTGGGTGATGCTCGCCCTAGACAGAGCCCTGCCCTTGTGCTCTGGTCTACTCTGTGCTCCCGACCAAGGTGAGCTTAAAATATCCGCAACTGTAAAGTGAGATAAACCTTTGCTCCACAAAAACAAAACAAACAACAGAACTTCTGGGGATCTAACTCCATTGGTAGAACTGCCTTACATACAGAGGCTCTGGGTTCATCCCCCAGACCAATAAAAACCAAGCATGGTGGTGCATGACTGTAATTCTGACACCCGGGATATAGAAGCAGCTGAATCAGTGAAGGTCATCTTGAACTTCATAAGTTGAAGACCAGCCTGGGCCTGTTTCCCCAAAACAACACAAAAACCAAATTATTGATTTTCTAGAAATAATCTGAGTACTTCACACGTATAACATATGCAAGCTTCCTAACTGCTGCATAGCAGCTACTGTTTTTATCCTTATTCTGAAGGCGTAGAACAGAGAGATTGAATTGCTCACCCAAACTCACTCAGGCTCCCCCGGGGCTTCCTTACCTGTCACCACTACTAGAACTGTTCCTGGTAAATTTGTTTATTAGTGTAAACAAAGCCGACGTGACTGTGAGTGTCTCCCTGCGTCACCGTTAGATCTGAGATGTTTCTTAATGGTGAATCAGAAGCAAATGACACCGCTACCCATCGGTCTTCGATGCGTTTGCTTGGTCATCCGAGAGCTTCATGGGAGTCAGACCTTTCACTGGAATGCATCTAGTTAACCTGGACATTAGTGAACTCTATTGAGAGTATATTTGTGGTTAAATTTAAGGGTCTGTTTATCAGCTACTGGGCCATGGCCTAGATTTTGTGACAGAGCTGGAAGGGATGAGGGACCTTGGAACTATCCAACCCAATAATTTTTTACTGCTCTGGGCTGTCACAGGAAAGAGGGGTGACTCTGCCCTCCACCCAGCCGACATGCCTTGTCATACAAGGACTGAAGGGCTCAAAATTCTACCAACCTTTTTTTTTTTTAAAGAGAAAACATGTATTAAAAAATTAGTTGAGGAGCTGGTGACCTGACTAGCAGGTTAAGTCACACACTGCTAGGTTCTTGTGATTCACATTTGATCCATGGGATCCACTGTGCAGGAGAGCTGACTCCAAAGCATTGTCCTCTCTGATTCCCATGTGTGTGTGCATCAACACACAGGTGCCATGTCATGAGTGCGCACACAACCGGGCTTATAGTAAGTAAGTAAAAAACAGTGGCTGAGAGCTAGAACCCAAGGTTCATAGGAGGTGGTGAATCCCAGAGCCAGAACAGCGATCTGGGGCTTTTACCATGTTTCTTATACATCACTTTATGAAGGTTTTTCTAGAATTATCTTATTTATTCTAAATTATTCTAATTTATTAGAATTATTTTAGTTATTATGTGTCCATGTGTGGGTTCTATGCCTGAGTACAGCCATCTATGGAGACTGGAAGAGGGCATTAGACCCCCTCAGGGGTGGAGTGTCATGTGGTTGTGAGCTGTCTCTTGTAGATTCTGAGAACTGAATTCCAGTCCTCACTCCTTAAGAGCACCGGGCTGTCTCCCCAGCCCCTGTTTGTTTGTGAGAAGGAGTCTCAGTGGCCTTGAGTTAGAATCCTGCTGCCCTGGCCTCCTAAGGACTAAGTTCCAGCATCAGATCATGCCTGGTGGCGATGTTTTGACAGGCTGAGATGCCTGTGTACTCTAAACAGCTGCAGCCGTGGAAGCCAGCATTGCTGGGGACACACTGTTATATCTACACATCTTTTTTCTTTTCTTTTTGTTTTATTTTTTCTCTCTCTTTTTTCCCTTCTTAGTTATGGTTTTTAGTTTTTCATGACAGAGATTCCCAGCTTTCCTGGAACACTCTGTAGACCAGGCTGGCCTCAAAGTCACAGAGCTTGGCCTGCCTCTGCCTTCCCTAGTCGCCCAGTTATGTCTACACATCTTCAGTGGGTGACTTACTGAAGACACTTGGGGAAAGCCCACATGGCTCCTGAAAATCTCATGAGACTTATACAAGTCTCACGGGAGGTCAGTATAAGATCCAAACCGCAAAAGACGAGCTGACGTGGGAGATGGCAGTTATGGTCCTTGGGTCTCTGAAGGAATGTTCTAACAGCCAGCTTTTCTGTTTCTGTTTGTTTCTGTTTCTGTTTTGTTCTTTTGAGGCAATGTCTTACTTTATAGCCCAGGCTAGCCTCGAAACCTCAGTGCTTCTCCCTCTGAACCTCCTGAGTGCTATGATTGCAGGCGTGAGCAGTCATTCCTGGCTGTGTACCCTCCGACTCTGTCTCCTGCGGCTTTCTGCTCCTTTGTTTATAACTCACTAAAAGTTAGAAAGAGCACAATTATTTGATTATTCTGCAGTGTTTCAGACACTGCACAGATCCACTCTCACGTCACGCTCGCTTCCCTGCTGAATCTGACTCCTCTTTCTTCTGATCTGCAGATCCCCGTTGTAACAGATGTGGAAGGGATGAACATTTTAGGTCTCGTCCTTTTTGCCCTGGTGTTAGGAGTGGCTCTAAAGAAGCTAGGCCCCGAGGGAGAAGACCTCATCCGATTCTTCAATTCCTTCAATGAGGCCACAATGGTGCTGGTGTCATGGATCATGTGGTGAGTTTCGTTCTGCCATCTCTTCTTCTAACTGGCCCCTGGCATCTCTAAGTTACCCTCTGGGAACCTGCCCCCATGCCCAGTGTTAGGTTGATGAAGCATAGCTTGTCATGGTACAAAAAGCAGTGGACCAGGGAGATGGCTCAGTGGGCAGCAAGCCTAACCAGAGTTTGATCTCTGGAACTCACGGTGGGAGGAGAAAACATGCTCAAAAGTTGTCTTGCAACCTTCCCATGTACCCACATAACACTCTCCCTCTCTCTCTCTCCTCTTCCTCTCTAATGATGATGATGATGACGACGACGATGACGATGTTTTAAATCTTTAAAGAAGTGATTCGACAGTTTCTCTTCTTGTTTGGGTGTCCTAGAGAACTGGGAGCACATAGTTACTGTTACCAAACAGTAACTACACTGACCCCTGGACTCACATCAACACGATCCATGTATGAGTTCAAGTGTCATTTCACATATTTACCATGCCCAGTTTGCTGTCTCCTGCATAAAATAAGGTTCTTTTATCTCAAAATGATAAACTTTAAACTTCAAGGAGATCATTGGTAAGACCTTTTACAACAAGGAGGAAAAACGTATCTCTCCCCTGCTTAGGTAAAGCTTGAAATGGTCTTTTATGAAAGCCTTTAATTTATAAGGAATATTAAGGAAAGGATGGTTGCTCAATAAAAACCATTAGTTTGAGTCCTGGCTAAAATTTAACAATCTGACCACCTCCTTCAGAGCAACTTCTGAGAAATCAGACTAGTTCCAGCCCTCATATCTTAAAAGCTTTTCCTGGCATTTCACCTGTCTTGGTTAGGGTTTCTATTGCTATGATAAAACACCTTGACCTTAAACAGCGTGGGGAGGAAGGGGTTATTTTAGCTTACATTTTCACATCCCATCCCATCATAGCAGGACATCAGGGCAGGACCAGGAGCCAGAAGGGAATGTAGAGGCCATGGAAGGGTGCTGCTTACTGGCTTGTCCTCATGGCCTGCTCAGCCTGCTTTTTTTTATAGCACCCACGACCACCTGCCTCAGGGTAGTGCTGGCCAAGGTCAGCTGGGCCCTCTCATATCAACCATCAACCAGGAAAATACACTACACCACAGGCCAATCAGATGGGGCATTTTCTCAATAATGTTCTCTCTTCCCAAGGACTGAGCTAACCTAGGACAAGTTGACATAAGAACTAGCTAGCACATCACCTAGGCAGACCTCTGAATTTTAGTTGTTATCCAAACTGTTGCTATCCAATAGTTGTTAAAAACTAGTTTATGAAGCTGGGCATGGTGGTGCATGCCTTTAATCCCAGCACTTGGGAGGCAAAAGCAGGTGGAGTTCAAGGTATGAGTTCAAGAACAGCCTGGTCTACAAAGAGAGTTCTAGGAAAGCAATGGCTACACAGAGAGACCCTGTCTCAAGAAACAAACCAAACAAACAAACAATCAAATAAGCTAGTTTATTCCTTCACATACAAAGTATCTCTTATTGTCAACCACTAATGATCGCAGAACCTCTCTCTTCGATGACTTAGGTACCAACTGGACTGCTTTTAGGAGAAATTTGAATCTGACAAGCCAAACCCTGACCCCATGAGTAGCATTTCTCTTTCTCAGTGAAAAAAAAAAAAAAAATCACATAAACCAGCTCTCACTGCATACATGCCTCTTTAACTGTTGTTCTTCTGGGGGAAAGAACTGACATTTGGCTTGGTTTGGCTTGGTTCTGTGAGACACTGTCTCATGAAGCCCAGGCTGGCCTTGAACTTGCTATGCAGGCAAGGATGATCTAGAACTCTATCCTGTGCCTGGATCCCCCAAGCACTGGCAGACCAGCTTTCCCACATCCCACGTTAGAGTGCTTATGACTGAAAACAGTGTGTTTACCCTGTTAGAGTGTGGGCTGGTGTGCAAGCAGGCAGTTCACTGATGAGAACGCTTCCACGAGCAGTACACAGCCTAAGGGCTGCCTCCCCCAGTTGACGGTGTCAAGTTGGTTATTCAGTTGATGAACGTGAGACTTCTTATCCCTGGGACTTTCGGCCTCTAGAGCTGCCCTTCAGAGTTGTGACAATGAAACTGTCTTCCTGACATCTCCAAAAGTCTTCCCTGGGTTGCCGTTGGTTGCGGAGCAGGGATGGTGGCTTCCCGCTAGACGTTGCGTGGGAACAGGAATTGGTACAGCCACTTCAAAGAGCAACTTGGCACCATTTCCTAATGTCTAAAATGCACACACCTCCAAATCAGCAGGGCCCACTTGATGTCCTGACGTAGAGCACACAGACATGTGGGCACACACAGACATGTGACCTAGAGCACACAGGCATGTGGGCACACACAGACATGTGACCTAGAGCACACAGGCATGTGGGCACACACAGACATGTGACCTAGAGCACACAGGCATGTGGGCACACACAGACATGTGACCTAGAGCACACAGGCATGTGGGCACACACAGACATGTGACCTAGAGCACACAGGCATGTGGGCACACACAGACATGTGACCTAGAGCACACAGGCATGTGGGCACACACAGACATGTGACCTAGAGCACACAGGCATGTGGGCACACACAGACATGTGACCTAGAGCACACAGGCATGTGGGCACACACAGACATGTGACCTAGAGCACACAGGCATGTGGGCACACACAGACATGTGACCTAGAGCACACAGGCATGTGGGCACACACAGACATGTGACCTAGAGCACACAGGCATGTGGGCACACACAGACATGTGACCTAGAGCACACAGGCATGTGGGCACACACAGACATGTGACCTAGAGCACACAGGCATGTGGGCACACACAGACATGTGACCTAGAGCACACAGGCATGTGGGCACACACAGACATGTGACCTAGAGCACACAGGCATGTGGGCACACACAGACATGTGACCTAGAGCACACAGGCATGTGGGCACACACAGACATGTGACCTAGAACACACAGGCATGTGGGCACACACAGACATGTGACCTAGAGCACACAGGCATGTGGGCACACACAGACATGTGACCTAGAGCACACAGGCATGTGGGCACACACAGACATGTGACCTAGAGCACACAGGCATGTGGGCACACACAGACATGTGACCTAGAGCACACAGGCATGTGGGCACACACAGACATGTGACCTAGAGCACACAGGCATGTGGGCACACACAGACATGTGACCTAGAGCACACAGGCATGTGGGCACACACAGACATGTGACCTAGAGCACACAGGCATGTGGGCACACACAGACATGTGACCTAGAGCACACAGGCATGTGGGCACACACAGACATGTGACCTAGAGCACGCAGGCATGTGGGCACACACAGACATGTGACCTAGAGCACACAGGCATGTGGGCACACACAGACATGTGACCTAGAGCACGCAGGCATGTGGGCACACACAGACATGTGACCTAGAGCACACAGGCATGTGGGCACACACAGACAGTCCTGCTTCCAAAGATGAGAGCTTGGGAGGACACCCAGGTGCTTCCACGGAGGAAATACTCACCACATGGCCCTGAAGCTGCACAAGCTGTAATCCCACCCCCAGGAGGTGGAGGTGAGAGGATCAGGTCAACAACAGCCTAGGCTACTTGTGACCCTGTCTCAAACCCAACAGTAACAACAGCACAATAGTGTGTCGAGGGCAGAAACAACCCAAATGTCTATCAGTAGTAGGCGGGTGGAGAAACAAAATGTGGTATGTAGAGAAATGGAGTGTTACTCAGCCTTACAAAAGTGATATTCTGACATATACCACAACATGATATAACGACACAGAACTACAACACGAAGGCATGAGGCTACTGAAACAAGCCACAGATAGACAAGCATGTCTGTTCTGCTTTTTGTATGGCTACAGCATTAGTTCCCCAAGGCTGGCTGGGGCAGAGGGCTTGGGAGCTGCTGTATATGAGAGCAGAGCTTTACTCTGGAGTGACGGAGACACTTCTGGGCTGGGTGGTGGGAATGGCTGCCCAACAATTCAAATGTACTCAGTGG
Source organism: Mus musculus (assembly GCF_000001635.26). Classification (NCBI taxonomy): domain Eukaryota; kingdom Metazoa; phylum Chordata; class Mammalia; order Rodentia; family Muridae; genus Mus; species Mus musculus. The sequence goes on along the minus strand of NC_000077.6, from coordinate 20,309,892 downwards.
TGACCAACTCTGCATGTAGTGAATGTTTTGATGCTAAATTTTATGTGTGTTCTGTCATCATTATTTTTAAAGGTAAATTTCTAAATACTGATACAAAGGTCTCATAAGCATGCTGTGGGATGTGAGCCAACTCAGACTGAAATGCAGTCCTGTGTCTCTAGGCACCCAGGGGTTTCTCGGTACTCGGGGTGCTTGTCTGAGGGCCTGGCTTAAGGATGATGCCTGAAGAGCAGTGTTTGGTCCTCAAGAGGGGATGTATTCTTATTTGAAGATGAGACTTAAAAATTCCTAATACTCCCTAGAATGTCCCTAGAAAGAAAACTCAAGAAGCCAGTCACACTGGTCCCCTCCCCCGGGGTGCTCAGGGCTGATGTGCGAGACCTCACACTCCTCACAATTCTGCTCCCCTTGAAATCTGAACTAGGAGGTATCGTTAAATATAAATTAAAATTTATAAGTTAAAAGACAATTGTGGAATTACTACTAGATTGATATTAGATTTACAGCACCTGACTTTTGTTCTTTGTAGTTTCTACAATTTATTCCTTTTCTCCCTTTAAAAAGAAAAAAAATTTTTCCTCTTCTGGCTGTGCTCCCAGAATATCATTGTTAATGACTTTTTCCCACGGGATCTTGTCTTCCAAGACACAAAGAATGCAAAGCTTCACAGAAGCCCTGGGCTGTGTTGGTTTCGTATCACAGCAGCTCTGTGAGATTCTTGTATTTCTGAGTTCTCAGGACAAGTCTCAGCAAAGCTAAAAGCCAAGCTCATAGTCGCTCGCACAAAGCCTTTCTTTTTCAGTTCTTTGCCTTTTGCCATGTAGTTAGTGGCAGTCCGTCAGTTAGGAACAATGCAGAGCTAGGTATAATGGCACTCAGCCTAGCACTCAGGAAGCTGAGGCAGGAGGATCACAAGTTCCAGGCTAACTTGGTCGGTATAGTGAGACTTTGTGTAAAAGGAAGGAACGGGGAAGAAGGAGAGGAAGGAGAAAAGAAAAGCTAAAAGGAAGGTCTGTGTACACCAGAGGGAGGACATCTAAGTGTGTGGGAGCACTCACCCAGAGGATGATCATCTTCATTTTTCTCAGTCACACAAACGGTTTATTTAAAATGAAGTCACCCCACCTCATCTTTCTTTGTGTGTGTTTAGAGTTCCTCTATGGAGAAACAGAGAAGATCCAGTTGAAAGTCCCTGGGAGGCTCAGTACCTCCCAGTCTCACCACCTTCCTGATGAGCATCTATGCTTGTTCCTAGGTATGTTCCTATAGGCATCATGTTCCTGATCGGAAGCAAGATTGTAGAAATGAAGGACATCGTCATGCTGGTGACCAGTCTCGGGAAATACATCTTCGCATCTATGCTGGGCCATGTCATCCACGGAGGAATTGTCCTGCCTCTTGTGTATTTTGCTTTCACAAGGAAAAACCCGTTCACGTTCCTCCTGGGCCTCCTCACCCCATTTGCGACAGCTTTTGCGACCTGTTCCAGGTGAGTGGGCTTGGGAACCAACCGAATGGGTACAGAGTGAGGTGAGCCCAGTGATTCTCTTGGGAACACTGTGTACTGAGGCAAGATGTGGCCCTTAGGGGAATCCACTGGAGTAATGTAGCAAGTGAATCCTGGAAGTCATGTTTGAGTCCCGTGGGACTTGAAGTTACACTGACAACTTTGAAAGAGACCTAGCTAGCTTCCCTATTTGGAGGGAAGGCAGCAGGACACTGGCTGAGCCGCCATACCGATGTGTTCTGGTGTTCACCTGGCTGGGGACCATTTCCATGCCTGGTTGCTTCCCTCCCCATCTCTAGCTCAGCAACCCTTCCGTCTATGATGAAGTGCATTGAGGAGAACAATGGTGTAGACAAGAGGATCAGCAGGTTCATCCTCCCCATTGGGGCCACGGTCAACATGGACGGAGCAGCCATCTTCCAGTGTGTGGCCGCAGTGTTCATTGCCCAGCTCAACAACGTAGACCTGAACGCAGGACAGATTTTCACCATTCTGTGAGCCCGTTACTCTTCCCTACATTGTTAGGCCTGGCTTAAAACTTCAATGTGTGTGTGTCTGCGATTTCCTTTGAAAAAAGATCCAATGCTCAGTGTCTCCTCTGTAAAGGTGAGCTGGTGAGAATTCATCACAGTCGTCCCTCAGGATCCGGAGGCTGTCAGTTTTCTTGCTGCTGGGACAGAATGCCTGACTAGAAAGCAACTTAAGGGAGGAAAGCTGTGTGTTGGCTTATGCTCTGAGAGGATGCAGTCTGCTGTTGTGGGAAAGGCAAGGGAGTGGGAGGCTGTTTGCCTACATCTGGGCCAACCAGGGCACAGAAAGATGAGTGCAGGCGTTCAGCTGGCTTCCTCCTCTTTCCATTTTTATACAGTCTAGAACTCTAGCTATGGTATGGTGCTACCTACATTTAGGGTAAGTCTTCCCATCCCAGTTAACTTTCTTTGGAAATGTCCCCACAAACACACCCAAAAGCATGCCTCACTAAAGCTCTAGGGCTTTCCCACTTCAATCAAACTGAAAATCCAAGTTATCTGTCACAGGGGCTTCCGTTCCAGGACCATCTTACTCCAATGGATAATAGGTAGTTGGAGTAGTTGATTTTTGCATTGCTATGACAAGATATTTGGCAGAAACAGCTTAAAAGATGAAAAGTTTATTGGGTCTCATACATAATTCAGAGGAATTTTGGTCTATCGGGAAGGATAATGTCTTGTTTACGTGGTGATAGACAGGAAGCTGAGGATGCAGGTCAGGACAGGGCGAAGGCATAATCTCCAAAGCCCATCCCTTGTGAGCTACAGCCAAGCCCCACCTCCCAAAGACTCCACAGCCTTCAAGTACAGCTGCTAGCTCAGAATCAAGTGTTAAAAACAGCCTGTAGGAGACATTTCAGCTTCAAACCATATCCATACTGCCTTATATATAATTTGCACATATTTTCCTCAAAACTTTAAATCCTTTCTAGATGATGTACTTATGTACTTAGTATGATATAAGTGATAGGGTAGTTGTTGCTATATTGTATCATTAAGGTACTAAGAAAAAAAATGATCTGTAGATGTTCAGTAGTTACAGTTTGTTTTTGGTATTTTGGGTCAGCGGTTGGTTTAATTTGTGAGCACAGAACTGGAGAGTGTGAAGTCTGAGTGTACTTGGAAGGATGTATCTTCTCTCACGCTCCTAGAGTGTGTGGTTGTTATTTATAAGTCATGACTGCAATGCTCTGTAATTCCCTGGGCCCCCTCCATCCTCCGTCTTCAAGGCTGCCTTTGCTTTGCTGTACCCTAGAGTGACTGCCACGGCATCCAGTGTTGGAGCAGCAGGTGTGCCGGCTGGGGGTGTCCTCACAATTGCCATCATCTTGGAGGCCATTGGATTGCCCACACATGACCTCTCTCTGATCCTGGCTGTGGACTGGATTGTGTAAGTAGCCGATACCAAAGACCCTAGAATAAAGTCTGTTGAGGCCTCTGAGTACTTGATGCTCCAGTAGACCTGGTGCATGCAGAAAGACTTAAAACTATCTTTGCTTTGGAAGGCATCTGTTGTTAAGCTGGCAAAGCCAGATTTCTAACTGTGAAAAGTCAACAATATAGCAGACAAGAGCCCATGAACATTCACAAATAGTACGAGAGCCAACCATCCAGGACTTGCCTGTAGTATTCTGTAGTTCAAGGGGCTGTGCAAATGATGGCAGAGTAGAGTGTCAGTAAGTAGAGCAGTTAGGAATGGTTGTCATGCAAGGAGAGCATGCACACACCGTGTGCTTGGACTCAGGAGAAGTTAGGCAAGAAGGTGACCAGGCTAGGCTGTCCCTGCAGTTCCTTACAGACACAGGAATGTCTGGAGGTTGATCACCTGAGCCTTCTGATACCTCATGCAGGTATAAATTATACTGTTCTTTAAGAAAGTTGACTAAGGCAGTGATGTGGGAATAGCAAGGCTCAAGGGTAAGAAATATGTGTATCTGTGTATCTTGCTATAATAGTAGAAGTCTTACTAGTCATGGTAGAGATTAAATGAGTCACCATTCTGTACAGTGCAGATAACATGGGGCACGTGGGACAGCATTCAGCAAACATCAATCCTGCTGGGCTGGTCACAACCAGGCACAGAGACACTGGCCTCAGGTACCTGGCACTGGTCTGCTATGCTGGTCTCAAGCCTGAGGGCTTATCACAGAAATGGGGTAAAATGTCTAACAGAGACTCCTAAGCTTCAGGTGCCTCATGAGAGGGAGCTCCATTCATGTGCTAAACAGGCCAGAGCCAGTCAGGGATCACCTGTCTCCTCCTCCTACCAGCTGCCTCCAGTGCCCAGAGAAGGTATCTTAGGATTCTGTGAGGAAAATAGCACCCCTGCAGAGGGCACCAGTCCTCCAGCACCCTTGGGGAAGATCACACCATTTCCGCAGTCTTCAAAATGACTACAGATACTTCTCTGAGTTTCAGTGATGCGTGGATGTTGAGCTAACCTGTGCTAAGTAGGCTGTGGGGAAAGCAAGACTGTTTTCAAAGACATGCTTGCCCACAGCCACGGAATGCTCATACTGTTGGTACCCAGGACTGAAGTTCAAGTATGCTGTAACACTGAAGGGAAGAACAGCTGAACCCAAAATCATGCCTACTCTTTTCTCCCAAATGTGCGTGGTGTTCTCTCTAGCAGGGCCATTGCACATAGCAGAAGTCTGTGGAAAGGTGGCTGGCAGGAACTAGATTGCATATCCACTCCCAGAGGTGTCGAACATGCTCGGGTAACTTGTTTGCTACCTTCAACTGTTCTTTTTCCGACATTTTTTACAATGAGCATCTGTTACTTTCCTAAGAGTAGATGCTGCTCAGAGAAAATGAATTCAGCACAGATCTCTTGGAGGTATGCCCTCCAGTTTCACGGCCATATCCAGCCGGGCTCCTGACTGGGCTTCTGAGAAAATGAAGAACAGGAAAGATACTGAAGAAAGGCCAGGCATACAGGCACAGGGAGGCTGGGGTAGGACGGAGAAGCCACAGCCCCCAGGAAGGGTTATTGTATATAACTGAGTCAGGAACACAGCTGAGTGTGGAGGCACGTTTGGCTCACCTCAGAAGGAACAGTCTCTGTAAGACAGCAGACTTCAGGCCATAAATGTCAACATCCTCACACGGTAAGGGAAGGAAAGCTTTGCCATCCTTGCTGAACCTCACTCACCTGGCTTTTCCACCCCCATGAGTCTGAAGCATTGGGGTCCTTCACATGGTCATTCACGTGTCAGACAATACACATTTACTCAGAACTTCCACTGCTCCCTACAAGTCAATTTCCCTGTGGCCACCAGCCTGCTTGTGATAGCGCCCTCCCCTGGTGATTCTGGGTATAGCATTAGTCCTTTTTGCTTTCTGTTTCCACCAGGGACCGGACCACCACTGTGGTGAATGTGGAAGGGGATGCCCTGGGAGCGGGGATCCTCAACCACCTGAATCAGAAGGTAGTGAAGAAAGGTGAGCAGGAGCTACAAGAAGTGAAGGTGGAAGCCATTCCCAATTCCAAGTCTGAGGAGGAGACGTCGCCTCTGGTGACACACCAGAACCCAGCAGGCCCTGTGGCCATTGCTCCTGAACTTGAATCCAAGGAGTCAGTGCTGTGATTGGGCTGGGTCTGGGCCAGCCTGCCAGTACCAGCAACCCACCCTGGTAGCCTGCCCCATTGATGTGGGCATGGCCCTCATACACTTTTCATCTCCCAAGGAATGCTTTGCCCAATCACCAGTTTGAGAGTGGCCTCTCAGCACTGGCATGAATGCCTCCTGAGCTAGAACACTCTGCCGTTTGTCTTGATCCATGTCTCCATGGAGCTCTGGATACACCTTGAGTCTATACCCCTTGAGCTGCCAGGCCTGAGGGATTCCAAGTTCATGGAGGCCTGGGGACCAAGGTTGGGGGGCGATGCAGATGGATTCTTCACTTTCCCCTGGGAGCGTTGCATCTGGTGCTTTCTGGGCCAACCAGAAGGGTTGATAGTTGTCTGTCACGTTGTCTCTGCAGCAGCAGACACTGAAGAGCTTCCCAGAGTCTTAGACTGAGCTGGAATCTGCTGGGCTGCCGCTGGGTTAAAGGATTATGCTCCACTTGTGTGGGAGGCTTCTAAGGGGCCAGAGGTAAAACAGGTTTAGAGAGACCCCCTGTGACGGTTAGCACAGCTAGGGGCTCAGTTTGAGTAAACCATAAACTCTGAGGTCAGGAACAGACTGGGGAGCACCCTAAAGAAGATGAGACAGAATTGTTCCCACTCTAGACTGAGGCTCCTGCCAACTTCCCCTCCATTTCCATTTGGACTTAGCCGCAGACCATAGGACCTCCTCCTCTGGGAAGGGTGATGTGGTCACTGCACTGTGGACTTGTATTGGTTGGTCAGTCTATTACTACAGTTTGACTAGGTCCTTCCTAAAATGCTGCTGAGCTACAAAGTCATATACTCCCCCAATAAACTCACGCGCTGGCGCAGCTCTGCCCCAGGCCCCTGTCTGGTTTCCACAGTATACTACTCGCTTGTGTGAGACCTATGGTTAGTCCTGGGTCTGATGTAACTTGCCTCTTGCCTACTTCACTGGAATCTGATAAGGCCAAGGATACGTCTGTGGAAATTATCGTTTTGCTCCTTGGAAGTCAAGTTCTAACACCCGTAAGTGCCCAGCTTATCTGAGAGACAGCTTTTTTCGTGAAGGGTGCCTACTGGCGTGAGCAACTCTCCTGAACTGTTACCCTCACACTTCCGAAGCTAAGCTCTGAAGAGTTGTGAAGACATTCAACGCAGCCTTTTCTTAATGAGCTACCCAACTTCTACCACATTCCTGGGTACCCAACTGTGTTGTTACTCTGAACCCACAGTTTCTGCCAATACCACCCTAACAGGAGATTAAGTCCCTAAGTCATTGGCTTCATGCTTTCGAAACCTTGCTTTCTCTGCTGTGTTGTCACCAGACCCACACATACTTGGGACAGAGTCCGTTTTAAAATGGGGCCTGTGCCTGAGTGAAGGGGTGGGCAAGGAGCAGAGCCCACAGCCAGGGTAAAGGACAGCTCTCTGAACCAGCTGTGCCACTGCACTCTCCTGTGGGGCCAGGAACTAAGCGGAGAGCGGTAAACCTTATTCCCAGCACTGTTTTTTAAAGGGGAATCAATCACATTGTTTGATTATGAGTGAGCATTTGGTATTTTTTCAGTTTCAGTGTATCTTTTCCTCTGTATTTACATATACTTTATGTATCAAGTGTGTGTGTGTATGTGTGTGCTTTTAGCTCCAAGCAAACCTGAGTTTGGATAAAGGGGAACTAAACTACAAATTATGTCTATGGTATCCTGATATTCCCATTTCTACAGAATCTTATTATGTAGGAACTGGAGCTGGACAGTGAAACCCCCTGGCTGGCACTCAGGTCTCAGCCTGGACCCACAGTAACAAATGCTGCTGTGGACAGAGGGAGATGTTTCTGTGTGACATGCGTGGGATCTCCCTCTTGGAGGCCAAAAGAGAAGGTGGCCCCGCACTTCCCTGAGTTCTGGCTCTCAGAGAAGTTGATGGAGTTTCGGAACAGGGAAGACACCACCACAACTGACTGAAATATCTCCTGGCTATTTTTCTAACATGTTCATGTATTGATGTTTTGTGTATGTGTGACATTTGCCTTAAAACGTAGCACAGCCATCAAGCCTGAGTAACGTGTTTTTCCTGGCACCTGCCTGTCTTTGAGTCCTGTCTTGTATTTGATGGAGCTGTTGCGCTTTTAGGGGTTGACCGAGGGTGTCTGAGTACAGTCTTCCTTTCCCTTCCAGCCAGCGTGAGACCCTGGGGTGAGAAGGGCGGTTCCTCAGAAGGGAAACCTCTCTGACAACTGGTGTCTCTGTCCTGCCTGCGGCTGCCTGCCTAGGACTCATGACCATTAAGCTGTGTGTCGGTTTCTCATTCTCTGATTAGGGCTCTGACATCCTGCCGTCTGGCAGAAGTTAGAGTTTGCCACAAACCTCCAACATTAAGTGTTGTCGGAACCACTAGGTTGACAGGAGTTATTTAAGCATCCGTGCAAAGCCGGGCACCGGCGCAGTAACAAGCACCAAACTTTTACGGGGAATGTCCCTATTACCAAAGCCCTCCAGGCAAGCGGGTACCCACCCATGCTTGCTGTACTTGGGTCACCACCACACCCAACTCACTCTCTTACATAATCTCGTCTTCCTTTTTTGAAAAAGATATGTTTTTGTTTTTAGAGACAGGGCATTACTGTATAGCCTAATTTGGCCTTGAGCTAGTGAGACCTCAAGAGCCTTCAGCTTCACTGGGGTGACAGGCATGCAGCATCTTACATCGCCCTGTTTTCAATGACATCACTTCCTGTACAACAGGGAACTCTAGAAGATCACACAGGAAGCTGTGGTTTCCAGACCCTGGGGTTTTAGGAAAATGGATTCCCGTTCTGACATATATCACCAGCTCTTCATATAGCGTGGAAATTGACTTTAATTTCTAGTAGAGTACAATGGCTGGAAAGGTTTGCCTAGATCAAAGGTGGGATGACAGCTGGGACAATTTAGACTTCTCCCTGGAGCTTTTTGAGGTGTTCCAAGGTTGAAATTAGTACCTGGTGATTCAGCTTTTCAAGGTAGCCAGAGCAAGGTCAACTGTCCCATTGGCTTAAGCCACCTCTGCCCCAGTGTTTGGGCAGGGTCTGTTAAAACTTGCCTGCTCAAAGGAAATTTCTGTTACCTCCATGAATGATCCAAAGCACACAGCCAGGAGGGTCGCGAACTGTCAGTTCATGATTCTGCTGTTTGCTTCTCCCATCAGGCCGCAGTCCCCTCCCATACCTCAGGCTCCTCAGACTGAAAGATCACAGCTGTAGCGGTAACAGGCCACTGTGAGGGTCAGATGAGTTTCAGGAGTGTTAGTCTTCAGGAAGTGGCTGGCACATTAAATGTGCTGTGCACCAAGCTGACTGTCACATCGAATAGTAGCTGGGAACGTTCCTCATCTGCAGGTGTCCCTTTGTGGCTGGGTCCATGTTTTGCAAACGTTTTTTTGTGAGGAGACCAACACCTATTTATCCAAATAGGACACCAATGGCAGACCAAAGATTCCACTTAAGTCTAGCTTGAGAGATAATAGGTTTATTAGGATTACATAAAGAATCATGGGCATCTTATGACAACTACACCATTAAAGAAAATAGAAATACCCCTCCTCCCACAAGTCCTAACTGCCTGTACATCTTGGGTTGGAGCATGCCACAGGAGCACTCTCCCCCTCCCCTGAAAATGAGTGGGCCCAACCTTGTGCAGGTCACCTTTAGGCAATCATAGCTGCTGACACAATGACCAAGTTATGCTTAGGAGTCTGTTCCACAACACTCCAGCCCTTTGTCCAGCTTACATTCTCTCCATTCCCTGTTCCCTGATGTTCCATTTACTGGGCCCTTGTCACTTCTTCTCAGAACTCTGATGACTTATGAGTCCCTTGCAGTAACTGCTACCCTTCTAAAAAGAAGCTCCTCTGACTAGAGACGAAGGCAACATCATCTATGGACATAAGCATAAATATTTAGAAGGCACCTTGACAGATATATCATATCCAGTCAGCAAAACAATAGCTATAGCTTCCTCACCCGAGCTTATGACCTCTTAGCCCCAGGCTTCTGACCAGTTGTGAAATCCCTTGCGCAGAATAGGCCTGAAATTCAGTCAGAAAGCAGCTGCCTACACTCATAACAGTCCATCACGACTGACCCAGTGGGCCCATCTTGCCTGGAATGTTGGTGGTATATATAGCACACAGGATCCACAGCTGAGTCGGATTGTTGACAGTTCTCCCAGGAGCCTACACAGTGCCTTCAACCACTGTGGAAGCTAGCTAGCAGGGAGGAGGTTTATGGCGCAGTCCCAGCTTGGTCACCCTACACAAAGCATGGGATGGCTGTGGGGCTTTACCACGGTGAGCAAGCAACAGCAGTAACAGAAGGTTGTGTTGTTCAGGAGGTCCTGGAACTCCTTGACCAACAACTAGGGAGTCAGGCTCCCCCAGCACTGGGACTTCCAGCTAATAACCTTCAGATTTCTGGAGGCATCTTTTTCAATGTCATGGGGGCACTTCCAATGTTACAGGCCTCATGTCATTCATGCCATACTATACCCAACTATAAAGTTCCCAAGAATTTCACAGGTTCCCTGGCAGCCTGTGTGACCTGATTCCTGAGTCTTGCTCCGTTAGGTTTCATACACATCTTCCAGAAACTTTTCTAAATCTGTTAAAACAAAACAAAACCTCAGAGTTAGCAGCCCATCATCTATGAAGTAACACAATTTTGCAAAGGGTATGCAGGGTTACTGAAGTCCCACTAAACACCACGCCGAACAAATGTCATTTGCTCTCAGAAGTAAGCAGCTAAGCAGGTACCGAAGAGAAATGCCAGCGGGGTCCAACAGCATGAGAAGACTCTGTCATTTGTAGCTACTGTTTATTCAACAGGCCAATGCTGGGTACCAGGGTGTGGCTTGGAGGCAGTACTTTAGCCCCCCACAATCCTCCGTGAGCTCTGTGAGCTGTCCTGATACTTTGTCATCATATAGGGATGCACACATGTATCTCCCAGCCTCCAGCAGGCTCTTTGGAGCCAGGGCTGGCTCTTGTTGTTTTCACTGGCTTCAGTAGTGACACTAGTGCACACACACACACACACACACACACACACACACACAATGCCTCCACAGGCTCCCTCAGTTTGACTGTCTCTGGGTCATGTTGTGGGTCCCTGCTGCCTCTCTATTGGCTGGGCCTGTTTACCATTTCTGTATTCTCTTGAAGAGAAACATGTGCAGCTTACTCCAGAGGGAATAAGTGCTCTCCTAAGACAAGCTTAGCCTTTCTTAACCTGAACTTCTCTATCTTTTATGTCACCACATTTTTCTCAGTCTTTAAAGCCTTCCAGAGGCTCACAAGCACTGAGTTGGTCACTCTGTCACTTTTTTTTTCCTTAGAAATTCTGGCTCAACACAAACTTTAGCAAATTCATCTTTGGCCCTGTTGAACTCCATGTTTGGAGACTGTCCTATTTATGTTGCTACTGCTGTGATAAACACCATGACCAAAAGCAACTTGGAGAGAAAAGGATTTATTTCAACTTACAATTGTAGTCCATCATGAAAACATGTTGGAAGCTGGGTGATGGTGGCGCACACCTTTAATTCCAGCACTTGGGAGGCAAAGGCAGGCGGATTTCTGAGTTCGAGGCCAGCCTGGTCTACAAACTGAGTTCCTAGACAGCCAGGGCTACACAGAGAAACCCTGTCTCGAAAAACAAAAACAAAAAACAAACAAACAAAAATACATGTTGGGACAGAAACATACGGCAGGAACCTGGAAGCAGGAACCAAAGCAGAGTCACGGAGGTCACTGCTTCCTGGCCTGCTTTCTTACAACAATGCAGAATCACCTCCCTGGGGTGGCACTGTCCCCAGGGGACTAGGACCTCTCCCAGCAATCATTAATCAAGGAGATGTTCTACAGGCCAGCTTTGGGAGCATTTTCTCAGTTGAGGATCCCAGATAACTCTAGCTTGTCTCAACTTGACAGGAAAACAAAACTATCAACCAGGACAGGTACCAAGTTTTGTGTACAGTTTTCCTGGGGAAAACCATAAGTGAATAAATGTCTACTCGCTTCAGATAGGCATCAACAAAAGATCAAAGGAAGCATTTGCTGAAAGGACCCTGATATAGCTGTCCCTTGTGAGACTAGGCCGGGGCCTAGCAAACACATAAGTGGATGCTCACAGTCAGCTATTGGATGGATCACAGGGCCCCCAATGGAGGAGCTAGAGAAAGTAACCAAAGAGCTAAAAAGATCTGCAACCCTGTAGGTGCAACAACATTATGAACTAACCAGTACCCCGGAGCTCTTGTCTCTAGCTGCATATGTATCAAAAGATGGCCTAGTCAGCCATCACTGGAAAGAGAGGCCCATTGGACACGCAAACTTTATATGCCCCAGTACAGGGGAATGCCAGGGCCAAAAAGTGGGAATGGGTGGGTAAGGGAGTGGGGGGGGGGGAGGGTATGGGGGACTTTTGGGATAGCATTGGAAATGTAATTGAGGAAAATACGTAATAAAAAAAATTTAAAAAAAAAAAAACTCCTTAGTCAAAAACTACACCTAGGTCCCAAATATGTGAGTATAGTCTCTGCCCACTGGAATAAAGATTTTTAACTGGCTGTAAAAAAAAAAAAAAAAAAAAAAAAAAGATCAAAGCAATAATTCCATTCCAGTCTAGTTTGGTGAAGCAATACATTTCATTAGGGTTATTTACAGAGGCTTAAGCAACTTAAGGGCATCCATACCAATGAAGAAAAACAGGTCAGAGGTGGTGGTGCACACTTTTAATCTCAGCACTCAGAAGGCAGAGCAGGTAAATTTCTGTGAGTATACAAGTTCATGGCCAGGCTAGTCTACTTAGTAAGTTTCAGGCCAGCCAGAAATATATAGTGAGACCCTGATTCAAAAAAAAAATTGGAGTGGTGGTGCACGCCTTTAATCCCAGCACTCAGGAGGCAGAGGCAGGCGGATTTCTGAGTTCAAGGCCAGCCTGGTCTACAGAGTGAGTTCCAGGACAGCCAGGGCTACACAGAGAAACCCTGTCTTGGAAAAAAAAAAAAAAAAAGACAAAAGATGTAGTCTCCCCTCCCCTAGCCTGAAACCTGCTTGCTCAGGGGTGGAGCTTCCTGCTCATTCGTTCTGCCACGCCCACTGCTGGAACCTGCGGAGCCACACACGTGCACCTTTCTACTGGACCAGAGATTATTCGGCGGGAATCGGGTCCCCTCCCCCTTCCTTCATAACTAGTGTCGCAACAATAAAATTTGAGCCTTGATCAGAGTAACTGTCTTGGCTACATTCTTTTCTCTCGCCACCTAGCCCCTCTTCTCTTCCAGGTTTCCAAATTGCCTTTCCAGGCTAGAACCCAGGTTGTGGTCTGCTGGCCGGACACAACAAAAAGACAAAAAAAGAAAGAAGAGAAAAACCTTTCTCTCTCCCTGCTCATTACTGAGGGATAGTGAGATAGGCTCTCGTGCTCTGTCCTGGTAAGCCCCAATCTCAGGGCCTTTGGCTCAGGCCCAGTGTGTGCAGGATAATGCAGAAAGGGAGAACTCATGAACCTCCTGGAATTTCTCAAGTCAGATTCTCAAACTTGAGTTATGTGTCGTAGGTGCTATCAGCCACTTTCTGTTGCTAATAGCATAGCACTCAAGACTAGGGGGGTTAGAAAGAAAATGGTTAATGGGTCTGGATGTCCAAGGTCGGAGGCTTGAATCTAATGATGAACTCACAGTCTGGAGTGGAACAGGGCAACATAGCAGCTACAACACTGCTAGTCCCTTCTAGTCTCTCTGCTGATGCAGGCATCAGGAGTCAACAATGACGGCTTTAATACTAATCATTTTAAAAAGGACACATCTCTAAAGATCGTAAAGATCACGAAGATGTTTGGATCATCTGCCTCTTACCTCACCATAGACATTAAATTCCAGCAGGTTGTTACAAATAAGTTTCCCAGGACTCAGTACAGCTGTGTCCCAGCTCTGCCCATAGCAGGAAGGGAATAGCTCAGAAGTCTTCTGTCATCAAAACTAGTTTCAGAGACGTTCTGAGCTCAGTGAAGAACCACTGTCTCAATGTTGTTTCTTGGGTGGCTGGGATATGATCCATATGCCTCAACATTCACCCCGTGCTCCAGAGGCTGGAGAGGTGGCTCAGTATTTTTAGAGCATTTGCTGCTTTTACAGAAGACCCAAGCTCATCTCCGAGCACCTTTATTGATCCATTTACAACCACCTGCAACTCCAACTCCAGGGGCCCAACACCTCTGGTCAGCTACACACATATGCAGATACACACAGAGATAGATACATATGCATATAATTTTTAAAAAAATGTAAGTGTGTGTGTGTGTTTTTGTGTGCGTGTGTGTGTGTGTGAGTATGTACAATTCAATACTTTCCAGTATTTTAGAAGCTTGGAGAAAACACCACAACAGTGATGAATAAAAGCCTCTCACCCTCACCCAAACAATAAACCTGCTTCTGTCTCTATGGCTACCTGACATGTGCCTACTCTGACATGTCATATACCTGGGATGGTAACATCATTTTTCTTTTATAGAGAAACCCCAGGTAACGGTGACTGATGTTAAATGTGACCCCTGCCCAGTTCCCACTCTTCTCACACATCAGAGGGAGCCTTACAAACCATGATCACTAAAACAACAAATTCAGCATAGAGCATGCGGCTCATTCTGTCTGCTCAGTAGGGTCTTTTCCATCGGGGATTGAGTTGGGGAAAGATGGACATCTGGATTCATAGATTAAACAGAACACACACTGATTAAAAGAGCCTTCAGACCCTTCCATGGTCTAGGTCCATGGATCTAGACCACATGCTAAGTTAAAATGTGGTGGAATCCTGGGAACGTATTCTGCTAATACTGGTCTGGCTGCGCGACACTGTGTTGCTCCATCAAGGCACAATGCATAGTGTATGCTGTGTGAATGACTCTCCCTACAGTTGTGAAGTGCACAGCTTTCATACTTGTACATGACAGCCCTGGGCTGCAAAGGTGAGTGATAGGTTAAAATTTTGACTCACACTCTGGTGGTGTTGTTTTGTTTTGTTTTATTTTGAGATAGTGTTCTTCTAGCTGTCCTGGAACTCACTTTGTTTACCAGGCTGGCCTCAAACTCAGAGATCCACCTGCCTCTGCTTCCTGAGTGCTGGGATTAAAGGCATGATCCAATTGCCTGGCTCGACTCACACTCTTAACATAAAGCATATTTCATCCTGTTTAAAAACAAAACAGATTTTTTGGTTTGGGCTTTTGTTTTTTACTTCTTTTCCTCCTAACAGGTGTGCATAATGAATGAGTCTTAGAGGCAGTAGGATTGTGGTCAAGAGGAGTCTCCTTATTCATATTTACCACTCACATGGCCTTTTCTCTTTCTCTGTGATGCCCATTTAGCAAGACACCTTGCTTCCTGCTAGGTACTTTGTAGTTGTGATGTACTATCTTTGTCTGAGATAGAGTCTGGCTACACAACCCAGCTTGCCTAGAACTGTGTAGCCCAGGTTATCTCAAATTCATGATCCTACTGCCTTAGCCTCTAGAATGCTGGGATTGTAGGCATATGTACCATGTCTGTCATTTGGTGGATCTTTGATCTCTGTTCCTCTGGTCACCTAGGCTGGTTGACCAGCTTACAGGCTCCTTCACCTGACATAAAAGTGACCACAAAGCCTAATGAATGGCCACAGGGTAGCCAGGACTAGGTGAGGCTACATTGCAAAGAGTGGAGTATTACCTGTAATATTATTCAATTTATTTCAGTTTCTTCCTAGGAGGTTAATGGAGCTACCCACAGTGTGGGTCTTCCCCTAATTAACCCAGTCTAGGAAATCCCTAAGAGATCTGCCCAGAGGCTTGCTTCCCTAGTAAATCTTGATCTGGTCAAGTATAATATACTATCTCTCCTTTCAGAGACCATGTCTTATTCTGTATCCCAGGCTGTCCTGGAACTCATTCTGTAGCCCTGGCTGGCCTCAAACTCAAGGCAATTCACCTGCCATCATCTGTTTAAGGGATAGGTTTGCAAGTATAAGTCAGTAGGCCTGGCTAATCTTTTCTCCCATAAGTGGTTTTTCTCAGACATTTTGTCACACATGGAAAGCTGACTGACACAGGATAATGTGCCACAACGCTACAGAGAAAATAGACAGCTTGATCGGAAAAGAAATAGAAACTCCAGACTATGCCCAGAACTATGAGAAACTAGAGAAAACTAATGTCTCGACTAAAAAAAAAAAAAAAAAAAAAAAAAAAAGTTTAACAACACCTAACTGTGGTTTTCCATACATTCTCTTGGGATATAAAAAATATTATCCTTGAGCTAAACCAGAGGTTAGTTGATAGATTGCTTACCAAACATGAACAAGGTCCATTCTACCTCATAACCAGTCATGTGCCATAATCCTGTTATCCCAGCACCCAGAAGGCCAAGGTCATCCAGAAATGCACAGTGAGTTTGAGACTTGCACTATAAGGGATGCTGCCTCACAAAAACATCATCTTCATCTTTTTTCTTTGTTCTGGCTGTATAACATTTGACACACAGGGAAAATCCATGAACTTCACAAGGATTGCTACTCAATTAGTTTTCATCCAAATATTTGAAAGGGATGGATTCTCACCGTGTTTCCTGAGTTGGTACCAAACTCCTGGACACAAACAGTCCTCCTGCCTCAGCTTTCTAAGTAGGTAAGACTAGAGAGATACACAACAACCCCTGATCTTCAGAGACTATATTTTGTGTGTATGAATGGGCATGTATGTCTATGTACCACTTGTGTGCCTGATGTTCACAGTAGCCAGGAGAAGGCATTTGATCCCCAGGTGTTGTGGATAGCCCAGGCGCTAATTATATTTGATGTTAATTCCATTCTCCTGTGAGGGGCTTTGAACAAGGAATGAGTCAGTACTCAGGTGATTTCCTGTAAACCTGCTTCCCACCTTAATTTGTAAAATAAAGGAGAGTTGATGATTGGGCAGATAAAAGGAAAGGTGGGAAGGGAGAAGAAGGAGAAAATGGAAGAGGAAGAGGACAAAGGGGAAGAGGAAGAAAAGCAGAACAGAAGCACATGGCCTGGAGAAATCGTAAGTTCTAAGGGGTCTTATAAATGTGGAAGATGGTAGGGTAGCAGTAGATCTGCCCAATCTAGGTGCACAGCATGTAATAATATTAACTGAGTCATGTTTTCATTGCTAGGGCATATTTGGGTGGAGATTTACCACAACACCCAGGAACTAGAGTAACAGATAATCAGGCACTGGGAGTTGACTCTAGGTCTGCTGGAAGAGCATCCAGTACTCTTACACAAAGTCATTTCTCTTGCCCCACTCAAAAGCATTTTTTAAATTTTTACAGAGATAGAATTCACATACCGTACCAGTATAGTTAAATTGTTTTAAGGTTTCAGGTTGTGCAAATAACATCATACCTTTTAGAACATTTTATCATTTTCAAATGAACCTCCTACTCATCAGAAGTTGCCTTCACTGACTCATCCCTTACGAGCCTCACAGCCTGAGACCATCAATGTCTGGGCTTTGTTTTGTAGAAATATAGTTTTAGCAGTCAAAATGACCAGACCAAGTCTACAGCTGCCTAAACAAGATTAGCAGTTCTCTGAAAAATAACCATAACAAAAAATAGCACTTCTCAGAAAAATTCTCCTGCCCTGCCTCGCACTAAATTCCGAGAAAAACCACAAACTGCCTTGACCTTGCTGCCAGAATTCCCTGAGACATTAGTAGCTGACCAATGAGTTTAAAAATATATTGCTGCATTGCTGACCAATCATAATATGACTGTTCAACCCTCCACAAAAAAAAAAAAAAGTATAAAAGAACTGTGTTTTTTTAGCTCAGGGCTGACTCTCCCTGAGAGGCTGAGCAACCCCACGCACGTCGGAACAATAAATCTCTTGCCATTGCAGCAATCAATCTGTTGTCAAGTTGTGTTTTGGGGGGGTCGCACACCCAGTGTAAGGCCTCAGGGGTCTTACATTGGGGGCTCGTCCGGGATAGTGCTCCCCCAGAACCGCAATTGGTGAAGAGATCAGAGGTACGCTCCAGCAGGTCTATGTTACTTTCTGTTTTATGTTGTCTGCATCTGCTGTCTGTGTTTGTCAGTTGCAAGGCTATTTTGGTCCTGGGAAGGGACCAACCAATCTCAGGTTCTGGGGGGGTCTTGGGAAAGACCTATCTGATTGGTCGTTGTGATGGGCAGACATGCCAGGATGTCACAGGCCACAGGAAACTGGAGGATGCTCCAGAATCCCTCTGGGAGGTTGGATGGGAGGTGGTCCTTCTCTACCCAGAGATTCAGCTACCACCCAGTATGAACAGTATCAGGCTTCTGTGGGAATCGCATATTGGACGTCCTGTGTTGGTCTTGTTTGTCTTGGTCGCTTTCTGTGGTGTTACTGTGACGCTTTATCTGGACGAAACAATGAGACTGATGACTTCTACTCCCTTGACTACTACCCTTCACCACTGGACGGACATAAAACCTAGGGCACACAATTTGTCTGTTGAAGTTAAGAAGGAAAAGTGGAAGACTCTGTGCGCTTTGGAGTGACCCTCCTTTTAGACTGGAGGGCTCCTTCTTTTAGATAAGATAGAAAAGATTAAAGAGAAGATCTTCTTGGGACCAGGGGACACCCTGACCAGGTTGCTTATATTGTTGTCTGGGAAGATTTGGTCCTGTCTCCCCCTTTGTGGGTTCACCCTTTTCTTTCACTTTCAGAACCAGGTCTATCGAGAGTATGTGCCATGAAAACTGAGATGGAAAAGAAGACTGTTCTGCCCTCTGGAGATACGGACCTACTTCTTTTAGATCCCCCCCTCCTCCTTATCCCCCCACTCAGCCCCCAGTACCGGCCCTGCAGGGAGTGGTAGCTACCCCAGAACCCACAGCACCCTTGGCTCTGCCGGCATGGGCTTTCCAGGGGAAGGAGACAAGCACAACAGGAGAGTGGGCCCAGAAACTAGGACATGGAGCAAGCAGGTGGGGACCCCAATGCCTCTATTTTACCCCTCTGAGCCTATGGACCCCTAGATAACCAAGGCAACCAACCTCTCCAGTATTGGTAATTTTCCTCGGCCAATCTCTATACCTGGAAAATTCAAAACCCCTCCTTCTCTGAAAACCCCCAGGCTTTGACCAATCTTTTGGATTCTATTCTCTTCTTCTACCAACCAACTTGGGATGACTGCCAACAGTTGCTGCAAACTCTCTTCACAACGGAGGAGAGGCAACGGATCCTCCTTGAAGCTAGGAAGAATGTATCCAGACCAGATGGGATACCTTCCCTTCTGTCCAATGAAATAGATACTGGGTTTCCCCTTACTAGGCCTTTGTGGGACTACAACTCTCCTGAAGGTAGGGAGCACCTGAAGGTGCCAGACTCTAATGGCAAGTCTCCGAGGGGCAGCACGATGCCCCACCAATTTGGCCAAGGTAGGGAAACAGCCCAGGGCTCTATGGAATCTCCCTCAGCATTCCTTGAACGCCTGATGGAGTCATTCTGTCAGTTTACACCCTATGACCCTACAGCAGAAGAACATAAGGCTACCATTACTGTAGACTTTATACAATGTCAACCAAAGACATTAAGAAGAAGTTGCAGAAGCTAGAAGGGTTACAGGATAAGTCGTTGAGGGAACTTGTGCAAATAGCTGAGAAAGTGTTTTATAACAGAGAGACAGAGGAGGAAAAAGAAGAGAAAAGGCAGAAAGAGCAGGAGGCTAGGGAGCTGAAAAGAGACAAGAGACAAGAAAGAAATCTTTTTTTCGGCTTTCAGCTTGGAGGAGGCTAAGGTGCAACTTTCTTCAGTCGTCCTGAATCCAGGCTCATCTGACACCAGCTGCCTCCACCATGCTGCCCAAGTTCAACACCGAGATCAAAGTCGTGTACCTAAGGTACACCAGAGGTGAGGTTGGCGCCACATCCACCTTGGCCCCTAAGATCGGTCCTCTGGGTCTGTCTCCAAAAAAAGTTGGTGATGACATTGCCAATGCTACTGGTGACTGGAAAGGTCTCAAGGTTACAGTGAAACTGACCATCCAGAACAGACAGGCCCAGATCGAGGTGGTGCCCTCTGCCTCTGCCCTGATCATCAAAGCCCTCAAAGAGCCACCAAGAGACAGGAAGAAGCAGAAGAACATTAAACACAGTGGGAACATTACATTTGATGAGAAATCTTCATAGAATCCTGGCCACTAGTAATGAGACAGAGTTTTGATTTTAAGATTAAAACCATGCCAAAGAAAAAGGGGGGGTGTAGAAATATAGTTTTAGCAGTCAAAATGACCAGACCAAGTCTACAGCTGCCAAAACAAGATTAGCTATTCTCGGAAAAATAACCATAACAAAAATAGTAGTTCTCAGAAAAATTCTCCTGCCCCACCTCGCACTAAATTCTGAGAAAAACCACAAACTGCCCTGACCTTGCTGCCAGAATTCCCTGTGACATTAGTAGCTGACCAATGAGTTTAAAAATCATAATGTGACTGTTCAACCCTCCACCAAAAAAAAAGTATAAAAGATCTGTGCTTTTTGAGCTTGGGGTTGACTGAGGCCGAGCAACCCCATGCGCGTCGGAACAATAAACCTCTTGCCATTGCAGCAATCCTCTTGCCATTGCAGCGATCTGTCATCAAGTTGCGTTTTTGGGGGTCGTACACCCAGGGTAAGGCCTCGGGGATCTTACAGTTTCTATAGCTTGTTCTACTCTAAAAAACTCAAGTAAATGAAATGATACAACATTTTGTTTGTAGATTGCTGGGTAAGAAGGTAATTGTGGGACACTAGAAACATTCACTTCAGGGAGGGAACCAATGACAGACCAGTGTATAGTCGGTCCAACTTGCTAAACCAGTGAGTTTTCCTGGGGTTAGTAGCAGGAACATAGGTGAGAACAGTTAGTTACAGGAGCAGAAATGACTCAAAAAAATAATAATAAAAAAGCTGATATATCAACAAAGTGTACCCCAGTATGGGTGACAGCTCACAAAAGCTGGTAACCTGGAACTCACTCTAGCTTGCCTGCAGCTCATGGGGTTAAAGAACGCCCTCTCCTGGTCCATTTGTTAATCTGAGTTACCTCCAAGCAGCTCAGATTGTCTGTGGGTCTCCCAGGAAGTTCAGATGATTCCTTGCTTCTTTCAGGCTGCTGGGCTTTTCTGAGAAGGACTCTCAGCTCGCTTTACTGTTTGCATATGCCTGGGAAGGAAGGAGCCTAATGAATCTGATTAGTTTCATGGACTTCCTGAAGCTATTTTTAGATGTTTATTTCCTTGCATGATGGAATACTTCATCTCCCCTTAGAACATTTTGTCATTTCACCTCCCTATAGACATCATGTCTTAAAACCTCCCCTTTCACATGCTGTCTTGAGAAGTTCCCCCCAGAGGGAACTGCTGCCCAGCAGAGAGAGACTCTTGTTTGGCCTTCTGAGGAGCTGTCAGACTATTTCTACAGTGGTTTGGCCATTTTCAAGCGACTCTGGTTCCTTCATACCCTTGCCAACATGTTTAGCCTGTGGTATGGTGTATGAAGATATGTACACATTTACAGGTTCACTCACATATGTGAACCAGAGGTCACAGTCAGAGGCCCTCCTCTTTTCTACCTTTTTAACAGACAGCCTCTCACTAAACCCTGGCTGGCTGGCTGGTCAGCAAGTCCCAGGGATCCTCCTGTCCCTGCCTCCCAGCACTGGGCTTACAGGCAAGCACCTCCATATCTGGCCATTTCATGTGGGTCTATGGATCTGAACTCAGGAGTTCATGCCTACAACGGCAAACACTACCCACTGAGCCATCCCCCTAGCTCTGCTGAGCATCTTTCATGTGCCCACTGGCCATTTGCATATGCTCTTTGGCTAACAATTTATTACTATTATTATCATTATTATTAATGTATTTGCATTATGAAGAATATAAATTTCTATTTAACTATTTTTTATAAAAATTATACATTTTATGACTTGAAAATGATCCTCTTTTATCAAGTTCTATAAAAACTGGTTGTAAATTTGAAGTTTCCCCTTTTAAGTTAAAGTCATTTTCACAATAGCAGGCAGATCTGAGTAAGTCTTTGGAATGAGATTATTCCTGGAAAACTTGTATTTCCAATTCTGAAGTCTAAGGTCGTTATTTTTGTTGTTTTGCTTTTTGTAGGTTTGCTGTTGTTTTTTTGTTTTGTTTGGTAGTGCAGGGACCTGAACTTATAAGTGCTATGTAAGCATTCGACCAATGAACCCCGTTCCCAGCTCCAAATGTGTTTTTAACACTTGTCAGAACTGATAAGTATCACTTCAGACTGGATCATTACCATTCCCTTAAACACTCAGATGTCTCTGTCCATTGGCAGGAATTGCCTGGAGAGACCTCAGCCTCCAGGAAAGGATCCAGCTTCCTCTGCGTGGCTCAGTCCCGAAGCTTACCTTATAACACGGTAAGCACACGGTAAATGTCTGTGAAGAGAGTAGAAGGAATGAGCAATGGATGGAGAATCGGTTCCCCCGGGGCATGAAGATGATATTCACCAGCAGCTTGAGTCCAACAGCAGAGCTGTGTGGGCGGGCTTTCTATCAGCAATTCTGTTCTCAGACAAACAAAACTTTTTCTATAAAAACAGGCACCAAGCCCCTTGCTTATCATTCCCCAGTCTTAAGATGGCCAAATACACACTCACAGTGTGAAGGGCTCTGCAAGGGAGCAACCGTTTCTAACTACACATGGACAACCCTTCGTGCAAAGAACAAGGTCATGTGACAGCAGCCTCATCCTCATCAGCTGCTGTGTGAGACGCTGTACAGGGTACCATGTCCCAAGCAGCCTCAACTTTCCTAGGAAGCATTAAACAGTGTGAACCCCAGCTGTTAGCCTCGCATGAGCAAAGCCCATGTTCAGTTAGCAGCACCACATAAAACATGGCACATTGCTGTGGCCTGCAATCTTAGCATGAGGGTATAGACATGAGAGGAGCAGAAAATGGCAAAGTGAGCTCAGTGCTAGCCTGTGCTATATGAGACCCTGTACCCAAAAAAAAAAAAAAAAAGTCAGTAATATTTTCAAGACAGGATTTTTTTTTTTTTAAGCCCTCTCTGTCTTGGAACTCACATTGTAGACCAGGCTGGCCTCAAACTCAAAGATCTGCCTGCCTCTGCCTCCCAAACATTGGGATCAAAGGTGTGTGGCCCCACTACCTGACCAAAAGTAAGTAACTTTTTTTTTAATTAAAATAAATGAAAGGTATAGACTTGATATGCACAATATACCAGATATACACCTATTTGCAGAGATTTAGGAAAGAAAAACAACAAACAACTAAGATCTCCATCAGATCCCAAATCCAACCAGCTTCTGAGAGTCAGAGTCAGAGCCAGAGCCAGAGACAA
The DNA here is from genome assembly GCF_000001635.26 of Mus musculus. Classification (NCBI taxonomy): domain Eukaryota; kingdom Metazoa; phylum Chordata; class Mammalia; order Rodentia; family Muridae; genus Mus; species Mus musculus. The sequence goes on along the minus strand of NC_000077.6, from coordinate 20,286,854 downwards.
GAAAGAGCACGTCCACTGTCAGTAAACCTGTGGCCGGATAAGAACGTTAGCAACTTCCCCTAGGCACATAGCATCCCTTTATAAATACCGAAGGTTATACATACAGAGTTACAAACAGTGGGAAGGAGTAGAGATCTTTAAAGAACTATGTGATGGTTTGTATATGCTTTGCCCAGGGCACTATTAGAAAGTGGCACTATTAGAAGGTGTGGCCCTGTTGGAGTAGGTGTTTCACTGTGGGCATGGGCTTTAAGTCCCTCATCCTAGCTGCCTGGAAGTGAGTATTCTGCTAGCAGCCTTCAGATGAAGATGTAGAACTCTCAGCTCCTCCTGCACCATGCCTACCTGGATTCTGCCATGCTCCCACCTTGATGATAATGGACTGAACCTCTGAACCTGTAAGCCAGTCCCAATTGAATGTTGTCCTTGTAAGAGTTGCCTTGGTCATGGTGCCTGTTCACAGCAGTAGAACCCTAACTAAAACAAACTAAATAAAGTGGTATTGCTCTGTTGGTATTTTGTATTTCCTGACAGACAATGGGTCAGGGACCCTGTGCCCTGCAGCCACTTGTGCAGTCACTATGTGTCCTTAGGAAAGTCATATAACTTTCCTGCCCTCAGTTAGGTGTCTGGTCTCTTAGTTCTTAGTCTCCTCTAATCCTTTGTGATAGAATGTGAAATGGAAGGAAGGAAGGAAGGAAGGAAGGAAGGAAGGAAGGAAGGAAGGAAGGAAGGAAGGAAGGAAGGAAGAAGGGAAGGAAGGAGAGAAAGAGGAAGGAGAGAAGGAGGGGGGAGGGAGGGAGGAAATAACAACAACCAGGAAGCCAAACACTGTGGCACACACCTTTAATATCAGCAATCAGGAGGCAGGCAGATCTCTGAGTTCCTGGCCAACCTGGTCTACATAGTGAGTTCCAGGCTGCTAGGATTAAATAGCAGAAGTACCTTGGCTGGAGTCAAAGTATGGCACCAAGGCCACACCACACAACAGATTTCATGAAAGAGATTTACTGGGAAGGAGGGAGCAAAAGGATGGCTCAGAGCAGGTACATGAGAGAAAAACAGATGGAGACAGACACACAGACAGGGAGAGAGGGCTGGGATGATGGGGACCTTTTAAAGGCTATGCCTGTTGCATATGGAGAATGTGTGACTCATGGCAACAGTGGAATGGTGTTGAATTTGGTAGCAGTGGGTGTTGACATGACACTGAGACCCTGAAGACAGGCTGGGAAATCACCTGACTCCTAACAAAGATCACCCAAGGCTACATAGTAAGATCCTGTCTCAGGAAGAAAAAAAAGGGAGGAAAGAAAAGAAAGAAGTGAAGACAGAGAAAGGAAAGAAAGACTTAATTTGACTTTTGTCTTTGTGATTATGAGTGTGTGTGGGGGTGGTGGTTTGGAAGGGGGGTATGCACACATGCACGTAGGTACCCTAAGAAGCTACAAGTGGGCATTGGCTCCCCTGAAGCTGAAGGTATATACTGTTTGAACCCCCAGTGTGGGTATTGAAAACTGAGCTTTGGTCCTCCGGAAGAGCAGCAAACACTCTCTCCAGCCCCTACCACCATCTCCTACAGGTTTATGTGTGTGTTTGTTTGAGACAAGTTCTCACCATGTATCCCAGGCTGACCTGGAATTCATAGTCCTCTTGCTCCAGCCTTCCAAGAACTAGGCTTGCGCAATCTCTCTCTCTCTCTCTCTCTCTCTCTCTCTCTCTCTCTCTCTCTCTCTCTCACACACACACACACACACACACATACACACACACGCACACCATGGCATTTTTCTTTCCAGTGGTTCCCAGTCTGGGTTGCACGTTAGACTCCACTGGTAGCATCTCCATGCCATGTTACACCCTGTCAAGAGTGATCTTCATTGTCAGTGTTACTGGGATTAGCTTCCCTGAGGAGATTGGCAAGGCTCGGCTCTGGGTATGCCAGGGCATTTCCAGAGAGGATTAACTTACGGAGATAGCTCTACCCTGGGTAGGTGGCAACATCCATGAATGGAGCCAGAACAGAATGGGAGAAATAGAAAGCAAGCTCAACGTCCCTCTCTGCATTCTTTCCTCTGTAAAGTGAGCTTCTCTGTTCTGCTCTACCATAGTCTTCCCACCATGAGAGCTAAATCAGCTGAAATCATGAACAAAACACTTGTCTCTAAGTGTTCTCTTGGGTACTTGTCATGGTGCAGTATTTACACTTTCGTTGATGTGATGCAATGTCATGGCCAAACCCAGTTCATAGAAGAGATTATTCTGGCTTATGGTTCCACAATGGCGAGCAAGGTGTCAGGGCAGGAACAGGAAGTTGAGAGATCACATCTTAACCACACACAGGTAGGAGAGATCACATCTTAACCACACACAGGTAGGAGAGAGAGAGAGAGAGAGAGAGAGAGAGAGAGAGAGAGGGAGAGAGAGAGAGAGAGAGAGAGAGAGAGAGAAACAGGAAATGGACAGTGGATATAAAACCTCCAAGCCTGCCCCCAGCCATACACTTTCTTGAGCAAAGCCCTACCTCTTCAAGGTTCCATAACCTTCCTGAAGCAGTGCCATCAACAGGGAACCAAATGTTCAGATACATGGACCTAAGAGGGACATTTCTCCTTCAAACAATCATTCATGGCAACACTAAAAATGAGCAATGCACAAGCAAACCAAATCACACTTTCTCAGGATAAGACCCACGCCGTAGTATTTCCAAGCTTCCCATACTCCAATGTGGATCTAAAGTTGAACACGGTTAGTGGAGCAGCCATGTGGATAGATAGTGACATCTGCATCTGACAAGCTTGCCCCTGAGTCATAAGCGTCACAGACCCAGAAGCTTCAGCACCTATAGGTGCTCCTGCGCCACTATCTTTGCTAGAAACTCGATTCCACATAGTTCTCCAAATGCCTTAGCTAGAGTGGCCAGGAGTGGAATTATCTGTACAGACTCTGCTTGGTTTGCATCTAGCTACCAATCAGGGCATCTTGCTGGGAATTGTAGATAATATTTTGGTGCAATTCTACCCTGGTTGTTGTTCTCAAAACAGGATTTCTCTGTGTAGTCCTGACTGTCCTGGAACTGTCTCTGCAGACCAAGCTGGCCTTTAACTCAGAGATCCACCTGCCTCTGCCTCTGCTAGGATTAAAGGTGTGTGCCTGCATGCCCAGTTTTCTACCCTGGTTTTTAATCGTAGGATAATTATAGCCTTGTTTTCATTTTTCACCTTGATGACTGCCTATGTTTCCATTAGGATTAGAGGGTCCCCAGCCTGATGTTGAGTAGAAGCATCTGAATTCTTTCCAGTAAACCAATCTTTGACTGAGATGCTGCCCTCTTGCTACAGATGGTACCAACTACAGAAACCTATGTGTCTGCTTCCTCCGAATGCCTCAAATGACACCTGTGAAGAGAAAAGAAAAAGCCGCATTCACAGAGATAACAAAGAACAGGGAAGAAAGCTCCGACCAGTGTTTCTCTGCCTTGACGTCTCATTAAACTAACCCAGGCTCAACAGCTGCCAGTGCTCACAGACAAAGGTTCCAGGTCAATGGATCTAGGCCTGGGGCTGAACATTGATGTGCTATAAAAATGTTGTAGGTGATTCTATGTGCCAAGCTTGGGCTGGCCACGTTAGCACTGCCTTGTGATATGCACAGGTGCCTCTCTCACTGTCCGGTCAATGCTGCTTACATGCAGAGGTTCCAGGAGTTTTCAGCTTCTGTAGAGTTGTGTTCTCAGCCATCTGCCCCTTTGTACAACAGTGCACTAGGCCAGTTGTTTCCAACCTAATGTCACAACCTTTGAGACAGTCCCTCGTGTTGTGGTGACTCCCAACCATAAATTGATTTTTGTTGCTTCATAACTGTGGTTCTGCTACTGTCATACATCATATTGCAAATATCTTTTGGAGATAGAGGTTTGCCAAAGAGGTCACAACCCACAGGTTGAAAATGACTGATCCATTTGAAGATCACAGTGGTGTTCATATGAGACATTACATTATTAAGTAATAAGTTTTGCATAATTTCAATACTACCCATCAGCCAGTATAGCAAACATTACTGAAAGCTCTAACCATAGGTGATTTCATTATGAGTCATACAATTAGGTATGTTTACTTCCTGATAATCTTTGTTTCCAAGGTAATAGTTCATAACAACAACCACCAAAAAACCCCATACAAATTATAGTTTCCATGAAATGCCAAGTAGACATGTCAAGCTAATTTCAGGATGAAAGCCTCCCAAGAAATGCATAAGAAGCTGAGTATAGGAGCCAGCAGCCGGGAGGCATTCAGGAAAGTGATAAACATCTGGTCAGTGAGACAGAGGGCACATCTGTGAGCAAGAACTGAAAACAGTGCACCAGGACACAGGTCGAAACCCAAAGAGGTTTAAGGAGGATGAAAAGCCACATGGAGGAGTCTCCCCTGCAGCCATGTCCCATGCTCAGGGTGACACACCTGGTGAGTCCCAGACTGGGCCTTGAGCACTAGTCTGAAGTATCTGCTGCCACTTTATCCACAGGACACATTCTCTTTTCCAGGCAAGTTCTGAGCTCCCGTGAGCATCTGTTGTGTGTCAAATGCAGATTTTCATGAAAGAGCCTTGACTGGTTCCAGCTCCCTCACTGTGCTGCTATTGTGTTGGTAGCATCTTGGGGAAGTGACTCTGGAGTGACTTGGAGCTTGGGTTAATTTGTGTTGCTCCACAAGGGCAGCTCCTAGCACTCACCGTTTGGCCCATGCAGCCCAGCTCCACCTTCTGGGTACGAATACAATGCCTCTGTGATAGCCCTGGAAGGTGGCACTTCAGGGCATTGGTCCTCCATCTTTGTTCATGCTTGTCCAGATGCACTGAACACACCAAAGAAGGGCATCTGGAATCTGAAGGAACGGGTCCTCATCAATGTGGGTTTGAAGGTGTTACTCCAGCACTTACAGAGTGCCCACAGTGTGTAGGGAGCATGGACTACTTGTGGGTGATTGTTTCTCCTGTGCATGGGTCTACCTTTGGGATTACTGGGGAGGCCAGGCCCCATGTCTGGCTTACAAACTTATTTTCATATACTGTTTTCAACTGACAGTAGAGACTTCCATCTGACTCACGTTGCCAAGGAAAATGCAATACCAGCATGCCCCACTATGTTACATGTTGGCCTGTTGCAAGCAGTAAAGCACTGGTCAGGGACGAGGACGTTGCTCTATGGTTGCTCTCCAAGCATGAAAACCTGAGTTCAAATGCCTGGTACCCATGCAGAAGCCTGGTGTGGCTCCTTATGTCTGTAATCCCAGCATTTGGTGGCTAGAGAGCCAAGAACTTACGGGCTAGCTAGCCTATCCAAACGGCAAGCTTGGGGCTAGTGAGAGACCCCAGCTCAGGGCACGATGCTTGGTGTCCTGCTTTGGTCTCCTTATGGAAGTGCTTACGTGTGAATGCTTACTACACACTCACATACATGTGAGCATGCACACACACACACACACACACACACACACACACACACACACAGGCATGCATACACAATCTCAGAGCCAATTTCACCTTTATTATTTTTCAGAGAAATGGCTTAGGACTTCTCCAAATAAGAACAGCTGTTTTAATGGAGGCCTGTGGAACACTGCCAGATCTAGATAAACACTCCTGCAGCAGTCTCCCTGTAACAAGGACGCAGAGGCCACTCTTGCAGAGGCACTGACTGTGCCCTGAGGCTTCCTGACGCCCACTGGATAATTCAAAGTTTCGTCTCCATGATGCCATCCCCGCTTCTCTTTTCTCTGAGTTATTTGGTCTTTGTGTCAAGGTTGGATTTGTTGGAGGCCCTCAGAATGTGAAGAAACAGAACAGCAAGTAATATTCCTTTATATCCGTGCTTCTCAACCTCCTACCGCTGTGACCCTCTAATATAGTTCCTTATGTTGTGGTAACCCCCAACCATAAATTTATTTTCATTGCTACTTCATAACTAATTTTGCTAGTGTTATGAGTCGTAATGTAGATATCTGTGTTTTATGATGGTCTTAGGCAGCCCCTGTGAAAGGATCGTTTGACCCCAGGTTGAGAACCACTGCTTTATACATAAGTTGAGTTGGGTTATGATACATTGAATAACACAATGAATCCATTGTACAAACATGTGATCCATACAAACAACTTCTGATACATATTCACATGTGAACACAGCCGAAGGATAGATAGCTCTGCACCTTGGTGGGCACCAACATTGTCTGTCTAGCACCACACATGGCAAAGATCATAAAGCTTATTCCTAAATGTAAAAAAGAGAGCCACCTTATACATTTATCAAAACACACTGTGGACATCTGAGCACCTGGACATATCGAAGTCCTCTCAGGAGGCTGGGTGTGGTGGGGCGCTTCTTTAACTCCAGCAGAGGCAGGCAGGTCTCTTTGTGTTCCAGGCCAGCCAGAGTCACCTAGTGAGACCCTGTCTGGAAGCAAAACAACAACAGCAAAAAAGACTGAGACAAAGAAACTGTGTTCTCCTCAGCTGGCTGTCAAGGAAAATTGGGATTACTTAGTAAATTGCTGTCAATAAATCCAGTGAAGTATTCTTTAAACAAATATTTTAATAAGAAAACCAATGCGAGTAAGATTATAGGTTGTTTTACCCTTCAATACAACTCACCAATTCCTTGTTTGTTTGTTTGTTTGTTTGTGTGCATGTTCATGTGTGTGCATGTGTATCTTGTGGTTTCTCCTCAGACAATGTCCACCTTGGTTTTTGAGACAAAACCTCTCCCTGGGATCTGGGGCTCAGAGATTAGACTAAGCTGGCCGGCCAGGAAGCACCAGGAACCCAGCCTTCTCAGCCTCCTAACACTGATATTTAAATGAGTGGCCACTCCACCCTGCTTCTCACGTACACTCTAGAGACTAAGCTTGAGACTTTTACAAACAGAGCTATTATTCCACTCTTCAAATTCCTTTTTTTTTTTAGACAAAATATTTTATCCTTTGCTGTCTTAGGTTTATTTATAATTTGTATGTGTATATGTGTCGTTGTCTGTGTAAATGTATGCATATGTATGTGTGCTGGTGCACAAAGAGGCCCAGGAAGAAAGGCATCAGATGCCCTGGAGCTGCAGTGTCAGACACCTGTGAACTGCCTGACACAGGTGCTGGCATCTGAACTCTGGTCCTCATGACAATACATACAGCAGTGTGCACTCCAAACTACTGCGCCAGCTCCTGGCCTCTTGGTCTCCTTTAACAAAAACACATTTGAACTTTGTTGTGTTGGATTCCAAAGATCATACCTTTCTACACTGTTATCTATCGTGGAAGTAACTGTTCTTGCAGTGGTCAGTGGCTGAGAGCACACAGTGCTCTTGCCAAAGAGTGGCGTTGGGTTCCCAGCACCCATGTGGGTGGCCCACAACCACCTGTAAAGGTACCTGATGCCTTTAGCCTCAAGGCAGGGGTACCTGCACTGGTACGCATACCCACACATAGACACAACTAAAACTAAATATTTAAGGTGACTGAGAGCTACTCTTCATGACACATGAAGAAAGAGGATTCCTTGGGTTTTAAGACAGGGTTTTTCTATGTAGGCATGGATATCCTAGTAGACCAGGCTGGCTTCCATCTCAAAGATCTGCCTCCCAAGTGCTGGGACTAAAGGTGTGTGTCACCACTGCCTGCTGAAACAGGATTCTTTCCTCAATCTCTGCTTTTATTTCCCCTGCTATACAAACCAGCAACAATTCTGTGTGCAAGCACCTTTAACATGTACTACAGCCCTACCACCATTCAGCAGTCAGACCCAACCATTTAGAACTCAGGTATGTATGGACAAATTCCCAAGCCACACTTAAGGGCTTCAGAAATGTGTCTACAATTAAGGTTAATGATTTAACAAGTTTAATTATACGACTTCCTCTGGCAGCCACCCAGTCTTCCCAACTCTTATCTAACTCAGTAAATGCTCGAGTGCTAACAGCACACAGAGCGCCCTTAGACTGTGATGATGAACGGGGAGAGAGAGCAGAGATTACAATTCCACCGCAGGCAGAGATGCTGATTGCAGCCAGGGAGGAAGCTGGATAGTCCTGGCTCTGAGCTTTGAGTGGTTATGATGACACCAGATAATGAGATGGCCCCTCTATTGGATCACAGCAGGATGGTGCCTGAGGATCATGGCAATGACTGAGACATTGTAGGAAAAAAAAATCCAGTGAGTAAAATTGCTTGTCATTCACCAAGCCTGACCACCCAAGTTCAATCCATAAAAACTATGAAAGGAGAAATCAACTCTGGAAAAGCGCCCTCTGACCTATACACACACACATATACACACACCCATACACACACACACACACACATACATATACATAATACACATATACACACATATACATAATACATATACACACATATGCACACATACACCCACATATACTTAAATACACAAACAAACATATACACACATATATGTACACAAACACACACATATATACACACAGACACATTTATATACATAGATACATACATACACACATACACCCACAATTAATAAAATAAATATCTAACAGTTTAAAAAAGAAAAAATGAAGTGACTCAGTTCTCTCTCTCAGTTTTTTGAGACAGGGTTTCTCTGAGTAGCCCTGGCTGTCCTGGAACTAGCTCTGTAGACCAGGCTAGCCTTGAACTCATGGATATCTACCTGGTTCTGCCTCTTGAGTGCTGGGATCAAAAGCATGCACCACCACCACATGGCTATTAATTCAGTTTTCTATGGCAGGCAACTATAAGACATTTTAGGAAAAGCCATACAAACAATAAGCATTAACTTAAGGGGAACATTTTTACTGACCTAAATGGCTGCTTGCATCAGACTATCTCATTTCCAGTAGGATGTTACTGTAAATATGTCTAGATAGTTCTACAAAATATGGCTCAGAAGCTGGATTTAGTAGCTTGTTCCTTTAATTCTCAGCACTCAGGAAACAAAGGCAGGTGGTGGATCTATATGAGTTCCAGACCAGCCACAGATACATAGTGACACCCTGTCTCAAAATAGCAGAGAGAGAGAGAGAGAGAGAGAGAGAGAGAGAGAGAGAGAGAGAGCACTCAGAGGTAGCAGGCTTGCTTAGTGTGCAAGTCCTAAGCCTGATTCCCCAAGCCAACCCTGCCAGTCAACCAACCAGCAACAAAAGGGTATTAATTGCTTAGCTCAGTATGGTGGTTCACACTTCTAACTCCAGCAATTGGGAGTCTGAGAAAGAAGGATTGCTGTGAATTCAAGACATGCCTGAGCTATAAAGTCAGACCCTATATCAACAACAACAATTTGGGGTCCAGTGTGCCTGTATACACCTGTAATCCCAGCACCCAGGAAACTGAGACAGGCAAATCACACGTTTAAGGTCAGCCTGGGCTACATAGTAAGACCTTGTCTCAAAATAATAATCAAGATCTGCAATTAATTGCACCATCTTCCAGGCCACATGTTCCTATTTGGCTAGAAATCTTCCTGCAGCATGTATTTGCTCCTTAGTGACATCATTGGTACAGTCCCCTCCTTGCCTTCAGTCTCTATAAACTGCCAGTGAAAACAAGAAGCTGAGAGGCTGGAGAGATGGCTCAGCGGTTAAGAACACTGTCTACTCTTCCAGAGGTCCTGAGTTAAATTCCCAGCAACCTCATGGTGGCTCATAACCATCTGTAAGGGAATCCAATACCCTCTTCTGGTGTGTCTGAAGACAGCTACAGTGTACTCATATACATAAAATAAATACATATATCTTTAAAAAAAGGAAACAAGAAGCTCCTTTAGACGTGTGCTTCTTTCTGCAGAAGTATTTCGTGAGTACTGATGTACTCTTTTGGCGGGCCCTCAAGTTTGGCAGTATCCTTTACTTCTCGCTTTAACAAAACAAATGTCCTGGAACACAGGACAGCCTATAAAATGATGACAGGCCAACCATTCCTTACACATCATTCAGTAGAAAACACCATCAACCATATGTAAAGGGTGGTATACTTCACATAAAAAAAAAAACAAAAAAAAAAAAAAAACAGGAGAAGGTGCCAGGCAGTGGTGGCGAATGCCTTTAATCACAGCACTTGGGAGGCAGAGGCAAGTGGATTTCTGAGTTTGAGGCCAGCCTGGTCTACAGAGTGAGTTCCAGGACAGCCAGGGCTACACAGAGAAACTCTGTCTCGAAAAACCAAACCAAACCAGGAAGGAAGGAAGGAAGGAAGGAAGGAAGGAAGGAAGGAAGGAAGGAAGGAGAGAGAGAGAGAGAGAGAGAGAGAGAGAGAGAGAGAAAGAGAGAGAGAAAGAGAGAGAAGGGAGAGAGGGGAGAGAGGGGAGAGAGGGGAGAGAGGGGAGAGAGGGGAGAGAGGGAAGAGAGGGGAGAGAGGGGAGAGAGGGAAGAGAGGGGAGAGAGGGGAGAGAGGGGAGAGAGAAAGAGAGAAAGACTCACACTACCCAAGCTGGTGTAAATGTAATTCTAGGAGTGGGGGTTCTCATACTGCTTTTGCTTCAAATAACTGCAGGGCATTTCTACATCCACTCCAGCCCATTTTAGCTCCTGAGACACAGAGACCTGGTATTTTTATTAACAAGCTGCAAGTCTAAGTTTTAAAGTATCCTAACCTGACTAGGCTACCACTACCCAACCACATGCTTCATCGCTTGTCATGTGATCTTGTCCTGGCTCTGGTCCACGTGTATCCTCATGGCTGTGCTCTCAGTACACCCTCATGGCAAATCCTCCTGGGCCATCCACATGTTCTCACCTCTCTCTCTCTCTCTCTCTCTCTCTCTCTCTCTCTCCTCTCTCTCTCTCTCTCTCTCATCTCTTGGGACCCCTGACTAGGATCAGAACCCCTGCCTCAGTATCCCCAGATCTGGAAATACAAGCATGTGCTACCATGCCCCACTCAATCCATACCTTCTAAGTTGTGGGTTGTGATTCCACATAAATCGAGTGAATGTGGACGTTGTGGTAATTTTGACAACAGTAAAGGGTCTCTGAATATGCAATGACCAAAGCTCATTGTCAAACATGTAAGGATTGGAATTGTTTGCAACAGTGCTTGGTGGTGTGATATCATGAACCTCACCACAGCCTTGGCTCTAAACTCAGAGCATGCACATTTTATACTACTATATATGCTGTCCTATTAACAAACACTGCTTGGAGGTCCTCGACTCGGATCCTACACTATTGTAGTTTTAAAAGCTGCAATATAGTTTAGCTATACAATATAGTGTAGCCAGGAATGGGGGTACACACCTTTAATCTTAGCACTTGAGAGGCAGGTGGATCTCTGTAAGTTCAAGGCCAGTCTGGTCAATATGGTATAGTTCCAAGGTTACTCTCACTCAAAAAACAAAGAGGAATTGCAGAGTCTCACTGTACACGGCTGTTCTAACGTACAATGAAAAATGCAGAGGATGTTTTCTACCCCGCAGCCTTCCATTCATTATCTAAAATAAACAAACCCATCCAGCTCATCCATACGCAAATTTGTTTTTCTTTCTTAAGATTTATTTATTTCATGTATGAGTACACTGTTGCTCTCTTCAGACACACCAGAAGAGGGCATCAGATCCCATTACAGATGGTTCTGAGCCACCATGTGATTTCTGGGAATTGAACTCCAAACCTCTGGAAGAGCAGTCACTGCTCTTAACCGCTGGGCCATCTTGCCAACACATGCTTTTATTTTTAATAAATGGTAAAACGTATGTATGCCAAAGAATTGTTTTCCAGTAAATTTATGATTTATCATCAGTAAATGATCAATTTGTATATATAGCTTATATCCCCACATACTCAGAGTCTACAAAAACATCTTGGGTATTGATGAACCAGTCTGCC